>NC_047085.1:132575368-133175368 GCF_902459505.1 Geotrypetes seraphini | reverse complement strand
AAAATTAAATTATGATGTTTTAAAGTTAAATAAGATATAGAAATATAAAAAGAAAAAAATGAACTTTGGAAGTAAGGAAAAGATAAAGAGAGAGAATGTGAATAGAATAAAAAACCGTTAAACAATGGAATTCTAAGAAATTTAAAATGAAGAAATAAAACAAATAAGTAGAAAAAAAAAAAAGAAAAAAAGATATAATATGCACGATGGTATAAGAGTCAGGAAGGACTTAGTTTCACTTCAGTCAAATCACCAATGTCAACCTCCCTAGCGCAATTAGCTGTTTCAGCCTGGGAACCATCATCATCGACCTCTGCGCTCCAGCCATAGGTCACCTTCTTCGGTGCAATGGGAAATATCTCTCGATCTTCGGATTACCGGCCATTACATTTATTTTGTTTATGTTTCTTGCTTATACAGCATTTCAAAAATCATACCAAAGAGGTTTACAATAGGAAACAAGAAATTGGCCCCATTAACTAAACAGGAAAGGGAAATAGAGAAGGACATCACAGATTAGTAGGGACAGGAGACTGGTTAAGGATATTAAAAAGAGAAAAAATAATTGCAGGGATAAACTTCCTGAGATTATCAGGGAAAGAAAGAATGTGTGGCTGCTGGGTGTATGGCTAACCAAGAGTCTGATTCTGAAAATCTGGGAAAGCAAGGATGAAAAGGTAAGTTGTGAAGGCATATCTAATTTAATGATAAGACAGATATTACTGTATCAATAGTGGAAGCAAATTCAGTATACAATATGTAATATTTTCCCCCATCACCACTGACAGAGGAGGTGCTGCTGTTGGATGATTTCTTTTTTTTTTATTTATAATTATACAATCTTATTTTACAAGAATTAATTCTTGTTACATTGAATACAGGGAAGAAAATTACAACACAATAGTACTTTTACAACAATCATCATAGTGATAAACCCCTTCTTAGACCACAATAATAGGGGGTGACCAAAACATAAATTAGAGAGAAATTTAGAGGAATACTGCAAAGAAGAAAGGCATAATATATCAAGCGCCCATTACTATTATTATCCCTTAATCCTTGATGATCTGCTTAACATCTAGAAATTCCTTCAGATGGTTAGGAGAGAAAAAAACATATTTAACACCCAAGTACCTAACCATGCATTTGCAGGGATACACCAATAAAAATGTTGCTCCAATATTTATAGTCTGTTGTCACATTGAAAGAAATTCTTTCCTCCGTTCTTGTGTAGTCTTAGCTACATCAGGATATATCCATAATTTCCGTCCCCCAAATAATTTTTGGGAATTTTTAAAAAACAATTTCATAATCATATTCACATCCTGTTCAAAAACAAATGATACTAGTAACGTTGCTCTGTCCATTTCAGATGTTTTCGTTTGTTCCAATAAAGCCATCACATTTGCAAAATCTATCACATTTGTCTCTCCTTCTCTTGCTTTCCCAATCTCGTTTCCAGTTACCTTTCCATTTTCATTAGGCATCTTTTTATTTGGTAGGTAATAAATTTTGTTAATTGGAGGAATACAGTTTGAAGAAATTTCCAAATTCTCCAATGAAGTATCTTTTCAACAAGTCAATAGGTAACACGCCTGAAGTTTGAGGAAAATTTAGAAAGCGGAGGTTCAAACGCCTATTAAAATTTTCAAATTGTTCTAATTTCTTATGAATAGTGGAGCTATCTTTAATTGAAGCCAATTTAAATTGTTGCAAATGTTGTATATCCACCTGCATTTGCTTGGTTGCCTATTGAATACCGCATTGAGTATAAGATCTTGATAGTTATACATTGTGTACTTTATGTGGAAGCACCCCAGTACTTGATCCAGGCCTTGAAAAAATATGTTCCTACCCGTACATTGTATTCACAATCAGCAATGAAACTGTCAGTTGAATGTGTCCGGGATGTACATTACAAAAAGACCTGGATGTCAGCTATTTCTTTAGCTGGCCAAAAATTGTGGAATGCATTGAATGGACCATTAAGATTATGAGCCAGTAAGCAATATGACAGCATGAGTCTGAGCAGTTTTTTGCTGTTTTATCTTGTTTTGTATTTCTTTGTTCTCTACTTGTTTTTAATTTTTATAATGATAATTATGTATGTGATTTTGTTTCCCACTTAGATTTGTGGATAGGTGGGTTATAAATAATTTAAAATAAATAAATAAATAAAAATTATATTCTAACTTTGTATCATTCAAAAAACTATTGAAAACTCACTTATTTGTAAAAGCCTTCTATGAATAAGGAATTCCTGCTTTGATGTACTTTTCCTAAGATCTTTTTATTTGCTGAATTTATTATTTTTTTTACTGAATTTGTATTTTAATGTTTTTAATTGAATTTGCATTTTTGTAGGTCTCATTTATGTACATTCATTTCTAATCTGCCTAGTTGATAGGTGGAATAGACATTTATAAAATAAATAAATAAATACATTTTAAAAACTCACTTTATTTTGGATTGTCAACAGTAGCAAATTCCATAAGTCAGACACCTGAGTAATACATTTAAGAGATTGTTTACAGTTAATATATCAAGAGGGCAAAATTGAAATTAATGAATTTACAGGATTTGAAGAGCGTGGAGGACTTCGGGGGGACACATGCAACCCTGGAGTGGTGGATTAGAGACAATTGCTTTAACATGAAGCTTTGTTTTCTATTTTGTGTACACCATATGTTTGTTTTAATTGCTTATGTGTCATTTATGTATTTTATATATTGGATATGGTATGCTGCCAAGGATGGTAGATTATGCATCCTATAGGTTTTCAAATAAATAAAAATGAACATAAAGTAATAGGAAATGTAAGCTACTTGTGATTTGTCAGCCTGTAAATGCATTTGCTGGCTCCTGTTGAGTGCTTTAATATATTTTTGTATTTTCTATTGTTTGCTTTTGGCTTAATTTTATGTTAATTAAATTTTTTCTTTCAAATGGTAATAGAAATGTTGAACTCAGGAGATGGGCATTTTTCAAAACACACATTTCTCAAACAAAATATCATTTTATTGGAAGAAATAGTGTTGAAAATTGGCCAATAGGATATCAATATCCAAGCCACCAAGGGATCTGGAATGTTCTGAAAAGAGAAGATGGAACTTATATCTACGTGGATGTAGTTTACAGACCTCTGACTCAGTCGTAACAAATTGACAAAGATTTGATTGTGGATATCCAAAAATTTGGAAGGAAAGAGGAGGTGCTGCTGTTGGGAGATTTCAACCTGCCGGATGCGGATTGGAATGTTCCATCTGCGGAATCGGAAAGAAGTAGGGAGATTGTGGATGCCTTTCAAAAGGCTCTGCTCAGACAAATGGTAACGGAACCCACAAGGGAAAAAGCGATATTGGATCTGGTCTTCACAAATGGAGAGAGTATCTCTAATGTTTGAGTGGATGCTCACCTGGGAAGTAGCGATCATCAAACAGTTTGGTTTGATATAACGGCTAAAGTGGAGAGTGGCCGCATGATACTTAAAGTCCTAGATTTCAAACGTACAGACTTTAATGAAATGGGAGAGTACCTGAAGAAAGAGCTGTTAGGATGGGAGATCATAAGCGAAGTGGAAAGACAGTGGTCTAAGCTGAAAGGAGCGATAAAAATGGCTACGGAACTTTATATGAAGAAAATAAATAAAAACAAGAGATAAATGAAACAGATATGGTTCTCCAAACTAGTGGCAGAGAAAATAAAGGAGAAAGAGTTAGCGTTCGTGAATTATAAAAAAAAAAAAAAAAACCAAGAAGAGGAGTGCAGAAAGGTCTACAGGGTGACACTGAAAGAAGCCAAGAGAAAGTTATGTCTGGCGAAAGCGCAGGAGAAAGAACAAATGAATAAAAATGTAAACAAGGGAGACAAAAATTTATTCAGATTATATTAGTGAAAGGAGAATGATGAAAAATGGAATTGCTAAACTAAAAGATGCTGGGAACCGATATATGGAGATTGATGAGGAAAAAGCAAACGTGCTAAACAAATACTTCTGTTTTATGTTCACGGAAGAAAATCCTGGAGAAGTACAGAGATTGTCTGGCAAAATGGAGTAGATTCTGAGCTGTTCATGGAGGAGATTGTTTATGAGCAACTTGAAAAACTGAAGGTGGACAAAGTGATGGGACCAGACGGCATCCATCCCAGGATACTGAGGGAGCTCAGAGAGGTTCTGGCGGGTCCTATTAAAGACTTGTTCAACAAATCTCTGGAGACGGGAGTGGTTCCCGGGGATTTGAGGAGAGCGGATGTGGTGTCTATTCACAAAAGTGGTCACAGGAATAAAGCAGGAAACTACAGGTGAGCCTCACTTCGGTTGTTGGAAAAATAGAAACATAGAAGCATAGAAAAATGACGGCAGAAAAGGGCCATGGCCCATCCAGTCTGCCCACACTAATGGCAGTGTTGCTGAAAGAAAGATAGTGTACTTCTTTGAATCTAATGGGTTACAGGATCCAAGGCAACATGGCTTTACAAAAGGTAAATCGTGCCAAACGAACCTGATTGAATTTTTTGATTGGGTGACCGGAGAGCTGGATCGAGGACATATGCTAGATGTAATTTACTTAGATTTCAGCAAAGCCTTTGATACGGCTCCTCATAGGAGGCTCTTGAACAAACTTGAAGGGTTGAAGTTAGGACCCAAAGTGGTGAATTGGGTTAGAAACTGGCTGTCTGACAGACGCCAGAGGGTGGTGGTTAATGGAAGTCGCTCAGAGGAAGGAAAGATGAGTAGTGGAGTCCCTCAGGGTTCGGTGTTGGGGGCCGATCCTGTTCAATATGTTTGTGAGTGACATTGCTGAAGGGTTAGAAGGAAAAATGTACCTTTTTATGGATGATACCAAGATTTGTAACAGAGTAGACACCAAAGAGGGAGCTGAAAATATGAAAAAGGATCTGCAAAAGTTAGAGGAATGGGCTAATGCCTGGCAACTAAAATTCAATGCAAAGAAATGCAGAGTAATGCATTTGGGGATTAATAATCGGAAGGAACCGTATATGCTGGGAGGAGAGAAGCTGATATGCACGGACGTGGAGAGGGACCTTGGGGTGATAGTGTCTGAAGATCTAAAGGAAAAAACAGCGTAACAAAGCAGTGACTGCTGCAAGAAGGATGCTGGGCTGTATAAAGAGAGGTGTAGTCAGTAGAAGGAAGAAGGTGTTGATGCCCCTGTACAAGTCGTTGGTGAGGCCCCACTTGGAGTATTGTGCTCAGTTTTGGAGACTGTATCTGGCGAAGGACGTAAGAAGACTTGAAGCGGTCCAGAGGAGGGCAATGAAAATGATAGGTGGCTTGCGCCAGAAGTCGTATGAGGAGAGACTGGAATCCCTGAATATGTATACTCTAGAGGAAAGGAGAGACAGGGGAGATATGATTCAGACGTTCAAATACTTGAAGGGTATTAATGTAGAACAAAATCTTTTCCAGAGAAAGGAAAATGGTAAAACATTAGGACTTCATTTGAGGTTGAGGGGTGGTAGATTCAAGAGCAATGTTAGGAAATTCTACTTTACAGAAAGGGTGGTGGATGCCTGGAATGCGCTCCTGAGAAAGGTGGTGGAGAGGAAAACGGTGACGGAGTTCAAAGAAGTGTGGGATGAACACAGAGGATCTAGAATCAGAAAATAATATTAATAGTGAACTAAGGCCAGTACTGGGCAGACTTGCATGATCTGTCTGTATATGGCCGTTTGGGGGAGGATGGGCTGGGGAGGGCTTAAATGGCTGGGAGGGTGTAGATGAGCTGGAGTATGTTTTGATGGAGATTTCAGCAGTTAGAACCCAAGCACAGTACTGGGTAGAGCTTTGGATTCTTACCCAGAAATAGCTAAGATGACAAAATTTTAAAAAATTTAAATTGAATCAGGTTGGGCAGACTGGATGGACCATTCAGGTCTTTATCTGCCGTCATCTACTATGTTGCTATGTTACTATGATACAGCATTCACTCACTACAGGCTATTAAGAAATCCCTGTGACTTAACCAAAAACTACTGAGAATATCTGCTGGGGTTATTTGTAGGAACTAGCAAAATAATAATAATAACTTTATTTTTGTATACCGCCATACCCAGGGAGTTACACATGTATACTCCAAACTGAAGAAATTAAGGAAGTTTTTTTAATATGTAATTGGGGCATGTAAAATTATAGTTACAGTTACTTTATTTGATGTACTGCAATTAACACAGAAGTTAAATCAAAGAGGTTTACAATAGTAAAAACAAGGGTGATGGTTCAAAATCAATAAGCACAGACAAGGCAAGACCACAAAACAAACAGACATTGGAAAGAGGGAAAAGGAAAGATTTGCACTATGTTATATAGGTTAGAAAAGGGAAGGAAAACAACAAAAGGCATGGGGAAAGATTAAAAAAAACCTGGGCATAAGCATTAAGCAGGGCAGTCTAAAATGACTGCAGTTGATACAGAATACGGCGGCAAAACTCATTTTTGGGAAGAGAAGGTACGACCATGTCTCTCCCTTGTTGAGAAAGCTTCACTGGCTTCTGGTTTGCTTTAGGATTCAGTTTAAGTGTGCATGCATTGTCTTCAAGTCTCTTTATGGAATTTTTGACCATTTGGTTCCCTTACATTGGAATACTTCTAGACCTTGCCACTCGAGAATTATACAGAAATATAAACTATCGTTCCCTTCTCTTAAGGGAATTAAATCTGTTGGGAAGCTTAGCCAATCTCTTGTGTTTAAACTGGTAGAAACTTGGAATAAACTCCCTGACCATGTTAGATTGATAGATCATCTGCAACAATTCCGTAAAGTTCTAAAAAACATTATTGTTTTCACAATA
This sequence comes from Geotrypetes seraphini, assembly GCF_902459505.1. NCBI lineage: Eukaryota > Metazoa > Chordata > Amphibia > Gymnophiona > Dermophiidae > Geotrypetes > Geotrypetes seraphini. The sequence continues at coordinate 133,168,555 of NC_047085.1, read as the reverse complement.
TCTTAATGACTTACCTTCTGAGTTGACAAACTTCTTCTTATGTTCATATTTTATATGTTACCCAATTTTAATTATTTGTGAACTGAGTTGAGCTCTACCACGAGATGACCCGGTAAATAAACCAAAGATTAGACTAGACTAGAAAATTAAAAAGAAACGCCATTTTAAAATAATAAGCCTTAAGTTGTGACTTGAAACTTTTAAGTGTTTTTCAGCCCTCAAATATAATGGAAGAGAATTCCACATTATTTTAGTGCTCCAGACTTCATAATAGAAATTTTATACTATGCTTTCATCTTATTTTAAACTGTAATTATGAAATAAACAAAGCAACAATGATAAAATCACCTCAGCCAGTATCTCCTAGTTTTTCTTTCCTTCATAGGAAAGCTTATCTGATGTAATAAGCAGACTTTCATATCACACCCAATTTGAATAATTTAAATTCAATTAATGCTCATTTTATTTTAACAGCAATGAGGAATTTCTTCACTTCTGCAGAACACATTGTGATTAAATGAGGGGGCTCAATTATGTCAGCAATGAGGCATGAAGTGGGAGACTTAGCAAGAGATGCATGGGGTGCATAATTTTCTCTCATTCTCAAGAAAGAATAAGCTGCAGTGTTTTCCTGACATTTGGCAAATACTGAGTAGTACTATTTTAGTGATTTGGTGTGCATGGCCTATATAAACTCTTTATGTATGCCCCCAATTCTCTCCTCTTGCTTGGGAATTTCAGTTATTTAGTCAAGTTCCCAATAGGCATTCTTACAAATATATTTACTCTTTCCCTGGGCATAAACAAGTTCATTTGGCAGCTTAGGTGCTGGTAGGCGCCCTACTGATGCCTAAGTTAATTGAGAAAAGCCATTTAAAATGGTGAAAAAAAGTAAAATTAAAGCGCCTACTGGCACTTAAACAAAAGTGCTGGAATCACGCTTATGTAGGTGTACGCTTTAAGGTGCTCAGTGCCACCATGGGCATGGCTAATTCCAAAAGTTACAATTCTTTTATTAAACCTCTAGATTGCATCAAATACTTCTCAAAGCATTAAATATTTTCTCAAGAGCAGATAGATAGTACAAATAAATCACCTAATATACCAAGGATCCTCAGACTGCCACATGAGTAATATAACTCAACACAGCTGCAGTCCTCATCAATACTGGCAATGATTTATAACCTATGCTTTTTATCTCTGCATTTTATAAATATATTTCTATAAATGACTTAGCTTATATTGTAGTTAACACATCTCCCTTCAGTGCGTTAACGACAATATAAGCTGTCATTTATAGAAATATATTTATAAAACACAGAGATAAAAAGCATAGAGGGGCATAATAAAAAAAAGGTCTAAGTCCCCTTTTGGCCTAGGCCCTAAATGCTGAAAGTAGAAGCAGGGAAAATGTCCATTCTCAAAAAAAGAGTCCAAAAGGAGGTTTTTTTTGATAATGGCTTGCCTCTACGTTCAGCTGTTTAAACACCCAGACCCCCACTACGTCTACACTTACAACAGAATAATGAACCCCAAAAAAGCCTAAGTCCCAAACACCCAAAACCAGACCTTTTAGGCCAGGGTTGTCAAAGTCCATCCTCAAGGGCTGCAATCCAGGATTTCCCCAATGAATATGCATGAGATCTATTAGCATACAATAAAAGCAGTGCATGCAAATAGATCTCATTCATATTCAATGGGGAAATACTGAAAACCCGACTGGATTGCAGCCCTCGAGGGACTTTGATACCCCTGTTTTAGGCGAAGGAGGAGCCAGTCCTTTGCCTAAAAGCTGGATTCTGTAACTAGTGTCTGTCAAAGAGAACACTGGTTACAGAATACACAGCCCCCCCCCCCCAGCAAGGATCGTGGCAGGAGAGATGGCTCATCTCCCCTGCCGCGATAACGATCCCGATGTGCGGGAAGATGTGAGGAGAAGACGCTGCTGAAGGGAACTGGGAAAGAGAGAGAGGGGAGAATACGCTGATAAAGGGAACTGGGGAAGAGAGAGAGGGGAGAAGACGCTGCTGAAGGGAACTGGGGAAGAGGGAGAGGGGAGAAGACGCTGCTAAAGGGAACTGGGGAAGAGAGAGAGGAGAGAAGACGTTGCTGAAGGGAACTGGGGAAGAGAGAGAGGGGAGAAGATGCTGCTGAAGGGAACTGGGGAAGAGAGAGAGGGGAGAAGATGCTGCTGAAGGGAACTGGGGAAGAGAGAGAGGGGAGAAGATGCTGCTGAAGGGAACTGGGGAAGAGAGAGAGGGGAGAAGATGCTGCTGAAGGGAACTGGGGAAGGGAGAGAGGGGAGAAGATGTTGCTGAAGGGAAATGGGGAAGAGAGAGATGCCAGACTATGGGGGGAGTGGAGGGAAGAAGATGGGCAACAGACCAATGGGGTGGGGGGTGGGGTGGAGGGAGAGATGGAAGGGAGAGGCACAGTAACAGAGCATATGGAGAGGCAGAGAGAAGGCGGACAGTGGATGGAAGGAATTGAATTAGGAGAAGATGAGGAAAGCAGAAACCAGACAACAAAGGTAGAAAAAATTATATTTATTTTCTTTTTTTTTGCTTTAGGATAAAGTAGTATAGTTGTATTGCTAAACATTTATAACCAAAGCTCTGCTGGCTGAACATCTTTCTCTAGTTAAGCAGCCAGAACTTTCTTTTATAAAATGACAATTGTTCAGAATATTGTTTCTTTTTATACTTTAATAAAAATAAGTTCCGTATAAAACTATTTGAGGCTTGTGTGGATAGGATCAGCTGGTTTGTGGGTACAGAGACTGAGCTGTCAAGTTTAAGAACCCATTGTGGCCCACGAGTCAAAAAGTTTGCCCACCCCTGAGCTAGAATCTACTGTGAGAGTGAGTGGCTGTTAAAAAGCAATTTTTTTTTGTTTTTGAATCATAAATGGAATGAAACCAAGGCAAACAGTGAATGCTTTAGATAATAGGCAACTGGGCAGAGGCCAGCCATATTGTAGGAACACAGGCAAACTGTTATTTTATTTGGGGAGGAGTGAATGCTTATTAAGAGAAGCATGTGGATAGAACAGGTACTGAAAGTAGAAGACACTGTGAAGGCACAACTAGTTGGGGTCTCGGGAGGGGATCTGTACATGCTTATCTATATGACAAAGGAAAGGATCCCATTCCTTGAGGATTTGTACAAGACGACAAACCCCGAGGAGAATCTCCTGTGTCAGAATTTTCAAAACTGTGGCATTTTGGTGTTTGAACTGAAAGATTTTGAATGTGTTTTCTAAGGGCCAGAGCTGGTGTGGAATAGTAACTGGCATGGCTGTTCAGTCTAGATAGAAGCTTCAGAAGAAGTGAAGAATGCTCAAGGACCAAAAGCAATCATTTTGTGATGGTAAACAGATATTGTTGTCTCTGACCTGAACTAGGGTTGGAAGCCATTTTTGCCTATGACTTTGTTTGGACTAAGTCTTTATTATTTGTAGGTTTGGCAAGTTGCCTATAGGATAACCTGAATAAAAAATAAGTTTGACTCCTTATTTGAGTCTTGGACTATTTTTGAGTCTTATCCTTGTAGGTACTCCAAGCTACCAATTTCCTTGACTACACTCAACTGAGGTTTGTGTGTCCCGAGCCTGGTCTCTGGATATGTCCAGTCTGGCCACACCCAGTCACAATAAGTAGGTGAAAAGTAGAAAGGAGTAGGGTGAAATTTGAGTGGACAGGGCACAAAAAAGGGAAGGAAAGAACTAAAAAGGAAAAAAAACCAATATGTCAGATAGGTGGAAGGGCATAATCAAAAGAAACGTCTAAAATACGATTTAGACATAGGGCGCTTGCCACCCAAAGTCAGCAGCTGATAAAATATCCATTCTCGAAAAGTACGTCCAAAATATTTTTTTCAAAAATTGTCTATCTATACGTCCAGGCGTTTGATCGTCCAGACCGCTGCTACGTCTATCTTTATACCACATTCTCAACCAAAAATTCATCCCAAGTCCCAAATCCACAGAACAAAACCATTTGGACATGAGAGATTGCATTGTGATGGACTGGCCAACCAGACTAGGCAACAGAGCATTTGGGTACCTTACAGGGCAGTGTTGTGAACTTCACAAAAAGGATGCCACATAAACATCTCACTTTATAGGTCATGGTGAGCCTCCTAAAACACCCCCAAAACCTACTTTACCCATCTATCTACAATCCCAATAGCCCTTATGGCTGCAGGCGGCACCTATATGGCAATACAGTAGGGTTTTGGGAGGGTTTGGTGGACTAGCATTTTTCACCATGAATGTATTGGTTAGAGTAGCTTATGGGTCTGAGTCTTCTTCTCTATGGTTTACTAGCCCACCCCAGACTACTTAAGCCACCTCTGTGCAGTCTTTCCTATATCAGGTGCTGATGTTCTGGAGGAAGGTATGTACAATTTTATTCTGAACTTTGTGGGGTTGTGAAGGTGTCAGTGAACACCGGGGGGAGGGGGGGAGTATGTGGGGGAGTCTTTACTTTGTGTCTGCAGTGGGTATCTGGTCACTTTGAATACCTTCTGGGCACTTGGACCTGGTTTTAGATCGCCTAAGTCACAACATATAAGTTCCATCCAGGCAGTCTCGTAAAACATTTGATTATCCCTGCAATATGACTAAGTCTAGGTTGGCCCACATCCCGCCCTAACTACTCCTTCAGAAATGCATCTTTCAGCTCTGGGCGCACAGCGGAATTCAGAGGCTTAAAAGTACTGTGCGTGGATACATCTAAAGAGCAGTTTTGATTATCGGCACTTGGACGACCTGTCTTTTAGATCGTCCAAGTGCCAACTTGGATGGGTTTTTAGATGTATTTTGATTTCGATTATGAGCCCCATAGGACGTGATTCTGTATAGGATGCCCAATCTCTGCAGCCACCTAAGTGGGTTTTGAGAATCACAAACGGGCTTCCAATACAGAATCACATTGGGCCTGATTCTGTATAGGACGCCTGGTTTCAGCAGCCGCCTAAGCAGCTTTTGAAAATGGCACATGGACGTTCTATATAGAATTGTCACCCCGATTTTCTAACCGGCATCCATGTCACAGACACCATTTAGAGAATTGCACTGCTGCTGAGCTGATTGCAAGGGAATCTTCCTGCCACGTTCAGCTGAGTGGCAGCAGCAGGGAACTTTCCCCACTCCAGTGAAGTCGGGCAGTAGGAGGGATATTTACTTCCTCCTGCACCGGAACTCACCCCTAAGGAGTTGGTAGCTCTGGGGTAGGAGGGAGAGGACATCCTTTCTGCCTAGCTTACTTCGTGGGTGGGAGTTCTAGCAGGAGGGAGTGGGCATACCTCCTACCGTCTGAGTTTGCATCGGGGTTCAGGAGTTCTCTGCCGCAGCTGCTCAGCTTATCATGGCAGGAGGATTCACTTGCCATGATCAGCTGATGACAAGGGATCAGGCATAATTCTCTAACTGGCGCCAGCGACATGGGCGCCAGTTAGAGAATCATGCCAGTTAGGTGGGGTTGGCATATATCCCTTAAGACAGACGCGATTCTATATAGGACGCCGGTATACAATTCTTAGTCGCTTCTCAGGCAGCTTCAGAAACTGGCATCCTATACAGAATTTCCCCCTATATGACCATTTGTATAAAAATTCTGCCAAACATTCCAGGACAGAACCTGAAATGCCAAGCTCATTTAGCCTGAAAACCAGTACTTAATGGTCTATAGTGTCAAAAGCAGCAGAAATGTCAAATTGTGAAAGAATCACAATTTGCTGAGGTAGGATCTAATTTCTGCTACCAAAGTTAACAACAAAGTCTCGGTGCTATGAAGAACACAGAAGCCATGCTGACTAGCATGCAGGAGATCAAAATTAAATTACATAGTTCAATAGTTGTTCGAATACTTTAAGCTCTAATAGTTTAACAAGCCAAGGCATTTGGGCAATTGGGTGATAATTATCAACATTTCTAAGTTATAGTCCAGATGATTTGGGGATGGGAGTAAGAGCAATCTCAGAGATATCCTCTGGGTAGTGACCTGCTTCTAAAGCTGAATTTATGAAGGCTTTTAGCCAAGAAATGCCTTTGACTGAGATTGATTTTAGCAAATATGAAGGACATACATCCAGATTGCAATGTGTTTTGAGAGTTTTTGTAGGGAGTCTTTTACAGAAGTGAGTGTTGTCTGACTAAATTGATCTCAAAACCTATCACAAGGCAAATTTTCAAGTTTCAAGTTTAATTCGTATTTGATAAAATCGCTTTTTTTCGTGGATTACAAAGCAATGAACAATAAAAAAAAAAAATTTATAAAGGGGAGACAAACAATTTTGGGGAGGACAGACATACATTTCATAAGAGGGAGATCGGGGAGGAACTACAATTAGGTATAGGAAAGAGAAAAAGGGTAAAACAATAGGAGTTATATTAGACCGGTACTTGCCTACTTCAAATGAAAATGGTAACTGAGCTACAAAGGCAAATTAATTAAAAGCGTCCCTATATAAATAACTTTTTAATTTTGATTTAAACTTTGAGGGTCTTTTCTTCTCTTTTCAGAGCTGGTAATAAGTTCCAAGTTTAGGGAGCAGTGACAGAGAAAAGTGTGTTACATCTAGTATTTATAATTCGTAAAGATGGAGTAGTAAGTAGGTTTTTGTCCTCAGATCATAAAGAACGGGAAGGAATATATGGGATAATGATTCGGTCTAGAAATAGTGGAGCTTTGAGTTGTAGGACTTTAAATGTGATGAGCACCTGTTTATAAATTATTCTATGGCTGATAAGGAGTCAATACGCGTTCCTTAATAACAGTGTGACGTGATCAATTTTTTTTTACCTGTGATAATTTTTATTGCGGTATTTTGTATTATTTATAATCTTATTTGTAATCATTTCAGTCAGCTCCTGATGAGCCATATTGCAAAAATCTGAAAGATGTACTGAACCAAATTGACAAGTTTAAGAGTGATAAGTCGCCTGGACCAAATGGCATATATCCCAAGGTACTGAAATTGCCGATCTGCTGTTAGTGATTTGTAATCTGTCGCTTAAAACATCTGTAGTACCTGAAGATTGGAGGGTGGCCACTTATGCTGATTTTTTTAAAAGGGTTCCAGGTGAGATCCTGGAAATTACAGACCTGTAAACTTGATTTCAGTGCTAGGCAAAATAGTGAAAACAATCATAAAAAATTAACCCCTTCTTCTACTAAACTGCACTGGTGGTTTTAGTGCGGGGAGCCACGCTGAATGGCCCGCTCTGCTCCCGACGCTCATAGAGTTCTTATGAACGTTGGGAGCAGTGCAGGTCATTTGCACAGCTCCCGGCGCTAAAACCGCTAGCACGGTTTAGTAGAAGAGGCCCTAAACTGTGGAACACATAGACAAACATGATTTAATGGGACAGAGTCAGAAGGGTTCAGCCAATGGAGGTCTTGTCTCACCAATTTGCTTGACATTTGATGGTGTGAATAAACATGTGGATAAAGATGAGCCAGTTGATGTGTATCTAGATTTTCAGAAAGCTTTTGACAAAGTTCCTCATGAGAGTCTCCTGAGAAAATGAAAGAGTTATGGGATAGGTGGCAAAGTTCAGCTGTGGATTAGGAATTGGTTATCGGACAGAAAACAAAGGGTAGGGTTAAATGGAGGAGGGTAAATAGTGGACTGCTGCAGGGATATATACTGGAAATGGTACTATTTAACTTATTAATATATGATCTGGAAATTGGAATGAGTGAGGTGATTAAATTTGCAGATGACACTAAACTGTTCAAAATTATTAAAACACATATAGACTTTGAAAAATTGCAGGCACACTTTAGGAAATTGGAAGACTGGACATCCAAATAACAGAATAAATTTAATGTGAACAAATGCAAATTGATGCATATTGGGTAGAGCAGGGGTAAGGAACTCCGGTCCTCGAGAGCCGTATTCCAGTCAGGTTTTCAGGATTTCCCCAATGAATATGCATGAGATCTATTTGCATGCACTGCTTTCAATGCATATTCATTGGGGAAATCCTGAAAACCCGACTGGAATACGGCTCTCGAGGACCGGAGTTCCCTACCCATGGGTAGAGTAACCCAAATCATAGTTACCAGAGGCTACGGTTCACCTTGGAGATCAAAGCCCAAGGAAAAGATCTGAGTGTCATTGTAGATAATATACTGAAATCTTCTGCTCAAAGTACAGCAGTGGCAGCCAAAAAAGCAAACAAAATGCCACACTTTGTCCTACTGTCACTATTTCTGTCTAATATACTATACATTCTGCCAGTTACTGGGCAGACTTGCACAGTCTGTGTCTGTGTATGGCCGTTTGGTGGAGGATGGGCAGGGGAGGGCTTCAATGGCTGGGAGGGTGTAGATGGGCTGGAGTAAGTCTTAACAGAGATTTCGGCAGGTGGAACCCAAGCATAGTACCGGGTAAAGCTTTGGATTCTTGCCCAGAAATAGCTAAGAAGAAAAAAAAAAAAAAAAAAATTTAAATTGAATCAGGTTGGGCAGACTGGATGGACCATTCGGGTCTTTATCTGCCGTCATCTACTATGTTACTATGTTACTATGTTACATCTACCATACTATTAGGGTCTTTTACAAAGGCATGCTAAGGGGCTCATAATCGAAAAACGTCCAAAAAACCGGCTTAAGTCGGCACTTGGACGAACATTGTCAAAATACGTCCAAGTGCCGATAATAAAATCGGGTTTTGGACGTATTTATAAATGACTTAGGCCTTCATAATGCCACTGAACGACCAGAGCTAAACGGGGCATGTAAGGAGGAGTGTCGAGGGCGGGAGTTGGGAGGGACGTGGGCCGGCTTAGACTTAGTCGTACTGCATGTATAACCGAAAGTTATACAGAACAGGATCGACGGAACTTGAACATTGTGACTTAGACCATTTAAAACTGGTCTAAGTCACAAAAACCCACCTAAAGTGACCAGATAAGCACTGCAAACACATAATACAGACCCCACTCCAGTGATCACCGACCCCCCATCACCCCCATAAAAATATTAATTACAACTTGAAAATTGTGCCTCCAGAACATCATCACCTGGCAGTCTAGCATAGGAAAGCCTAGTTGTGCTGCACAGAGGCGTCTTAAGCCATATTGGGGGTGGGTTAGGGACCCATGGAGAGGAGAACCCATGCCCATAAGCCCCTGTAATCACTGCATTGATATTGAAACATGTGCACTCCCTTATACACCCCCCAAGCCCTTTTGTACTGGCATATAGGTGGCTCCTGCAGACATAAGGGCTATTGAGGAGGTAGATAAGTGGGTCTAGGGGATTCTGGAGGTGGTTTGTGAGGCTCACCATGACCTATAAGAAAACTGTAGTGAGATGAAGACATAGCACCCTTTTTATGAAGTTCACAGCAGTGTCCTGTAAGGTACTCCACTATTTAGGTGCCATGTCTGGTTGTCCAGTCCATCACTTTGTAGACCCCTCCCACATCCAAAAGGTCTGTTTCTAGGCGTTTTTGCCTTGGACGAAAAGTTGGACAAAAATGTGGTATAAAGATCGATGATTTAGTAGCTTGGATAATCAGGACGTATAGTTAGATGATTTTCAAAATGGAAAATAATTTGGACGTATTTTTTTGGAAATGTGTCCTAAGCTGTTTTTTACTTTGGACGACTTGCGACTTGGATGAAAACGGACTTATGATTATGCCCCTCCAAGTGTTTTAGCACACGCTAATGATTAGCGCACGCTAAATGCTAATGCGTCCATAGATTAACATGCACACGTTAGCGTTTAGTGCGCACGTAGATTAAGCACGCGCTAATATGTTTAGAGCACATTTATAAAAGGACCCGTTTGTTTTCTATACTTCATCTACCATGCTACAATTTCTTAAGCTATGTCTGCCATACAATGTTTATCATTCCATCTGTACCAAGCTAGGTTTTTATGTAAGTTGTCAGAATTGATATCAACTGTTTCTTTTAACTTGCAGAACTTGGAATGAAAAATTTTAGCTAGTTACACAGACATCGGTTGCAAATTTTCACTAATTTTGATTAGTTGGATTATATTAGTCAATTTATTAAAATAGAAAATAAGGTTTTGGATGAGTTTTCTGCCTCATTAATCAAATGTGTATAGTACTCTCTCTGAATCTTGAATAGCTTTCTTGAAGTTTTTGAACTGAGCATGCCACTCATTATAGGTTTCCTGAGATTTAAGGTGTCTCCATTTTCTTTCTAGTTTTCCACAGGATCTCTTAAGCACTGTTAAAGATGCTGAATGCAAGGTTGTTTATTTGTTTAAACTTTTCTGGCTTTTATAGGGGTAATGTTATTCATGATCTATGTCACAAGCACATTCCAGTCTGACAGCATAGTACAGTACTTGAGTCATTATCCAAATAGTTTAAATGACTATCTATTTCTTTTCAGAATTCCTCAGAATCAACCTTATCCTTGCCTGACTTATTATAAGGATGCCTTGGATTTAATTTAAAAAATGATCAGATCAGGTCTGCTGTTTGCCAGAGGCCAGGATCCGGGATGTAACCGCTTGCCTTGACAGACTCATCAGGCCCCGTGATCCTCATGATCCTCATCCACGTCGGGACCAACGACACCGCCAGGAGCACCGCGAACAGCTTACCTGGGTGAGAAGCTGAGGAGAATGGATGTGCAGGTGGTCTTCTCCTCGATCCTCCCGGTTAGGGGCAAGGGCAGTGCCAGGGAGGATCGCACCAGAGGGCTAACGACTGGCTGCAGGGATGGTGCAGGGAGATGAATTTCGGATTCCTGCACCATGGAGATGCATTGCAGGGACTACTGGGACAAGACGGGTTATACCTGACCAGAAGAGGGAAGAATGTCCTTGGACACCGTCTAGCCCGCCTACTTCACAGGGCTTTAAACTAGGTAAGTTGGGGGAGGGTACGGGCACAAATTACCTACCTGGTGTGCTAAACTGTCAATACTTTTATGAGGCTGGGATAAGTAGTAGAGAATGACACGGTGACAAAATTCATCACCGTTACCGTCCCCGCGGATAACCGCGGTAAACAATCTTCATGTCATTCTTTAAGGAGAGAGGGAAGAATCAGAGTATGAATGGCCACAACCACTGACCCTCAAGCTTTGCTTTGAAGAATGCTGGTGTAGAAGGACCGAGGCTGAAATAGATACTAAAAAATGACATGGGATTATTTCCCGCGGTTATCCGCGGGGACGGGAACGGTGATGAATTTTGTCACCGTGTCATTCTCTAATAAGTAGTATACACACTTTCGAGTCTAGGGAAGGTTCACATTACAATTCGGGGTCACATTGTAATTCAGGATCTAGGAGGACTACACATTGCAATTCTGGGACCGGGGAGTGTACACACTGTAATTTCAGGACTAAGGGCAGTACACATTGTAATCCTGGGTTCAGCAGGGATATACACATTGCAAATTTTGTGAAAGGAGTTCAAGTAGCCCATGCGGGAACTCCCCCACAGGATACACTCATTTCTGTTTTTGAGATAGGTACACACTGTAGCTCTGAGTCTGGGGAATCCGGGTCAGGTACAAGATATAGCTCTGGGTCTAGAGAGAATACCAAATATATGAATAATGCTAAAAATAACTCAAACAGGAATATCCCCACTAAGACATAATAAAAACACAACATGGAAGGCTATGTACGTTAACGCACACAGCTTGGGAAACAAGATACTGGATCTGGAAACAGAAATAAGGAATGCCGACCTAGATGTGGTGGCAATATCTGAGACCTGGCTCACAGACTCACATGGGTGGGACATGGTCATACCAGGTTACAACCTGCTTCGCCGGGACAGGGAGGGTAGATTGGGAGGTGGTGTTGCATTATATACAAAGGAAGACATTAAGGTCACAAGGATCACAGATGTCCAATACATGGGGGAATCCCTTTGGGTTAATTTGGCCAGAGGGAAGGACAAATGCCTGTATCTCGGCGTTATTTACAGACCCCCAAGACAACAGGATGACTTGGATATGGAATTGATTGGAGATATAGAGAATATCACCTTGCGTGGGGACACGGTATTGTTAGGTGACTTCAACATGCCTGATGTGGATTGGGGCACACTTACCGCTGCTTCCGGCAGCAGCAGGAGGCTATTAAACTCTTTGAAGGGAGCACGTCTCAGGCAATTGGTGTTGGACCCAACAAGGGATCAGGCAATACTGGACCTGTTGCTTACCAATGGTGAAAGTGTCACAGAGGTCTCGGTGGGAGACACATTGGCCTCAAGCGACCATAACATGATATGGTTCAATCTTGGGAAAGGCTTCACTAAACCTGCCACACTGACCAAGGTCCTCAAATTCAAGGACACAAACTTCCAAGAGATGAGTGACTTTGTTCACCAGATGCTACAAAGCCAAGCAGAAACCGATAGTGTGGATGAAATGTGGTCGATTCTGAAAGCCACCATACAGGAAGCGACAAACCGTTATGTTAAGCTAGTAAGTAAACGCCGTAGAAACAATAAACCACAGTGGTTCACTGCGGAGATCTCAGACCTCATCAAAGAAAAGAAAAAAGCATTCATCTCTTACAAACAATCAAGGGAACAGGACTCCAGGGCAGAATATCTGACCAAGTCAAAAGCCGTCAAATCAGCAGTCAGGGAGGCTAAATTCAACATGGAGGAATCTCTAGCAAAGAACATCCAGAAGGGAGATAAATCATTCTTCAGGTATATCAGTGACAGAAGTAAAAACTCAGGGGGAATAGTACGTCTAAGGAAACCAGACGGAGACTATGTGGAAAAGGACTCAGAAAAAGCCCAACTGTTAAATGAATACTTCTGCTCTGTCTTCACCTGAGAAGCTCCGGGGCATGGCCCTCAGTTACAGACAAGGGCTGACTCAGTTGACCCATTTAGCGATTTCAAATTTACGCCCAACAGTGTCCACGTTGAGCTGTCCAAGCTCAAGGTTTACAAGGCAATGGACCGGACAACCTGCACCCCAGGGTACTCAGGGAGTTGAGTGATGTCTTGGCGGAGCCGCTGTCGGCGCTCTTCAACCTCTCCCTTAGTTCAGGTAGCGTCCCGTTGGACTGGAGGAAGGCTAACGTCATTCCACTTCACAAGAAAGGCTCCAAGACAGAAGCGGCAAACTATAGACCAGTGAGTCTCACAGCAATAGTGAGCAAACTAATGGAAACTCTTATCAAACACCAATTAGATACGATCCTGAATGAAGAGAACCTACGGGATCCCCGTCAACATGGATTTACTAAGGGGAGATCCTGCCAATCCAACCTGATCAGCTTCTTTGACTGGGTGACGGGGAAGCTAGATGTTGGAGAGTCCCTGGACATCATATTCCTGGACCTTAGCAAAGCATTCAATAGCGTGCCTCATCGCAGGTTACTAAGCAAGATGAGTTCCATAGGATTGGGCGACACATTGACAAAGTGGGTTGGGAACTGGCTTGGAGGTAGGGTTCAAAGGGTAATGGTGAATGGCACCCCCTCTGAAATGACGGAGTTGATCAGTGGAGTGCCCCAGGGCTCTGTCTTGGGCCCGATACTGTTCAATATCTTTATAAGGGACTTGGCAGAAGGGCTCCGAGGTAAGATAACATTATTTGCCGATGATGCCAAACTAAGCAATGTAGTGGGCAAAAGCACAATAGATAAAAATTCAATGCCTGACAATATGATGCATGATCTACTCTTACTAGAGAGCTGGTCTAAAACATGGCAGCTCAGCTTCAATGCCAAAAAATGCAAAGTTATGCACCTGGGTACCCAGAATCCATGCAGGACTTATACCCTTAATGACGAGATCCTAACAAGAACGGTTGCAGAACGAGACTTAGGGGTGATCGTCAGTGAGGACATGAAGGCTGCCAATCAAGTGGAGCAAGCTTCTTCCAAGGCAAGACAAATCATAGGTTGCATACGCAGGGGTTTCGTCAGCCGTAAGCCTGAAGTCATTATGACTTTGTATAGATCCATGGTGAGACCGCACCTGGAATACTGTGTGCAATTCTGGAGGCCACATTACTGTAAGGATGTGCTGAGGCTGGAATCGGTCCAGAGAATGGCCACCCGGATGGTCTCGGGACTGAAGGATCTCCCGTACGAAGAACGGTTAAATAAATTACAGCTATACTCGCTCGAGAGCGCAGAGAGAGGGGAGACATGATCGAGACGTTCAAGTATCTCACGGGCCGCATCAAGGTAGAAGAAGATATCTTCTTTTTCAGGGGTCCCACGGCAACAAGAGGACACCCGTGGAAAATCAGAGGCGGGAAACTGCACGGTGACACCAGGAAATTCTTTTTCACCAAAAGGGTGGTGGATCGCTGGAATGGTCTTCCACTTCAGGTGATTGAGGCCAACAGTGTGCCTGATTTTAAGGCCAAATGGGATCGACACTTGGGTTCTATTCGCAAAGTAAAGGCAGGGGAGGGTCATTAGGGTGGGCAGACTGGATGGGTCGTGGCCCTTATCTGCCGTTGATTTCTATGTTTCTATGTTTTCTATGATAACTGGTTTCCAGTTAATATGATCAATCAATAAGTGACCAGTGTTTTTGGTCAGGCTGGCAGTGAAATATAGAGAGTGGCCTTTAATCTGAGTAATTTGTGTAGGGTTAATGATAATGTTTAAAGAAGAACAACTTAAAAATTGCTCAGTATTTGTTTTTGTGTCCTCTAGATGCAAATTTAGGTCACCAAGAATTAGTAGGTGTTCCCTCACCTACAATAAGCAGCTGGCATCATGCTTATTGCAGGTTTCTGGGTCTCACTGCATCTTGCGGTGAGACTCAGAAACCTACAATAAGCAAGAATTATTAGTTCTTTGAAAGTAGTAAAGCAATATAATAATATCTCATATAACTTCTGCTGGGAACTGGTCCAAGAACACGGAGGCTTTTATAGTAATAGGAAGGCAATATTATCTTTCAGAGTGGGCTCTTGCAAGAGAAGAATCTGAATATGACTCAGGTATTGAGATAGAGAAGAGGTCTTTGTAAACTAAGGCCAATCTGCCTCTCTGTTTACTAGATTGACGGGAGCAGTTAATTATTTTATAACTAGGAGGCCAAATGCAAGTTAAATATAAGGTGAGTCACAGTCTGGTATCTAGGTTAAACTATGAAAGCAAAGTCAACATGTTGGTCTCCAAAAAGCTCTTGAATTAGAATTGCTTTGTTACAGACAGATCTATCATTGAAGTAGCAACATGAACCTGGTGTAGGTTCAAGTGCTGAATTAGAACTTGTTGATAGAGGTAATTGCTTTGGATATGATACATATTTTTTTATTCGTCGAACATTTCACAGGTCTTTCACCTAATATTGTGGGGATTAAATAATTCAAGAGACTTGGAAACTTATCTTGTTCAATATTCCTATTGTAATCAATTTCAAAACAGGCATGTGGAATCTCTTAGGGAGAAGAGAAGATAGTGGATGCTGCAGATGGGCAGGCTAGATGGGCCATTTGGCCTTTATCTGTCATAATGTTTCTGTATTTATTCTTTGGTGATTGTTGTAGGAGCCTATTTTGTAAAGGCAGATATGCGAGGTACATGTTCCTTTTACAAAGCATGTACTTTTTTGAGAATTTGTTTTAGGGATCCTGTTATAAAATTACCCCTTTTCATCTGGGTGAAACTGCTTAGTACATAAATGTCCTTTGTTGTGTCTTAATCTTCATTTTTTCAATAGGAAACAAACTATTTTTCATTCTTCACATTTTATTTTCAGAGCCGAATGTGCTTGATTTGCTTTTGATGCTTTGTATTGCTTCTCTGAAATGATTATCTCTGTGGGAAGAAGGTTTCAAAAACGGATTGTTTATTGAAAATATGTTTAATAAGTATGTGTGTTAGAGAGCAATGGTTTGAAGAAAGCTTAGAATTATGTTGTGCTGGATGTATTCTGGTTTAGTCAGATAAAAATGCTTTTTATAGCTCATTGATTCATGGGGCTTATAGAAGTGAAAATCACATTTCTTGGATCTGAAGGATTTACAGTTAACAAGATTCATTCTTATTGTGGTTCATTACTCAGTTTCATTCAATAGTGGCTTCATAGGGCGATTGTTACATTGGACGTTCTGATATACATAATTAGCATGAATGGAACCAACAGTTTAACGATTCCATTAACCATCATGAGGCCTATTTCTAACCTGTGCTATTCACTACCTTGTGGTACCTTTATACTGTAGGTTAGGGAATAAATGCTGCAGTAAATTTGTTTTTACATTGCTGAAGTCAGAAATATTATATGTTCCTAGCTACAGCAATGCATATATACAGTAGTAGGTCATCTAATAAGTTTAAAATGGCAGGACCCATGTTTATTCAAAAATAAAATACCCCCACTTCTATACCTTTTCAAAAAAAACCCCAGGGCCTTACGATTTTCAGAAGACAAATGATGCATATTCAAAGGCCTAGTAATGGCCTACAAACTCTTCTACGACATGGTACCAGCATATATGGCCTTCAAACTTCTGCCCTATACCCTGAATTAACCCCGCAGCCCACAAGATGAAAAGCAATTATGTGTGCCTTCTGGACAAGCACTCCGCCTTGAGAATGCCCCAAAATGATCTTACTCGTATTACCTACCCCACCTTTGAAACAAACTACCTACCCACATAAGATTGTTAGAAGGCCTAGTGAACTTCAGGAAGGCAATAAAAACACACCTCTTCCCCTGACTCTGTATGAGAGTGTGCCAATCAAATTCCCCAAACCTTCTGACAAAGTGTCTGATCCTCCACTGTCTCGAATCTAAAATGCTATGGGGTAATAATAAAAAAAAAAAAGTCTAAAAAGTGTCCTAAGTGGCTACTTGGACGATCAAAAAGCCTGTTCATCCAAGTACCCATAACCAAAGCTGGTTTTTAGACATATCTAAAACCAACTTAGGCCTTTTCCCTGCCTCTAGACACACAGAGAGAAAAGAGGCGTGTTTAGAGGAGGGGAAAGGGTGGGCAGTGGGCAGGAGGTGGGCCGACCTACACCTCGGCGTACAACAGGTATAACCAAAACAGTTACAGGTTGCCTAGTCGGCACTTAGACCTTTTTGACTTAGACGAAATAAAACCAGGTCTAAGTGCCGAAAAAGGGGCCACTGAGCTGATGGCCGCGGGTGCCATCAGTTCAGCGGCCCGGCAACCTAACCATCGCAGCAGGAGAGATGCCTCATCTCCCCTACCGCAATGTCATCACTCCTCTACCTGAACTGCTGCGACCTGCGGCAGTTCGGGTAGAGGAGTGATGGCATCGCCGTAGGGGAGATGAGGCATCTCTCCTGCCGCGATGCATCACTTCCCCCCCACACACACAACATCGGGGCAAGAGGGAGCCCAAGCCCTCTTGCCCCACCAATCGTGCCCCGCCCCCAACTCGATCAGGCCAGGAGGGAGCCTAAGCCTTCCTGGCCCAGGCGACCCCCTACCCCCCAGGCTTGGGCTCCCTCTTGCCCTGTGGTTGTCGGAGAGTCGGGGAGTCGATGGGGCAAAAGGGCTTGAGCTCCCTCTTGCCCCGTGGTTGTCGGGGAGTCAAGGAGTCAGCGGGGCAAGAAGGCTTGGGCTCCCTCTTGCCCTGAGGTTGTCGGGGAGTCAGCGGGGCAAGAGGGCTTGAGCTCCCTTTTGCCCCGATGTTGTCGGGGGTGGGGGGGTTCGACATGGCAGGAGGGCTTGAGCACCCTCCTGCTGGATCGATGTGGGGGGGCGGGTGTTGTTTTTGACAGACACCGGTTACAGAATCCAGCTTTTAGGCGAAGGACTGGCTCCTCCTTCGCCTAAAAGCCCTTCTGTTGTACGTTTAGGTGTTTTTTTGTTTCATTATGGCTAAAAAGTGTAGACGTCGTGTGGGTGTACTTTTAGACGTAGTGGAGATTGGGCGTTTAGGCAGAGGAAGGCCATAATCAAAACATGGACGTTTGTTTTGGTTATGGACACTTTCCCTGCTTCTGGGTTGAACGTTTAAGGACTTAGGTTAAAAGGGGACTTAGCCGCTTTTTTTGATTATGCCCTTCCACGTGTTTCATCCTACATAGAAATATAGAACATGACGGCAGAAAAGGGCCATGGCCCATCTAGTCTGCCCATACTAATGGCCCACCCCTAACTACCTCCATGAAGAGATCCCACATGCCAATCCCATCTTTTCTTAAAATCTGGCACGCTGCTTGCCTCAATTACCTGTTGTGGAAGATTATTCCAGCGATCAATCACCCTTTTGGTGAAGAAATATTTTCTGGTGTCGCCATGAAATTTCCCACCTCTGATTTTCAACGGATGCCCTCTTGTTGCCGTGGGTCCTTTAAGGAAAAAGAGATCCTCTTCCACCTCGATACGGCCTGTGACATATTTGAACATCTCGATCATGTCTCCCCTCTCTCTGCGTTCCTCGAGTGAGTACATCTGCAACTTACCCAGTCGTTCCTCATACAGGAGATCCTTGAGTCCTGAGACCATCCTGGTGGCCATTCGCTGAACTGACTCAACTCTCCGCACATCTTTTTGATAATGCGGCCTCCAGAATTGTACACAGTATTCCAGATGGGGTCTCACCATGGATCTGTACAACGGCATTATGACCTCGGGCTTACGGCTGACGAAACTTCTACGGATACAGCCCATGATTTGTCTAGCCCTGGATGAAGCTTTCTCCACTTGATTGGCAGTCTTCATGTCTTCGCTAATGATCACCCCCAAGACACGTTCTGCTACAGTCCTTGCTAGGATCTCACCATTTAGGGTGTAAGTCCTGCATGGATTTTTGCGGCCAAGGTGCATGGCCTTGCATTTTTTGGCATTGAAAGTTAGTTGCCAAGTCTTAGACCAATGCTCCAACAGGAGTAGGTCCTGCGTCATAATGTCGGGCTTTGAGCTTTTGTCGGGCACTGTGCTTTCATCTATTGTGCGGTTGCCTACCATGTTGCATAGTTTGGCGTCATCGGCGAATAATGTAATTTTACCTCGAATCCCCTCAGCCAAGTCTCTTACGAAGATGTTAAATAGGATCGGGCCCAAGACTGCTAATCACCTCCGTCGTATCGGAGAGGGTACTGTTTACCACTACCCTCTGAAGTCTACCTCTAAGCCAGTCCCTAACCCATGCGATTAATGTTTCACCCTATGTCTGACCATGCCATGTTTTCTCATACAGTGTTCTTCTACACTCTTTCATACTATTTGCCATCTTTATCTTACTATACTATGCACCATATTTACCATATTATGTGTGAGAAATGAAAATACTATTATATTTTCTAATGGTGTTAATTGTTACAAGATAACCCAAAGGGGTGAACACATTAAAGGATATAACACTTACATATAACACATTTAATCAGATGTGATAAACCAAACACAGAGAGATTAGAGAAACTGGGCCTTTTCTCCCTTGAAAAGAGGAGACTGAGAGGGGACATGATCAAAACATTCAAGATAATGAAGGGAATAAACTTAGTAGATAAAGACAGGTTGTTTACCCTCTCCAAAGTAGAGAGCACGAGAGGGCACTCTCTAAAAGTTAAAAAGGGATAGATTCCGTACAAATGTAAGTAAGTTCTTCTTCTCCCAGAGAGTGGTAGAAATCTGGAACGCTCTTTCAGAAGCTGTTGCAGGGGAAAGCATCTTCCAGGGATTTAAGACAAGGTTAGACAAGTTCCTGCTGAACCAGAATGTACGCAGGTAAGGCTAGACTCAATAAGGGCTAGACTCAATAAGGGTCTTTGACCTGCGTGAGCGGACTGCTGGGCACAATGGACCACTGGTCTAATCCAGCAGTGGCAATTCTTATGTTCTTATGAAGATGCTAATACATATAATTCTAATAGAGCAGAGTGTCATATAAGTAGGTAGCTGCTCCTCCTTCGCCTAAAAGCTCTTGTTTTGGGTGTTTGGGAGTTAGGCTTTTTTTAGGTTGATTATATGGTGTTAGTGTAGACGTAGTGGTGGTCTGGGCATTTAAACAGCTGAACGTAGAGGCAGACCATTATCAAAAAAAAAATTACTTTGGACGATTTTTTGATAATGGACATTTTCCCTGCACTCTCCTGCCGTCAATCTTCGGGTAGGCCACTGGGGGGAGGGGGGGGGTCCGGGAGGGTGGTTAGGGCATATTGTTTGGGGGGATCATTGGGGGGGGTCTGGCAGGAGGGGTTGAGCACCCTCCTGCCGTTATCGTCAAGGGAGGAGGGGTTGGTGAGACTGGGAGCCGTAACTGCGGCCGCTATGCTTATCGCAACCAAGTCACATCAAGGTCTGCGTGGGGGAAGCTCACAGTGCCAAACTTGGCTCACAACTTATAAGCCAAATACAGTGTAACATGTCAAAAAGCATGTCACACTGTATAATGTTATAGGGCGCTCTCAGTGTGAACCCTCAGTGATAGGAGCACAGCTCCGACACTTCACTTCTGGGTCAAGGCGATAAGCCTCCACCCGCACACCATCATCGAGCGCCCTGTGTGTGCAAGAATCAAACCAATCAACAATCAAAGTGAGTAAATGAAACTCAACACAAACAACCTGAGCGACCCCCACACAAACCCTGCCAGCCAAACCCCCTCAAAAAGCACGCACAAAATCACAAACAAAATCAAAAACCATACCAAAAAGTGGAAAACATATCCAAAAATGAGCAATACTTATCCAAAACTGTCACACAGACGGAAAAAACCGCGCCAGGACGAAAGGTTCAACCGTGCTGGTTTCGGGAGGAGCCCTTCTTCAAGAACCTGGCCTCCAACAGAACACGAGCAGAGAGGACGGCTGGAGGGCGGGGTGCCCGGGAGGGAGAGCACACCGGCTAAAACAGATCCACAGGTGACATCATGCACGAACCAGCCAATCATGCTGTGCCAGCACTCAACACAATCATAACCACTTCTCAGGTGGGTACCCGGGACGATTCTTTATTTAGGGTCAAATCTCATTGGACCCCCCCGGGGCCCATGGATGCTTATATCAAAGTATTCCGTGACTTGATATTATGTGATATTGATCAGCTTGGACGGGTTCCTCCTGGTCGTCACTTTGTTAATATGACCAGGGTGCAACAACTTGCTCTGGAGTCCCTTAGAGATACCCCTGACTTGGACATCAAACCCGCTGATAAGGGCGGAGCTGTGGTCGTTCAATCTTTGACCCAGTACAATGCTCAGGTGGACGCGCATATCTCCAAACCAGACTGGTATGTTAAACTTGAGGAGGATCCCTCCCCCGCTCTGTGTCAGGAGATTGCAGTTGTGGTGCAGGAGGCACTGCAGAATAACATTATCACTAAATCTGAGGCCAGATATTTATCCCAGGCCCCTAGCCGCAACCCCCACTTTTACACTGTACCCAAAATTCATAAAACTCTTAATGACCCCCCGGGTAGACCTATTGTGTCGCTCCGGGGTACCATCCTTGAACCCTTGTCCAAAATGGTTGACCATTTTTTGAAACCCCAGGTTGCTCAGGCACGGTCTTTTGTACTTGACACCACCAATTTTCTTAACAGAATTGATATTATCCAGGTGCAGCAGTCCGATCTTCTGGTAACCATGGATTTGGAAGCTTTATATAGCAATATACTTCAGACTGAAGCCTTAAAGATTGTTGAACATCATCTATCAACGGAGCCTCACTATCGTATAACCAAAGCTTTCCTCATGCAATTGGCCACCTTGGTGTTACAAAAGAACTTTTTTGAAGTACGTGGGGAGTTTTATCTCCAAACACACGGGGTAGCCATGGGTACAGCCATGGCCCCCAGTGTGGCTAATCTTTATGTCACAAATTTTGAGGAACGTCTGTTATACCCATCTGCATGGATGATCCATATCGTCACATGGCTCCGCTTCATTGATGATGTGTTCCTCATCTGGACTGACACCAAGGCCAGGTTTTATGAGTTTCTGACTTGGCTTAACACTCTTGACAGGCATTTAAAGTTTACTGCCACTGTTAATACAAGCAGTGTTACCTATCTGGATACCAGGGTTAGCAAAGAGCAGGGCAAACTGGTCACTACTGTGTTTCGCAAACCTACGGATCGGACTTCATATTTACATTATACTAGTTGCCATCCTGTCCGGTTGCGCCAGTCGGTGCCCGTGGGGCAATTCCTCAGGATTCGTCGGATCTGCTCATCATTGAGAGAGTATAAGGCTCAGGCAAAGGCTCTGTCTCTGCGTTTTAAGGCTCGTGGCTATCCTGATTGGATTATCAAAAGAGCGTACCGCAGAGCCCGCTATGCTAACCCTGAATTGCTAAGGGCTCCTGCCATTCGGCCACCTTTAGAGCAACAGGTGTGTGTCATATCATTTTCCAATCAAGCCCACCAGATAGCTAATATTGTGAGGAAGCACTGGCATGTTTTGGGACACCATACTATTTTTAAGGAGACCCCGTGTATTGCTTTCGCTCGTTCTAAGAACTTGAAAGACCTTCTGGCTACCAGGAGTCGGGCCCACAGTGGGGGCAGCCATCAACCATGTGGACATTGTGATATGTGTCATTTATCTCTGTCAATTTCTACCTGGCAACATCCCCGGACTCAACGCACTTACCACCTCAGAGCGCAAACTTCGTGTGATTCTAAATGGGTAGTTTATGTTATCATCTGCCCGTGCGGTTTGTGCTATGTGGGACGGACCAGCAGAAGTGTTAGGGTCAGACTGCAAGAACACAGAAGCCGGATCCGTACTGGATCTCAGTCTGCCCCTCTGGTACCCCACTGTGCTGATTTTGGTCACTGTTTTACTGACCTATCTTGGTTCGTGCTTGAGCAAGTCCCTTGGGACTTTAGGGGGGATCGACAGGCTCATCTGAATCTCAGGGAACAAAATTGGATTTTTCAATTACAATCTGTTCAGCCGAACGGCCTTAACGAAAGTGTGGAATGGAATACCATTGTCTAATAGGGTTTTTGGCTTCCTTTAGATCACAGGTGTCAAAGTCGGTCCTCGAGGGCCAGAATCCAGTCGGGTTTTCAGGATTTCCCCAATGAATCTGTATGAGATCTATTTGCATGCACTGCTTTCAATGCATATTCATTGGGGAAATCCAGAAAACCCGACTGGATTCCGGCCCTCGAGGAGGGACTTTGACACCCCTGCTTTAGATAATGGATTTTGGATACAGTGTGTGGTGTGCTTGTGTGTGTGTGTGTGGGGGGGGGGGGGGGGAACTTTTCTGATTGTGGTGTTTCTATTGGTGGGTGTTCTTTGTTCCCTCCCTCTTTCTTTTTCTGTTCCTTTTTGTGGTTATGATTGTGTTGAGTGCTGGCACAGCATGATTGGCTGGTTCGTGCATGATGTCACCTGTGGATCTGTTTTAGCCGGTGTGCTCTCACTCCCGGGCACCCCGCCCTCCAGCCGTCCTCTCTGCTCGTGTTCTGTTGGAGGCCAGGTTCCTGAAGAAGGGCTCCTCCCGAAACCAGCGCGGTTGAACCTTTCCTCCTGGCGCGGTTTTTCCGTCTGTGTGACAGTTTTGGATAAGTATTGCTCATTTTTGGATATGTTTTCAACTTTTTGGTATGGTTTTTGATTTTGTTTGTGATTTTGTGCGTGCTTTTTGAGGGGGTTTGGCTGGCAGGGTTTGTGTGGGGGTTGCTCAGGTTGTTTGTGTTGAGTTTCATTTACTCACTTTGATTGTTGATTGGTTTGATTCTTGCACACACAGGGCGCTCGATGATGGTTTGCGGGTGGAGGCTTATCGCCTTGACCCAGAAGTGAAGTGTCGGAGCCGTGCTCCTATCACTGAGGGTTCACACTGAGAGTGCCCTATAACATTATACAGTGTGACATGCTTTTTGACATGTTACACTGTATTTGGCTTATAAGTTGTGAGCCAAGTTTGGCACTGTGAGCTTCCCCCACGCAGACCTTGATGTGACTTGGTTGCCTTCCTTGTTTTTTCTAGTTTAGGATTTGTTTGGCAAATTAGGAGTGTGTTGTTGTTGGCTATGCTTATCGCTGCAGGGAGATCCCTTGCCGCGATAAAGTATAACGGCCGCATCTAAACTCTAAACAAAAAACCCGATTCTGTAACCGGCGTCTGCAACATGGATGCCGGTTAAAGAATCGGGGTTAGTGTAGGCCCGATTCTGTATAGGACACCCTTCCCGGGCGTCCTATACAGAATCAGGGCCCCAGTACATGAAAGCTAATGCAGGGATAACATGGTCACGAATGCCAAGGTTTTTCAGGAGGCGGATTGCAGCATTTTGCACCTTTTGGAGGCAGGAGAAAGTTTTGGTTGTCAGGCCCACTAGTAGTATGTTACAATAGTTTGAGCGGGATAGAACAAAAGTGTAAAGTAGTTGGGCAAAACAAATGTATCTGTGCAAAGCATACTTGCACTGTCTTTACCACTTGACAACTCATTGTAAGTCCTGGGTCCAGTTTTACTTCCAAAACTGTCATTGACTCCCTCACCAGCAATACCTCATCTATCACTTTTAATGTTTTTGGCCAAATGACTCGGTCAGATTTACCCACAAACATTACCTTTGTCTTTTCTACGTTCAATCTCAAACCTTGTCTTTCCATCGATCCATTATTTTACTCATCAATTTCTCTAACCCATCCCCTCCCCCCCTCCATACACACACTGGGAAGAAGAAGATGATAGCATCCGCATATATGTGCTATTCAATCCCTAAAGATTGGAATAACTGACCAATTGTGGCCATATAAATATTGAATAATATTGCTGAAAGTACCAATCCCTGGGGGATACTGTGTTAGATGGACCCTTAATCTGACCCAGTAGGGCAACCCATGTATTTATTGATCATATTGAAATACAGTTAAAGTAGAACACTAAAACTAGGCAAAGTTTATGAAAACTACCTTTGCCAACAGTGTTAACTTTTTAAACTATGTGCTGTGCTGTCAACTCGTCATCAGGTGTTTCATGCTCTTAGAAAAACATCATTCAAATGTGAGAACTAGTACAAAAAAGCAGGATGTTTAAATTTAAATGAAAACTGCAGGAGTTCTTAGAGTAGGGATATTTTTCCAAATTGGTATCCTGGAAATACTGCTACTCTGCCTCAGAAGCTTGTTGCTATGGTGACACAACAGCTACATCATTTTACAGCATGGGATTTTTATTTTTAGAAGACAGAAATAAAAGGAATATGCTTTTTTCTTTCTGTAAAGTTTTTATTCATTCCATATTTTTAATGGTCTGTATATTGCTAGAATGATACTCAAAGTGAAGATATGCAGTGGCGTACCTAGGGTATGTGGCACCCGGGGCCCATCATTTTTTGACACCCCCCCCCCATGTAAAAAAATATTTTTTGTAATAACCATGAAACGGAATAAATGGTCAGAATAGAAACAGGCAGTGAAAATTTTCTTATATTCCAAACATAACAACATAAATTATGTCTGAATTGTCATGACATCAGAAGTACATATGGAGTAGTTGCAGGTGATGCTTGGGACAGTTCTGATTGTGTTAGTTTGGTTTTATGTGTTTTTTGAATAGAAGGGTTTTTATTTCTTTTTTGAAGGTTTTGCAGTCTGTGGTCGATGTCAATTGGTTGTAGAGTTGGGGGTCGAGTGTTGCAGCTCGAATGGCTAGGAGGTTGTCGAACAGTTTTTTTCTTTTGACGTTTTTGGTTGGAGGGTGTGTGAATGGTGCCTGAGTTCTCCTATGTCTGTTTGAAGTGGATTGAATTATTTAGCTGAAGAAATTAGTTACCCCCTCATCCCACACACATTAATTCTCTTCCATTTTTGTTCCCATTATAAAAAACACTGATAAGTTCCCAGAAAAAAAAATACATTAAAATAAGAAGTGAAAACAAAGGCCCCTACAGATGAGAACATAACATAAGAATAGCCTAACTGGGTCAGACCAATGGTCCATCATGCCCAGTAGCCCATTCTCATGGTAGCCAATCCAGGACACTAATACCTGGTCAAAACCCAAAGAGTAGCAACATTCCATGCTACCGATCCAGGGCAAGCAGACACTTCCCCCATGTCTTAATAACAGATTATGGACTTTTCCTCCAGGAATTTGTCCAAATCTTTCTTAAAACCAGCTACACTATCTGCTTTTACCATAACTTCTGGCCACTTCATTTTTAAGTTTAGATCTTTCCTTTCAAACAGAGACCTTGCTAGATGTTAAATACAGCACAAGGTAACTTCACATGGACTTAGCTGTGCAGGAAATGTGAATCTCCTCATACACCAACCATATAGTGCAAAAATGTGCAAAGGTCTGTTTTTTTCTTTCGATCACTACATAGCCTAATGCCACACAAGCAGCGCTGTTACAAACATATTCTGTAGGTCAATGCTAAGGATAACAAAGTTTCCTTCCTTGGACCAGAAGGAGATAAACCACTGGAAGAGATCCCAAAACAACACCCAAAGACCCACTCAGTGTGTGAACCAGTTGAGTGGAGTGGACTAACTGGGGGGTGGAAATGGGCCCGGAGTTTGCTCAGCAGAATTTCCCAGACCACCTCTTCCTCTCAACACATTGACACGCTGCCACCATCACCACTAGGAACACCTCACTGGGTAGGCCAGCTATGCCATAAACTTTATAAAACACATTATTATATTTTCCTGCCCAGTTGGGTGATTTTTTTCAAAACTCCTGGTGGGTTTTATAGCTTCTTCACCCCCTTTGGCTTCTCCTAACCACACTGGCGCTGTGGTGTAAATAAAATAAAGAAACAAAAAGGACTTTTCCTCTCTCTGTTAAATCCTAGCTCACGTTTGCAGTCCAACACCAGCTCTGGCAGGATACACATTTCAAATCTGACATATTATAATCACAAAACAGAAAATAAAATTAATTTTTCTACCTTTTGTTGTCTGGTTATATTTCAAATCTTGTTGGTCCAAGGCTCTGGTTTTCTTCGGATAACTTGCTTGCCAGGGTCTCCTTCTTTCTGCATGCTAACCATCCATCTGCCAACTCTGTCCTCCCTTTCCATTTCCCTTCCCTTCCCAGGAAGTCTGGTATCTTTCCTTTTTTTCATCTCTCTCCACAGATCCACCTTTTCTTAACTACCCTTTCATCCGGCATCTCTCCCTCCTTCCCCACCACCCCAGAGTCCACCATCTCTCCCTTTCTTTTCCTAATTACCCTCCTATCCAGTATCTCTATCCCTCCTCCACACCATCCCTTGTATCCAATTTCTCTCCCTTTCTGTTCCTTCCCTCCCTAAATCCCATGGTCCATAATCTATCTCCCTCTCCTCTATTTTCAGACCCATTATTTCTTCCCCCCCCCCCAAAGTTTGGCATATGCACATCTCTTTGAACACCCCCTTCCCTCCGTGTACTTCTAAACCATGGTCCCCCCCAAAGGCCTGTCCCCCCTTAAAGGTCTGCATCCCCCTTGAAGGCCTGTCCCACCCCCTTGTGGGCCTGTCCCCCCCCTGAAGGCCTGTCCCCCCCTTGTAGGCCTGTCCCCCCCTTGAAGGCCTGCACCCCCCACCGAAGGCCTGCACCCCCCCAAAGGCCTGTCCCCCCCTTGAAGGCCTGTCCCCCCTTTGAAGGCCTGTCCCCCCCTTGAAGGCCTGTCCCCCCCTTGTAGCTTGTCCCCCCCCTTGTAGGCCTGTCCCCCCTTGAAGGTCTGCCTGCCTGTCCCCCCCGTGAAGGCCTGTCCCCCTCTTGAAGGCCTGCACCCCATTGAAGGTCTGCACCCCCACTGAAGGTCTGCACCCCCCAAAGGCATGTCCCCCCCTTGAAGGCCTGTCCCCCCCTTGAAGGCCTATCCCCCCCTTGAAGGCCTGCACCCCCTTAAAGGTCTGCACCCCCCCAAAGGCCTACACCCCCCCGGAGGCCTGCACCCCCCCGAAGGCCTGTCCCACCCCCTTGTAGGCCTGTCCCCCCTTGAAGGCCTGTCCCCCCCTTGAAGGTCTTCACACCCCCCCGAAGGCCTGTCCCCCCTTGAAGGCCTGCCTGCCTGCCTGTCAACCCCTCCCCCTTGAAAGCCTGCCTGCCCACCCGCCCCACCCTGAAGGCCTGATGCCCCGACCCACCCCGAAGGACCGTTCGCCCCCCTGGCCTCCACGCACCACCTATGAAGCAGCCGCAGCAGGATCGCGAAGTCAGAGATCCCTGCGCTGCTTAGGCGCTGCTTCCTGCGCCGCTGTCCCACCCCTTCTCTGACATCAGAGGAGGGGCGGGACCGCGGCGCAGGAAGCAGCGCCCAAGCAGCTCAGGTATCGCTGACGTCACGATCCTGCTGCGGGCTGCTTCACAGGTGGTGCAGGAAGGTCAGTGGGGCGAGCGGTCCTTCGGGAGTGGGGGGGGACTGAATGGCAAGGCCGGGATCACCCCCTCAGAGCTGGCACCCGGGGCGCACCGCCCCCCCCCCTGGTACGCCACTGAAGATATGTACTAGAAGGTATAGAATTTGTAGCAATATTATTTGCAAGTAAAATATTGGGTGGGTTCAGGTCTTTATACCTACTGCTAATAATAAACTAATGATAAACATTAACTTTTATTCTGCAAGGATTTCTTTAGACTATATAACTTATTATATAGTGTAATTATATTTCATGACTATCCACTTTTCATAAACCTATGGCATGAACAAAAAAGAATGATGAAAAAACAAAACAAAACTTCAGGATTCATAAGCCAGACTTTGCAGATTAGGATATTTACCTCCCCCTACTCCATTTTACAAAACCATAGCACAATTCTTAATGCCAGCCACAACGGTAACAGCTCCAGTGCTCTATGAGCATCAGAGCTGTTACCGTCATGGATGGTGCTAAAAACCGTACTATGGTTTTGTAAAGGGGGAGGAGTTAGATTTATTTCACTGAAATTATTTTTGGTTTGAAAGGGTTCAATAATGCAAAATAAGTGAAGCCCCCATTTTATATATGATGTCTTTATCTCAAAAGGGATGTCCAAGTTGGAACATATGGACAGTCAACACACAGTAATTCACAAAAGGCTTGCTGAATGTAGAGATTTTTTTTTTTTCTCTTTTTTGTTTTGTTAATTATTTTGGAGTGGGGGAGCCATATACTAAGCAGCAGTAAAAATTGGTCTTAGTGTATGCTCATGCGCTAACCATGTGCTAATTGGTTAGGGTACAGCAATATAACTGTGCTAACTGATTAGCACATAACATGCCTACTCTCCACCCCTGACCTGCCCCCAGTAAATATGGATGCAGAAATTACCATGAGACACCAGAGCACGCAGTAAGCTATCTTTTGCTGTGGTAAACATGCATTTGTGCTTACTATAGCTTAGTAAAAGAACCCCTTTATTTTAAAAAAAGTATATATATATATAACACTTCAGTCTATGTCACAAACGGGGGGCTCCATTGCTTTTAGTGGGGTTCCGGTGTTCTTTGTCTCTTTAGTAGAAATATTAGGGGTAATTACCAGTTTGGATCTCTGGGTTTGGAAGCACATCTCTTCAAGAATTACTTCTATAAGTTGAAAACCATCTGGTTCATACAATCAATTTTAACTCAAAAAGCATTAGGGGCATTAGTAAACTTATTGATCCTTATGCATTTGGACTATTGTAACTTTCTATTTAGGGGTAACTGGCTCTCTGACATTAGATTGATAGGACTTCTCTATAACACTTCAGTTACAGCTATTCATGGTTCAAAGAAATATGATCATGTGGTACTGTTACGATCAAAAGAAAACTGGATCCCAATTGTTTACTGAATTACCTACAAGATTCTGACCCTAACATTTCTGGGCACTCATGTTTATAAGTATCACTCTTTGCAGAACACTAGTTGATGTGAATACATTATTGAGGTACAACAGTATCATCCTAGATCCTTGAGTAGAGCTTTACCAATCAGCCAGTTTTTGCAGCCGAGACAGATTTATTCTATAGATCAACAATTCAGAACAAAGGCTAGGCTCGAGTCATAAGAACATAAGAAGTGCCTCTGCTGGGTCAGACCAGAGGTCCATCATGCCCAGCAGTCCGCGCACGCGGGGGCCCACCAGGTCCAGGACCTGTATAGTAACCCTCTATTTATATCCTTCTATCCCCTTTTCCTTCAGAAAATTGTCCAAACTCTTCTTGAACTCCAATACCGTACCTTGTCTTAATGCAATGTATCACCAATATGGGGAACATACATCTATAAAGTAATTAGCTGTGTATTTATAAGGGCAAGGAGTAGATGAGTGGGCTGGAAACCCTATGGCCCAGATTCAAAGCCCAAAGCAACCCCTTTAGCCTTTAGCAAGTCACTTAACCATCTATGACTTGGGAGAAGGTGATAGCAAACAACTCCTGTATTATGAAAAGAAAACCACAGAGGGGAGGCACCACTCTGTTTGCTCATCAGGAGTTAACCCTGACTTGAGGGCACATATGGATATAAGTTTCAAGTTTATTAAAAATTTGACATACCACCTTATCATTTATTTCAAGATGGTTATACATTTAAAAATAGGGTAAAAACAGATAATACAATTTAACATAACTTTAACATAAGAACATAAGCAGTGCCTCTGCCGGGTCAGACCACAGGTCCATCCCGCCCAGCAGTCCGCCCCCGCGGCGGCCCAACAGGTCATGACCTGCCTTAATCACCAGAAGGGGCCCCCTTTTGCCCCCTAGGTTTGTCATCGAAGTCCTATCTTCCCATCAAAGTCCTAACCCTCCGGCCTTGCACCTGCACGACCTGGTGAGCTGTCTATATTTATGCATCACCCCAGCACCTCCCTTTAACAAAATAAACAATTAGACAAAACAATAACATACATGACTGGACAAACGGGTACGAGTGGAACAAAGGGGAGAACTACAATGATTAAAGAAAAGTAAAATATAAAGTTATAAACAAAAGGGTGAGGTTAAAAACAAGTAAGCCCAATACAAGCGGACTCATAAAAGATTTTTTTAAAAAAATTTAAATCCTTAAAAGAATATTTACACTTAAAAGGCATCTTTGAAAAGGAATGTCTTAAGAAAAGATTTAAATTTCTCAAGATTAGTTATCTCCCAAAGAGCTTTTGGTACCGAATTCCAGAGGGTTGGAGCAACTATTGAAAAGATAGTGTTTCTTCTAGTGTTAATATGGTTCAAGGTTGGGATTGCTAATAAATTTTGCTCCGAAGAACGAAGAAAACACGATGTAGCGTACGGTATCAAAAATTTATTAATGAATTCTGGTTGTCCAGTGTTTCTTGTTTTAAAAGTCAATAATAGAGTTTTATAAATGACACAGTGAAGATAGGAAGCCAATGAGCTTATATCAGAAGAGGAGTTACGTGGTCAAATTTTTTGGCCTTGTAGATGACTTACTGCTGTGTTCTGGATTATTTGTAGACATTTTAACTCTTTTTTGGTAATACCATGGTATAAGGCATGTTTAATGGAGCCAGGAAAATAAGAAAAGCTATGCATGGAGGCAAAAGCTTTTGGAAGACAGACCATATGAAGATATTGATAATTTTATGTTTTTGTCGGGGTATTCCTATCTTGCTCCTCAAATAGGATAGATTGAATGTAAACAATGGCATGCTTTGACAATTAACTCTATATTTGCAACTGGTCCATGTGTAGTCTTCACCAGGGTGACTGATTCATTTGACAATGTACCAATGTACATTCCATGCTACCTATGAGAGAAGGGGAAGATCAGGCACCCATGGGTTATCATGCATGTGGCTGCTCTAATTTTTGCATCTTCACAGAGATGCATGAAAGATTGACACTAACAAAAATAAAAGATATGCATGTTTGTGTTTCAGCTTTCATTTAAATTATACAAGACCAGTGAAAATATGTCTATTTGAACATAAAAGCAGATTGAACATGCATATTCATATAGCACTACTGGTTTCCGTCTTTACATCAAGTTCGGACAAAATCAAATCCCCCTTCGAATTTCAAGGCCCCAAAATTTGGAATTGCCTCCCGGCCTGCTTACGTCAGACTTCCTCCTATCTTCAATTTAGGAAGGTGCTAAAAATCAATCTGTTTTCATTATAATCTTGCTTTGATTCACAATGTCTATGTTGCTAACCTTATTAGTCTTATGTAAGCCACAATGATTACCAGTTAACATTTATGGGGTATAAGAAACAATATGGTATGGTATGGTATGGTTTCACGCTGACTGGCAACTGATCATTCTTCACAAGACCTCTTATAGGGACACTTTTACTAAACTGCATTAAGAAGCTAACACGGGTTTTACTATGCTACTGTCTCCTGCATTAAAAAGGCAGCGTCTGTGGTAAAATCTCTGTTCTAATTGCTTAATGCAGGAAAGGGTGGAATCTGGGTATGACATGGGCAGATGGAGCTATGGCAGCTAGTACATGGTTGATTACTGTACACAGTGGTAAGTGCAGCCATACTATCAGAAAGCCAGTAGCATTTGAGATCAGCAGGAGGAGTATGGTAGCACCACTCCTCTATTTGATGCTTCCCTGACACCGTTGTGACTCCCGATCCCCATAACTCTTGACATTCTTCTGGTTTCTGATCCCTTCTTTGAAAATCTGGGCACCCTCTGAGAAAATGACTTGCCCACATGCTTCCCAACACCTGACCCCTCTCCTATTGGGATCTCTATGTTGGTGTAGGTCAGGGATCTCAGTCCCTCCTTGAGAGCCACAATCCAATTGGGTTTTCAGGATTTCCCCAATGAATATGCATTGAAAGCAGTGCATTCACATAGATCTCATGCATATTAATTGGGGAAATTCTGAAAACCGACTGGATTGCGGAGCTCAAGGAGGGACTTTGAGACCCCTGGTGTAGGTGTATCCAGGTGACATCAAAATCCCTCTACTGCTGCCCAGGACAGATCTGGGAGCTACAATTGCCACCATGACCCATAGTGGTCATCTCATAGTATTGCGATAGTACTGTGAAATGATCACTAGGAGTCATGATAGCCATTTTGGTTTCTGGAACAGTCCTGGGTGGTAATAAAGTAGCTTCATTATCACCAGGGTATTCCCCGGTAGGTGCTTGGGGAAGGGTCAGGTGTTGAGGAACAATAGAAATCAGAGATAATGCTATCATTGGATAAGACTTCTTTATAGAGAGTGCCCAGATTTTGAAAGGGAGGGTTGGGATCCAGAGAACTGTAAGGGAAGATAGGAGGCACAACAGTACTGGATAGAGAATTGAAAAGTACAAAAGTATGAGGAAGGGGATCTGAAGAAGAGTATCACTTTGAGGAGGGGATCAGTAGGAGGGTCATCTCATAGTATTGCGATAGTACTGTGAAATGATCACTAGGAGTCATGATAGCCATTT
The DNA here is from genome assembly GCF_902459505.1 of Geotrypetes seraphini. NCBI lineage: Eukaryota > Metazoa > Chordata > Amphibia > Gymnophiona > Dermophiidae > Geotrypetes > Geotrypetes seraphini. The sequence continues at coordinate 133,135,330 of NC_047085.1, read as the reverse complement.
TGGTTTCTGGAACAGTCCTGGGTGGTAATAAAGTAGCTTCATTATCACCAGGGTATTCCCCGGTAGGTGCTTGGGGAAGGGTCAGGTGTTGAGGAACAATAGAAATCAGAGATAATGCTATCATTGGATAAGACTTCTTTATAGAGAGTGCCCAGATTTTGAAAGGGAGGGTTGGGATCCAGAGAACTGTAAGGGAAGATAGGAGGCACAACAGTACTGGATAGAGAATTGAAAAGTACAAAAGTATGAGGAAGGGGACCTGAAGAAGAGTATCACTTTGAGGAGGGGATCAGTAGGAGGGTTGCAACCTTGGGAATAGTAGTGCAGGAGGAAAATCAAGCCCTGGGGGGGGGGGGGGGTGGGAGGGAGAATCATAGATGGGAAACTGGATGTGGATGGGGTGCTTCACTGCAGTGTGACTGGATGTAGTTTTCATTTCTGGACTGGGCCTCAAGCACATTAAATATATGGATTCTATAACCCCTTCTGTACTTTGGTAAAAGGGCCCCATAGCTTGTTATTAACTACATATTCATAGTGGTGACTGTAACTCCTTCTATACTTTGATAAAAGGATCCCATAGCTTGTTATTGACTACATATTCATAGTGCCCAGGGGAGATGATCAAACTAGGCTAGAAGGAAAAATATTGGATTTTTGAAATATTGAATAATAGAACCGGACCTGTGGGGTTTGATCAAGGAGATAGAATGCAATAGTATTCTGTAATCTGATTGTTCAACTATGTATATTGCTTAATCAATTGCTGCCTGAATGCAAAAATGTGTCATACTTGCAATTTTTACACAAAATGAGAAAGACATATGTTTCAGTACACTTCTGTAAGATCTTTTGAATGTCAAACTGTTTTTATTGGGTTTTTTACATTTTGTTAATGTTATTGTTAAAAGATTGAAATTATCAGTGTTTTATAATAAGCACATTAAACTTCACTTCTCATTATCTAAGTTTCAAATCAAGTTCATTTTTGTTTTCAGGCACCATATTTTCAGCAACTTCTCCATAGAAGCAGAGACTGGATTTGTAGATTTTTTTTTTTTCATTACATTACATTAGGGACTTCTATTCCGTCTATACCTTGCAGTTCAAGGCGGATTACAAAAGAGCTAACTGGACATTTCCAGTAAAGTTACAACAGTTTTGTTTTTTTTTTTTTTTTTTTGTTACAAGGGAGGAGAGGTAGCTGGATTAATTCCAGAAAAACTTACAAATTGGATATTAAATTGACTGTACGTTACTGTGTGATATAACAAATAGATTACAGTTAGAGTACAAATAAGATTACATTACATTTCAGGGATCTGAATACTTGGATGGTGTTTTGGGGAGGAAGAGATTATTTAAGTGGAGGTTTTGGGGGGAGAATTTATCTAGGAGGAGGGGGAAGAGTTGGGTTAAAATATCTGGATAAATTTTTTGAAAAGTAGAGTTTTGATTTCTTTTCGAAAAGTTTTGAAATCGCCCGTTGCCGTCAACAGGTTGGAGATGGAGTGGTTAAGTTTTGCTGCTTGCGTCACCAGAAGGTTATCAAACATCTTTTTGCGCTGAGTGCCCTTGAGTGGAGGGAAGGCAAAAGGGTTTGGAGTTCTTCTTTGTCTTGAGGTGAGGGTCTGGTTTAGGCGGTTGTTTAGATAGGGGGAGCAGAGCCGTTTAATGCTTTAAATAATATACAGTATAATTTGAATTGAATTCGTGCTTGCATAGGTAGTCAGTGAGAGTCTAGGAAGGCAGTTGTAATATGATCATATTTTCTCAGGGAGTAGATCAGTCTGAGGGCAGTGTTTTGTATAGTCTGAAGTTGTTTTATCATGTTGGCAGGACAAGGTAGATAGAGGGAATTGCAATAGTCCAGTAGACCTAAGACTAGGGATTGGACAATTAGCCTGAATTGTGCTGGGTCGAAGAATTTTCTTATTTTACGTAGATTTCTCATAATTAAAAAAGCTTTCTGGGATGTTTTATTGATTTGGGACTGCATTGTGCAGCATCTGTCTATCATTACTCCTAGGAGTTTGAGTTCGGGCTGTATTGGGTATTTGGTGTTTTTAATTTTCAGTTCTGTAATGGTGGGAGTTTTGGCCTTTTCGAGCAGAAGGAATTTTGTTTTATTTGAGTTTAGTTTCAGTTTGTGGTCTACCATCCATTTTTCCACTGCATCTAGGGTTATTTCCAGTTTTGCTGTAGTAGTGGGCTCTGATGGGTCGAAGGGGAGGAGTATGGTGATGTCGTCTGCGTAGTTGAAGGATGTAACATTTAAATTATCTAAAGTGGCTCCAAGGGAGGAAATAAAGAGGTTGAAGAGCGTGGGTGATAGAGGTGAACCTTGTGGAACTCCGCATGGGTTGGACCATGGTTCTGATTTGATATTATTGGACTTTACCCTGTAGGTTCTTGTTTTGAGGAATCCTTGGAACCAATTGTAGACCTTGCCTGAGATCCCAATGGCGTCAAGTATCCATTTTTCAACTACTGTATATTGGGTTTTATCCATAATTTTTCTCCACATGTTTTCACTATACAGTTTTACTTTCAAATTGTCAAGTGTCCGAGAAAGAGTTTTCCATATGTAAAACCACTCTAAGGTGATTTCAAGAAAGGGTACTAAGTGCATTAGTATACACCTACATGTTAGCACACGCAATTGACTTACTGCACGCTAAGGATAAATTGAAACCCTTGGCTAAGAAAGCAAATAGAAATGCTTGGAATTATCAGGAAAGGAAAATAAAGATTAAAATGTTATAATGCCCTTGTATCGCTCTATGCTATGGCCGCACCTCAAATGCTGTGTGCAATTCTGGTCGCTATATCTCAAAAAGGATATAAGAACATAAGAACATAAGAAATGACTTCACCGGATCAGACCTTAGATCCATCTAGACCGGCGACCCGCGCACGCGGAGGCTAAGCTAGGTGTTCCCTCAATGTGATTCGCAAGAAGGTGTGCATCCAACTTGCCCTTGAATTCCCAAATGGTGGTCTCCATCACAACCTCCTCTAGGAAAGCATTTCAAGCGTCCACAGATAATTAGATAAAGTAATTAGATATAGTGCAGAGAGGGGCAACAAAAATGATATGAGGGTGTTTCAAAAAGTAACAGCAAATTGACAGTATTTCATGAAACAAACACCCCTGGCATTTCAAACTTCCACGCAGGGAAAATACAGTCGTGAAAAAATTAGGACACAGAACTTCTTAGGAAATGTTCACATATCAATGTCAAATCTTTTTTGTTTTATTTATCTCTGGAAAATAAAGATTGCAGGTAAACAACAAAAAATTTCCTTGATTTACTCATGAAACAAAAGATATGACACCCCTACGTATCCCAGGCCCATAAGCCACTCTAAACATTATATTTTTTGTGAGGCCACCAAAACCCACCAAACCCTAATATACTGCTATATAACCTGCAATAAGGGCAATTGGGGTGGTAGACAGGTGGGTATAACAGGTTTTAGGGGAATTTGGGGGGGCTCACCATACATTATAAGGGGATAATGGTGACATGCGTACCTGGCACCCTTTATGTGAAGTTGATAGCAGTGTCCTCTAAGGTACCCTACTGCTCTGTTGGTATATCTGTGTGGCCAGTATATTTCAGTACTGGCCCCTCCCATATCCAAATAGTCTTGATTTGGATGTCTTGAACTTGGATATTTTGTGGTCAATACTAGCAAATAAAGTTGGATGTCCTAAGGTTGGACATCCTGGTGGCCAAGATGTCTAAGTAGGTGATTTTTTTAAAAAAAAGTTAGGACATTTAGCGGTTTTACTGGTTTCGAAAATGGTTGTTTCTCCACCTCTGACTTTGGACATTTTGCAGGAAACGTCCAAAGTCAGCCTTAGTTGTCCTATCAAAAATGCCACACGTTTTATTTTGAGATTCAGCAACCGGAACAACACAAAATACTCAAGGTGCAGTCATGTAATGGAGCAATACTGAGGCATCATTAAAATCAGGGTGCATTTATAAAAGAAAAAGGCATTTACTTGAAGCAATATTAATTCATTCAGAAATATTTGCCACTGTTTTCTGAAAGTTTAGATATATTCTTTTCTCAGTAACTGTTGCCTCTTTCTCATAGGTAAAATAGGTCATAATCCACCTCAAATGATCATTTTCTTTTCAGTTGTTTAAGATAATTTTCAGTGCCAAAGTGAAAAAAAAATAAAAACAAATCAGCCTCAGACAAAGAGAGAGAAGGTATTCAGAAGGATAGCAACTTCAGTGTAATTTACCAGAAACTAAAATCAATGTTGATGGATAATTTAGCTTTAATTCTGGTCCAAACCTCTGACCAGAATGACAAAATAATAGGACAGTGATATATCATATGACTTATGTGCCAATATCAATTTCACAACAGTAAGATCTATTAGAATCCTTGACACCTATTCCATGTAACTTTCCTGAATTTAAAACTACATGATGGGCTATAAAATATAAAGATTGAGTCAGGGACTCAGACAGGGAAGGTCTCAGGGATGTCTCCAAAACTAGGCCCGTTTGTCTTCATTAAAAAATAAATAGAGTACATCATTCCAGATTCACAGAACATCCTACAACAATATCCATTTTGTGAGCATAAAAACTTGTGAAAGACAGAGACAGTATGGTCCAGCAATACTGAAGGTTTACAAATACTGTAAATATCTAAATTCTCTTCTGAAACTTTAGCCATCAAATATCATAACACAGTTGTAAATATGAAATAAATTTTGAGGCAGGAAGGCGATATTTACTTTTGTATTGCTAAAGGATCACCCTTGGTTTAAAATATCAATTGCTCCCTATGGAGTAAATTCTACACAGTATACATTATATTAGTGACTTCTATTCTGCCTTTACCTTGCAGTTCAAGGCGGATTACATAAGAATTGTTATGATCTTAATACATAAGATTATAAAACAGCATTTTCTAATTTGCTAAGGAGTGGATTGGAAATGCCGGTGGAGTTTGGGACTTTTTAAAAAGTTATATTGGTTTTATGTGTTTTTTGAAGAGTAAGGTTTTTGTTTCTTTTTTGAAAGTTTTGTAGTTTGTGGTTGAAGTTAGCAGATTGGTGAGTTATTGGTCCAGGTTTGCTGCTCTGGTGGCCAGAAGGTTGTTATATATTTTTTACGTCATCTAACAAAATTTTTTTAGATGTATACGTCATCTAAAAAAAATTGGTGCCATCTCCAGAGTTAGGTGCAGTTTGTAGAATCACATGTAGTGCCCCATCCATGTGACTAACATTTAGGCACAGGCATTTATGCCAATGAAAATGCCAAAGAAATGGAAATACCAATGAAAATGCCTGCACCTAAGTTCTGAGCGGTTCAGACGTATACTGTAATAGCACACTTAACTTTTAGGAATGCCCACAACTCGCCCATGTTCCTCCCCTGGCCACACCCCCTTTTGATATCCAGAAACTAGAATTTACATGCACCACTATATAGTATACGCTTGGAAATATGTGTGCGTAAATTCTAATTAATGCAGGTTAGTTCCAACAATTGCAAATAATAGTGCTAATTATTAAGTTGCACATGCAAATTGGCAATGCACATTCATTTGCATGCACAACTTAGGCCACAGTACATATGATCTGGCTCTATGGGTTGAGCTTGTGGAGCAGCATTTTATACTCATAGATAAGTGTTTATAATCATTGTCTTGTTGTATACAGATGGAAAAGCACAGCTCAAAAACCATTGCCCCTCCCTTTTATGTGATATATAAATTAACATTCCTCTTGCTGAAGAACAGTTGAAGCAGGTACAGGATCAGCACTTAACCCCCTCATTCAAAAGTAGGTTGCCTAATGTTGGACATTAAGTTATAATATACTTATTTTTTTATTCAATTTTCTATACTGTTCTACATCACACATGTCAAACACAAGGCTCGGGGGCCGAATACGGCCCGCCTGGCCGTTTTACGTGGCCCGCGGTTACTGTACCACATCTAAGTGCCTGACTGTGCAGCCCCAGTCGCAGTGGTGCTCCAAGTGCCTCAGTATCCATTTGCAGGCAGAAGGACCCAGTCCCAGTGTTAAAGCTAGGTTGGATCAGGGTGCTCTGCATAAGTGCCTGACCGCACCTGAGGGTAAGGAAGGATCTACACTTCTAAGTATCTTAATAAAAAATTTGGCCCACGACTTAGCCTGTGTTTTAGATTTTGGCCCCTTGTGTGATTGAGCTTGACAACCCTGGTTTACATGAATTTATTCAGGTACTTGAGTATTTTCCCCTGTCTGCCCTGGTAGGCTCACAATCTATCTAATGTACCTGGGGCAATGGGGGATTAAGTGACTTGCCTAGTGTCACAAGGAGCAATGTGGATTTGAACCCACAACCTCAGAGTGCTGAGGCTGTAGCTTTAACCACTGCGCCACCCACTGGCAATTACAGTTATTGCGACTTACAGTTACATGCTAAATGGTAGGTGGTCACTAACTGGCACTGTATTAGTTCATTTTGGATCTCAGCCCTTAAAAGGAGCATTCACAAGGGGAGGCACATGGTGGGGCACAGGCATGTTTAACAATTATGCATCTACTGTAACTGATAAACTGCTGCAGAGGGACCTGGGGGGGGGGGGTCACTATGTTTGAGGCTCTCAAAGTGGCAAAACAATTTGACAAGATGGTGGCTAAAGCCAGAAGGATGCCAGGCTACAATGAAAGAGGTAGATAAGTGAAGATGAAGAAGATATGGATGGGCAGACTGGATGGGCCATTGTTTTCTTTGTTTCCCTATGCTTCTATTTATGGACGAACATTTGTGTCTGCTATATGGTTGAAAGACAAAAAACAGAGAGTGGGTTTAAAATGATCAATATTTTCAATGGAGAAGGGTCTGTGCTGGGACCGCTGCTTTTTAACATATTTATCAATGATCTAGAGTTGGGAATAATTAGTGAGATAATTAAATATGCTGATGGCACAAAAAGTTGTTTAAAGTTGTTAATTCACAAGAGGATTGTGAAAAATTGCAAGGGGACCTTGTGAGACTGGGTGTCAAAATGACAGATGACGTTTAATGTGAGCGAGTGCAAAGTGATGCATGTGGGGAAAGAGAAACCCGAACTATAGCTATGTGATGCTGAGTTCTGTATTAGGAGTCACTGCCAAGGAAAATAATCTAGGTGCCATTGTTGAGGATACTTTCAAACCCTCAGCTCAATGTGCGGCGGCTGCTAAGAAAGCAAACAGAATGTTAGAAATTATCAGGAAAGGAATGGAAAACAAAAGATGAAAATGTTATAATGCCTTTGTGTTGATCTATGGTACGGTTACACCTCAAATACTGTATGCAGTTATGATCATTGTTTTTCAAAAAAGATATGGCGGAATTAGAGAAGGTACAGAGAAGCATGACAAAAGTGATAAAAAGGATGGGCTGAGTTCACTATGAGGAGAGGCTAAAGCGGCTAAGACTCTTCAGCTTGGAGAAGAGACGGCTCAGGGGTAATATGATAGAGGTATATAAAATAATGAGTGGAGTGGAAAGGGTAGATATGAATAGCTTGTTCACTCCAAAAATGCTAGGACTAGGGGACATGCAATGAAGCTACTAAGTAGTAGATTTAAAACAACCAGAGAAAATATTTCTTCACACAATGTGTAATTAAACTATGGAATTTGTTGCCGGAGAATGTGGTAAAATCAGTTAGCTTAGTGGGGTTTAAAAAAGGTTTGGATTATTTCCTAAATGAGAAGTCCATAGAGCGGTAGCGGGAGCCATCTCCAGTCCTCGCTGCCCTGTGCCGACGAACCGCGCCGAAATCGACTCCCACCAGAGCTCCCGGCTGCCTGCCTCCTACTGGGCCGGGCGTGTGAGCATGCTCCGCCCCCCCAGTACCTGTCGGGAACACTTAAATTACAATAACTGAACGGCGCACCGGCTAAGGCACACGGTAAAGGCGCGTGCCTTAGCGCGCGCCTTTGCGAAGTGACCAAGCGGAGCGCAAGAAGCCTCCTAACACCAGCCACCTCCCTCCCAGCTATCAGATCCTGCCCAATGTGGCCATGGGAGCCTACTGTTAACAACCTACCCCAAACGCCCTGGGAGCCTACTGCTGACCACGGGATCCTACTTCTGACAACCTACTTCAAATACCTTATCTCCTGCTCTGAAGATACCACCCATAGCTCTGACTTGCCAAGCAGCTAAGTATTTGCATGCCCGACTAACTCTAGCACCGACTAACTCTAGCACCGGCATCTCGATTAGATTCTAATAACTTGCATGTCTCCAGATAATATTCTAATAACTTGCATGATTCCAGATAACCAGTTGCATACCTCTAGTATTCTGGACAACTCAAATAAAACTTGCCTGGATAACTTACTATGTACTTGCTTGACTCCAGTTATCTCTAAGCTACACTAAATTTCTGAATGTCTGGTTCCTGAATATCTGGTTACTCTCTTAACCAGTTAATTCCAAAATTTGCTGGTCAATTCCAACCAATACTTACAGGGCCAGCCAACTACCAGCTCCGCTAATTTTTTTCCTTGCCTTGACCCTACACGTGGCCATCTTGCTCACCAGCTCCATTGAGGAGTTGAGCAACCAATTCCATCCCCCTATCCTCTCAGAATACAGCTTGCTCCACTTCCCAGATTACCTAGCCCCATTCTCTTTAATTCTTTCTTTTTAATCACTGGGCCAACATGTTTGTCCTCACAGGAAAACTTATAGCCCTCCTCCTACTCTACCTACTCGGCACGAGAAATTGGATCTCCAGAGCCTTAGCATTTGAACCTATCCCAACCTACTTCACATGGGACAGAATCACTGGGCCTGAAAAATCACTTTGCCAACCTCGCATCCTCCATGACTACATGGAATCAGGCCCCTTTCCAATCTCCATGGTTAATGCCACCCGACATTCCTTTAGACCATCACATAAAAGGACTCCTAAAAAAACTACAGGGTACTGAGCCATCAACACTTTCCGAACATCACATTATTTCTGGTGCATACCTGAACATCCGCTCGGTTAGGAACAAAGCTCAGCTGATCAAAGACTGGCTAGAACAATCCCACCTTGACATCCTACTCCTAACTGAAACATGGCTAATATCCAATTAGGACACTATCATAGGCAATTTACTACCCCCAAACTACAAAATTATTCCTTTATCTAGAAACTCAAAGAGAGGAGGTGGTTTAGCAATAATCCTCCGAGATCACTTCCAATTTCAAACTCTTGACTCTAAATTAACCAACGACCTGGAAATTCTCACCTGCACAATATACAAAGAAGAATGTATAGATAATCTGATTGTTACAGTATTCTACACCCCCCCTAACAAATGGAACCTAGCAAAAGAAGACCTCTACGAATTCCTCCTCACAAACTCAGTAGCCGGAGCCTACAATCTTCTTGCCGGTGATAATCTACACCTCAAGCAGGAAGAGAATTCCAATGTTACAGATCTACTTTCCTTCCTCACATCTTTAGGCTTTTCCAAACCACCTCTGAGAAAAACCCACAGAAAAGGTCACCATTTAGACTTGATCACATTTATTTCCAACGCCCCTATGACCTCCGATATAAGCCTTAAAGATGAAGCCTGGACCAACACCCCCTGGTCAGACCACCTTCTATGTAATTTTAAATTACACTGGCTCAAAATGAAAACAAAAAGGCAACCAAAGATTAATCACAGAGAGAAAATGAAATGGACAAGAGGACAACTAAACCCAGTAGAATTTTGATCACACTATAACTTAATATCCATCCCTGACTTAGACCCAAATTTCATTACAGGATGGAAAAGCTTCAGTAACCAGGTTCTAAACAACATTGCACCATTGAAAACATAAGAAAAGACACCGATTATCAGCCAGCTGGTATGATGCTATCCTGACAATATTAAAATGAGAGGTACGTAAACTAGAAAGAATATGGTGCAAATCAGGAAAAGATAATGATAGATACACTTGGCAACTAAAAGTTATTGAGTACAAAAAAATGATTAAAGATAAGCGCTGCAAATATTACTCCCAAACAATCAATTCTCCTTCACTGAACAGCAAAGAACTCTTCAGAATAGTCAATTCCTTATTTGATATCGATTTACATAAACATTCCCACTCAGACCTCCCACCCTTGGCAGGAAACCTAGCTGACTACTTCACCACAAAAATCCACAATTTGAAAATGTCTCTCACAACTACAAGCACAGACCCATCAATCAATCTACCTGCTCTAGCAAATTAGGCTCAAGTGCTGACATGATCTGGAACCATTTCGAAAACCCAGACTGAAACCAATTCCTTAAGCTCTACTCCAAATATGCTAAATCCAATTGCCTGCTAGATAACTGCCCACTGATTATCATGAAAACAGCCCCCCTCCCTTTCAAAGATGAACTTTTCAACTGAGTCTCTCTTTGCCTGACCACCGGCTACTTTCTGCCGGAACTCGGGCACATTCTGGTGACTCCAATCATCAAAAACCCCAAAGAACCAGTCTCTTCGACCGCAAACTACAGACCCTTCCCTAAAAGATTCTTACTATTCTCGGAAAATAAATTTCGCAGTAACTGCCCCTACGTTATGGAATTCCCTACCACAACACCTCCGCGATGAACAACAGCTAATAAAATTTAAAATCAGCCTAAAGACTTTTCTATTCCGCGATGCATTCAACAGTAATTAGATTAATCATATTTCAATTCTTCTCTTTCGCTTTACATTTTTTTTTTTTTTCTTCTTTCCTCTCTTCTTACTTCTTCTATACTCCAAGCTACCATTTGGCTCAACAAAGTGACCCTATCCATTATGTTCTATCCCAAACCCACTATCTCCCTCTCTTCTCAATTATGTAACTTTTCCCTCCCTTCCCCCCACCCTCACCTTCAAGTTTGTCCAGTTATTGTCATCTATGTTCACCTCTTTTATTTAAATGTCTATCATTGTATATTTTTGTTTCTCCTATTTTTTAAATTTTATTGTTAACCGGCCAGACATTTGTTTGATGGTCGGTATATTAAAAACTAATAAACTTGGAAAACTTGGAAACCCATCGCCAACATATCTCTCTTCCTCAAACTAATGGAAGGTCTAGTTAATCTAGACCTCATGACATACCTTGAGAAGTTTAACATTCTACATGACTCCCAGTCAGGATTTCGCACAAACTACAGTACAGAAACTGTCTTAGCATCTTTAACCGACCACCTCTTCCATCTGTTTTCTCTGGGAAAAAGTGCACTGGTACTTCAGTTTGACTTAAGCAGTGCCTTTGACCTTGTTGACCATGACATTCTGATCAGATGCCTCAACTTTATAGGCATCACGGGACAAGTACTAACCTGGTTCACAGACTTCCTAAAAAAACGCACCTACAAGGTCCATAGAGATGGAAGTTTTCCCATTCCTGGTGCAACCCTTGCGGAGTTCCCCAGGGCTCCCCTCTCACCCCTCTCTGTTTAACATCTACATGGCATCTTTGGGACACATGCTTTCCAATTTAAACTTGAAATTATGCATATATGCAGATCACATTACAATTATCATCCCCATAACCTCACTGACACAAGAAACTGAACAACTCACCTCCTCTGTTCTCACTATGGTAGAACAATGGACTACACAGTTCAAACTAAAATTAAACCCAGAAAAAAACGAAGCTTTTCCTTGCAAGTCCCAACCATAAATTAACGAATACCTCTCTGAACCTAAACGGGCTAACTTACCCAATCAATTCCACCATTAAAATCCTTGGAGTCATCCTGGATCGATGCCTGACTTTTGAAGACCATACCAACGCTCAGGTTAAAAAATGCTTTTGCACCCTCTGGAAACTCCATACCATCAAACACTACTTCGATTTCCCCTCCTTTCGATTGCTGGTTCAGTCTCTAATCTTGAGCACCTTGGATTACTGCAACATCATATATTTGGGATCCTTCAAGAAAACCATCAAATGTCTGAGAATCATCCAAAATATTGCCGTCCTTCTCATTTATGGTCTCAAAAAGTCAGATCATGTAAGCCCATTCTACAGAAAACTTCACTGGTTGCCAATGGAGGCAAGGGTCATCTTCAAGTTCTCCTGACTTTGCTTCAAAACCATAACTGGTTCATCCCCAATTTACCTATCGCATCACTTTGTGTTTCCTGGCACCACTTGCACACGTAGTGCCTATCTATTTGCCTTCCCCTCCCTGAAGGGCTGTGTATACAGGAGATTCTTTGATAGAACACTGTCATTCCAAGCTGGCAAATGGAATAATTGTCTAGCTACCCTCATTTCATGTGCCCTCTCCTACCAATAATTCAGGAAATCAGTTAAAACCTATCTCTTTGATAAATTTCTCTGACTCCTTCCCACCTTGCCATATCACTGCATTACCTGCTGTATCTCCGACATATTTCCGGTTATATCTAACCTCTTTCTGCTCACTAATGTAATTGAAATTTGTTACCAATGTACTTGACAATATTCTCTGTATCATCACTGTATATGCACAGTCTCTTCCTCTGTAAACTGCTCTGAACTGCTTGTGGTATTGCGGTATACAAATAAAAGTTACTTATGTTCTTATGTTCCTATTATTAGTATTGAGATGGCTTGGGGAAATCCACTGCTTATTCCTAGGGTAAGCAGCACAGAATCTGTTTTGATACTTGAGATCTAGCTAGGTACTTGGGACCTGGATTGGCCACTGTTGGAAACAGGATACTGGGCTTGATGGACCTTCGGTCTGTCTCAGTATGGCAGTTCTTATTTTGGACTTAAATTATGAAAAATGGATTGGTGCCTTGATAAAATATTAGCTCAAATCAAGCAGGAATTATGGCCATAATGAACCCACTCACATTAAATGCAGCTTGGTAATAAGTATACATGTACACAATTCACCTCTGCACATATTTATAGCAGAAACACCTACAAGTAGGTACATTCTAGTCATTACAAGAGGCATTTTACATGTGTATACCTCTTTGAAAGTAATGTTATAGGTTAATTTATGTGTAGAAGCTTCTTTTTTTTTTTTGCATTATGAAAAGGTTATTTTATAAAATTGACCCATGGTACAGTATGTTGACAACGTGGAGGGGCATAATCGAAAGGGACATCTAAGTCCGTTTACGTCCATCTCGCAAGTCGTCCAAAGTTAAAAAGAGCCTAAGACATTTTCGAAAGATACGTCCAACTTTTTTTTACTTTCGAAAATCGTCTAATTATACATCCTGCCGATCTGATCGGCCATTTTTTTTCAAGCTACATTCTTTTCTGACTCCTTGGTTACTTTGTCCCTGCCATAGTGGAAACAGATCTGATCGGCCAAGCAGCTAAATCGTCCATCTTTATACCACATTTCCGACCAACTTTCCATCCAAGTTCAAAATGCCTAGAACAAGCCCTGTTGGACGTGGGAGGGGTCTGCAAAGTGATGGACTGCATACCCAGACTTGCCACCTAAATAGTGGGGTACCTTACAGGGCACTGCTGTGAACTTCACAAAAAGGGTGTCATGGTTTCTCCTCACTACAGCTCCCTTATAGGTATCGGTGAGCCCCCCAAACCACCTCCAGAATCCCTTAGACCCACTTATCTACCACCCCAATAGCCTGTATGGCTGCAGGAGCCACTTATATGCCAGTCAAAAAGGGTTTAGGGGGTGTATAGGGCAGTGCACATGTTTCAGTATCAATGCAGTGATTACAGGGGCTTATGGGCATGGGTCCTCCTCTGTAAGGGTCCCTAACCCACCCCCAAGATGACTTAAGCTGCCTCTGAGCTGGACGACTAAGCTTTCCTATGCCAGGCGGCCAGGTGATGGTCTGGAGGCTGAAATTTAAAGTTGGGAATATAATTTTTATGGGGTTAGTGATCACTGGTGTAGTGTGTGGGGGTCTATGTTTTTTTTTTTTAAAACTTTATTGAATTTTAAATAATGGTGGTGCATTACAGAAATTATAACATGAAAAGCTTGCATAAAATGCACTTTAATACACAAAATATAATGAAACAATCATTTCCCCCCTATCATTCCACTATTAATACCTTAAATCCTATTTTTATTACAAAAATATACTCATATATTTAAACCTTCAAAATATCCCTCACTTCCCTCCCCCCCCCGGATGTGTAAGGAAATCTAAGAAAAAAGCAACAATTACAATATCCTTATTATTTGTTAACAAATGTAGTCAATGGGCTCCATATTTTATGAAATGTATTACTCAAACCTAAGCATTCCGCGTTCATTCTTTCATATTTATATGTATTGCACACACTCGCCCACTAGAATGTGTAATTAAGTCTATCATGACATTTCCAATTTCTTGTGATCATTTGAATGGCTATTGCTGTCAAAATCAAAAAAAGATGGCTTTTATATTTATCCAACAGGCTTTACCTGCCGCAAATTATAACTTCATACGACAAAGGAATAGATGACTCTAATATAAGATTAATTTGTCCCCATATAGACCTCCAGAAACTAAGTATCATTGGACAAAAATATAACAGATGATCTAATGTCCCAATATTAATATGACAATGCCAGCATCTATTAGATTTTGAGTTATCAATTTTTTGTAATCGAACTGAGGTCCAAAAAATCCTATGCAGCAGAAATAACCATGTTTGTCTCATAGATGCTGACGCTGTCATTTTAACCTCCAAGACCAAATTCGTGGCCATCGAGATGCAGAAATATACTGTTTTATCTCGATACTCCAAATGTCTCTAAGACTATTTTTTGGCTTTTTATTTAAAAATTCCAAAATTAATTTATACCACTTAGCGGCCTGATGTCCTGTTAAATCTGTCTGATAGCAAAGGATTTGCAAGCTATAATAAGTTTTTAATTTTTCCATTCAGGGAACCCACTCTGAATAGCCTGCTTCAACTGCAATGATCTATAATGTTGAGAATTTAAAATACCAAATTCTTGTAGCAGCCATGAAAACTCAAGCAACTTCTCATTAGATATAACATCATCTAAGGTCCAAATTCCTGCTTGCATCCAATTCTTCCAGGCAATTCCAGTACCGCCCACTTGTATCTTAGAGTTTAATCATAAGGACTGTAAAGTAAATTTTATTAAAGGAACATCTGTTAATTTATCAATAAATTTAATTGTTTTCCATGTATCCAATAAAATTCTGTTATTCCTAGCATAACTAGGTAATCTGATACTTAATGCATGGGATAGTCTCATAGGGGACATAATTTTCCACTCTAGATATAGCCAGTCTGGAAGATGTTCCATGAGCTCGGGGAGGATCCAATACATTCCCTGGCGCATTATATAGGCCTGATGATACCTATAAAAGTTTGGAAAATTTACCCCACCCTCTATAATTGTTTTTTGCAAAGATACTAAAGCAATTGTAGCTTTTTTACCAAGCCAAATAAATTTAATAAGAATAGTATTCAATTTTTTTATAAAAAGAACCCTGAAAATAAACCAGTAACATTCCTATTTGATAACAATCAACAGGCAAAATTATCATCTTTACTGTTTGTATTCTCCCCCACCAAGACAGATGTAATGGGTTCCAATGCTCACACATTTCTGATATCTTTAATAATATTGATCTTTCATTTACTTGCAACGTTTCTTCCAAAGTCTTCTGTATCCAAATACCTAAATATTTTATACCACCTTCTTTCCAAAGGAAAGGGAATGTGTCAAATAAACCCTTTGAACAGTTAACATTTAAAGGAAGAACCTCTGATTTACTCCAATTTTTCTTATAACCTGAAAATTTACCAAATTTATCAATCAATTCAAGTAAATGTGGAATGGTGGTCTCTGGATTTCTCAAATGAAGCAATATATCATCTGCATAAGCAGAAACTTTATTTTCCTGACCTGCATAAGGAATACCTTGAATCTCCTTCATCTGTTGAATTGCTAATAACAAGGGTTCCAGAACAATATCAAACAGCAAAGGAGATAATGGACATCCCTGTCTAACTCCCCTCTCTAGACGAAATTTCTCTGAAAAAGTATTATTAATGTATAATCTGGCAAATGGGGAGCTGTACAAGGTTTGAATCATCTGAATAAATCCAGATCCAATTCCAAACCATTCCATAGCTTGATACATAAAGGTTCATTCCACTCGATCAAATGCCTTCTCTGCATCCAAAGATACAGAGAAGGCTTGATCTTCTGTGTCTTTTGATAAATTTAATATATGTAACGCCAATCTAGTATTATTAGAAGAAAATCTTTGAGCAACAAACCCCGTTTGGTGCATTCCAATCATGTAAGGGAGAATCTTGGCCAAGCGCAGAGCCAATAACTTAGCCAAAATTTTACCATCTACATTTATCAATGAAATAGGCCTGTAATTTGAAACCAACATTGGATCTTTATTTGGCTTCGGTAAAACTATAGTTAAAGATTCTGCCATAGTACCTAATATACAATCTTTAGTTAGTTGATCCTGATATAAATTTAACAAATAAGGTAATAGGGTAATTTGGAATGATTTATAAAATTCCACCGTAAAACCATCACCACCTGGAGCGGATCCAACTCTAAGGGACTTCAATGCTGTTTGCAATTCCTTTATTGATATAGACACTTCAAGACTACCTTTTATATGCTCGGGAATTTTAGGACCTTTAATTAATTTTAAAAATTCTAATCCGTCACTTTCTTTATTTGAATAAAGCTCAGAAGAATACAATTTTTTATAAAACTTCAAAAATTGTTTTAGAATATTTCCAGTATGTGAGTGAATGTCACCTTTTTCATCTTTAATTGAAACAATTTTTACTTTCCTTTTTTTGCCTTAAGGAAATTAGCCAGTAATCTTCCCGCTTTATTCGAGTTTCCATAATATGCTTGTTGAGATAACAAATCTTTCCTTGCTAGCTGCAAAGAAATTTCATTATATTTATATTTAACTTTTAATAATGTTTGTAAAGTAGAATATTCCAATTTTACAGCTAATTTTGTCTTCAATTCCTTGTTTGCAGTGCTTATCTGGTGAGTTTAGGTGGGTTTTTGTGACTTAGCACAACAAAGAAAAATGGGGAGACCCAATGATCCACAGTGAAAACAATC
The DNA here is from genome assembly GCF_902459505.1 of Geotrypetes seraphini. NCBI lineage: Eukaryota > Metazoa > Chordata > Amphibia > Gymnophiona > Dermophiidae > Geotrypetes > Geotrypetes seraphini. The sequence goes on along the minus strand of NC_047085.1, from coordinate 133,118,259 downwards.
CACCGATGAAAACAAAAACAAAAACTGTGGATAGAAGATGTTCTGGAGATAATTTATTAAACACTGACATATAAAACCATGAAAATTAAATTTAAAAAGTACAATGATAAAAAATACTGTGATAAAAATCCAACCGGACCCTACACGGTCCGTGTTTTGATGAACACACCTTCCTCAGGGGTCCAATGGTTTGCAACCTCACATATAAAGAATTGGATTGAAAACAGTCTATTGTCTTTAAACATGTGAGCAAAGAACACCGCAGACAAGCTGAAGTAGCAAAAAAATGCTAAGACGTTTTTGAGAAATGTTCGTCCAAGTGCCGACTTAGGCTGGTTTTTGGATGTTTTTCCCTTTCGATTATGAGCCCCATAGTGTGTACTGTACACACCAGGTTCAACATTCAGGCCACAGAGGTAAGCAACTTGTAGGCCTTTCACATTCATGGCCTGAGTTAACCCCAGATATTCAAAGCCGAGGAATGACCAGCCTCTGACACTTAATATCCATGTTAGAGCAGCAACCTGAAATTTAACTGAGCACCAGCTGATACAGCAGGGCCTGCTCAAGGGACTGCAACACCCTGAGACAGCTTTTGCTTTGGCGCCCCGCCCCATAATCCAGTAGCTCCCCCCTCTATCTCAATATCTCCAAATGCTGGTAAAAAGGGTACCAAAATCCTGAATCACAATCTGGTATCTCTTTCTACCACCTGCAGAAGGGATGGAAGAGAGAGAGAAAGACTAGGACTAGGATTTTGGCACCCTAGACGAGAGCCTTACCTAATTAACTTGATGGATAACTTTATCTGCTCATTTAACCAGTTATCAGACTGCATATTGCCTCTAACTGGTAAAGTGTTGTCTCTACCCATGCTCTGTCCCTGGATTACTCCTAATCTAATCATTTAGTATTTTACTGGTCAAAGAGGATGTTCAATGGCACTATCTGCTCAGCAGGGTTTAACTGGGTAGGAGACTTTCCTGCCAAGTAAAACCATTTTGAATATTGACCTCACCATTTATAGGTATTCATAAAGGCATAGTTTGTGTAGAACACAAATGATGATGTGATATACCCACATTTTTTATAAAAATGTCACTACATATGAAGAGTACACACACATTTATACCTACTTTAGAGAAGAAATATTTGTGTGTGGCAGTATTTGGGCACTGTTGGGACTAGCTCTGGGTGCCTATTTTTCAAAGGTATATAGGCCCTTATATTGTCTTTTTAAAATAAACATATAGTACAGTGATTTTTAACCTTTTTTGAATCACAGACGCCTTTAAGAATCTGATGAAAGCTATGTTCCCCCTTCCCCAGAAATATTCACATAAACACAACTTTACATGCAATGAATATAATGTACTTTATTGGTATTTGATTGCCTCATACATATATGACATACAAAAAGTATTATTAAACTTTAAAGTAAAGTAAACAATCTAAAAAATAATACACTCCTTTTTATGCAAAAAATAATGGCTACTCATTACAATTATGAAATACAATCCTCTTGTGCAAATCAGGGCAGGATTAATTATTTGAGGGCCCCTAGGCTCACAAGTACACTGCCCATGTCCCGCCCCCATTTATCTATTTTCTTCTTTACTTCCACTTGTATTTCTTTTTTTTAAATTCAAAACAAACAAAGATTAGTATACCAATGCACAGTTTTTCTTCTATGCAACCCCCAAACATCTCTGAACAAATCCCCCTTCCTTCCCTTCCCACCTACTTACCCAGGAATTTAACTCTGAACCCTTTCCATGCATATATGAAAGTGTTCAAATATTTATAAAATACTAATACTATCCAAAATATAAGTCTATATTAATAACCAAATTTATAATGCCTCTCAACTGCCTCACTCTACATCAACCAACTGTAACCCATATGTATGTATAAACAACCAAATCTGTAACTCCTCTAGTACGTTCTACTACATGTATATTAATTTGCAACGAAACAACAAGGCAAGCAGTCCACCAAAGAATCCAACGTGAAACAAAAGAAGATTGGCAAAAAAATAAGGAGATTCAAATCAGGTTAATTCAAGGTGCTCCCAAGAACCATGCCTGATACATTTCACCAAACAAGGCTGGACAACGCTAACAAAAAACCATGTCTTTCATACAAACATAACACAGAAAACACCTTCGCCTAGTATGGAATAAGTAATCACAAACTAACCTCTCCCTCCTTTTACAAAACTGTAGTATGGTTTTTAGCAACAGCCAGCGCTAAAAAAATGCTCTACAGTTTTGTAAAAGGGGGGATAAAATAGAAATACGAAGACAAAGGTTAAATAAAACCACCAAGAAGCTGGACTCTGCATGCAATGCAACACCACAGAAACAGCGATGCATGTCCCCTAAAGCAAAAAAAATAAATAAATATAATTTTTTTTTCTACCTTTGTCTTGTCTAGTTTCTGCTCTCCTCATCTTCTTGTCAAAATCTTCCTTTCATCTTTTGTCCTTCTGTGCCACTTCCAGAAACTGTATGCCTCCCCCTTCCATCTTTCCCTTCACTTCCATTGGTCTGGAATCTATCTTCTTCTATTCCCTCCTCCAATGGTTTTCTCTCCTCTTCTTCCCTTCCCTCTCCCATACCCACACCTCATGGTCTGGAATTTCACTCTCCCCTCCCCCTTCCCCCACTTCCATCAGCATCTGCCCCCTTTCTTTCCCTCCAACCCAATTCCATCCAGTATCCTTCCCTCTTATGTTTTCTCCCTTTCCCTGCACACCAATTCCATCAGCATCAGCCCCTTTTCTTTCCCTACAACCCAATTCCATCCAGTATCCTTCCCTCTTATGTTTTCCCCCTTTCCCTGCATACCAATTCCATCAGCATCTGCCCCCTTTCTTTCCCTCCAACCTAATTCCATCCAGTATCCTTCCCCCTTTCCCTGCACCCCAATTCCATCAGCATCTGCCCTCTTTCTTTCCCTTCAATGCAATTCTATCCAGTATCCTTCCCTCTTATGTTTTCCCCCTTTTCCTGCACACCAGTTCCATCAGCATCAGCCCCCTTTCTTTCCCTCCAACCCAATTCCATCCAGTATCCTTCCCCTTATATCTCTCCCCATCCCCTGCACACCAATTCCCTTTCTCTCTTTCCACCACCTTTCCATACCACCCTGCCCTCTTTATCTCCCTCCACCACCCTTCTAGGTCAGAGGGGGCCCGATGAAGAAACAGAGGACCCAGCGTTTTTTTTTTCCTTGGCGCGGGCCATCAACCAACCTGAATAAGTGACGTCAGAGGGGGGTGGACCGGCAGATGCAAAGATTTGCTGCAAAGTCCCACAATGACTGCATCTGCCGGTCCACCCCCTCCGATATCACTTATTCAGGTTGGTTGATGGCAATGCCGGGGGAAGACGGTTGATCTCCCGGGGGGAGGGGGGGCAGTGCTGCTGATCTTTCCAGGGGGGCCCAGTGCTGCCGATCTTTCCCAGGGGGCCTGCGTTGCCAAGGAAAAAAAAACACTGGGTCCTCTGACCTAGAAGGGTGGTGGAGGGAGAGAAAGGGGGCAGGGTGGTATGGAAGAGTGGTGGAAGGAGAGAAAAGGGCAGATACTGATGGAATTGGTGTGCAGGGGAAGGGGAGAGATATAAGGGGAAGGATACTGGATGGAATTGGGTTGAAGGGAAAGAAAGAAGGCAGATGCTGATGGAATTGGGGTGCAGGGAAAGGAGGAAGGATACTGTGTTGTCAATCTCGCGGGGGGGGGGGGCACCACTGCTGATCTTTCCAGGGGGGGGGCCAGCACTGCCGATCTTTCCCGGGGGTCTGTGTTGCCAAGGGGGAATAAAACCAAAATGAGCCTTCTGTTTCATCGGGCCCCCCTGACAACTTCGGGCCCTAGGCATGTGCCTAGTTGGCCTATTGGTTAATCCTTCCCTGGTGCAAATTAAAACAAGTCTACTACTATATTTTCTACTACCATTACTATTACTACTATATCTACTGTCTCATTATCTGCAAGAAAAAGCAACAGTACAGGGCTGTATAGTGAATATAAATGTTAATTTTTTTCTGACCCTCATGGACACCTGAAACCCATCCATGGACCCTAGGTTAAGAACCCCTGCATTTGTAGCGCCTTTTTGGACTTCTCACATAAGCAGGGCAGGATTAATTCTTCAGTGGGTCCTAGGCACCCAAGTACCTGCCCCTCCATGGCCCTGCCTCTGCCAAACCCCATAGTCCCCCTCCTTTGAAAGTGTACCTCTTGGCCCAACTCCAGAAATCCAAGTAGCACCTTCTCTTCCCTTCTTCATTATTGAGTGCAGCTGAATTCAGTCTTCAAAAAGCCTTGGGCAGTGGTTCCTACATGATGCCCACAGCTGACCTGGAAGCATTCCATCTAACGCAAAATCTTATCATCAGAGGAAAGGCTTCCAGGTCAGCCATGGGCTTGTGGCCTTTTGAAGACTGCAAGTCCGGCTGCACTGAATAATGAAGAAGGCAGAAGGAGGCAATACTTAGATGCCTTGAGCCAGACCCAGAGGCAGGTATACTGGCGTAACTGGAGAAGGCAGAATTCTGGGGCCCCCTGAACTCTTCAGGCCCGAGGCACATGCTTACTTGGCCTACCCTTTACTCCTGCCCTGCACATAAGTTCCTTGATTTATACATGTCACATAGAAGACAATTTTCACAAGTAGTAATTTATCCAGATTTAAAAAAAGATTGTCTGAAAATTGCATTAATCTGCCCAGCTAAAATATGTATGAATTTCATTATTGTAGCCAGCACCAAAGCCTTAGGATGGGACTCTGCAGTGCCTCCAGTGGCCATAGACCAAAATTACACCGATGTGTGACTGAATGAAGTCACCCTGCAGGGTTTACAGGAACTATACAAAAACCACCAACAAAGTTCCAGGATGGTAACAAAATAAAATTTACTAGTCAAATTAAAGTTCAGAATGGCTCAATTTTCCAACATACTAGAAAATGCATACAACAGCAACAACAAAAAAATGGCCAGAAGAAAACTCTGGCAGCATTCAGGATTTTCGCTCTTGATGCAAACAGTTCTCCCTGTGTTTTACTTCTACACAGAGCTGCTCTCTACCAAAGACTCTATTCCCAAGTCTGCTCCTAGCAGAGTTCAGGTAAGTATAGTTCAGAGAACAAAATTCAGTTCCTAGAGAATACACTTTATCAATCAAACATTCATAGCACAAAACACAAAAAGCCTCCAGCTTAAAATAGAGCTTGGCTGGGAAACAGAGGAGTGTCCCAAATTTGTTTGTCCAAAAGCACTAACAGCTTTTCAAAATTCCCACCCAGATGAAAGCAAACTTCTCCCCAAAAAATGAAACACTCTCAGTTTTAGAACAGTGCAGAAAAGCAATATCAGAATAAATCAAACTCAGTCCAGGCAGTCAATCAATGTGGCTGGGAGCAGAAAACAAACCCCAGCCAACAATAGCAAAAGAAAAAAACAACAACAACTCACAGTCATTGTGCTTTGCCAGAGCTGGTTATCACTCCTACCTCCATTGGTTCAGGAGTGCTGCAAAAATCCTCAGAAGCTAGTTCAACTTGCAATTCCATTGGCATTTTCTGGTCACAAGTACCTCTGAAGTGGCTTCTGCTTCATCTACTTCCATGGGCACACAGGCATTACCCTCACTTGAGCCAGGAGGTTCCTCCTTAGGGAGAGCTCCAAGCCTTCTCCCTAACCTTCCTAACAGCTTGTTCAGGACTGCTGGCTTTTTAAGAGGGATGATATACCCTGCTCTACCTGAGTCTGTACCCAGCTGATCTTCTCTTTGGCTCCCCTGGTGGTAACCTGGATAATAGTCACTCTGCTTACTCTCAGGTCTGGCTTTACACTCCAGGGTCCTAGCTCTGCTGCATTCATGAGAAAGTTTGTGTAAAGTTTCCCAACCCCCCTCCCTCTCCCCCCCCCCCCCGGGCTCTGGGTTGCTAGCAGGCTCAGGGAGATCTAAATAGTGTCGGGGCCAGGTCCCGGGCACCCACTTTTTGGGCTTCTTGTCTTCTTCCTTTCCTGTACTCACCGGGACCTTGACAGGCACGGAGCCTGTGGTCACATTATGCACACAGAGCTAGATTAAAGAGATCTTTTTTTTTTTTTTTTTTTTTTTGGGGGGGGGGGGATTGTGATATTTATATAGGTATAGAGGAAAATTGTTCTGGAGAGAAAAACTGCAAGTATTTTTGAATAATTTTAAATAGTTTCCATATAGAAAATTGAAGGCTGTTAATGGCCAAGCAAGTATAAGATTCAAGCATGTTTCTTTTATTTAAAAAAAACAACCAAAACACCATACTTTTTTCTGTAATGTTGAAATGAATAATATACTATTGAGCTATTTTATAACACCTAGAGTAGCTTATCTATTCTAATTCCCAAGCAAACTCTTTTTCTTACTACATTTCTTTCTGAGGTAGAGTTGGTAATTCTAGCTGCATCTGGGCTCAGGGATAAAAGATGTCAGGCAGCAGACTGAATGCTTGATACTGCTATTACATTGATTGTTCTTTGTCTCCCTATAAATGGGACACTAAGATATTTGGTCGATCTCACCTTCCTGCCCCCAACAGCATTCTTTGCTACTCCTGCACACTGGACTGGCAGTTCTTGGCTTTTGCTGTCTAGGAGAGTTAGCATTCAGAAGAGATTTGCTCAGCCATCTCTGAAGCAGATCCTGATTGGATTTCAAACTGCACAATTACAGGGAATGTTCAGGCAAGGAAAAGCAATTCAGAGACAAGGATTTTCCTGGCACAGGCTTTATCGGGAAGTTAAGCACATTTCTTGTAATTCACACCCCTGTCTTTACAAATCCTTAAGATATTATTTTCTGTTCACTTAAAGACCTGACTTGGATTCTTTAGAATGAGAACTGAATCTCTGTCTTTGGGCTTTTGTTTACATCTGTCTTGCGTACTGCACAGGAAGGCGGCAGCAAACAATGTCGATACAACCCTATAAAGATTAATGGGGTACCTGTAAAGCAACAAGGACTTTGAGTGATTTAGAGGATTGCAAAGACTCCAAAAATCAATTTCACTGAAAACATCCTTGCTAATTTAACTGATACCATTTGACATCTTTCAGTTCAGTATGGCTGGAACAGTGAATGTGGTTCAGATTTATTTATTTTTTTCAATCTAGGATGCAATACTCTCTCTCTCTCTGCATACAATAAAAAAAAAAATAAGCAAGGTTATTCTACAATTGGGCACATGCAGTTAAGTTAATCTTGCATGTGTAAGAGGTGCTTTAATTGGCAATTGAATGCACAACTGCACTGCACATTATTCTTTACAGTAATGCATAACTATAAAGGGGGCATAGACATGGGTGGAGCATGGATGGGCATGGGCATCTCACAAAGCTTAGCAGGGTTTAAAAAAGGTTTGGATAATTTCCTATAAGAGAAGTCCATAGGCCCTTATCGAGATGGTTTGGGGAAATCCACTGCTTATTCCTAGGATAAGCAGCATAAAATCTGTTTTACTAAATGGGATCTAGCTAGGTACTTGGGACCTGGGTTGGCCACTGTTGGAAACAGGATACTGGGCTTGATGGACCTTTTATCTGTCCCAGGATGGCAATTCTTATGTTCTTATTTTGGACGTAAATGATAAAAAATGAATTGGTGCTTTGATAAAATACTAGCTCAAATCAAGCAGGAATTATGGCCATAATGAACCCACTTACATTAACTGCAGCTTGGTAGTATGTTGCACCAAAGTCTGCCAGCCACTGACCCAGCCTATGTCACAGCACCTAAAGTTCAGAGCGCCAAAACAACTCTATGCTGGTATTCTAGAATAGCTGAAATGCTGAATTTTTATTATTGAGATGCCACCTCTCTTCCTCTCCACTCCCATATTACCTCTTGAAATGTTCACTGGCGTGAGCAGCATCTTCCACTTCCTGTTCTTGCCAGCCTTAACTCCTTTCTGACATCACTTCCCGGTCACAGGACCAGGATGTGACATCAGAAGGAGCCGAGGTCGGCATGAGCAGGAGATGGAAGATGCTGCTTGCACCAGTGAACATTTCAAAAGGTATGGGAGTGGTCAAGTGGTTGGGAAAAGTAGGGGGGCACACTGTGCAGCGATGCCAGGTATCAACACCCTGGACACCTCGCTATGCCACTGTTTGGTGACAATGTCCAGATATCTAAGCAAGTGGTATAGAATGGATAAAAGTGGATAATTTTTTTACTCCATTAAAAATACAAAGACTAGGGCACACTTGATGAAGTCACAAGGAAATACTTTTAAAACCAATAGGAAAAAATATTTTTCACTCAGAAAATAGTTAAGTTCTGGAACGCTTTGCCAAAGGATATGGTAAGAGTGATTAACATAGCTGGTTTAAAAAAAGGTTTCAACAATTTCCTGGAGGAAAAGTCCATGTTATGAAAAAAACATGGGGCAAGCCACTGATTGCCCTGGATTGGTAGCATGGAATGTTACTACTCTTTGGGTTTTGGCCAGATACTAGTGACATGGATTGGCCACCATGATAATGGGCTACTGGGCTTGATGGACCATTGGTTTGACCCAGTAAGGCTATTTTTATGTTTTTACACTATTTTTTTGCAGGTCTCACACACTAATGGACAAAATGGCATAGGGCCTGCAAAAATAGAAAAAGAAAAATCCCCATTTTACTGCTGCGTTAAAATAGATATAGAACGGGTATGAGAAAATTTTCATAGGAGGTCCTGAAAGCTATGGAGGAACAGGAGCAGAGGAGGTGGGACCTCGAAAAAGAGATTGCTGGTGTCTGATGTCACCTCTAGATGCATTGAACCCTTCAGATTTCAGCAGGTCCCACCAGAGAGTGGAGGAGAGAGTTTTCTTGGGAGGCCCTGAAAAGTGTGGATGAATGGGAGCAGAAGAGACAGGACCTCGAAGGAGAGATTGGAGGTGACATCAGATGCCAGCAGACGCATTGGACCTTTCAAATTTTAGCAGGTTCTATGGAATGAGGAACACAGATCCCAGCTCAAAGACACATGCTTGTGAGTGTGTCTAAAGGGGCATACCCCTTTGGACCTATTTTGGAGCCAACTATAGGACCAATGAAGATCTTGGGTAAGATTCTGCTTCCCTGGTGGCTTGAACTGCATATGTCAGGTATTTGATTTAACTTTTCTCTCCTTTTTTCCTGACCAGTGAGTCTGATAAATATAGGTAAGAGGAAGGGTCTAATAAAATGGACAAAGACTGTGAGTTTATCAAAGGTTCAAAGCTCGATAGATAATTACACAGTTTCACAAGGGCAGTTTCACAAGGAAAAACTATAGTGGCAAGCTTTATTTGTTTAGAAGCTCCTTCTTTGAGTCCCACAGCCATACACCACCTAAGCCACCCAAAGTTATATCTGGCTCCCCTCCACTGATATCTAGTTCCTTAATGGGTGAAGTAGTGACTAGTGTTACATCTTGAGTGGCCTAATGTATCTCCATTGGCTGATATGGCCCTGAATGCTTCACTTCCAGACTCTATCAATGAGGGATCTTCAGTTTTAACATCGCCTCCTAAATTAGTTTTATAATCAGTTTTGTTTGGAGGCTGTACTGGAACTGAATTCAACTTATCCTCCCCCATTAAAGAGGTTTCCAATGTGGAGTTGTTGAAACTAAAATCACAGATTGAAGGAACATTAACCAAGTGTTTATCACAATTTTGTTATTTCATAGGAGAAGTGACCTCTAAAGTTACTAATTTGGAGACTGATGTATGTGCTATCAATGGGAGACTGAATGGCAATCCAGGCTCTGGAATAAGTTAATCTCTTTTTAGTGGAAATAAATATTTTACTAGAAACTAGATTAGAGAAGATTGAGAATCAGATGAGAGCTAATAGTCTTTCCTTGTGGAATTTTCCTTACAATTTTGTTCAAATCCTACGCTGCTCATTGTGACTCTGGACAAATCACTTAATCCTCCACTACCCCAGTACATTAGATAAGATTGTGAGTCCACTGGGAAAGATAGAGGAAAATGCTTGAAGTACCTGTATGTAAACCGCTTTGAGTGTGGTTGTAAACTACAAAAAAATTCTATGATTTCATCTAATGAGATGTTGAAACAGTATATGGAGAAACAAACAGCAGAGACAACTGTCCACTGAAAGCATAAAGGATATTTGAAAAATAAACAAATGTTCAATGTAAAAGTCTTTATTTGATAAAGTGACTCAATACGAGCCGTGTTTCGGCTGCAAGGCCTGCCTCAGGAGTCGCGTCACTCTTAATAGTACATGACCGTTCCACTAAATGAAACAATACCTTTAAAACACCATTTTGTAAGAGCAGATGCATCTGAGCAATCTGAGATTATTTTATGGATCACTGAGTAATATTTGAAATGTCAGAACTATTCAGATTTGACTTAGTCCTTCTGTATAGAGGAAGAACTAGAACTAGGCCTGTGTATTAGCTTTGTTATAAAATATGTATCATACTTGTAACATACTGAAGTACCTTGTGTTAAACTATTATGCATGCCTAGTTGCTTTTATATTTCAGAAAAACTTATATGGTGCTCCAAAAAAGAATATTCACAGTAAATCAATGATTCTAATTATATTACTGGGTTACATGAATTTTGATTTATTTCATTGCATGGTGTTTTTCTCAGCCTAAAAGATGAAACAACTATTAGGCAATCCCTGCAGTCTTGATCTTTGCAATATGTTATTTTCAAGGGTATTCAAAGTATAACCTATTTCAAAAACATTTTGGCTTATTAATGACTTTTTTTGCAAAGAAGATTTTGATTATAAATATAACTGAAGAAGCTATAAATACATGCAACCCTAAAGTAATTTAGTAAATTTCCAAATTCATTAATCATTTAGAATTAAAAATGAATATACCGAAGGTATGTATTAAATTATGTTCTTCGCTGAAGGCTCTGTTTCCTCACATATTTACATTTTTTTTTGCCTGAAATCAAAATGTAAAACAGATTCTATTATGTTTACATAAAAAAGTGGTAGTTCAGCTAAAGCCAATATGTCATCATTCAAGAAAATATATGTAAATCTGACAAACACAATTTATTAAAAATAACATGCCGTGCATTTACTTAGACCAGTATGCATATAAAGAGTGAAATCATGCATAAAGATGCTCCAAATTGACCTTAAAATACTTTGGGTTCCTTTTACTAAGCTGTGATAGCGTTTTTAGTGCATGCAGAATTTTAGCGTGTGCTAAACCTGCGCTACGCGGCTAGAACTAACACCAGCTTAATGCTGACGTTAGTGTCTAGCACGCGCAGCAATTTAGCACTCGCTAAACGTGTGCTAAAACCACTAGCACAGCTTTGTAAAAGGAACCCTTTCTCATGCTATCTCCCACAATGAAAATGACAACCAGATTACCACTGCATTAAGCTGTGTTTTCTTTCTTTGATTCCCAGATTTTATTGGGACAATTTTGAATTGTCAATCTAGCCTTTCGCCTGCCACTAAACGCACAGAGAGAAAAGAGGCATGTTTAGAGGAGGGGAAAGGGCGGGCAATGGGTGGGAGGTGGGCCGACCTACACCTAGACGTGCAGCAGATATAACCAAAACCTTAGGCAGGTTGCCTAGTCGGCACTTATACGTTTTTGACTTAAACAAAGTCAAAACAGGTCTAAGTGCCAAAAAAGGGGCCGCTGAGCTGATGGTGGCTGCTGCGATCAGCTCAGCGGCCCCAGCAACCTGCCTACCCCCTACAGCAATGATTGTGGCAGGAGAGATACTTCATCTCCTGTACCACAGTGCCATCACTCTACCCGAACTGCCGTGACCCGCGGCAGGAGAGATGCCCTATCTCTCCTGCCGTGGGTCGTGGCAGTTCGGGTAGAGGAGTGATGGCATCGTGGTATGGGAGATGAGGAATCTCTCCTTCTGCGATACATCACCCCCCCCCCACAACATCGGGGCAAGAGGGAGCCCAAGCCCTCCTGCCCCAGGCACCCGCGGCACCCCCCAACAACATCGGGGCAAGAGGGAGCCCAAGCCCTCTTGCCCCGTGGCACCAACGACCCCTCGATGATATTGGGGCAGAAGGGAGCCCAACCCCTCCTGCCCAGGCAGACCCCCTATCCCCCACCCCCCACTACAATACGGGCAGGAGGGATCCCAGGCCCTACTGCCTTCGACACAACCCCTCCAATAACCGCCCCCCTGAACCCCAATCAGACCCCCCCGCTGACCCCACGACCCCCCCACCTCCCTTACCTTTGAAATGTTGGCCGGACGGATGGGTGCCAAGCCCGCCCATCTGGCAGGCCAGCCTACTCCAGAATGGGGCTGGATTGGCCCAGGCAGCTGAAATCCCGCCCACAGGTGGGGCCTAAGGCATATGGGCCAATCAGAATAGGCCCGGAAGTCTTAGGCTCTGCCCACAGGGCCAATCCGGCCCCATTCTGGAGCTGGCTGGCCTGCCGGATGGGTGGGCTTGGCACCTGTCTGTCCAGCCAACATTTCAAAGGTATGGAGGGGATTGTGGGTGGGGGGGTTGTGTGGTCAGCGGGGAGTCGAGGGTCGGTGGGGGGGCGATCAGGGGTTTGGGGGGAGAAATCATTGGGGGGGGTTGTGTCGAGGGCAGGAGGACCTGGGATCCCTCCGGCCCATATTGTAGTGGGGGGTGGGGAGTAGGGGGGTCCACCTGGGCAGGAGGGGTTGGGCTCCCTCCTGCCCGATCGTTTAGGGGAGTGAGGGGCGAGAGGCCAGGAAGGCTTGGGCTCCCTCCTGGCCCAAACGTAATGGGGAGTGCCGACGATCGCCGGGGCAAGAGGGCTTGGGCTCCCTCTTGCTCCGATGCTGTCGGGGAGTTAGGGAGTCAGTGGGGCAAGAGGCTTGGGCTCCCTCTTGCCCCAAACGTAGTCGGGCAGTCGGGGTGCCGCGGGGCAAGAGTGCTTGGGCTCCCTCTTGCCCCAAACATAATCGGGGGGTGCCGCGGGTGCCGTGGGGCAAGAGGGCTTGGGCTCCTTCTTGCCCCGATGCTGTTGGGGAATCATGGAGTCAGCGGGGCAAGAGGGCTTGGGCTCTCTCTTGCCCCGAACATAAGGTTCGGGGTGCCGCTGGGGCCAGGAGGGCTTGGGCTCCCTCCTGCCCAGATCGTTTTAAGGTGGGGGGATTCTGTAACCGGTGTTGTTTATGACAGACACCGGTTATAGAATCCAGCTTTTAGGCAAAGGACTGGCTCCTCCTTCGCCTAAAAGCCCTTGTGTTGGACGTTTGGGGCTTAGGTGTTTTTTGGGTTCATTATGGGGTATAAGTGTAGACATCGTAGGGGGATAAGTGTAGACCTAGTGGTAGTCTGGGAGTTTAAACAGCTGAATGTAGAGGCAGGCCATTATCAAAAAAAGGATGTTTATTTTGATTATGGACATTTTCCCAGCTTCTGCTTTCAAAGTTTAAGGCCTTAGGCCAAAAAGGGACTTAGACGTTTTTTTTTATTATGCCCCTCTAAGTTATTAAGATATATATGTTACCTGTACAGATATTAATGTAATGTATGTAATACCTACTGTTTGTTCATTTGTATGACACTGTTTTAAATTAAAAATCAATAAAAAAATTAAAAAAAGTTATTAGAATCAAAATTGGTTGATAAATGGGAATACTCTACATTACAGGCTTTCTTAAAAGTTAAAGGTAAATATAATGAGATTTCTTCTAAATTGATAAGGAAAGACTTTTTTTCTCAACAAGCTTTGTATTATGGAAATTCGAATAAGGCAGGAAGATTATTGGCAAATTATCTAAAAGCAAAAAAAAAAGAAAGACAAAAATAATAGCAGTAAATGATGAGAAAGGTAATACCTATTCTTAAATTGTACCAATTTTAAAACAGTTTTTAATTTTTTATAAAGTCCTGTACTCTTCTGAGCCTTATTTAGATAAAAAATAGGATGGTTTAGAATTTTTAAAATTAATTAAGGGATCAAAAATTCCTGAGCATATAAAAGAAAGTTTAGAAAAGCCAATATCACTAAAAGAGTTGCAAACAGCATTGAAATCCCTTAGAGTTAGATCTGCTCCAGGTGGAGATGGTTTCACAGTAGAGTTTTATAAATCATTTCAAAATACCCTATTACCATATTTGTTAAATTTATATCAGGTTCAACTAACTAAAGGTTGCATTACAGGTACTATGGCAGAATTAGAGCTTGTTAGTTGGGTTATGTTCTTATTTCTTTGTTCTGTTTTTCCTGATATGTCATGGACCGCCTGTACTTACACTCTGTAAAGACTTATTATGAATATGAGGTCTATGTTTATATTTATATGACAAAATGCTAATAAAACTGATTGAACTTAAAAAAAAAACTATAGTTTTACCAAAGCCAAATAAATATTCCACATTGGTTTCAAACTACAGGCCCATTTCTTTAATCAATGTAGATGGAAAACTTTTAGCTAAGACTTTGGCTTTGCGCTTGGCTAAGGCTCTCTCCCCTTTATTATTGGTATGCACCAGACAGGGTTTGTTGCTCAGAGACATTCTTCTAATAACACCAGGTTGGCTTTATATATGTTAAATTTATCAAAAGCTATGAATGATCCGGCCTTTAATGTGTCCTTGGATGCAGAGAAGGCGTTTGATCGAGTTGAGTGGACTTCCATATATCAAGCATTGGAATGGTTTGGTATAGGTTCAGGATTTATACAAATGATTCAAACATTGTATAGCTCCCCTGTTGCTAGATTGTATATTAATAATAATTTCTCAGAGCGTTTTAGTCTGCAGAGGGGGGTTAGACAAGGTTGTCCCTTATCTCTTTCGCTTTTTGATATTGTATTAGAAACCTTGTTAGCTATTCAGCAAGCGAAGGAGATACAGAGTATTTCTTATTCAGATCGGGAATATAAGGTTTCTGCTTATGCAGACAATATACTGCTTCATTTGAGAAATCCAGAAACAACCATTCCAAGCTTACTAGAATTGATAGAGAAATTTGGAAAATTTTCAGGGTACAAGATAAATTGGAGTAAATCAGAAGTTCTTCCACTTAATGTGCATTGTAAAAAAATATTTGTTTGATTCATTCCCTTTCTATGACAGGAGCATGGAATAAAATATTTAGGTATTTGGATAAAAAATACGCTGGAAGACACAATGAAAGTGAATGAAAAATTTTTATTACAGAAGGTAACAGAAATGTGTGAGCAATGGAATCCTTTACATCTTTCCTGGTGGGGGAGAGTCCAAACTATTAAAATGATGATTTTTGCCTGTGGTTTGTTATCAAATGGGTATGTTGCCGGATTTTTTTCAAGGGTCCTTTCATAAAAAATTAAATAGTGTTCTTACAAAATTTGTTTAGCTGGGTAAAACTCCTAGAGTTGCTTTAGTATCTCTACAAAAGCCAATTGCAGAGGGATGGGTAAATTTTCCCAATTTTTATAGGTATCATCAATCCTATATTATGTGCTAAGGTATGTATTGGGTCCTCCCAGAGCTCATTAAGAATATCCCAGATTGGTTATGATTGGAATGGCACCCCATGTTTCCTCTGCGATTATGCCATGTTCTCAGTATCAAAATGCCTAGGTTGTATAAAAAAAACAGAATATTAGTGGATGCATGGAAAACATTAAGATATGTAAGTAATTTAACACCTATTCCAATTCACAAATCAACAAATCAAGCTATATGGCTAAACTCCAAGATTCAAATTGGCGGATTTAAAGTCATCTGGAAGTATTGGATGATTGCAGGAATACGTGTATTAGAAGATGTTATTTCTAATGGTAAGCTGCTTGATTTTTCACAGTTGCAACATAAATATGGCCTCAATAAATCACAAAGTTTTAGATGGATGCAACTGAAGCAGGCCATTCAGGTGAGGTTCCCTGAATGGAAAAATCTTAATAATCAATATAGTTTGGAGTTCTTATGCTTTTAGGTGGACTTCCTGGGACAGCAGGCCGCCCACTGGTATAAAATGATAGCTGGATTTATTGAGAAGAAACCGAAGACTGGTCTGAGGGACATTTGGAGCATTGAGATTAAGCATCAAATTACTGTGTCTCAATGGCCACAAATTTGGACTTGGAGGATGAGATGTACAGTGTCTGCATCTATGAGACAAACTTGTTTTTTTGTTGTTGTTGTTGCATAGAGCATTATAGACCCCTGTTCGGTTAAAAAAGTTAGATAGCTCTAAGTCTAATAGATGTTGGCATTGTCATCTTGAAGCAGGGACTTTAGACCATTTATTGATCTATTGTCCATTTATTATGGCTTTTTGGAAATCAATTTGGGGCCAAATTAATTGTTTATTAGAAAACCCAGTGGCATTGACCTATGATACTATATTATTTGGCATGTCAATGAGAGCAAAAATCAGATATCTTCGAATAATAATAAGCTTTTGCTTATAATGACAGGGGTTGCCATACAACAAATTACTTGTAACTGGAAGAACTGGAGTAGACTGAATTATAATTTTTGGTGGAACTCATTGTGTCATATATATAAAATGGAAAGAGTAATAGCTACACAGCAGGAGTATTTAAGGAA
Organism: Geotrypetes seraphini; assembly: GCF_902459505.1. Taxonomy (NCBI): domain Eukaryota; kingdom Metazoa; phylum Chordata; class Amphibia; order Gymnophiona; family Dermophiidae; genus Geotrypetes; species Geotrypetes seraphini. The sequence continues at coordinate 133,101,714 of NC_047085.1, read as the reverse complement.
ATTTCAAGATGTGTGGGAGCCGTTAACAAATTATTGTAATGAATAGATGCCATTTTTTCCCTTAAATTTATAAGTTCAATATTCAGGGTGGGGGAGGGATAATTTTAATATATCATATAAAAATATTTGTTATGAAAGGAAGGGTGGGAAGGGAGGGAGTTAAGGTTATATGATTTGTATTATTGCTGAATATTAAGTTATATATTTAATGTTAAAATGTTTTAACTTACTGTCACACTTATTGTAAGTTTGAAAATGAATAAAGATTAAAACATAAAAAGAATAGCCTTACTGGGTCAGACCAGTAGCCTGTTCTCATGGTGGCCAATCCAAGTTACTAGTGTCTGACCAAAACCCAAGGTGTAGCAATATTCCATGCTACCAATACAGGGCAAGCAGTGACTTTCCCCATATCTTTCTCAATAACAGACTATGGACATTTCCTCCAGGAAGTTGTCCAAACCTTTCTTAAAACCAGCTACGCTATCCACTTTTACCACATCCTCTGGCAACGCTTAACTATTCTCTGAGTGAAAAAAATTTCCTCCTATTGGTTTTAAAAGTATTTCCATGTAACTTCATCGAGTGTCCCCTAGTCTTTGTAATTTTTGACTGAGTGAAAAATCGATCTACTCCACTCAGGATTTTGTAGACTTCAATCATATCTCCCCTCAGCTGTCTCTTTTCCAAGTTGAAAAGCCCTAACTGTTTTAGTCTTTCCTCATATGAGAGGAATTCCATCCCGTTTGCCATCTTGGTCACTCTTCTATGAACCTTTTCTTGCACCACTATATCTTTCTTAAAATAAGGAAACCAGAATTGAACGCAATAATCCAAATGAGGTTGCACCATGGAGCAATACAGGGGCATTATGACATTCTTAGTCTTGTTAACCATCAATTTTTTAATAATTCTCAGCATCCTGTTTACTTTTTTGACCGCCGCCACTCAGGTGGACGGTCTCATCGCATTGTCTACAATGATACCCATATCCTTTTCTTGGGCGCATCTAGTAACTGTGATTCAGGTTATTCTTCCCAATGTGTATCACTTTGAATTTGTCCACATTAAATTTCATCTGCCACTTGGATGCCCAGTCTTCCAATTTGCTAAGGTCCGTCTGCAATTTTTCACAATCCGCATGCATTTTAACAACTTTGAACAGTTTAGTGTCATCTGCAAATTTAATCACCAAATCATTTATAAATAAGTTAAATAGCACTGGTCCCAGCACAGACCCCTGCGGCACGCTACAGTTTACTCTCCTCCATTGAGAAAAATGACCATTTAACCCTACCCTCTGTTTTCTATCCGATAATCAATTCTTAATCCAAAACTGAACTTTGCCATCTATCCCAATGACTCTTTAATTTTCTCAGGAGCCTCTCTTGAGGAACTTTATCAAAAGCTTTCTGAAAATCTAGATACACTATATCAACCGGCTCACCTTTATCCACATGTTTATCCACACCTTCAAAGAAGTCAAGCAAATTTGTGAGGCAAGATCTCTTTCGGCTGCCCATGCCTACTCCGTCTCTGTTTCTATAGAAGCAGGACACAAGCATTACACTCTCAAGGAATCCACCATATTTGTGGAGTGACTGAACATATTGAGAAAACCATAAACTTTAGAAAGCACAGATGACTCCTGAGGAAGATTTTCTGAAATGGATTGCTTTGTTGAACTATTTGCATATAGATAAAATTTTGGTGATTTTTTTTTCTGTCATTCATATAAACATAAAAAAAGAGGTAGATAAAAACCATATGGCCTAACTAGTTGCCATCTGCTATCCCCTCCTCTCCCTTAGAGATGAAACATACTTGTCCCAAGCTTTCTTGAATTCAGATGCACTTTTTATCTCCACTACCTTCACCGGTGGCCATTCCAAGCATTCACCATTTTTTCTGTGATAAAGTATCTCCTTTCACCTTCATCCTATGCCCCCTCATTCCAAGGTTTCCTTTCAGTTGAAATAAACTTGCCTCATGCACATTTATACTACATAAGTATTTAAATGTCTCTATCATAAATCTCCTCTGCCAAAGTATACATATTGAGATATTTAAATATCTCCCTATATGCCTTATGATGAAGACCACCAATCATTTTAGTAGCCTCTCTCTGAATCAACTCCATCCTGTTTATATTTGTTTGAAGGCACAGTCTCCAGAATTGTACATAATATTCTAAATGACATCTCAGCAGAATCCTTTACAGAGGAATCAATACTACCTTTTCCCTACTGGCCATTCCTCTCCCTATGCACCCAAATATTCTTCTATCTTTCACCATCGCCTTTTCAATCTGTATGGCCATTTTAAGATCATTACATTCTATCACACCCAAGTCCCGCTCCTCTTTCAAGAAGTTCCTCTCCCCTAAACTGTACCGTTCCTTTGGGTTTTTTGCAGCCTAAATGCATGACCCTGCATTTTTTAGCATTAAATCTTGTTTCCAAATTCCAGACCATTCTTCAAGCTTCATTAGGTCCTTCCCCATGTTATCAACACCATCAGGGGTGTCTACTCTATTTCAGATTTTGGTATCATTCACATGTATGATTTAAAAAAAATTGCATTACAAATTATAATATTGATTCTGGACTTCCTATTAACAACTAATACCACACAGTTATACTTATATTGTGGGTGAATTGAAGTTTGAATTTTTGTTGAAGGCACACAATCTTCATGTTATCACCCAGCTTCTACAAACAGTGCACACATTTACATGCACATAATTGCACACTATCCTGAGATGCACATGGACCTAAATTACGAGCATAGCTAAAGAGCACCAATGCAAGCAATCATAGGGACATGCTGTTATGATATTTTTTTTGTCCTAGGTAGCCAAAGTCACATTGTTTATGTGCCATTGTCTGCATGTCAACATGCTACCTGGAAATGGGGCAGATGTGAATACCTCAAAGCCCATGACATGGCCCTGTATGACCCTGACATGCAGGGGTCATTTTAATATTTTTGCAGTATATACATGTAGATCTGACCTATTCCAATATGGCACTTCATATATTTTAAGAATTTGTATGATGATGTGCTAGGATGTTGGCTTTTGACATATGAATAGTACTTCAAAAATTACCACCTTAGTGTTTTTTCCTAAATTTCAAAAACCTTTCCCAGTCCTCAGCACTACCATAAACTATTCCATAAATTAGGTGCGGCACAGAAGAATATACATGTTCTAGTTTCCATAATCTGTGAAATCTTTACAGTAGGAACCACTAATAAGTCCTGTCAGAATCTAATGGTCTAGTAGGATACTGTCTTCTTAGAACATTCTGAAAATAAACAGGTGAAAGATCATTCAGTACATTAAATATAACTATAAGAGCATAAGAATAACCTTATTGGGTCAGTAGCCCATTCTCACAGTGGCCAATCCAGGTCTCTTCTACTTGGCCAAAACTCAAAGAGTAGCAAAATTCCACGCTACCGATCCAGGGCAAACAGTGGCTTCCCCCATGTCTTTCTCAATAACAGACTATAGACTTTTCCTCCAGGAAATTGTACAAACCTTTCTTAAAACCAGCTATGCTATCCACTCTTACCACAACCTCTGACAATGCATTCCATCCCCTTTATCATCTTGGTTGCTCTTCTTTGAACCTCTTCTAGTGCCGCTATATTTTTCTAGAGATAAGGAGACCAGAACTTAATGCAATACTCCAGATTAGGTCACACCATAGAGCGATACAGGGACATTTAAATTCACTCTTCCATGAGCAACCAATAAGTGCAGATGAATTAAACATGGGGGTCCATTTAGTAAGCTATAGAAGAAAGTGGACTTAGCTTGCCCTTATGCAAGTCTATCCAGCTAAGACCATTTCTACTGCATTTGGAAAATGGCTGATTTTTCATTTTCAAAATTAATGGCCAAATGAGCATCTCCTCCTTGGTATTGTCATATCTCTTGATGCCAACAAAGTATTCATAATCACAAGTTTTTCTTTTTACAGCTCTTTATGAGTCAGATGGTGATGTTTTGTACTCATTGTAGTCTATGGGTGTTTTTTTTGTAGTGAGTCCATTTAGGAGCATGTTGCAATAGTCCATATTGGGGAGGACAAATGCATATAGTAGTTGAGCAAAGTCCAGCTCCGAGAAGTATCGTTTGATTTTTCATAGCTTTAGGAGGTAGTAGAACAAGATGGATACTACCTGGGAGATATGGTCAGAGAGCTTGGGGCAGACTGTACAGTATAGCTGTGAAGACTATCTCAAAATGTTCCTAGTAGTTAGTATTTTATTTGTCAAAGAAGTATTCATCAAAGTAGAGTCAAGCTGACTTATCAGCTTACCATAGTATGATTTTGGGGGGCCTCAGTTGCAGCCTGTTTGCATTGGTTTATTTTCCTTCTCCAACAGATGAAACGTTCCTGCTTCTGATCTTTCCTCCATGACCTTTCTAATCATCTTACCTATGTTTCTTAAGACATTTAGCTTGTCTGAGAACCATGATTTGATTTCTGCTTTGGTATTAGGGTTCTAAGTGGAACAATCTTATCTAAGAGTGATGTAGTAATGTTGTGCCAAGAGTTAAGGGCCCCATCCACATTGTTGCTTATAGGATTTTGTTGGACCATGATCTCCTTCCTAAATATTTCAGCTAGGATCTTGCTGTACTTATTTATGCCTGTTGCTCCTTTAGCTTTCTGTACAGATGTTTTGGGCAACTTCAGGTAAAAGTTTGAGAGTTGATGGTCTGACCATGTAATTAATTCCCATTTGACATGATCCATCAAGATAAGTTTAATCATTTTGATAAACTGGAAATGAAATCTAAGTTGTGACCATCTCTGTGTGGTGGGACAAATTCTGCCACTTATCCTAGTATCATATAAAGTATTTTATATTTGTCTTCATAAGAGAGGGGCATTTTCAATAGGACATCTAAGGACCTGTTTTAAAAAGCTGCAGTAATAGCTGCCACGCGGCAACAGCCCCGAAGCCCTTTAAATCTCTAAGGGCATCGGGGCCGTTACTGTGCTGCAGCCGCTAGCGTGGCTTTATAAAACAGGCCCTAAGTCTAACTTTGGATGTTTCCATAAGGAAATCCAATAGTTGGAAAAACAACCATTTTTGAAACCGAAAGACATCTTTTTCTTTTTGCAAAAATGGCTCATCTAGACATTCTGACCCTTAGGACCCTTAAGATATCTATCTTTTGGGCCATTTTCAAAAATCACAATGTCCAAACACAATAATGTCCAAAACAAGCCCATTTGGATGTGGAAAGGCCAGCATTTTAATGGACTGGCCACACAGACATGCCAACAGAGCAGTGGGGCACCTTAAGCCAGGGGCACTGCTATGAACTTCATATAAAGAGTTCCAGGTATATATGAGACCTATACCTACCCCAATAGCCCTTATTGCTGCAGGTGTCACCTATATGGTAGTACAGGTTTTGGATCAATTTTTGTGGTCTCACATTTTGCACCATAAATGTAGTGATAAGGTGGGATATGGACCTGGATCCCCCTATCTATGGTTCACTACACCACCCACCAGGCTACTCCAGATACTTGCTTGCTGTTCTACTAAGATTTCCCATAATATCTGCTGCTGTCAGAGAGGCTGGTATGTACTGGGTTTTTTTTCACATTTTTGGGAAGTAGGAGGAGGTCAGTGACCATTGGGTGGATGTATGTGTGTGTGTGGGGAGGGGGGGGATCATGCCTTCATGCATTCAGGGACCATCTGGTCAGTTTTGGGCCTTTAAGCACTTTTAAAACAGGTCTAACTCAAAACATCTAAATGACACCCTGGACGTCTTAAAAATGTTTGAATATCCTTGCAAAATGTTGTAAGTCCTAAGGCCACTCTAATCCCACCCAACTCATGCCTCTAACATGCCCCCTTAAGATTTAGATGTACTGGAGGGCAAATGACCTACAAGACATCTAAAATGTCAGTTTTGAAAATCTCTATATACGCATCAATGCACAGGCATCTTAGGGATTTTCAGACATCCACCTAAGTAACATAACTCATAGTGGTAGAGATCCTAAAGCGGTTTGACAATTTTATTTTCTATTTTCTTTTATCTTTTTTATACTCTGTTTTCAATAAATAAATATTTTTCAATAAATATGTTTTCAATGTACTTCAAACGAAATTGATTTATGCAAAGCAGAACTTAGCTTTAATGTGTAATTAATATCCCCTTGGCTAGGCTGGGAGTAATGAGGATCTCTACCACCATGAGTTATGTTACTTAGGTGGATGTCTGAAAATCCCTAAGATGCCTGAGCATTGATGCGTATTTAGAGATATATCTTATTTATAATATTATTATACCACCACCTGGGGAAGTAGTTGGACATTTGTTCTGGTGAAGTGAAAAGAAAAAAAAGTATATCGTTAAGTTTTGAAAATCGACATTTGGATGTTTTGGTGATTAAAAAGTCCATTTTTTAAAATGTCTTTCTGTTTTGAAAATGAGCCCCACAGCATTTAAATAAATGTCCAGCCTCTTAAGTGGTGTCCTGTTATAAAATTACTGTTAATGTTTCTTTCAAGCTTTGTCTGCACTTTTGCACATTAATTCACCATGCAGTAGGTGGCCTAGATGATCTAATCTGATTTGGCTAGTCCTGGCAGGTAGCAGCAGCTCTTGGGTTGTAACTGCCTATCATCCATGCCACCTGCTGCATTGTGAATTTCTGCCTTTCTGAGCGGCCTCTTCCCACCAGCTTCACATTCTGCTGTGAGAAACATTTCAGCTCTTCTGAGTGATTTCTGCTCATTAGCTGTTCCATCCCAGGCACTAGGAATTTTTTTTTAAGTCTCTTATTTGCTTTCTTATTCTATGAATAATCTCATATTGAAGTTCCCTATTGTATATTGCAGTTTTAACTTAGAACCAGATTTATTTTTGTTGTTTTATTTTTATTAAATTTAACTTAACAAGGTAAACTTAACAAGGTAAACTTAACAAGGTAAACATTTGCAACAGAAACATGGATTCCAAAATATTGTAAAAAAGAAAAAAAAGAGATATAAACATTTCTAATTCAGGAGAAACCCTAAATTATCCTGCTTAGACTTCAAGTTAGATGGGGGGAGGGAGCAGCTAGAATGTAAGGAGATACGTAGGAAAAATGACAGAGTATAAGATGTTAGCATGAATTTAAAAACCCCGCCTTACACAATTGCTCAAATCACATTAAAATAAAGAGATGCCGTTGTGATCATCGTCAAGTCTAAAAAAACCCATAGCTGCTCTGGTTCAAAGAAGGCATACTTGATACCTAAATGTTTAAAAACAAACATTTGCAACTATATGCCAGAAGAAACATAGGCGAGGTTTTACAAAGCTGTACTGCCAAGCAGCCTATGCTAAATGCCAAGCCACCCATAGGAATAGAATGATCAGCTTGGCATTTAACATACACTGCTCAGCAGCCCAGCTTTGTAAAAGGACCCGTTAGCCCCAAAGTCAAAACCTCTCGCCAGGAGGCCAAAAAGACTTTCCTCCTCTCTTGAATATGCCTCATAACATCCAAATTATTTTACCACAAAAACAAGCAACCTTCAAGAGTTGCAAAAGAATAACCTCATAATCACACTTAAATCCCTGCTCAAAAATGAAAGAAACCATCAAAGAGAACCTTTCAGAGTCCTCAAACAAAAAGGATTCAAGTATTGCCAAGATATCCAAAGAATCAATTCATGCTTCCTGAGGATTTTGAGGACTTTTCTTTGGGGAAATATACTCCCCCCTTTTATTTTTTTTTTACAAAAATGTATTATGGTTTTTGGGGCGGTAACAGCTCGTACGCTTATAGGAATTCTATGAGCTTCAGAGCTGTTACTGCCACGGCCAGCACTAAAAACTGCGTTAAGCTTTTGTAAAAGGGAGGGGGGTAATAAACCTTATTTAATAGTGCTTCCATTTTATATTTCCATATCTGTTAATTGCTTGCATTTAACTTTGCATTCATCATGCTTTCTGAGTTAGTTAAATGTCTTTTGTTCTACTCAGTTTGTGATCAAAACAGCAGGATCCTTGTTTCAGATTCTCTTTCTCCTGAGTGCTCATCCTGTTCTGTAGCTTGCTTTTAGATGTCACTGGATCAGTGCAGCTGGATTTAAAATCTGACACCAGTCTGGCCCATTTCTCTTCTTCAGTGTCACAATTGCGTATATTCACCAGGAATCCCTACACCTCTTGAAGAAACACTGTGAAGCAAGAATGAACTTAGCACCAAGGCCAGCGTTAGGGGGGGGGGGGCAAACAGGGCAGCAGTCTTGGGCACCACAGCTCCAAATAGCCCCTGTGGGTTGGGATGTCCTTTCTTTCTCTCCACACTGGTACAAAGCCTGCTTCCCCTCACCTTTTAAAATGTAATGCGGTTGCCGGCACTATAGTGATTCTCCAGCACTGTCCAAGGTTTTCTCAGCCCTATTCCTTTGCCATGGTCCGCCTCCTCTGATGCAACTTCTTGATTCCACGTGAGGAGGGAGTAGAGGGAAGAGGAATTCAAGGGAGGGGGGGGTACCTCCTTAATTTCTGTACCGGGCTCCTGCAAGTCTAACTCTGGCCCTGCTTAGTACTCATCAATGATTGCATGCAATGTTATTTTATTTGGAAACCTGGAATAGAAAAATAAGCATTATCCCCCCCCAGATTCTACAAATGGCACCCAAATTTCTGCATGCAAAGTTGTGCACAATCCTGAGATGCATGTGCAACTACATTGTCTAACGAGTCAATTAGCACTGATGAAAAGTTCTCAACCCAACCAAGCAAAGAATGACATGGATATGGTTCAAGCAATGATCTGAAACACTGTCAAAACAGAATTTTGTTTCTGCAGATTGGCACCTTAATGAAATACAGTAACACTCTGTTCAGCAACAGTGGCAAAATAATGCTCAGAATTTAGGAAGCTGGTTGGTTGGGTTGAGAACTTTTCAGCACCCCTTCTTAGGACATCTTTTGTCCACGATTAAGAATAAATTGCTCTGAGAGATCTCCATTGGTGGCATTTTTCACTGAAGGGGAAATGCTATATCGGGGGTCGGCAACCCGCGGCTCCAGATCCGCATGCGGCTCTTTTCCACCTTTGCCGCGGCTCCGGTAGTGTGTCACGCAGGCATGCAGCTTACAAGTCCGGCGTCGCGGCGGGAAATAGCCATGCTGAGCAGTGAGCTCAGCACGTACACAGATGAAAGCCTTGCTTGCTGATTGGTCCGGCGGCCCCACCCCGCCGTGCCGCTGGACCAATCAGCAAGCAAGGCTGTGCCGCCGGACCAATCAGCAAGCAAGGCTTTCATCTGTGTACGTGCTGAGCTCACTGCTCAGCATGGCTATTTCCCGCCGCGACGCCGGACTTGTAAGCTGCATGCCTGCATCGCCAGAATTTAGGTAGGCTGTTTTCATCCCCGTGGGAGTCCCGTGGGCCAGGGGGAACAGGGAGACAGAAAGAAAAAGTTGGGGGAGAGAATGAGGTCTGGAGGAGAGGAAACATACAGGAGGCTGAAAGAAAGGAAGATTTAGTGAGATGGACACAAAGAAGGGTGATGCTGGAAAATAGGTGGAATGGTAATTCTGACAAACACAGAAGGGAAATGCTGGATCAAGGAGAGATGGGGCTCAGGCTGGATGGAATGAGGAGAAATGCCTTGTTGGCCCGGAACTTCCTCTCCTACGTCAGGTTCAGGAGCAAAAATCCCATTAACCAGCTAAATTAAATATTTTAATTAGCTATTAATGTGCAAATATATATTTTACATTGTTAAACTAAACTAACTAAACTAAACCTTGGGTTTATATACCGCACCATCTCCACGAATGCGAAGCTCGGCACGGTTTACAGGAAGAAAGATGAGAGAGGAACTACAGTGGAGAGATTAAAGAGTTAGGTGTAAAGGGGGAAGGTGAGAGGCCTAAGAGGGAGGAAGTGTTACAGTTTTGAGAATAGCCAGGTTTTTAGGTGTTTGCGGAAGAGTTGGAGGGAGCTTGAGGTTTGGAGAGGGGAGGTGAGGTTATTCCAGATCTCAGTGATTCTAAAGGGGAGGGATGACCCAAGTTTGCCTACATGGGAAATACCTTTTATGGAAGGGAAGGATAGTTTAAAAATTTGGGAGGATCTGGAGGAAGTAGGGGTTGGGGAGTTCCAGGATAGAGGGATAACGTCCTTTTTTTCTTCAGATTGACATCTAACTGCATGATCCTGTATTTAGCATTAAGATAAGAAACAATATATGCAGTGTTAGATTTGTTTTATAATGGTTTTGTGGCTCCAAGTTTTTTTTTTTTTCCGAAAACGGGTCCAAGTGGCTCTTTATGTCTTAAAGGTTGCAGACCCCTGTGCTATATATATGTAAGAGTTGAATCATTTGGATAAATTCTATGGGGAAACCAAAATGAGATAACACAGAAAACAAGTATTGCCAGTTTTCCTGATCAAAAGCTTTTCTCAGCATGCAGAGATAAAGAGAGAAGAGGGGTAATCCTTTGATTGCACAGAGTGAATCACATTACAGAATAAGCAAGTATTATCAGAATCAATTCTGTTTTTTGAAGAAACCAACCTGATCTCTATGTATAAGAGGTTGAATGACTTTTTCCAATCTGAAAGCATAATATTTTAGTATAAATCTTATAATTTTGATTCAAAGTGATATAGGATGATAGTTCTGAACAAATTGAGGGTCTCTAAAAGGATTTGGTATAACTACAATATTGTTAATGTTATGTTAATCAGGGGTTTTCAATTCCGCCTTTACCTATTCAGTTCAAAATCGGATTATACAAATTGGGGTAGGCAGTTAGGACTGCACTCCTAACCCTCCTCCCTCCCTTTTCTCTGAATACTGACCCAATAACCACGCCACTCCTTCCATTTCCACTAAATTGGAATTTATTGAAAATGGCAGCAGCCAATTATAGAACATGAATCTTGTCATTAGAAAAATTCAACTCAACATAAATCAACACTCCTATCTAGAAATACCAGTTGTATGTCTCTACCTATTTAACTAGGGGTAGGCTTGATAATATATGTAACTCTCCATTGAGCTTTGTGCTCTGCTTTGAGTAGTATCCTTTGGGATTTTGAGGACAGTTTGTTAATCAGTGTTAATACTCACTGGTTCATCTAGCACAAAACTTTATTTAGATATTCAAGCTTGTTGGTTGAATTATCCATACAATATACACAATAATAATAATGATAATAATTAATAATTATAACAGTAAGAACGGGGCCCTCAGTGTGAGGTAATAAGCTCAAAAGAGATTATACTGTATTGCATATTTAACAGCTAGGATATGTGGTCAGCCTGGGGCTAGTAACTATGTTACATTTTTCCCTAGCTGACTTCATGCTTACATCATGCTTTTTGAAAGCTTAAGTTCCTGCGGCCACCCTGGCTCCTTCCCCTCCTACAGCCTAACTGTCTAGTGGTGTTCAACTTGGCGTTCTCCAGCCCGTCCAGGGCTGAAGTAAGGTGGTCCCCGATGAAGGGGCTTTGAGCCTTGAAACCGAGCTTGGTTGGACTAGCAAAGTATACTGATTTCATAGTCTCCTAACAACGGATATTCCTATCAGCATTAGAGTGATGACATTTCCCGACTGAATGTGAATTTTCAGAAGATTTCAGAGCTAAGTAGACTTATCAGTGTATTGTTTCTTCCACAAACTTTAATGAATGTTAATGCCATTAGCTTATTTTCCGTTGGCTTACAGGTTGGGAGTAAAACTCTCTCACTTGATTTAAATTTCATTATTTGATTATGTTGAGTCACATATTACACTATAAGGGTTATTACACTGTAGAACACACAATCGGGGCACCTGATGATGGTGTGAGGCTAAAAACTTGTGGGGTTTTTTCGCCTGTGGCTTGTTTAAGCAATAGAATGGGTTCTTTTGAATCTTCTCTTTTGAGCTTATTACCTCACACTGAGGGCCCCATTCTTACTGATAATATTTTTATTATCATTATTATTATTACTATTATTAATGTGTGTAAGTTTTGAGAGTTTTCCCCTGAAATTATTTGTCCCTAGAGCATTTCTTAAAATATCTTTTGAAGTACCATTGTGCTTGAGTTGTTGGTTTTTTTTGTAATGTTTTCAAGTAAAACCTATAACAAATTCACAGGATTGCAAATTTTTAATATCTACATATTACTCAAAAGTCCAACATTGTTCTATGCTTTTCAAGTGCATGTTTCTTTAATCAGCTCTGTTGCTCAGGACATGCTTAAGTACTCCCTAATAGAAGTCAACCCATTGGTGTTCATAATCAGTACTATGTTCTATTAAAAGGGTTGACAAAGTTGTTGTAGATAATTGGGATTTATGTTCACGAAGCTGCAATTTTACCTGTTGGCTAGTTCTCCCTATGGATGATTTATCACAAGGTCATTGAACAAAATGATCTACTTATGAAGTTATACAGGTGGAAACTGTATAATATTCATGATATTGGATGTTGCCGCTTAGGGCTCCTTTTATGAAGGCGCATTAGGGCCTTAATGTGCAGAATAGCACACGCTAATCCGGTGCGTGTGCTAAAAAATGCTAGCGCACCTTCGTAAAAGGAGCCCTTAGTATAGAATGTTGTCTATGAGCAAAATATATGCTTTGTATACTCAGCTCTTTGAGTTCTCTGTCCTCCATGTTTAAAATCAGGTCAAACCAATTTGACTTTTAAATTATGATCCCAGCTATAAGCAATATGGGGTCTTGGTTGAAACAATCCACACAATGCTAAAATATACCAATGTTAAAAAATGCTTTGGACTAAAAAAGTTGCTTTATCAGAATATTGTGTTATAGCATTACATAACAAAGTATTTGTATACCACATTACCCTTCAGTTCTATGCAGTTCACAGTTTGAAGACACTGAGCGAATTCAGGGAATTACAATGCTTAATCTTTTAAGAATTTATTGAATAAATAATTTGCAGTAGTTTCCTAAAATGATGATAAGATGAAGCATTAACAATTAAGTGACTAAACCTTTCTGGAAAGAACCTGTATGTACCAAGCAAACAAACAACAACACTGGCTTGACAACTACATTAATGGAGCTAGACTGACCTATGTCGTTTTTAGAAAAGCCATAAAAACTGCCTTATTCGACAGATATATCACCTAAACAGTAACTCTGCTAATCCTTTCCTATTCTATTTCTATCCAATGCCCCTCTGAAATTCTTAACAAACTGTATTTTGTAATTTGCTCCTATTTCTAACATGTCCCCTCTGAAAATACTTAAGAAACTGTATATTGTATTTCACTGTATTTTAAGATTCTACATACTGTAATTTCACTGACTATCTGCATATTGTAACTCGCTGATTGTCCAGCTGTCTTCAAATGTAAATCGCCTAGAAGTCGTACGATTATTAGCGGTATAGAAGAATAAAATTATTATTATTATTATTATCTCTTATTGCTGCTTGGAATGAAAGCAGTCTATTAAAAATGTGTTTTTTTGTACTGGCAGTCCTTAATTAAAGGAAAGGCAAAAAATGTGAGGGCTGTAGTGAGCATCTAGAGTTGACAAATGTAAAATTATCCACCATGTAATCTGCTGTGAGACCATGTAGCACCTTAGAAAAAAATACACACATACTTGTCACTACTCTCTTTTGCAAAGGAAGAAAAAGATAGTCACAATTAGCATGTTTTGCATTTTAACATGCCTGCTTGATTACCCTCTCTGGCTATCTTCTATTTAATAACCAAATGGGTAAGAAAGAAGTCCTACTAGTTTAAATCAAAGATTTTCCTTGAGTCCCCTAGGAGACATCCAATTCTTGGAATCTAGTGGCCACCTCTAATCTTCCCTATAGTGTCATCAGACACTCAGATTCGACTGGCACAGTACTATTAGAAATAGATAGAAGTACCATATTATAAAAATATAGCGGCACTAGAAAAAGTTCAAAGAAAAGCAACCAAGATGATAAAGGGGATGGAACTCCTCTCGTATGAGGAAAAATTAAAATGGTTAGGGCTCTTCATCTTGGAAAAGAGACAGCTGAGGGGAGATATGATTGAAGTCTACAAAATCGTGAGTGGAGTAGAATGGGTACAAGTGGATCAATTTTTCACTCCGTCAAAAATGACAAAGACTAGGGGACAATCGATTAAGTTATAGGGAAATACTTTTAAAATCAATAGGAGGAAATATTTTTTCACTTAGAGATAGTTAAGCTCTAGAACACATTTGCCAGAGGTTGTGGTAAGAGCACATAGCATAGCTGGTTTTAAGAAGGGTTTGAACAATTTCCTGGAAGAAAAGTCCATAGTCTGTTATTGAGAAAGACATAGGAGAAGCCACTGCTTGCCCTGGATCGGTTGCATGGAATGTTGCTACTCTTTGGGTTTTGGCCAGATACTAGTGCGCTGTATTGACCACCGTGAGTTAGGTTATTCTCATGTTCTTAAAAAATGGAAGGGATATTTTAAAGAGAAATATTGTCTCAAAATTGGAACTACTTATATGTTAACTCTTTAATTGGCAGATAATAAAATAGCTGCCTTACATAACTTGATGTTGAACGGGAGCAACAGTGGCATGTAAACAGGCATTTGGAGATCTAGATCTCCCATAAGAGCCATAGAAGACACAAGTTGAGTCTGAGTAAGGGTGGGGTGGACAAGAGGGGTGGTCCGCCCCAGGCGCAATTTTGCTTGTGGTGCTAGTACCCCTTCTCCTCTCTGCCCCACTTCCCACTCCTCCCCTAGCTGCACGCGTGCCCCTTCCCCCGTACCTTATTTAACTTCGGCACGAGTAACCACCATTTTGCTGCCCGCGTTGACATTGGCGCTCTCTCTGACATCACTTCTGGTATCTGCGTCTAGGAAGTGATGTCAGAGAGAGCTCTGAAGCCAATGCGGGCAGTAATTTGGTGGCTGTTTGCACCGAAGTTAAAAAGGTATGGGAAAGGGGCACGCGCATGTGGCAGGGGGAGCTGGAGAGGGATGCCACCACCCCGGGCGCTACTCGCCCTCACTAAGCCATAGATTCTGAGCAACAATGCCACATAAAGGCTTAAATGACTACTTGCTTCAGTTATCAGTAATATTTTAAAATAGAAATCAAGAATGAAGGTTGCCCTTTAAATCATAAAACATATTCTATCTATACACTTCACATATTGCAAAGATAATGTCTATGTTGTTAGAACCTTCTGGATTAAATTCAGTCGGAAATAAAAACATGATTTAAAATTAAAGTTATGAAAACAGTTTTTGACATTATTATTGCTATATTTAAGTTGCTTACAAAAAAAATTTTTTTAGTTTATTTGGTATATACACAATAATTAGTTTTCTGGAAATTGTTAATGTTCCTATGACAAGCTTTTAAGATTTATGCTCTTGTAAGTGTATCTCAACTACACTTTAAAAATCAGAACTTCTGTTCCCTATTTGGTAGTCTGACCTGTAGTAGCACTATCATAAGAACATAAGAATTGCCGCTGCTGGGTCAGACTAGTGGTCCATCGTGCCCAGCAGTCCGCTCACGCGGCGGCCCTCTGGTCAAAGACCAGCGCCCTAATTGAGACTAGCCCTATCAGCGCACATTCTTGTTCAGCAGGAACTTGTCTAACTTTGTCTTGAATCCCTGGAGGGTGTTTTCCCCTATGACAGACTCCGGAAGAGCGTTCCAGTTTTCTACCACTCTCTGGGAGAAGAAGAACTTCCTTACGTTGGTAAGGAATCTATTCCCCTTTCAATTTTAGAGAGTGCCCCCTCGTTCTCCCTACCTTGGAGAGGGTGAACAACCTATCCTTATCTACTAAGTCTATCCCCTTCAGTACCTTGAATGTTTCGATTATGTCCCCTCTCAATCTCCTCTGTTCGAGGGAGAAGAGGCCCAGTTTCTCTAATCTTTCGCTGTACGGCAGCTCATCCAACCCTTAACCATTTTAGTCGCTCTTCTCTGGACCCTTTCGAGTAGTGCCGTGTCCTTCTTTGTGAGACTATAGCTAGGGATAAGTGGACACCGAGGGGCCTTTTGACTAAAGCTGTGGCATAAGTGGCCTTAGCGTATCCTTACTGGAGGTCTTTGTCACACATTATGACCACTTTTGCTGTGGCAGGAAATAGGTAGACCTTGCTATTTCCAGAATTAATGGTCATGCGATAATTGTAAAATTAGCATGCAGCAATTAAAAATATTACCAATGAGCTCTTACCGCCATCCATTTTATAGGTGGTAAGGGCTCCAGTGCTAATCAGTTAGCATGCTGCAATGCATCAAATGCTGATTAGTACTATCAGGCCCACTCTCTAATAATAATAATAATAACAGTTTATATACCGCAATACCGTTAAGTTCTATGCGGTTTACAGAAGATTAGTGGAGTACAAGTTGAGTTGACGTACAAGTTGAGTTAACTTAAGGGATGTGGGAACAATGGGGAGAAAGGGCAAGAGAGGGGAAAGAGGGAAGTGGGTCAGCTGTCTAGGTATTTCAGGAATAGGTGAGTTTTGAGGCGTTTCCTGAATACCTCATAAGTGGTGGGCAATAGGAGTTGTTCTAGGTCTTTACCCCATAGAGCAGCCTGATGTGAGAGAAGATGCTCATGGTGTTTTTTTAGTTTGCATCCTCTAACCGGGGGAGAAACGAAGTGCGAGTGGGAGCTTCTCTTGTGTTTGTTGGCTGAGAAGGAGAATAGGTCAGTGATGTATTTACCCCCAAATGTGCCCCCTTCCCAGAAAATAAATAAACAAATATATATATATGTTTTTAGCATGCATATGTGCACACAAAATGGCTATTTTACCATGGGATTCCAGTGCATGTCCCACACTAAGTCTTTTTAATGTGTAGTAAACAAGCACTAGCACGTACCACAATTTATTAAAGAACCCCCATGTTAGCAGCTTTTGCAGCAAGAGTAAGTGAGAAATGTCCCTGTCCTCTTAATTTCCTATACCCTTTAGACAGACCTCTATCCAATGTTCAAATGAGAAACCCCCTCCTCGGATGGCAGTGATCACTACATGGCATGGTTTGATATAAACAAACACCGGACTTTTACACACAATTGTCTCCAACAAAAGTGTGACTGACGGCACGATGAAGATCTCTCAGATGCCTGTGCTGATGAATAACAATAGTTAAATCAGCTGTTTGGCAGGCTTGAGATATTTTATTGAGCTTCTTATGCCACCTACTCACATTCATGTATTGAAAATTACGATACTTATTTTCAAAAGCTTTGCTTATTTAAAAATGCTTGATATCAGCCAAAGATGAACATAAGATTGGCACTTATCTTATAGCTGGCCAACGCTAGAAGCTAAATGCTTTATGACCGGCTATATGATACAAGTGTGTGTAAAAGTCCGATGTTTGTTTAGCAACTTTTGGGACTTTTTTTCCCATTGATTCAATAGAAGTGTTCCACTATGGTATAAAACCTAATGCAAGGCCTAGTCACACAAAATTCATTCTGGATTTCAAACACACTAATTTTGGAGACATTCCTAAATGAAGAGCAAGTAGTATGGGAGGAAATTGAGGAAGTGAAAAATCAGTGGATTCAACTAAATGGGGTTATTTTAAGGGCTGCCGATCTTTATATAAGGAATATAAAAAGCAAGAAGAAAACCAAACCTATATAGTTCATTAACAAAGTGGTAGAAAAAAATTAAGGAAGAAAAAGGTAGTGTTTCATAACATAGAGAAGATCACAAAAGGAAGAAACAACCACTTTTGTTTTTTTCCTTATTTGTCTTTCGTTCCTATCCAAAATGTATTTCAAACCCTATTTCCTTTTGTTTCCCATCTGTCTGTCTCATTTATCCCTTTTTAATATGCCAATTATTAATTGATGTTTCTTTGTAATTTGTTTGTTTTTTAAAAAAAATTATAAATGGTATTGTTAATGGCATTTTTATTATGTTCATGCTCTTTTTTTTATATATTGTAAACTCACTTAGAAATTAGATAAGCGATTAAATCAAATTTTAATAAAGCCTTGAAATCTTGATCAGGCCTTAATCCTTCCAGTGATCATCTGGTCAGTTAGGTAACCTTTTTCAGACCTAGTCATGACTAAAACAGCTCTAGATAAAAACGTGGAGGGACATAATAAAAAAAAACATCTAAGCCCCTTTTTGGCCTAAGGCCTTAAACGTGGAAAGCAGAAGCAGGGAAAATGTCCATAACCAAAACAAACGTCCTTGTTTTGATTATGGCCTGCCTCTACCTTCAGCTGTTTAAACACCCAGCCAACCACTACGTCTACAAGTACACCCCCATGACGTCTACACTTATACCCCATAATGAACCAAAAAAACGCATAAGCCCAAAACATCCAACACAAGGGCTTTTAGGTGAAGGAGGAGCCAGTCCTTCACCTAAAAGCTGGATTCTGTAACCTGTGTCTGTCAAAAACAACACCGGTTACAGAATTCCCCCCCCCCACACACACACACACAACATCAGGGCAGGAGGGAACCCAAGTTCCCCTGCCCCAGGCACCCGCAGCACCCCCTGACGATATCAGGTCAAGAGGGAGCCCAAGCCCTCTTGCCCCGACGATCGTGCTCCACCCCCCGCCAAGTACGATCGGGCCAGGAGGGAGCCCAAGCCCTGTTGCACCGGCGATCGTGCCCCCCTCTCCCCCCTGCTGAGTACAATCGGGCCAGGAGGGAGCCCAAGCCTTCCTGGCTCTGGCGACCCCCCCCCTCTGACTCTATCTGGCCAGGAGGGAGCCCAAGCCCTCCTGGCCCCGGCAACCCCCCCCCCCCGCCGAGTACAAGCTGGCCAGGAGGGAGCCCAAACCCTCCTGGCCCCGGTGACTCCCTACCCTCCACCCCCCACTCCAATACAGGCAGGAGGGATCCCAGGCCCTCCTGCCCTCGGCACAACCCCCTCCCCCAAACAACCAACCCCCGAACCCCCAATCGGCCCCCCCACCGACCCCATGACCCCCCCACCTCCACCCCCCTTCCCCGTACCTGAAATCATTGGCCGGACAGACGGGTGCCAAGCCCGCCTGTCCGGCAGGCCAGCCAGCTCCAGAATGGGGCCGGATTGGTCCAGGCAGCTGAAACCACGCCCACAGGTGGGGCCTGAGGCGCCTGGGCCAATCAGAATAAGCCCGGGAGCCTTATGCTCCTCCAGTGGGCGGGGCCTTAGGCACATGGGCCGAATTGGGTCCAGATAATGGGGGTAGGGGAGAAGTAACGGGAAACAGAGGCAAAGAGAGAGAAATGTAGAGGGAGGGGGTGTTTTCCAGAGTCAGTAAACTCTTTCTGAGTCAGATTTATCCTGAGGAGAAGCAGAGGGAAGAGAGGCAGAGAATGGGTTAGTATAGGATTACCACATGGCTCCAGAAAAAGGAGGATGGATTGAGACATCCGGGTTTTACTTCTGTTGGAAGCAATGAAAGTAAGGAGGACAGACTAAGATGTCTATATGTTACTTCCACTGAAAGCAATGGTAATAAAACCCAGATGTCTCAATCCGTCCTCCTTTTTCTAGAGCTAAATGGTAACTTTAGGTTAGTAGGTTCACTTTGATGATGTTTTCAAAAGTTTGAGACTGTAAGACCAGATGCGGATGTTACACCAAGCTAGTTGGCACAAAAACATAGAAACATAGAAACATAGAAGATGACAGCAAAAAAGGGCTACAGCCCATCAAGTCTGCCCACTCTGCTTACCCACCCCCTGTCTATGCCCTAATGACCCAATTTCCTTATCTTGACCCTCGTAGGGATCCCACATGGGTATCCCATTTATTCTTAAAGTCTGGCACACTGTCTGCCTCAATCACCTGCACTGGAAGCTTGTTCCAATGATCAACCACTCTCTCTGTGAAGAAATACTTTCTGGTGTCGCCATGAAATTTTCCGCCCCTGAGTTTGAGCGGGTGCCCTCTTGTGGCCGAGGGTCCCTTGAGAAAGAAAATATCATCTTCCACTTTGACACGTCCCGTGAGGTACTTAAATGTTTCGATCATGTCTCCCCTCTTCCTACGTTCCTCAAGAGTGTAGAGCTGCAATTTGTTCAGTCTCTCTTCGTACGAGAGACCCTTGAGCCCCGAGATCATCCTGGTGGCCATCCGTTGAACCGATTCAATTCTGCGCACATCTTTACTGTAATGTGGCCTCCAGAATTGCACACAGTACTCCAGATGAGGTCTCACCATGGCCCTGTACAACGGCATTATGACTTCAGGCTTTCGGCTGACGAAACTTCTATTGATACAACCCAATATCTGCCTTGCCTTAGATGAAGCCTTCTCCACTTGATTGGCAGTTTTCATGTCTGCACTGATGATTACTCCTAAATCTCGTTCTGCTGAAGTCCTAGTTAAAGTTTCTCCGTTCAAGAAGTACGTCCTGCATGGATTTCCGCTTCCGAGGTGCATGACCTTACATTTCTTAGCATTGAAGCCTAGCTGCCAGGTTGAGGACCAACTTTCCAATGTAAGCAGGTCCTGCGCCATATAATTCTGTAAACTGCATTCACTTACTATATTACATAGTTTGGCGTCATCGGCGAATAGTGTTATTTTACCTTGAAGTCCTTGAGTCAGATCCCCTATGAATATGTTGAAAAGGAGTGGACCCAGGACCGAGCCCTGCGGCACTCCACTGGTCACCTCCGATATTTTAGAGAGGGTACCATTAACCACCACCCTCTGAAGTCCGCCACTCAGCCAATCATTGACCCATGCAGTTAGTGTCTCTCCTAACCCCATCGATTCCATCTTGCTTAGCAGCCTGCGGTGTGGGACACTGTCAAAAGCTTTCCTGAAGTCCAGGTACACGACGTCCAAAGACTCTCCCAAGTCCAACTTTCTTGTTACCCAGTCAAAGAAGCTGATGAGATTGGATTGGCAGGACCTACCCTTGGTGAATCCATGCTGACTGGGATCCTGAAGATTCCCTTCATTCAAGATCGTGTCCAATTTGCTTTTAATTAGTGTTTCCATGAATTTGCACACTATTGATGTGAGACTCACCGGTCTATAATTCGCAGCCTCTGCCCTGCAACCCTTTTTATGCAGAGGAACGACATTAGCTAATTTCCAGTCCAGACAAGACTATACAAACCAAACCTCTCAATCCACTCCAATCCATCAGGTAGACATAGTTCCAGTCAAGAGTATTCAACTCTTCATTCCAAACAGGCTGGAATTTGAAATCCTGCATTTTGGATAAAGAAAGCAAGATGGCCAAATCCAAAACTGTTCAGGAATGGACAGTGGCATAGCAAGGGTAGGAGGTGCCTAGGGCAGTGGCACCTCCACGCACCCTCCACTCTGTCCTCCCTCATACTTTCCTCTCTCCTCGCTCCTTCTGCATCACACTTGTACCTCTTAAAATCTTCGCCAGCACGAAAGCACGAGCAGCTTCTCCAGTTTACTGCTCATACTGGTTTTCCCGCTGATGTCACTTCCTGGCCCTATGACCCAGAAGTGATTTCAGAGGGAACCAGGCCAGCATGAACAGCAGACTAGAAGTAGTTGCTCATGCTGGTGAAGATTTTAAATAGGTACTTGGGGAGCAGGGAAGGTAGGGCACAAGCATGGCATTGGGGGGGGGGCATAGAAATACCTTCACTCTCACCAAGACAGTGCTCGGGGCATTATTCCCCCCCCCCCCACCTTACTACACCACTTGGAATGGGAATTTTCAATAAGGCCTGGATTGACATGTTCCTGATGGATCATGGTTAAGAAGCAGGAACCACTAAAAAACTACAACTCTGTTTGCTGAGGGAAGAGATAACTTCAACCACTATTCAGCAGTGCTTAGTGGCCAATTTAGGGGTTCTTTACCAAAGCTTAGCATCGGCGTCCTAAAGATAATTGTGTCTACATCGCTGGACAGGCACCTTAAATTGCAAAATGTTGGCCTACATTTAAGGTGTCTGTTTCACATTTACGGAGACACATAAGGACGCTAAGATACTCCCAAGGCCACTTCCATACATCTCTGTAGATGCACTACGGATGCCTACAATGTAGGCATCCTTCCTGAAACAATTTTTTTTTAAACGTGTGTCCCGATTGGCTGCCAGATGATGGTAGGATGCCTACCACCGCCTGCAATCAGGACACACAGTTAGAGAATCAGGCCCTATATGTTTTGGCAACAGACGTCCTGCATCAGGAAAACCAGTGACATACCTAATATATTTGACACCCAGTGTCAATCATTTTTAAGACCCTCCTCCTCTATAGAACAAAATATATTTTTAGTAATAATCTATGTCACACAAGATTGTACCTAGAAAAAGGCAGCATCTTAAACCCTGCAGTGAGCACTAGAACATCAATATACTCATTGTAAAACCAAACAATCCAGATTAATACAGATTGATCCTATATAGTCAGTGCTAACATAAAACCATGTCCTTTTCATACACACAACAAAGATCCATACTGGGCAAGGGTTTAATTAGTAATCACAAACTAAAAATAGAAATATATCAATAAATTGAACCATCAAGAAGTCAGGCTCTGCATACAATGCAACACCACAGAAACAATGATACATGTTCCCTAATACAAAATATAAATACAAAATATAAAGATAGCAGATATAAATTTGGAAAAAAAAAAACCCTGACAAATAACAATCACTTTACAAATTAACAAATAGAAATAAAAAATGGAAAATAAGAAAATACCATTTTATTTGACAAACACATTATTCAATTAGCTTCCAGAGGCCAAAATCTCTGTTATGATATCCTGTTATGATATCCTGTCCTGACATGAGGAGGGGGTTTGGTCTCTGAAAGTTAGTAAAAAATGTATTAAAATTAGTCCAGTAAAAAGATTACCTTATTTCCATTTTCTATTTATAAACATTTGTTAATATGTTTATAATAATACTTTATTCTAAAGCAACAAAAATAAATCTTTTTTCTACCTTTTGTCATTTCTGCTGAAATCATCTCTCTTTACTCTCTTCTTTCCATCCAGAGTCTGTTCTCTCTCTCCCTTCATGCAGCATCTATGTCTAAAATATATATATATTTTTTTCGAGAATCGTCTAATTATACGTCCAGCCATTTGATCATCCAGACTGCCAAGTCATCTATCTTTATACCACATTCTCATCCAAAAAATCATCCGTCCAAAACGCCTAGAAAAAGACGTTTTGGACGTGGGAGGAGTCAGCAAAGTGATGGACTGGCTACCCAGACATGGCAACAGAGTAGTGGGGAATCTTACAGGGCACTTCACAAAAAAGGTGCCACAAAAAAATCTCACCACAACTCCCTTACAGGTCATGGTGAGCCCCCCCAAACACCCTCAAAATCTACTATAACCACCTACCACCCCAATAGCCCTTATTGCTGCAGGTGGCACGTATAAGGCAGTACAGTAGGGTTTTGGTGGCCTCACATTTTTCACCATGAATGCAGTGGTTAGAGTGGCTTAAAGGCCTGGGTCCTCCTCTCTATGGTTCACTAGCACACCCCCCAGACTACTTAAGCCCTCTCTGTGCAGCTCTACTAGGCTATCCTATGCCAGGTGCTGATGTTCTGGCAGCATGTATGTATGTTTTTATTCCGATTTTTATGGTGGTGTGTGTGTGTGTGTGTATGTGTGGTCAGTTATCAATGGGGGAATGTGTGTGGGTCTGTCTAGGCAGTCATCAAACTTTCAATTATTACTGCCGGATGACTAAGTTTGGATGACCCACATCCCGCCCACCATCCCCCCCTAACCACTCCTCTCAAAATGCCCCTTTTCATTCTAGGCACTCAGCGGCAGTCAAAAGGCCTAAGCTGCCTCTAGATATGTCTAAAACTCATTTTGATTATTGGCATTTAGACAACCTGTTTTTTGGATCATCCAAGTGCCAATTTAGGCGGGTTTTTAGATGTATTTTCATTTCGATTAAGAACCACTTGGTGCCCCAAAGCATAAAGAACAAACTTTAAAAAAATGGAGCATGAATCTCTTCCTAAAAGTGGTTAATAAACTAAGGGGACCCTTTTTATAAAGGGTATTAGAATCAGGGCTTAGCAAATCTTAATGTGGATCTTTCCCGTTTGTTAAGCCCAGATTCAATGTGGCAATTTTTTTAAACAGCCAAGATGGTATTCAGCAAATGGCTAGCTAAGGCCTAGTGGACAAAGATAGACTTTTTTTTTTTAATGTGGGTCTATCTGGCCACATGCCTTAGCCAGTGAGCCGCTGAATATTAGCTTGGCGACATAGCCAGTCACTGAGCTATCCACCAACTCAGATATTTAGCGGAAGATAGCCAGCTATGTGTTATTTGGTGACCAGAAGCCATTCCTGTCTAACCAAATAAAACAGAATATCAGCTAGACAGTGTCTATATTGCAATACTCACACAGTTTAAACAAACATTTTATTCCATTTGGATCTTATCTGCACATTTTTTAATCCAAAATTTATATCAGTTTAATGCAAGTTAGGAATATGATTTTCATAAGTACAACACATTTGTGGGCATCAATATCCATCGTCATTATCTAGTATGCTATTATATATATTATCATATTTGATTCAGATCTCAATATAAATTTCTTGATGGAGTCATCAGCTCAATATAAGCAACAAAAGAGGACAAATGTTCAGTATAATATTAGTTCAACTTCCTCTGAGATACATGGCTTTAGGCCAACCTCAATACTATTTGCATCCCTGGCAATCAGATATCAAATTGTTTTATGGTCGCCAGAGGCAGTTGCTTTAAGTAAATCATTTCAGCATTCTATAACATTATCTTTTTTTATATTACCTTGAATTACATTGTATAATTTGCTCTTATGCCTATGAATATATTCATTAAAATGTCATCAATCTAGTTTTTGGTTTGCCTATATTTCTTCAAATGAGAGTGAACTGTATTTCCTTATAAATGCAAAGGCATTTGAAATAGCTACAATGACTCATCATGCATTCGCCCTGTTCTGCATCCCACTTCTAAAGCCTTTAACTATACAGGAAGTGGATGTTACTCTCACTTGAGAGTATTTTAAAAGAAATACACTGACCCCATAGTTAACAATTACATAGGCCCACTTATATTAGAATGCATTGAAACAGTTAATATGAGAATTAGAGCATGCATTTAACACATCTTCATTAACTGTCATGTAAGTTAATAATAATGTGGTGCAAGACTTGTAAATGCATGGAAAAGGATCCATATCACACTCTAATTAGTACACTTATAGTAAAAACAGTAAGCTTTCAAAAATCCACAAAATACCAACTGTACCTACAGATAGGAGATACATGCAGACCTGAAGGCTTCTGTAGGTACAGTAGGTTTTTAAGTGTTTCCAGAAGGATCACTATATAAAATAAACTTGCTAAGATGGAATTTGTACCTGAATTCCTTTAAGTGAAATCTAGTGTACTGACCACTAGGCTGATTTACAGTCCTAACCTTTGCAATTAATCCTTTTAGCTTCTTTTTAACTCTTTTTCACCCTTTTGAAAATTAAATGCCTCTACAGCAGATTTATTTTGCAACATCACTCCAGGTATCAGCTCAAATTTGATCACATTATGACTACTGTTTCCCAGTGGATCTAACACAGTTAATTCCTGTACTATGCCTTGCATTCCACTAAGGACCAAATCTAAAATAGCTCCCCCTCTTTTCGGTTCCTGAACCAGTTGCTTCAAGAAGCAGTCATTTATGACATCTAGGAATTTTACCTCCCTAGCACTCCCTGATGTAACATTTAACCCGCAAGGTTGGGGTAATTGAAATCACCCATTATTATACTGTTGCCCAGTCACCAGCTTTCCGAATCTCTGAAAACATTTCTTCATCTGTCTGCTCATTTTGTCCTGGGGGATGGTAGTATAACCCTACTTTATATTCCTTCCCTTCACACATGAAATTTCTATCCATATGGATTATACACTGCTACCTCTTTAACACATACCGCAACCCCCCCTCCCTCCAATTTGATGTATTCTATCATTGCAATATAATTTGTTCCCAGGTAATACAGTGTCCTATTGATTGTCCTCCTTCCACCAGGTCTCTGAGATGCCTATTATATCTACCTCATCATTCAGTGCTATATACTCTAACTCTCCTATTTTATTTTTTTAGGTTTCTAGCATTTGTATACAGACACTTCAAATTGTGATTTTTCCTTATAACTACAGGCTGCTGAGAAGAAAGGGAAAATCTGAGTCTTTTACTCTGCCAAATGTTAGACCCAGAAACAGGTCTAACATTTGAAGCACCAAAATGAGTGTTGGCCAGTGTTTATCAAAGCATTATTAAGCTAAGTTCTACTACACAATGTTTTACCCTCCCCCACTGATATGCATATGATTTCAATATAGTACAAAATACATACAGTTGCTTTTGATCGGTCTTTGACATTTTCAGGTCGAGACCATAAAACATTTCCTCTTCATTGACCTCACTTCCCAGCTACTGGAGTTGCCAAAGCCGATCCATTCCATCAATATCTGTCTTGCCATTTATGGACTAGTAACTCTATATTGATTATTTTTTTGGCTGCCTGAACAATCATTGATCCTCATTAATTTAAAAAAAATATATGTTTTCTGACTTTTACTTTTACTTGGTTCTTAATTTAAATTATGTTTTAATTCATTGATATTGAAGTTAACGTTATTATATAGCACACATGAAGGTGACATTTTACCATTCATACGTGGAAATTTTGCAACACTTAGTAAGATGGATTAAAGAGCCAATAGCGATATTACACCTTATACACCTCGACCCTGAAGAAAGTTTTGAAACACAGGTCGCATCGGAAGACATGTCGCTGCAAAGATAAGTTTGATGTATTACCTTCATGTGCGGTATATAATAATGTTACCTTCAATAGCAATGATTTAAAACATAATTTAAGAACCAAGTAAAACTCAGAAAATGTAAAAAAAAACCAAATAGTGAGGATCAATAACGATTGCAGCCAAGTGGGTTAAATTACCCCATTGGCATTCTGAGGATCCACCAGACTACTGCATTAGGTGCTGCTATAAATCACTTTGTGCCTGAAGGTTGTATGATTGTTGCTATTTATAGGACACAGCCTATAAAAGTCTATCCAGCATCGGATTCACTTCTCCACTGCTGTGGCTGCCATTTAAGCACCATGGCCATGACACCATCATGTTTACTAAATATGCTATAAAAGCCTTTGAAAAAGCTTCTCCTTCTCAGTGCAAACACTGTCTTTTCACTCTTTTTTGGTACAATCCCAATATTACTATTGGTGGAAAGACAATTAGTTGTACTATATGAACAGGAAAAGATATTTGGTATGTTAACCAACTTATCCATAACAACTCCTTCTTAACCTTTCAACAATTACAATCTAAATACAATCTACCCCTGATGGAATTCTACAGATGGATCCAATTACATCATTGCTTGAAGACTTTAAAATGACCTTTACATCCTGATACACCTCTATTAAATTCTGTTGTATAGGTGTTTCTAATGGCCATACCACTTCCTTGTACTATAAATTTTTTATATCACTAACTTCAACTACATCGTCTAAGGACTTCTTGGGCAGGGGAAGATGATCAATGGTTATATTTTTTCCACCATACACAACATCCCACTCTATCCACTAGCCTAATGCAATCATTATATTTCCTGTATCATAAATCATATTGGACTCCCAGCAAGCTACATTGGACTCACTTAACAGAATCCAATAAATGTTGGCATTGCAATAGTCACTTGGGCGATCTCAAACATATGATCTATGATTGCCCTATCATACAACCTTTCTGGAGATCTGTTTGGAATACCATTTGCACTTTACTTCCTATAACTTCCCACCTCTCTTTTGATATTATTCTCATTCGATCTCGCCCTATCTGGTGCCCTGGATGAATGGCATACTAAATTATTTGATGTCCTTATTGCCATTACTATACAAATGATTCTCACTTGGAATTCTGCTCAGTTACTAAACACCTCCTTTTGGTGGGCAATGATTTTGATGGTTCATAATTATGAATGTAAAGCCAACTCCCTTACAAATAATGGTTATAAAACTACTAAAATATGGTCTCAACTTAAGAATGTGGAGGGGCATAATAATAAAAAAACCCATTTAAGTCCCCTTTTGGCCTAAGGCCTTAAACGTTGAAAGTAGAAGCAGGGAAAATGTCCATTATAAAAAAAAAAAAAACGTCCAAAAGGAGATTTTTTTTATAATGGCCTGCCTCTACATTCAGCTGTTTAAATACCCAGACCACCAATACATCTAAAATTACTACAAATAATGAACCCAAAAAAGCCTAAGTCCCAAACACCCAAAACAAGGGCTTTTAGGCGAGGGAGCCAGTCCTTCGCCTAAAAGCTGGATTCTGTAACCGGTGTCTGTCAAAAACAACACCGGTTACAGAATCCACCCCGATTCAGGCAGGAAAGAGCCAAAGCCCTCCTGCCCCGCGGCACCTGAACCCCCCTCCAGGATACTGATCAATATGTAGCAGAAGCTACACGTCAACTTATGGATTCCACATATTATGAACCTTTACAGAGTGATACCACTGAGCATATACAAGATGTCATCTCGCATTTATTAGTATATGCGCTAGAAACAGGAGTGATCACCAAGAGAGAGTTTAAGTTTCTATTTTGTAGACATCCTAAAATACCTGTGATCTACTTCGTCCCGAAGATTCATAAATCATTGATAAATCCCCCTGGGAGACCTATAGTCTCGGGGATAGGATCTATACTAGAGCCACTATCAGCCATATTGGATAAATATCTTAAAGATAGAGTTCCATTAGCACCTTCGTATGTGTTAGATTCAGTCAGTGTGATTAACTTCTTGGCGAACTTCCAGAATGTACTGTCCAATGTTATATTGCTTACCCTTGACATTACAGCGCTGTACACCAATGTACCTCAAAAAGAAGCAATTGATATAATCAGGGAAGAACTACAAGCCTTAGAGCTATCAGACATTAGGGTACAGTTCTTGACACAGTTGGCTTCTATAGCATTGGATATGAACTATTTCCAGTTTGATAGTACCTTTTATAAACAAATTAAGGGTACTGTGATGGGGTCCAAAATGGCTCCCTCCATAGCCTGCCTATATGTGTCTAAGTTTGAACGTACTTTTCTATATCCTTCAGAACACTGTCAACATCTCATGTTTTAGAAAAAGTATATAGATGATATTTTGGCAGTATGGACAGGCACAGCAGCAGGCTTAAATGTTTTTTGTTTTTTTTAAGTTCAATCATCTTTATTAGTATTTTAAAATATACTGGATGTGATAACAACTTACAGTTCACCATGACTATAGACCATCGCCAGGTGTCCTTCTTGGATATTAACATATCATAAACCAACTGCTAGAAACAACCTTTTGCAATATAATAGTTTCCATCCTAGCCACTTGAGAATCAACATCCCAGTTGGGCAATTTTTACACATCCGAAGACTTTGCACTAAGTGGATGAGTATATTAGTAGAGCTGGAGATATAAAACTCAGATTCTAAGAGAAAGGGTTATTCACAAAGCATACAAAAGAGCTTTATATGCGAATCGATCGCTACTATCGCAGTCCAAGCAAGAGGAGCAGGCTTTAGTATGTGTCTTGCCATACCCCACCCTTGCCTTTCAAATCAAGTTATTAAGCAGCACTGGGACATAATGCAGTACCATCCGGAGTTTCGAAATCCTCCCAGATTCGCTTTTTCTAAAAGTCAGAATTTGAAGCAGAGGCTGGTACACTCCCAGTTTCTAAGTATTCCCCCACAGTCCACCATACCGGGCGAACATACCCCCTGCGGACATTGTAAAATGTGTAAGCATAGCATCACATTACAACAGATGCACCTTTCAGCACAACATAGAATGACTCCACAAGCGATGAATTGTAACTCCCAGCAGGTGGTTTACATTATTCAATATCTGTGCGGTCTACATTATGTGGGCTGCACAACTCATAGTATTAAAATCAGACTAGGTGAGCACATAAGTAGAATGAGATCTGGCACACAAGAGGCCCCCCTGGTATTACACTGGCTTAACTATCAGCATGATCCGGCAAATTTGAGATTTTCAGTATTGGACACAGTTACTAGTACCAGAGGTGGGGACGTGGCACACATACTATGTAGAGAACAAAAATGGATATATACTCTTAATAAGCTCCATCCACATGGACAACAATGAAATCAAATGGGTCGCTTTCTCTTTTAAGACATCACTTCTCTTTAGGCATTACTTTTTGACAATTTTTTAGTTACAAAGTTCTGTACAACTCACTCGTTCTGTCCCATGAGTGTGTCATCATTACGTAGAATACACGCACAGAGCCCCTCCCCCTCCATTTAAGAGATGGAGTGGCAGGTAGCATTCCCTGTTGGTTGGAAACATTGTGCAAACTCTGATAAGCGGTATGTAACCTTTTATGCGCATCCTCTCACATGTTTAGCTAAAGAAATGTTATAAAGTCACAAAGCAGTGTGTTTGAAAGCTTGTAGTCCACACAGCATATGTGGTTTCTGACATTAAACTTTGCATTGCAGATAATATCAAGAATCACGGACATTTAAGTATTTGTTAACATTCTACTTTGGATTGAGAACTATGCAAATCTTCAACTGGGTCTCCTAAAGTAGATGTTGAAACGAAGCCACGTTGGGACCCCCTAGAAGATTTTGCAAAAGATAAGTGAAGTTTAACTAGTACTCCAGTGATCTTTTATATGCAAACTCTAACGTATAAAACTAAACACAACGGAATTATATATTGAAAAGAAGTTAAAAACACAAATTGAATTTCAAGTCTCAGAGAGTAACCTCGAATATGAAGTTCACTATGACTGGCTGGTAAACTCTTAAACATAAGAGGGGGTTACCTCCCCCTCTTCTGGAGTTTCATATTTCTGAGCGTACCATATGAATTTAGGATTACTCTCTTGAGACCAGCTTTTCATTATAGTCAGTTTTTCTCTATTTATTATCATCTCTTGGCACAATCCTGATATCATTTTCATTGCCTTCCTCTGGACCACTTCAAGTCTTATGTCATTAGTAAGATACAGCCACCAAAACTGAACACAGTATTTTACGTGTAGCCTCACCAATGACTTGTACAAGGGAATTAACACCTTCTGCTGGTGATTCCTCTCTCTATGCAGCTCAGCATCCTTCTGATTACGGCCAATGCTTTGTCACATTGTTTCACTGTCTTGAGATTCTCAGACATTATCATCTCAAGGTCCCACTCCTGGTCTGTGCCTATCAGGCTCTTTTCCCCCAAGCATGTACACCTCCTTTGCATTTTTACTCCCCAAGTGCATTACTCGGCACTTTGCATTAAATTTTAACTGCCAAACATTAGAACATTCTTCTAACGTTCACAGATCACATGTTTTCTAGTCTCTCTGGTGTGTCCATTCTGTTGCAAATCCTTAAATCATCTGAAAAAACACAAACAACATTTTTTCCTTCTAACCCTTCTACAATGTCACTCACAAACGGGGATCTTCAAAAAGTTTCCATATTTTTATTTATTAAAACACTATTTATTAAATATCTCAAAAATAAATTGCCACACTACCTGCAAAGTGAGCCAGCATGCCTGACTGACTAGTCACATGACGTTCTATGACACACCCTCTTACTACTTCTCCTGCTCCAACCATTTCCTGCGAAAATCTGAAAGTGTGGAAATTTTTTAAAGAGCCCTTGTGTATTGAAGAGAAACAACCCTGGTACAAATCCCTGAGGCACTCTATTACGTACCTTTCTTTCCTTTGAGAAAATTCCATATACCAACACACTCTGCTTTCTGTCAGTCAACCAATTTCTAATCCAGCTCACCACTCTGGGTCTTAATTTCAGTCTTCTAAATTTATTGATGAGCTTCCTATGAGGAACCATGTCAAAGGCTTTCACAGAAAGATGAAATCCATCATTACAATACAGTCTTTTATTCTTCCATACATTGTTCTATCTTTCTCTATAGTGTGACCGGGTAAGCCCTGGACTGGATCAGCCAGAGCCCTGCCCTGGGTCATCCAATTCTCGGCCGAGTGGTTGAGCAAGGCATGGAGGGTGTCTGCATCAAATAAAGAATATCCAGCAAAAGTGTGTAGTGTAAATTATTATTTATTTATTTGGGGCTTATACCTTGGTGAACCAAAAACACAAACTTGCCCTGGTAGCTAAACAGCCTGTTAGCCTAGCCACCAAGTTTCAACAATTATACAGTTCCACAATCAGAACATGTGCTTGCAGCAAACTATGCTCTGTATTTCAAACAAAGAAAAATAAAACTTTTGATATCACAGTCCTGAAACCAGCTAAGACTGCTCTGCTGGGTCCATCACAGTATTCCTGTGCTTTGTACAATGTCAGAAGCAGTGCTTCCCACTCTTCTGTTTCCCCAATTTAATTAAAAGCAATGATTCTTCACCCCTCTATCATCAGGGTTTGTGAGGCCATTCCACTTTATCCAAAACAGCATTACTTTAGCCAACCTTTACTCTATAAGCATGTCCTCAGACAAACAGGATTCTTCAGGCTCCATTTAATAATCACTTGTATACATTTCTTTTGGCATTTCTATATCAAAAACAGTATTATCTTCAGCAGATTGCTTACAAGATTCTGTCCTGAGATTTTCTCCCTGTTTCCTAAGGGAAATGCTGGTCTCTAGCTTCTGACCCCTGGATTGCACAGGTCTGCCTCTTTCCAAGGGTTCAGACAGGCTGAAGGTTAGGGGCTGCCTCTCTAGCCAAGAACCCATATCCTTTTCTCTAGCCCTGTGCTGATTGTCTCTGGGGTTACCTGTGGTTCTCTGGTGTTTTGCTAATGAGTCTGGTTAGCTTCCCTGCTGACTAGCTCTGTCCCCAGCAGAGCTGATTGCAAGAGCTAATTCCTTTGTGGGTTTTGGTATCACCGGCCTGGTGCCTTCTGGTACTGGTAGTTATTTGCCTTTAGCATTCCCTACACTAGAACTAGGTAAGTATAATCGGGTCACTTTTGGGCTGCCTTTCACTGGAGATGAATTCTGCAGGGCAGTTTCCCTAACCTGCCTGCTTCTAAGAGCAGGTTTGGGGATATTTTTAGAGCACTGCAGGGTTTCTTCCAGCATGACAGGACTCTCCATGTCACAATATCTAGCAGGCTTGGAACCATTTATTGAATTCCTCTGTTTTATATATGGTCTTTCCTCTCCGTTTCTATAAGTAAGTATTATATCAGAAAACGCTGCACTCTGAACTAAAGATTTAAGCCCCTACCCAAGCTCCTAGAATATTCCTTGAATTCCAAGTGTGCTATTGTCGGCCAGGTCATTTGTTTTCAGGTGAATTACAACTTCAGTGTTAGAATCTTTAATCACATTTGGTCAGTATTCTAGGCAGCAGAGGATCCTGTAAGGCATTTATCTTAAAATGAGACCCTGCGCTATAATAGTAGTACTTGAGATAAAATAACCTATCTTAATAGTAGCCCTCGTTGATAACTTCCCCCCTAAGTGTTAATTCAAAACAGTTAGCATGCTAAATTTATTATTCCTGCAGTCGCAATATGGGACTCACCCACAGTAGTTGATACATAGGCTTTGCTGTTGCTGTCCATTAATTTTGGCCATTAACAAACAACCCCATCCACCTTTTTTTTTTACAAAACCATAGCATAGTTTTTAGCACCGGCCTCGGCAGTCATAGCTTTGATTCTATGAGCGTTGGAGCTGTTACTGCCATGACCAGTGCTAAAAAACGTGCTACAGTTTGTAAAAGGGAGGGGAGGGGGGAGTCTTACATACTTTAGTAAAAGGGGCCTGTAGTTTCAAATTACACCATATTTATGTTTTTATTGGTTGATCAAGTCTACTTTGTAAAGATAAAATTCTTTGGAAATCGGTATAATATTACAAATCTTTATCAATTACACTTTATTTGATGAATGCAATGTTTCAATTATCCTAGAAATTCTCACTCATTAGAAGGACTGGATGATTGTTTGGAACCAGTGGGGAAGGGAAAAGCTATGTAAAAATAAGCAAATGCACAGTTTCTAATATATTGTTTAATATAATTAAGGTATGTTTTATGTAGTTGCCAATCATAATTCTCAGTGGTATGTAACAAAAGCCTCTCATGTTCTACCACCTCCTGATCCTTAGCCATGAAATTATGCTATTTCCATACTTTTGACTTGACACATAATATCCACAATTATAGAACAGTTGTATATCTAGTAAGAATAATGAGTCAACTGTACAGAAATTGAAAAGCATGAAGCAGATTACAATGACAAAAGTGTTACTGTTATGCAGTCACTTTGGGGTAAAAAAAATGATTTAGATTATGCTCCAAAGCTTTTTATGGCATGTCAAAATGCAATACAGCAAAAACCAAGTTGTCTGGCATGCATGGAGAATATGCAGTGATGGTTATGGTCAATGCTGTTTGTCTGCGAATTCTATTTCCTGTCATTCCAAGCCCCCCTTTCCAGGTCACAGGAGGATATAGTGAACAGAGCACATACGTAGACAACAGAAAACTATTCTGTTTCTTCACATAATCCTCCTCCCACCTACTCCCTCCATACACACACTCAAGTTGGTGCCTGAGAATTCCATTAGTTGAATGTTGGATAGAATAATTTTTCCTGTACTAACCCCCTCCCCACCCCCAACAACAACCTCACATTATCTTATACTATGTTGCTGATGCTACAAAGTAAAAAAACATAGAACATGGGTTAACTATGCAATAAACACTTTATGTAGTTATTAACAATTTAGTAGGATATCTGTGTAATAAAAACATTCCAAACTAATTTTATTGCAGACCTTCAAAATTAGGGCCCAATATTCAAAAGGACTTATCTGTATTGAGGCCAATGTTATACAGATAAGTGTCCTATGCATTAATTTTTGGCAAGCTATGGTCCTGACTCCTAAAACTAGGCACCTAGATTAGAGCACCTAGCTAATCTGTAGGTGCCTAACCTAATTTTCTTAATTGGCAAAAGATTGGTGGGTGGCCAATGTTACACTGATTTTTAAAAAGGATTCCAGGGAAGATCCGGGAAATTACAGACCAGTAAACCTGACTTCAGTGCCAGACAAAATGGTGGAAACAATTATAAAAAATAAAATTGTGGAACACATACACAAACATGATTTAATGAGACAGAGTCAGTATGGATTCAGCCGAGGGAGATCCTGCCTCACCAATTTGCTTGACTTCTTTGAAGGTGTGAATAAACATAAAGGATAAAGGTGAGACAGTTAATGTAGTGTATCGAGATTTTCAGAAAGCTTTTGATTAAGTTCCTCACGAGAGGCTCCTGAGAAAATTAAAGTGTCATGGGATAGGTGGCAAAGTTCAGTTGTGGATTAGGAATTGGTTATCAGATAGAAAACAGAGGTTAGGGTTAAATGATCATTTTTTTCAATGGAGGAGAATAAACAGTGAAGTACTGCAGGGGTCTGTACTGGGACCGGTGCTATTTAACTTATTTATAAATGATCTGGAAATTGGAACAATGAGTGAGGTGATTAAATTTGCAGATGACACTAAACTGTTCAAAGTTCTTAAAACGCATGCAGATTGTGAAAAATTGTAGTCAGACCTTAGGTAATAAGAAGACTGGATGAAATTTAATATGGACAAATGCAAAGTGTTGCACATTGGGAAGAATAACTTAAATCACAGTTACAAGATGCTAGGATCCACCTTGGGGGTTAGCACCCAAGAAAAGGATCTGGATGTCATCATAGACAATATGATGAAACCTTCCGCCCAATGTGTGGCAGCAGCCAAAAAAGCAAACAGAATGCTAGGAATTATTAAAAAAGGGATAGTTAACAAGACTAAGAATGTTATAATGCCCCTGTATAACTCCATGGTGCGACCTCATCTGTAGTATTGCGTTCAATTCTGGTCTCCTTATCTCAAGATAAGCCAGCAGCGGAAACGGGAAGCCTCCTTCCCGCACC
The DNA here is from genome assembly GCF_902459505.1 of Geotrypetes seraphini. NCBI lineage: Eukaryota > Metazoa > Chordata > Amphibia > Gymnophiona > Dermophiidae > Geotrypetes > Geotrypetes seraphini. The sequence goes on along the minus strand of NC_047085.1, from coordinate 133,065,732 downwards.
GATACCAGCGGGCCGCTACTAGCAGGGCGTCCGAGCACTGCACCTACTCCGCCCCTCCCATGATCCAGCAGGGAGTAACTCTTCAAAAGCCAGCAGTGGCAACGGGAAGCCTCCTTCCAGTGGGCCGCTACTAGCAGGGCATTTGAGTTCTGCTCCTGCTCCGCCCCTCCCCGATCCAGTGGGGAGTAACTCTTCAAAAGCCAGCAGTGGCAACAACATGCAGCCGTTCGGTGCGCCAACTAAGGCGCACGGCAAAGGCGCGTGTGCCTTAGTGAGTGCCTTTGTGAAGTGACTACTGAGAAGTGACCTCCACGGCCGGATCAAACATCCCAGATCGGACCTGGAACAAAGCTACTCTGATGAAGACCTCAGCAGAACTTCTGTAGAGCAGGTTCTTGGAACCCGGAAACAAACCTTTGCAATTAAATGGGAGTTGTGTCTACAAGAAGTTCCTAGAACAGAGAGGAGGGATCTTCCATCCTCCCCTCCTGCCCTCCTAACCAGCATAACCAATGTTGGGGCTTTTGTCCCATCCCAAGGACCGACCTGCCTGTTTCAGCCCTTGGAAAAGGGCCGAAGGTGCCACAGTCGATTTCAAACCGACAGAACAGAGAGGAAAGGATCCCCCATCTTCTCTCCCAACCTGCTAAGGTTCTTTGCTAAGGTTCTTTTATATAAAATTTTTTGCTAAAGTTTCTGTTCTCCACACTTTACTTGCGGTATTGTTAGATGCATGTGTAATTGTTAGATGCGTGTGTTAGATGCATATGTGTTTGCTAAACGCATGTATTAGATGCCTGTGAAGCATGTATTAGACACAATAGACACATGCATTAGACACATTCGATGCATGTATTAGACACATACATGACTGCTACACATTTCATAGACGCATGGGACGCATATTCGACACATATATTCGACGCATATGTTAAATACATAAGTGATTGTTTTATGCATGTATTAGAAGAATGCATGACTTAGGTTGGGAGAACTAACTCACCCAACACAACCACTACTATCAACTACGGGGCTACATCTTTAGAGATAAATCAATCTGTTTGCTATCAACTAAACATACTAGAAATTGAGAGTGTAAGGGAAACCAATACAGCTATTGCGACAGGAAGCGACATATTACCCTGCAAATATGAATTTCCTATTGATTTTACTGATCTATCTAATAAGCGGTAGCATCAAAGAAGTTAACTCACTCTTTCCACAATTACGCTCAGTCCACTACTATGATCTATCAATCAAATATATAATTAATCCACAAGAAGATAGGGTAAATCATATTAATGTAATCTCAAATAAAGGAAGACGTCAACGTACCCCTAAAAAAAGAATAAGGAATGTAAAACCTATCAGAACCACTACTCCTGTCAAGCCTATCACATCTGCCTCTGTTCTCTGTGCATATCTTAATACTAGATCTGTCAGGAATAAAGCTTTCCTAATCAAAGATTGGATCATCAGCAAGCAAATAGCCTGACTTTTTCTAACCGAAACATGGCTATTGTCTGATGAAGATCCAATAATAATTGATCTTCTACCTGATAATTTTAAAATCTTTACGCTAAACCGTGAGGGAAGAAAAGGGGGAGGATTAGCAATTATTCTTAAGGAAGGATTTGAGTTTGAACTATTAGATTCTAAAATGACCAATCAGTTAGAAATACTAGCCTGTAAAATTAGCAATAAGGAACTGGAAGAATCCCTATCTTGCATATTATTCTATGTCCCACCGAAAAGCTGGCCAAAAGCCAGAGGATTTTTGCGAATTTGGCCTACCTAACTCAGTTAGTCCTTCTTACAGTATCATCGCAGGTGACATAAACATACACCTAGATGAAGAGGACAATCTAGATACGAAAGACTTTAAAAACTTTCTATCTCTACTCAATTACAATCTCCCTCTACCCACACAAACACATGAAAAAGTCAGCTGCATTGCTACCACTAGGGGGTGGAATATTTTCAGTCGCTAAGGACAGGTATGTTCCCTGGAGTCCTGCAGAACTTGCCTGTCCCTCACAATTGAAAAATGTGACAGTAAAACAGCACCCTCTATTGGTGAGACTGTGGGTGGAGGACTCCTGCTCAGCTTAGAGGGAACAGTGGCCTATATCTGGTCTGACCACTTTACTTATTATTTCAAATTAATTTGGCCTCATCTAAAATCTAAAACACACCCAAGAATTAAAAAAAGGAAAAAAAGAGAACATAACACAAGGGGTCATATCACTCCAGAAGAATATTGGTCACCATATGAACTACAAGCGGAAATAGAAGTTGATTTCTGGGATCACTAGATGAAAACTAGCACAGCCATTTTAGATGAAATAGCCCCTAAACTAAATAGCAAAGCTGTGCAAATAAATATAACAAATGGTTTGACTCCGAACTTCTAAAAATGAAACAACTAGTAAGACGACTAGAAAGAATTTGGAAAAAAACAGAATTGTCAGACCGTAACAACTGGAGATCTAACATAAAAATCTACAAACAACTGATAAAAGACAAACGTAAAGCATTCTACTCTTCTAAAATCAACTTATCTAGCACTAGTCCAAAAGGAATCAATACAAAAGAGCTGTTCAACTTGGTTACAAATTGATTTGATACCACACGCCACACTCAACTAGTGCACAATATTAAACTACCTTCAGCAAATGATTTAGCATAGCATTTTGATTCAAAAATTAAAAACCTAAGAAACAACTGCTCGACAAATGACACTAACGGTAATTAAATAGCTAACTTACAAGGAAATGAAATACCAGCAGACATGATCTGGAGTTCCTTTCAAGATTTAGAATGGAACAATTATATCAAACTATATAACAAATACTCTAAATCATACTGCAGTCTGGACACAGGTCCCCCAGAAATTATGAAAGCGTATCCTTTAGAATTTAAACTATCTCTGCTCAATTACTTAGCCCATAACCTAAAAAATGGAAAATTCCTCACTAATAATGGTAACATAATAATAACCCCAATTCCAAAAAAGTTCACTGCAGTGCCCCCCTAGGATATCCCACTGATGTCTTTGTGGCCAGTCTACAAAAAATGTTGGCACATCATACACCCTAATGGCTTGTTTTGTATAATTTTTAGTTGGACATTTCTTTTTTAATGGTTCATAAAGATAGATGCACTGAGGACAAACCGGTTATTGATATGGCCTATTTCAAATCAAAGGGCCTCTTTCACAAAACCACCCTAGTGATGCTGCTGTGGTAAATGCACTGAAGCCCATTCAATTCCTATGGGCTTCAGTGCATTTAATGCGGCAGCATCACTACTGGGACTTTGTAAAAGAGGCTCCAAATGATGGACATTTTCTTATTTTGAAATGTTATAAATGTTATTTTCCTTAGTGATTACAGACTTTTTGATTTAAAGACTAAAGGAGGAAAGGGCATTATAGAAAACTCAGCATAAGGCTATTCCATATCCCCATCCTGCAAAGCAGGTTCTAATCACATGACCATTTCCTCCAACCACCCTGAGGTGACTACAAAACTAAAGTCCAAAACACTCAATAAATTTCTTGAAAAATAGCAGCATTTATCTTACTGGTCCCACCGGACTCCAGTGTTGGTTTGGCTTGAACTACTCTCGACGCTTGTGACCTCCACAAACAATCCAATGAAAGCATTTCAATCAATCAGATCTTCATCAGGGGAGCCTTCACCAACTGGGCCAATCTACAACATAAACAAGCTATGATATTGAATCACTTACTGCCATGTGACGCTGTTACTCACATTCCACTGAAACACTTAAAACCTACTACACACAACAAATAATATACCAGAACAAGCACATCAACTGTCCAACTACATTAACCAACAGTAAGAATAGCAAAGCCTCCACATACCCAAGAATGACAATAATTCCTTTGCAGGATGGGGATCTGGAATAGCTTTACACTATAAGAGATCTTATGATCTGATCCATGGTTTTCTATGATGCCCATTTCTCCTTTAGGGGTCCTTTTATTAAGGTACGCCTTAGCATTTAGAGCGCGCTAATCTTTAGCATGCGCTAAATCAGTTAGCACACCTTAATAAAAGGATCCCTTAGGGCCTCTTCTATTAAGATGCGCTAGCAATTTCTAGCGCGAGGAGCCACGCTGAATGGCCCATGCTGCTCCCGACACTCATAGAGTTCCTATGAGTGTCGGGAGCAGTGCGGGCCATTCAGCGCAGCTCTCTGTGCTAAAAACTAATAGTGCAGTTTAATAGAAGAGGGGGTTAGTCTTTAAATCAAAAAGTCTGTAATCATTAAGGATAATAAGATTTTACCAGATTTTTCTATTATGTTGAAAGATTGCCCCTTTTGTCTTTTTTGTAATATTTTGATGTAATATGGGTAACAAGTTAATTAAGGCCTCTTTGGAGTATTTTTTATTTTGAAAATGGTCATGCTTGCTACTAGATTCTTTTTTTTTTGCATGTTCCACAAAATGTCTAAACTCAGATTTAGATGTCATATCAAAAATGCAACTCTATGTCATACTTTGTATTTGCAAACAAAGCAAAAGTCCAGATGTTCCAGTCAAAGAATGGAAGTCTAAAGCACAAAAGAAGAAAAGGACTGTGGAATGCAATGATCTTGACAAGGCATTTATTGTGACGAGTCAGATAGAAGTACAAATTCAAAATAAAATAATTTCCACTTCATGAATAACTGACGTGTAGTGTATGTACCCTACATGGTCTGTGTTTCAGCAAAAAATGCCTTCTTCAGGGGTCTGGCTCAGTATTCACTCAATGGTATAAAAATAAATTTAGATAAAACCTTGTTCATGAAGATGCTAAAATGAAATGAAGCACATCTGAGCGTATTTGAATATTTTTAACAGCTGTAATTGTCTATTGCTTATGTTTGACTTATTTCTGCTGTGCACTGTCTTGAGTGAATTCCTTAAAAATAATCCTAATAAAAAAAATCACATAAAAGCATAACCCCTAACAATTTCATAAGAGATTTTTTCCGTGAATATTTTCCGTGACAGCATTTGCCTGTGGAAAATGCTGAATAAAATTACCCTTCCCTCCCTTTGCACTTCTTAATTGGTTTTGTACTTTTTTCACTACATCAGCCACATATTTTTATCTTCTTTGTTGCATGCTTGTAGATGACATTCCAAGTGTCACATTTTCTTGCAATATATTCCATCATTTTGTGGCTGATCATAATTCATAGAATACTGGAACTATTCCAAGCAAGACAGTATAACCACAAGATCCTAAGCAAAATATATATTTATTGATCTTTATGAAATATACTGGCTAGACAGCATGATATGATAATAATGAATTCAATTCAGATGTAGTGTACAAAGCATGCGTTTCTGCATTATGTAGCTTGACTATTTTGATAGGCTGAGGTAACTTATGATGACTGGGTCTTGAAAGGGGAGAATAAATCTGATTTGTCTGGAAGCTGACAGAAAAATAAAAATACACAAAACAATTACCAGTTACATTATTGGTATAATATTAACCACAAATCAAAAATAAATTTGAAATTACTAATAATTTCCAGGTCAATAACTGAATGAGTGTGTTTAGAAGATTAACCCTTCCCCCCTTTACAAAACCTAGTGCAGTTTTTAGTGCCGGCCATGGCAGTAACAGCTCTGACGCTTATAGGAATTCTATGAGCGTCAAAGCTATTACCGCCACAGCCAGCACTAAAAACTGCACTACGGTTTTGTAAAGGAAGGGGGGGGGTGTAAATGAGAATTGTAGAAGATGAGTGAAAAAAGAAATAAGAAGCCTCTCAGATAATCTCTTTAAACAGATTCATAACCTTGCTAGAGATGGTAAAAATATGGGGAATTTGAATAGATTCCTGTATAAAAAAAATTGAAACATCTTGCATCTTGTTCAGTCCTATTCTGTTTGTCTTTTAAAAATAACTGAAAAAATTTGACAGGGTTCACCCTTCTTCCTCTATCCCACCACATAGTAGCCCACATGTTTATTGTTTAGCATAGTCTGTTTTTATCTTTAAACACAAGAAACAAGGAAAAAATCCAACAAAGGTTGCAGTGAAATAAGGCAAATGAGAAAACAAAACCAAAACTGCAGACAGTATGTACAAGATGCAGGCTATGTTTATTATATCAAATATAAATGTGGTTAATATTACCACCCTTTGAAGACAAACCTAAGGACCCGACACGGTCTGTGTTTCGGTAAACACACCTTCTTCAGGGTTCCAGTGTTCATAAGGCTTGAGATGAACCGCAATTTGAATTCATAATAAACAGAAGCCTGTATGAATGTAGAATTGATCACACACTGATGCATTTGGCAAGAACTTGCAAACAGAGGAACATTCAAAGTAGGAAGTAGCTATAGTAGCAATAGCATTTTTTTAAAAAAAATAGTAATTAGCCAGAACAGACTGTAGAGATTAGAAAAGAGAAAATAATCTGGAGGAATCAACATCTTAAGAAAATGGTGAGGTAAAATGGAAGGGACTTTAAACAGGTTTTAAAATGGCAGGTGGTAAATGTTTGAGGTGGTAAATGTTCAAATAATATATGTTTCCTGCTATGAACATGTGAAAAGTTACTGCATTAAGGTATCCTCTTGCTGTCCCAAACAAATTCCTCGCTTCCCCCTCCCAAGCATCAAGTTATCTGAGAGGCCAGTCCAGAAAGTCTCACGGTAAAGTCCATGCTCTGCCACAAAATTACTGAGAAAAAATATTGTTGCATGCTAATCAATGAGCATGCAACTTACTTCTATGTTAGAGGATGACATGGGGACAAATTTTTCCCCCTCCCCGCGGGAACTCATTTCCTGCAAGCTCTGTCCTCATCTGCACAAACCTCAAACACTTTAAAATCGTAAGTGTTCAAGGCTTGTATGGTTAATGCAGAGTTTACAGAATTGGGGTAGGGACAAGGACAGCGACAAAGCTTATGGGGATGGGACAGGGAAATTGAGTGCCTGCGGGGACGGGGAAAAATTTGTCCCCTTGTCATTCTCTATTCTATGATAAAATCACAGCAGTAAGCCACAGCTCATTGCTAAATGTCATCTTTCGTCTCAGTATCTGAATGGTCATTAACTCAGACACTGACAAAAACATTAAACAAAAAATATTATTACATTTCAAATGATCAAATCACTGTATTAATGGGATAAGTCAGAAAAAAAGAAAAATTACATTAAGATAACAATTATAAGAAAAAGATTAACTTTTTGCCCATAATATAAAAGTAATAGGACCCAAGAATTTTAGGGAAAAAAAAGGAAAAATTATAATTCCAATTGAATAAAAATTAAAATAAACAGTACAGGCATCCCAACCAATTTTCTAATCCCCTGTAGTTCAGTTGCCTCCCTCCATGTCCCATTTCCTGACCCAATCCAATCAGTTCTTGACCCCCCCTCCCCATCTCCCAACAGTAAAACATAAAAATGTCTGGTTGTACAGTATAGTGAGTCCCCATTCCTCTATTTGAACATGCCTCCAGCATCAGAGCAGCATAATCCCTGGTGGTCTATCAGACTCCTCCATTCCCCACTCTGACTCACTTACCCCAACTATAAAAGAGACCTTTCTGATATCTAAAAGCACCCTCCTACCCCCTGGATCCCCCTTTAAAGCCCCCGGACTCCTCATATATGAAGACAGCAGTGATTTCTATGACGCAGTCATCTTCAAAATGGCAGTACACTGCCCCACATGGTACATCCTGGGATGCACTGGGAGGGGTGAAATATAAGGGATCTGTTGGGGGCAAATTGGGGGTCCACTAGATCACTAAATATTTTAAGTTTTACTGTTGGGGTGGAACAGGTCAGGGAGCGGAATAAAGGAAGGGAGACCCCTAGATTCGAAGATGGTTGGGTTAGAGTGAGAGGAGGGTTCTTCTATACACCCAGTCCTTTCATCCATCCTTTCTACACTGCCCTGGACCTGGCACAAAGTTTCTCACGTACATGTGGAAAATTTTACTTTGTTTTTCTGGATGACTGAAAGATATTTAATTACCACATTAGCATGCATTTTAATGCAGTTTAATGTGGCCTGTAGTAAAGGTATCACCTGTGCTGAAATCCTGTCTGCATTACTATCCCATGGTAAAACTGTATTAAACCTGTAGTAGCTGTGCAGGATATTTTCTGCATGGGGTCCTAACTCATTAACTATTTTGTGCAAAAAATCCTCCCCCTTCAAACAGAACTCTTCCTCACAGATTATGGTCTATAGCAGTGTCTCGAAAAACTTTTTCGAGCCGGGGCACACTAAACCTATTGTCCCCGGCTCGAGACACCCAGAAGTGCGCTGATGTCAGCGCATGCGCAAAGGTCCTTCAAACGGGCCGTACGCTGAGAGGAGAGAAGGCCCGGCAGAGATAAGGAGAGAATATAATAATAATAATAATAACTTCATTCTTCTCTACCACCAACAATCAAATGACTTCTAGGCGGTTTACACAGAAGAGAAACTGGTCAATCAGCGAAGTACAAAGTATTGAGAAAAGAAGTACAGCATGTTATTTAAAGTACAGGCAGATTAAAAGTATTGTTATAATGAGACTTCAGTTAAGAAATTAATTTATCAAATAGTGCAGTCTTAATCCCTTTTTGAAATGCACTGTAAGATTGCATGGTTCCATTGATATAATTGCTCAAGCAAGATTGTTGTTCATTTGCTTGGAATGCTATCAACGCCTTTGGATACACCCGCCTATAGTATCTCTTTGTCTGTGATCCAGAATGTACAGTAACTCTTTTACACTACACCCGATTTAACTTGATTCAGTTGACATGTATTACCTTCTGTGATATGTATTATCTTCTGTTATATGTATTATCTTCTGTGATATGTATTATCTTCTGTGAAATTGAAGTATCATTATCCTTTACTGTTCCTGTAACTTACCCTTATCCTGAAATGTAATTCTACTGGAACTGCCCAGATAATTTCTATATTGTAATCCGCCTAGAACCGCAAGGCACAGGCGGAATAGAAATCCGTAATGTAATGTAATGTAATGCTAGCATCCTGTCCAAAAATGGCTTGTATTTACAGCCAATGATCCTGGGGTAGGTAAATAAATTGCAGTTCTTGGTTATCCTGGTAGGGTTTAATAGCACGAAATGAGGTAACAGGTAGTTAGGGGTCAGTCCCCAGACCAATTTAAAACAAATACAAGAGAACTTAAATATTACTCGTGCTTCTACTGGCAACCAGTGTAGTAATTGATAATAGGGACTGACGTGATATTTTTTCCTCAGCCGAAGAGCCGGCCAGAAGAGAGAAGAGCTGGAGAGAAGGGCTGGCAGAGAGAAGAGGTGCCGGTGTCAGGAGGTGCCTCTCTTCACGAGAGGCATGTCCTTTAGACAGTCAGCTGGCGCCGGCATCTCTCCTCTTCCCCAGTGTATCATGGCACACCTGAAATCTCAGGAGGCACACTGGTGTGGCCAGGGCAGGATTAACCAATAGGCCAAGTAAGCACATGCCTAGGGCCCGAAATGGTCAGGGGGGCCTGATGAAGGAGGGTATCAGCATTGTTTTTTGCAAACGGCGATGGGCCCCTCCAGCATTGATCGTCAACGCGGGCCCCCCCGATTGGTAATGCGGGCCCCACTCCGATCGTCAACGCGCCCTCCCCCATCGAAAGAAAGTATGATAAGCAAGCAAAGTGGGGAAAAAAGGCAACAGGAACTGTAATTGTGCAAGCGGTGCTACTTGCCCAAAGCTTCCCTCTGACGCAGCTTCCTGTTTCCACCTGGGTGCATGGTGGGGTGGGGCAGGGCAGGGGGCCCAGTGTACTTGTGTGTCTAGGGGCCCTCGATGAATTAATCCTGCCCTTGATGTGCATTAAATGTTAACCCCGGCTTACGCTGACAACTAATGCATGTTAAAGCCAACAACATGGCAGAGAAAACTCACACTAGCTGCTTAATACAGGTAAGAGCGGTAGCTGTGCTTGCCCTAGGATGGTTGGAGAAGTGGCCAGCCATGACAGCTGCATACAGGTCAATGCCACTTGCAAGCTGTCATGACTGCCAATAGCACAGCTGCACTTAGATCTATCTCAAGAAGAGTGGCTAATGTCAATGCTAGTTCCATGGTGGCTCTCCCCTATACATCTGATCATTTTCCTCAATGCCCCCTCAATCTAATCTCTCCTGTAGTGAAATCTTCCATCTTCCTACAGTAAAACCTTTCATCCCCTGACCCCCTTCAACTTGTTCCACCTCAAATGCACCAAACCTACATTCAAATGAAAATTATAAAAAAAATACCCTTGGTTATAAGCTCCTCTCCCCCATAACCCAACCTTATCCCCTCCGCCTGATTTTACCCAGAGTATTGATAATTGTAGGGTGTCTATTGGCACCCACTGGCACCGTTTACTCATTTCATAACTTCTATTCAATTTATGTTATCTATTCCACTTTATCTAGCACTCTGAGCTTTTTCACGGATGGTTCACCACATTATTCAAATTTCACCTAATGAAGGCATCAACACCTTTGGGTTTCCAAAATAGTTTATTTTTATGTATGATATTTTTGTAAAAGTAATTTCTGTTGTCTTGTTTTCTAAGGCCTCCTGAGAAAGGCATAATTTGCCAAAACACAGACTATGTTGGGTCCTGCTACACATCATTCAACTGGATATATATACACACATACACACACATGGTCGAGTCACATTATTATGACCACCTGCTAATAACCAGAATAACTGCCTTTGGCAACACGGATGACAGCCAGATTTTTTGAGTGATTCAGGAAGATGCTAGGTGATTGCTAGAGATATCTGGAGCCAAGCAGACTGCAGTGTTTCCGGCAGTTACTGACGGGTGCATGGTAGTGGATCCAGTTGTTGAACATGTCAATCAAGGTGGTCTCAAATATGCTCATTTGTGTTAAGGTCTGGGGAATTTGGAGGCCAGGGAAGTAGCTGGAAGTCTTGGTTGTGCTCTGCGAGCCACTCGTGAACAATTCTGGAGGTATGTCCTGTTGAAAGATCCCATCGGCCATAGGGAAGACCATCAACACGTACGGGTGTACTTGATTGGCAGGGGTGTATAGATACCCATATCAGTTGAGAGTGTCTTCCAGAGGTATCATGGGACCTAGACCATACCAAGAAAACATTCCCCAGACTGACAGGAAGGATTCCCACTCGGGTTTCAGAGGCTGGTATTGGGGTTTCGGGAAGGGTGTTGGCAGGAGGGATTGTGCATCCTTCCTGCCTGTGTTCAATGTGAGGGTGGTGGGGGTTTGGGAGGGTTAACGGTAGGAAGAAGTAGGCATCCCTCCTGCTGAATTTGGGGGTACGTATCAGGGGGGGTCATCTGCCACATGGCTCAGCTGAACACATCAGGAGTATTTTGCCCCTGATCAGCTGTCAGTAGACCTCCCCGAAGTGTGGTTTTGGGCAGTCCTGCTGGCTTAGCTGATCTGGGATTCCTTTGCCGCGATCAGCTCAGCTGGCCGCGTTTACTTTCAATTTTTGAAATGTAGGCCATCATTCTGCTGGCCTACATATCAGGTGTCTGTTGCAGCCTTAAGGAGACACTTTGGGTCACTTAAATTCACCCAAGGCCACTTCCTGGTGAAACCCAGCCTTGCACGAGCTTAGGTGCCACTACCCATCTTCCTAGACCCACAACAACACCTACAGTGTAGACTTCCTGCCTCGGGGAGGATTTTTCTAAAACTTTGTGTCCCAATTGGCTGTCAGACGATGGTAGGCCACCTACCACCGCCTACAATTGGAACACCAATTTATAGAATCAGCCCCTGTGTCTGAATATCAGCCCTTGCATTTTCAAGTCTGTACACTGATTTGGGCATTCTGTTTACGTTTAGGAAGACTAATATCTTCTGTATAAATAAACAAAGAAATTTTGGGGAATATTTTCAAACAGCTTACAAAATTGCAGTACATAGCCTGCAGACACCTTTAAATTGCAGGATGATGGCTACTTATAATCTGTTGGTGCAGAGTTTTCATGAAATATGCACTTATTTTATTAAGGTCAAAATCTATATATATAAAATCGGAGGTATGTATGTGTGTATGTATGTATGTGCCGCGATCACGCAAAAACGGCTTGACCGATTTGAACGAAACTTGGTATGCAGATCCCTCACTACCTGGGGTGATATGTTCTGGGGGTCTCGCGGCCCACCTGCACACGTGGGCGGAGCTACAAACAGAACATCAGATTTCACCCATTCATGTCAATGGAAAAAATGTAAAAAGCTGCCATTCTCACAGTAATTCAAAACCGGCTTGACCGCTTTGAACGAAACTTGGTATGCTGATCCCTCACTACCTGGGGTGATATGTTCTGGGGGTCTCGCGGCCCACCTGCACACGTGGGCGGAGCTACAAACAGAACATCAGATTTCACCCTTTCATGTCAATGGAAAAAATGTAAAAAGCTGCCATTCTCACAGTTATTCAAAAACGGCTTGACCTATTAGAACGAAACTTGGTATGCTGATCCCTCACTACCTGGGGTGATATGTTCTGGGGGTCTCGCGGCCCACCTGCACATGTGGGCGGAGCTACAAACAGAAAATCAGATTTCACCCATTCATGTCAATGGAAAAAATGTAAAAAGCTGCCATTCTCACAGTAATTCCACCTACCTGGAGTGATATGTTCTGGGGGTCTCGCGGCCCACCTGCTCATGTGGGCGGAGCTACAAACATAAAATCAGATTTCACCCATTCGTGTCAATGGTAAAAATGTAAAAAGCTGCCATTCTCACAGTAATTCAAAAACGGCTTGACCGATTTGAACGAAACTTGGTATGCTGATCCCTCACTAACTGGGGTGATATGTTCTGGGGGTCTCGTGGCCCACCTGCACATGTGGGCGGAGCTACAAACATAAAATCAGATTTCACCCATTCATGTCAATGGTAAAAATGTAAAAAGCTGCCATTCTCACAGTAATTCCAACTACCTGGGGTGATATGTTCTGGGGGTCTCGCGGCCCACCTGCACACGTGGGCGGAGCTACAAACAGAACATCAGATTTCACCCATTCATGTCAATGGTAAAATTGTAAAAAGCTGCCATTCTCACAGTACTTCAAATACGGCTTGACCGAATTGAACGAAACTTGGTATGCAGATCCCTCACTACCTGGGGTGATATGTTCTGGGGGTCTCGTGGCCCACCTGCACACGTGGGCGGAGCTACAAACAGAAAATGAAATTTCACCCATTCATGTCAATGGAAAGGATGTAAAAAGCTGCCATTCTCACAGTAATTCCAACTATAAAACACTTTCTATGACACTATATCCACTAGGGACATCGTTTCTATTCTACCACGGACACCATACATATAGAGTTTGTATGTTCTAACTGTGTTTGTAACTGTTTCCTTCATGCACCCCAGTTCATAATGTTATTACATTACATGAGTACTCACATATGCTGAACTAGGAACACAGGTTCCATTCTGAACCGGGAAAAAACTGCATGGGGTTTCTTTTCAACCTGAGTTTCCACATATTGAGTTGTTTAAATCAATACTGAAACTTTTGGATGCCACTTATTCCAACAGATCTTCCTTTTCAGTTTAAGAGATTGCAAATTCCAGTGAGACTTGCATTCTCTATCACAATCAACAAATCACAGGGACAGACTATTACATACTGTGGAGTGGATTTAAGATCCCCCTGTTTTTCCCATGGACAACTCTATGTTGCTTGATCAAGGGTGGGTTCACCCAAGAATTTATATGTTCTTGCTCCTGGAGGTGAAACTAAAATTGTTGTTTATAATCAAGTTTTGTGTTAGTTGTATTGTATTCATTTTGTCAAATATTTCACATTATAATTTGATTCTTGTACTTTTTATAAAGCTGTAAAAAAATAATTTCATTCACCACTATAAAGTATCTTTATTTCAATCCATTTAATGTGTTATTGCTATAATTAAATACCCGTGCAACGCCGGGGCATCAGCTAGTAAGAACATAAGAATTGCCAATGCTAGGTCAGAGCAGTGGTCCATCATGCCCAGCAGTCCGCTCACATGGCGGCCCTCTGGTCTAAGACCAGCACCCTAACTGAGACTAGCCCTACCAGCGCACGTTCTTGTTCAGCAGGAACTTGTCTAACTTTGTCTTGAATCCTTGGAGGGTGTTTTCCCATATAACAGCTTTCTACCACTCTCTGGGTGAAGAAGAACTTCCTTATGTTTGTATGGAATCTATCCCCTTTCAACTTTAGAAAGTGACCTCTTGTTCTCCCTACCTTGGAGAGGGTGAACAACCTGTCCTTATCTACTAAGTCTATCCCCTTCAGTACCTTGAATGTTTCGATCTTGTCCCCTCTCAATCTCCTCTGGTCGAGGGAGAAGAGGCCCAGTTTCTCTAATCTTTCACTGTACGGCAGCTCCTCCAGCCCCTTAACCATCTTAGTTGCTCTTCTCTGGACCCTTTCGAGTAGTACCGTGCCCTTCTTCATGTACAGCGACCAGTGCTTGATGCAGTACTCCAGGTGAGGGCGTACCATGGCCCGGTACAGCGGTATGATAACCTTCTCTGATCTGTTCGTGATCCCCTTCTTTATCATTCCTAGCATTCTGTTTGCCCTTTCTGCTGCCGCCACACATTGTGTGGATGGCTTGATCGACTTGTCGATCAGAACACCCAAGTCCCTTTCATGGGAAGTCTCTCCAAGTACCGCCCCAGACATCCTTTATTCATGCATGAGATTTTTGTTACCGATATGCATCACTTTACACTTATTCACGTTGAACCTCATCTGCCATGTCGATGCCCATTCCTCGAGCTTGATTATGTCACGTTGCAGATCGTCGCAATCCCCCTGCATGTTTAGTACTCTGAATAACTTCATATCGTCCGCAAATTTAATCACCTCGCTCGTCGTACCTATGTCCAGATCATTTATAAAGATATTAAAGAGCACGGGTCCAAGCATCGAGTCCTGCGACACCCCACTGGTGACGCTCTTCTCATCCGAGTATTGTCCATTTACCCCCACTCTCTGTTTTCTATGCTCCAGCCAGTTTTTAATCCATATGAGTATTTTACCCTCAATTCCATGGCTTGCAATTTTCTGAAGTAGTTGTTCATGCGGAACCTTGTCGAACACCTTCTGAAAATCCAGATATACAATATTAACCGTATCGCCCTGTCTGTTTACTTCCTCAAAGAAGTGCAGAAAGTTCGTCAAACATGATCTGCCTTTGCTAAAACCATGCTGACTGGTCCTCATCAGCCCATGTTTGTCAAAATGATCAATGATGCTGTCCTTTATCAGTGATTCTACCATCTTTCCCGGTACCAATAAATCATTTTCTCATTGCTTCTGAATGCCTAAGCTAGGTGCTCTCAGCTCATGTTCGAGTCTTAGCAATTTGAAAATCATCAAGTTTTTGTAATAGAATAGAGAAGTAGATTGCCAGGCCTTTCTTTTGCGCAGGAAATTCGATGTTGTCACCATTGTCACATCAAACACAATCCTCTGCCTCCGACACTGTCCATCTGCTTCTGCCCAAATGGGTGGTACATCGTTAGTCTAACATCTCTGCTGAAACCTGTCCGCCTTGGGAGGCCCTGATGGTAGTGAAACTACCAAAGGCATAGCTTTCAGCTTCTCAGATGCATGCACGCTCCAGTAGCACGGCAAGCCCATGTGCCATGACTGAATGCATAAATGGGAGCATATTACTCCATTCTATCAAAAGCTTCATTGGCTGCCATTGGAATCCAGAGTCTTATTTAAGTTCTCATGTATCTGCTACGAAGCAGTATTTGGCATGCTACCAGGCTATCTTACCCCTCATTTTACCCCGAGTTACATTAATAAGAGCTCTCGAAGAGTACACTTGTTTGCATGTCCCTCAATAAAATCCTGTTATTACAAAAGGTTCCTCGACAGAACCTTTTCTTTTCAGGCGGTCACACTGAATACATGGCTTGCCAAAATTGCATTAGAAGCTTCCTCTTATCTTGATTTAAGAAAACAGATAAAAACTCAATTATTCAATAGACTGGCAACCTAATGTATATTATTACTTATTTATAATTTTTATCTCATTTTAAATTGTTTGTATCTTCCCACTGTAAGCTTTTAAGTTTGCCAAAATTTTAGATGATTTCAATTTTAAATATCTATTTGTACTCTATGTATAATGATAGATTGATTTGAACCACCTAGAACTCCCGGGTATGGCGGTATATAAAAATAAATTATTATTATAAAATACTGTAGCTATTTATATAACAAATGTATAATCTTATCTCTAACTTATATTGTGCCTATATAATATTGTATTTCTTATCCTTACTTGAATTCCTTACTCCAACTATTATATCACTAACTTATATTATGTATGTAAACTTGTAACCCGTTTTGGGCTCTTTTGGGAGGACGGGCTTTTTTCTTCAGTGAATGTCTGATACATGTTGGTTTTAGTTTAATATGTATATGTTAGCCACCAACATGTGTTCGAGTCCTAGCGACTTCATGAATTATAGATTTAAAAAAAAATAAAATAAAAAATTGGTTTTGTGCTATTCCGGTAAGGTCCTCCAACATCATCCCCTTGTATACAGTATGTAGATTGCATTACATCACATTTATAGACCACAAAACCTCATGGATCAATGTGGTTCACAAGACAAAAAACTGGACATTTCCAGTAAACCACAGAGTAATCATCAATCATCTCAATTCTCAAAAAATTTTACAAACAAGGTTGGTTTCTTTTTTTTAAAATTTCTTTATTCATTTTAAAGCTATAAGTAAGTGCAAAATATAATACAATCATATAACTCTATAAAAGCACTTAAATACAATTACAATTATAATCTATGACAAAAAGATATATCATCCCTCCCATAATTATATTAAAAAAGTACACTCAGATTGAGAAATTGAAAAATATATTCCAAACCACCCTCCCACTCACCCACCTTGGACGTGTATGACCAAAGGGTATAATCTCCAATCACTCTTTGCAAAATTTTGTCAATGGCTCCCATATCTTCAGAAACTTCTTATAATGTCCCTGATGTATAGCCATATTACATTCCATCTTAAAAACATGACAGAGAGACTCCAACCAAAAGGAATAGTTCAGTCTATCCCAGTTTTTCCAATTCCTTAGAATAAGCTGTATGGCAACCCTTGTCATAATAAAAAGAAGTTTTTATTGTGAGATGATATTTGGCTTTTAGCTCTTATCATAGTGCCAAATAGCACAGTGTCATATGTTAGTGCCAATTTGTTTATCTGATCCCAAATAGATCACCAAAATTGAAATATCAAGGGACAATACAATGATCTAATGTCCCAGGTTCGAGATGATAGTGCCAACACCTATTAGACTTGGAACTATCTAATTTCTTTAACTGAACTGGGGGTCCAAACTGCTCTATGCAACAACAAAAAAAAAACAAAAAACAAGTTTGTCTCATAGATGCAGACACCTTACATCTCATCCTCCAAGTCCAGATTCGTGGTCATTGAGACACAGTAATCTGATACTTTATCTCAATGCTCCAAATGTCACGAAGACCAGTTTTTGGTTTCTTATTCAAAAATCCAGATATTAATTTATACCACTGAGTGGCCTGGTGACTCAGGAAATCTACCTGGAAGCACAGGAATGGCAAACTATACTGATTTATAAGATTTTTCCTTTCAGGGAACCCCTCCTGAATGGCCTGCTTCAACTGCAACCACTATAACTTTGAGATTTAGCAATGTCAAATTTTTTTTCCAGTCGTGAAAACTCAAGCAGCTTTCCGTCCGATACTACATCATCTAAAGTACGTATGCCCGCCTCCATCCAGTATTTCCAGATGACCTTAAACCCGCCAATCTGAATCTTGGGGTTCAACCAAAGGGACTGAGAAGTAGATTTATGAATTGGAATATCTGTTAAATTGGTAATAAATTTTAAAGTCTTGCAAGTGTCCATTAAAATTCTATTGTCATTATACAACCTAGGCATCTTGATACTCAAAACATGACACAATCTCAGTGGAGACAGGAGTTGCCATTCTAACCTTAACCAGTCTGGAAGATTTTCCATGAGCTCGGTGAGGATCCAATACATACCGTGACGCATTATATAGACTTGATGGTACCTATAAAAATTTGGAAAATTTACCCCACCCTCCACAATTGGCTTTTGTAAGGATGCTAAAGCAATTCTTGCTGTTTTCCCCAGCCAAGGTTGATTTCAATAACTTTCTGAAATGTATGTAAGAACAAGACCTTCAGAATAAAGAACTCCCAGTCCCAGCTAGCCACCTGAAAAGCAAGCAAGCATTGCTGGAACTCAACCTCGGACTGAGGGATAAACAAATAAAGCAGTCTTATGTAGTGATCGATTTGGTGTAAATAAAATAAATAATTCTAATAGATACTCAGGCGCTTGACCATGCAGAACTTTATAAGAAAGTATTCCCAATTTAAACCTCACAAAGGCTTCAAATGGAAGCCTATAGCGCTTTCTATAGTAGGATGTAATATGATCTGTTTTTACCTATAGTTACTTTTTAAAATCTGAGCTCAAGACAAAGTACTGTATAATCAGGTAGTTCTCCGATTAGGAGAACATGCATTTTAAGGTTTTACTCATATCTAAGGTAATAGAGGAATATGTGTATGTTGGAGGGGGGGGGAAGTTATCAGCGTGGGCCACTGTTAAAACATTATTTTATTGCTCATCCAGTTATTAGTAAATAGTTCACCTGCGTAATATAGGATCTATACTAAAATAGCATGTTTGTGGTAAAATAATGTCTCAGAAGTAGCCCATGTTGATAACTACATCCATAAAATTGCTTGGTCAAGGTCACAAGGAACGTTTGTGAAAGAAGCAAACTTTCCCTGTTTCTCCTGTGCTTGTATTTTAATCCAATATGTTTATTTTAGAAATACAAAATTAGATTAAATTATATTTGTTAGCATCTGTTTACTAACAAATTGTCTGATATGATTCTTATGTACCATTAATTTAAAAGATAATTACACCTAATTTATTTATGGGAGCTGAATCTCACTTCCAGGCTTCTTCTTCTAATGATGAACTATAAACAAGAAATGAATTACTCTAAATTATAATCACATTAATTAAATAAAATGGTTATGCATTTATGGATACATGCCCCTTATTAAAACATATGGATATTTTTCATGTAAACAGCACAAGTCCAAACACTGATATCATGGATGCAAATCTATGACTATTTCAAGTCGTGTTGCAACCTGCATGAGAGTTCTCTTGCTTCAGAATTAAGGTTCTTTGTGACCCTAGCAGTGAAAGAACTACATACTTCCACCAGACCCAGTGGCGTACCTAGCATATGTGACACCCGGGGCCCATCATTTTTTGACACCCCCCCATCTATATGAAAAATATGATTTTAGTAATAATCTACATATCGCACGACAAGAGTGTACCGCCAGAAGCTGTGACCACTAAGTCCTCAGATATCTGATATCTTATAGAAGTCATAGCTTCTGGCGGTATAACAGTTAGGGGTTAAGCCTTGACAAAGCTGAGAAAGCGAAACATGTAAATCCCTAGCCAGAGACACATGATCTAAGCTAAGTATATGCTTAAAGCACTTTAAAATACTTTAAAATAAGTTAATATAGGGGGGCGCTGGTGAGCCCGATGAGGTGAGCAGCTAACTGCACGAGCTCCGTCGGCTCAGTCTCAAGCAACAATCAACGGGCCTCAATATCGATATTTTTTGCAGCGATTTAAGCACACAAGGTGGGTGAAATGTCAGCTAGCAAACCCCACAAACGAAAAAGCGCCGAACCCGTTTCCCCGTCAAAATCGGAGGCTGCTAAGCCTGAGGATGCTGCATCGGTGGCCATCTTAACTGAACTCCGTGCAATCAGAGAGCTGCTCATGGAAACAAAACAAGACACGAGCGATTTGAAAGTTGAATTTGTGGCCATGAAGGAAGAAATCGCGGCCATACAGGCTAAATCTGCGACCCTGGAAACCAGAACTACGGCCGCTGAAACTTCTATTAAATCTTTGCTGAAGCAAACGAACCGCGTGACAGCACTGGAGTGCGCTCTCGAGGATGCGGACAACCACACGAGGAGAACCGGCTTCCGTCTTCTGGGTCTCCCGGAGGGACGGGAAGCTTGTGACCTCATTGATTTCCTTGCTGTTCTCCTACCACAAATCCTTAAAATGAATGATGACATAAAACTGGACTTTGACTGTG
This sequence comes from Geotrypetes seraphini, assembly GCF_902459505.1. Classification (NCBI taxonomy): domain Eukaryota; kingdom Metazoa; phylum Chordata; class Amphibia; order Gymnophiona; family Dermophiidae; genus Geotrypetes; species Geotrypetes seraphini. The sequence continues at coordinate 133,045,471 of NC_047085.1, read as the reverse complement.
CTTACGGTCTCCCACAGCCAAATGTATTTCATAAGAAGTACCCCAGACCTGTGCTTGTTACCTTGCTCAGACACCAGCAGGTTCTTAAAATTATGCAGCACGCCAAATTGCACTCACCCATCACCTTTGAGGGCAATAAACTCCTGATTATTCCTGACCTGGCAAAGGAGACGGCAAAGAGGAGGAAATTGCTGCTTTCCTACAGACCTCAGCTTAAGAACCTGGGAGCCAAGTTTGGTATGTTATATCCAGCACGTCTGAGGGTCACATTCAGTAACTCCACCAAAGACTACCTCAATCCAGCTGATTTAGCAGACTTTATTGAGAGTGTGAAACCTACTGCCATTGACAAAACTTGATTTTTGTTTACACACTGCTGCGTCTAATGACTCAGGCTACTTGCATCTTTCCTCTTCTATGCAGTCCTAGTTAGTACTACTGTCCAGTCACTGTTACTTATTATGATGAAGAATTTAATGAAATATCGCCCTATATCTCAAACATGAGCTAATGGAGCTTAGCTGTTTAGTCTTCTCTTTCTTGTCAGCTTTCTGACCCATGGTGTTGTTGCTCTGTTTAATAGTTTTTTTGTGTTATTGCAGGTTCATTTGTATTATCTATGTGCAGTGTTTGACTCTCCTTTCTCGTTTGGAATATACATCATTCAGGAGATTTTTGAATATGCACTACTAATGATATGTCTGTGTTTTGTTGATTCATATTATATCATGTCACCAGGTTTCTCATGACTTTAACATGTTTTTCTCTCAATGTAAAAGGATTTAACAATCCAGTGAAAAGATTCAAAATCCTGCGTCACACTGAACAACTTAACCCTGATATTATATTCTATCAAGAAACCCATCTTGGTGAGTCTGAAGCTCGTAAGGTTGCTCACAACTGGGCCCACGGGCCGCTGTTTTCCCCAGCTGCAGGGAGAAAAAATGGAGTTATCACTCTGATTAGAAAGCGCCCTGACATCAGCATTGTCTCATCCTCACATGACATGGAAGGCAGGTGGCTCAGAGTTACTTTGAAGGTATCAAACTGTCTCATACACGCCTATAATATATATGCACCCAATCAAGATTGTCCTTCTTTCTTTGAAGCCCTAGCTGATGATATTAGCTCCGCAGATGCATTACCCTTAATATTGGGTGGAGACTTCAACCTTGTCTTAAATCCAGAAGTGGATAGGAAGTCCAAGGCTTCATATAAAAAAACAAAGGCTTGGCACTGCCTGCAGGATCTAATGTGCCAGTTGAAGCTGGTGGACCCTTGGAGAATATTACATCAACAGGAAGAGAAATTCACCTTCTTTTCTCCTCCACACTCATCTTACTCGAGAATTGACTTTTTTCTGCTCAGCTATTCTTTAATAAGTAAAGTAGACACTTCTGAAATACATCCCATCACAATCTTGGACCATTCTGTAATTACCATGTCACTCCAAGACCTTGTCTCATCTAAACCATCTGGAGTATGGAGATTTAATTCTTCCTTATTATCAGATCCTCTCTTCATTGACCATATTAATGAACATATCAAAGTCTTCTTCCTCCTCAATAAGGTCGAAGATACGTCTTGGCAAACTACTTGGGACGCATTTAAATCATACATCAGAGGAATCATCATCTCCTATGCCACAAAACTAAAGGCTGATACCAGACGACAGCTCTATTTGATGGAATCACGTATAGCTAAGTTGGAGGCCTCTCATGCTGCAGATCTTACCAACATCACTCTACAAACTGAATTAAATAAATTGCGCTATGAGTATAACTTAAGTCTTAGTACTACGGCTGCTTCTGAGGTCCTTCTTCAATCCTCTCATTATTATGCCACAACCAATAAGGCTGGCCATCAGTTGGCACAATATCTGAAAGTAAAGATGGAAAGAACCACTATAGCAGCAATCAAAACTGAGACAGAGGAGACTCTAACTACTGAACGAGAGATATGTGGTCAATTTCATCAATTTTACCAGGATCTGTACAAGTCAGAAAATCCTTCTCCGTATTCCATAGAAGAGTACCTAAACCGTATCTCTGGTCCCAAAATATCTGATAGTGATAGCGACCTTCTATCCACACCACTAGAACTGGACCACTTAACTGCTGCATGAAAATCTATGGCTAAACGCAAGGCCCCAGGACCAGATGGATTGTCGGTCGAGTTCTACCTGGCCTTCCAAGATACTTTACTTCCTCTTCTGCTGTCTTATTTGACACACCTCATTGACAAGGGCATGGCGGCAGGCTCCTTCACAGAAGCGATGATTATTGTACTGCCAAAACCAGGCAAAGACCCATTATATGTTCCACACTACAGGCCTCTGTCATTGATAAACGTTGATGCCAAGATATATGCGAAAGTGTTAGCAAACAGACTACAATTGGTGTTACCAAAAATAATACACACTGGTCAAAATGGCTTTATGAGTGGCAGACTCGCTAGCGACAACACCCGCCTTCTCTCTCATATTATACTGCTTGCTTCTAGATCAGCCTTACCGTTTGTCACAGTTGCCTTAGATGCGGAAAAGGCATTTGACCGGGTGGAGTGGGCCTTTATGTTTAAAGTGTTAACCTGGTTTGGCTTTAGAGACTCATTTATCCGAATGGTGCGGGTTCTCTACTCTCACCCAGCCACTAAACTTCGCATCAATGGGACACTTTCTGAGATGTTTTTTCCAACAAGAGATACGAGGCAGGGCTGCCCACTTTCCCCTCTTTTATTCAATTTGGCCCTGGAGCCACTGCTGATTGACATCAGATCCAACCCTTTAATACAAGGATTTCAATTTGATAACTTCTCGATTAAACTGTCAGCTTACGCAGACGATGTCCAAATCTATACCATGCTGGAGTCCTTACCGGCATTGCTGTCTTCCATCAACTCATACTCGGCTGTATCTAGCTACAAGCTCAATCCAACTAAATCTGAAGTAATGCCTCTCTCGGGTCTGCCTTGTGGAGAGGAGATCAGAGCACTTCATCTCAAATACTCCCCGAATAAGTTGAAATATTTGGGAGTGTACTTCGGCACCACAATCGAAGAAACTCAGGATTATAATATCTCCTTCATCACCGATATCATCACCTCCACTACCAGCAGATGGTCGCCTCTGAAGCTGTCTTGGTGGGGCCGATTGAACTCTATTAAAATGGTTCTGGTCCCAAAAATTACATATATTTTATCCATGCTATCCTTTCTTTTCCCAATGTCTGCATATAAGAACTTTGAATCCGCCATGGTAAAATTCTTATGGAATGCTAAGACACCTCGCATATCCTTGAAAAAGCTGAAATGTATTAAAGAACACGGAGGTGTCAATTTCCCTAGCCTCTACGATTACCACCTTGCTTTCCTAAGCAGACAGGGTTCTCAGTGGCTTGTTCCACTAGATGAGTCTCATATGCCAGCTTGGCTACATTTGGAGAGTGCTTTGCTTCTTGAGGAACAGCTCACTTACATATTATTTGCTCATAAAGGAAAAGGAATACGAGACAACATCATTTTAACGTCTACTATAGACGCTATTTTAGAAATTGACTCCATTGCTCCTGTGCGATGGAATACCACCGTCAGTTCATCTATATGGCGCAACCCCAATCTGCTAATACAGGGAAGATACATGCAATGGAAATCTTGGCGCAAGAAGGGTATTTGGACTATTGGCCAATTGCTGTCTAAATCCACCTTCTTAGATTTTAGTGAACTTTCTGAGTTATTTGGATTAGACTTATGCCATCGTTACCAATGGCTGCAACTAAAACACTGTTTAATGGCCTATTTCAAAAAAGAAACCCTTCTAACTGACACTCCTATCATACTTCAATGGGCTGCTACGATCTTGTCTACAACGAAAAAGGCATCCACTTGGTACAAGATATTACATAAGAAGAAATTCAATCCACCATTGACATTATATGACATATGGGCACATGATGCGTCTGTACCCACTGATCAACATGACTGGGAAGAGTTATGGTCACAATCATTTAAGGCGCTAAAGTCCTCTTCTATGTTATATGTTGTTCTATTTTTCTACCACCGTGCATACTGGACACCACTAAAAATGTCCAAAGCTGATTCTTCTAATTCAAACAAATGTTGGTCCTGTATGTCAGAAGTAGGGGCTTTGGATCACATGATATATCACTGTTCCCGTTTAACACCCTTTTGGTCTGATGTTTGGTCCACAATATGTCAAATATTACACATTTGTGAGGATCTTTCATTCGCCATTATAGTATACGGATCCAGTGCACTACAGAAGCACCACCTTGATAAACATGAATTTAGATTGCGTAGATGCTTGATCCTCATAGCGTTCAAAATTATTCTGTCGAGCTGGAAAGATTTTTCTTCCTTGCATCATAATACCTGGTGGAATACTCTCTGTTTGTTCTCTAAATATGAACTAGTAGCTGCAGATAAGACTAACTCCTCTCATACATATCATAAAGTGTGGTCTCCTGTTTCAGATTATTGTAGCTCTAGATAGATCACCGCATTAATAGTCTTATGAATGTACCTATCTATTGCTTATAATCACGGTTGTTAAGTTCAGTATTGTCCTCATCGCAGGACAAGATTGCTAATGATGCTATTTACTGCGCACACAATGACCTAATGAATGTACCACTGCAATACACGGTTTAGTGTTATGTTTGATTTTGTATATTGTACTACTTTCAAACTTAATAAAAAGATTGAACTTAAAAAAAAAAAATAAGTTAATATATACAAAAGTAAAAGTAAAAATTAAACAGATAAATAAGATTTAGAAAAGAAAAAGGGACCTGATGACGAGCTGACACGTAAAACTTAGAGCAATGAGATATATTGAGCTCTAAGTGGTGCCGCTGAAGATCCTATAAAGAATATATATATATAAGGGTTGTAGACAAAATAGTGGATAAGTTTTACTACTATTTTGATGACCAATTGAAGCTCCTAAGTCATACCTCTTGCATTGCACAAGGCTTTATGATTATTTTTTACTGTAAGATAGGAGGTTTTATATGCCAATGACGTGTCATCGACTCTAAACACACACTGCCCAGTCTATGGAGGGTAGTGGTAGGGCTCTGAGGCTTTTTCATCCTATTCCTGCACTGACAACACCAGCTGTGCAAATGCTTAGAAATATGCAGCTATCAGCTTGCATTTACTAGTTTTCAGTTCAAAATAATAAGCACTCTTAAGATTGGAATTCAAAAATGTTTTACTGGGTCACATATACACTGCTCTTTAGCAAGGTTTTTTTTGGGTACACGTTGTGTTTACATTTAGATGTGCTATTTTGGCTTTATACTAATATTATATTATGCCCTCTTAGTGCATAGGTGCTATTAGAGTCATCAGAACACCTAAATGGAGCCACCTAGGTAAAGAATACTCCCTACAGTGGTGTAGAGAGGGTGAGAGGTGCCTGAGGCAGTGGTACCCCTCCTCCACCCTTGTCTCCACCCCCAGCTCCTTTCCTAACCCCGCTACCATATACATCCCCCTTCCCCATATCGCTAGTTGTTCACCACATGAGCAACCACTTCAATTTGCTCTCCTTTTGATGTCATTTCCTATGTGCGGTACCCGGAAGTGATGTCAGTGGGAGCCAATGGTCACAAGGAGCACATTGAAATTGTTTCTCATGGCGAGCATAGAGGATCCAAAATGGCTGCGGTACAGACGCTCTGAGAGAGATGCATCTGACCGCTCCATTCAATTACCTTTTTTTCTTGCTCGATCGGCTTTGCGGTCTGATTTACCTTTAGGATGCCGAAGAGAAGGGGCAGGAGTGTGGCTGGTACCTCGCGGCGCTCCGATATCCCCTCCTTCGACAGAATCTACAAATTGATCCGGTGGATGCAAGGGGCAGTTTTACCCACGTCGGGAATAAGCCCGCAGAGAGCACCCGAAGAAGGCGAGATCGGGGTTGTCTCTCCTGGGCTACAGACCACCTTAAGCCCCGACTTCAGAGCTCCTCCTCCGTGTCCCCGGCCTTCCAGTTCTCCAGGGGCAGAGGAAACCCTGGAGATGGGGGAGGTACTTTCTCCGGAGGCAGCTAGAACTACATTGGAGACTGAGGAAGCAGTGCACTCTGACCAGGGAGTAACTGCAGAAGAAGCCGGGGAAGGACAAACAACCGGAGGTGGATTCCAGCCAGACTTTAACCAAGGAAGCTTTTCTCCTCCAGATGGTGAGCATTTTTATGCCCAGCAAAGTTTTCCAATCTGGGAGAAACCAGCACAAGTGACTCTAGACTCATTATGGGATCTGATTGCAAATTTTACCAAAACTATTAGTCCCAATTTCCAATATATTGAAAGGAAATTGATTCAACATTCTAGAGAGCTGAAAGATTTGACTGTTGATTTGACTGTTTCAAAGGCTTCAATTCAAAAGCTTGACCAAGATATTCTTACAATTAAACAAGTACAAGAGTCCCTAATTAAAGATAATATTAATCTTAGGAAGAAATTGGAAACGCTTGAAAATAACTCTCGGAGTAATAATTTGAGATTAATCAACTTCCCTAGATTAACTACGGTTACCCCTAGGGAAATGCTCAGGAGATATCTGATAGAAATCTTGCAAGTTTCAGAAGAAACTTTACCACCATTTGTTCAAGTGTATTACCTGCCAAATAAAGATGGGGCTCAATTGCAGTCAAAAATTCTGAACCAGGCACCACTGAATGTTTCTGGAATTTTAGAAACATCAGATAGAGACGCAGTTGTACCTTCTACAATGATTTTGACTGTAGCTCTCGCAATAGATAAAATATGGTTATTGAGACTTTTCTTTAAAAACATTCAGAAAGAGTTTCTTGGTTGTAAAATACAAATGTTTCCTGATTTTTCTAGAGAAACTCAAAAGCGACGCAGAGAATTTCTATTATTGAAACCTGGAGTCCCTTCACTGGGAGCGACATTTTACTTGCGACATCCTTTCAAGTGTACTATTTGCTACCGTTCAGTTAAATATGTCTTTTTTGAACCTCAACAATTAACTGCTTTTCTGGCTATGTCTCAACAGGATAAAGAGAAACCAACAGCTCTATAATTTATATATCTGCCCATATCTCAGTTCTGTTTGTAATTAATCTTCTTATATTATTCTTCTTTTGCTCGCTAAACGTAATCTTGGGATCTATATTTTGAATTGGGTTAGTAGGAAGAATTTCCTTATGTATTTTGTTTAAATTGGTTTGATTATGATTTATATTGGATATAGGTCATATTCTACTAGCTTACTTTCTGTACAAGTGATTACTTGGTATGTAACTTGAAAATTTATAAATAAAAAAAAAAAATTGTTTCTCATGGCAGTGAACAAGAGGTATGGTGAAAGGGAAGGAAGGATGCGCACATGGTACAGGGAGGAGTAGGAAGAGGCGGGGTAGCAGAGAGGATGCGGGGTAGCAGCACCCACACCATGACGGTGCCTAGGGTAGACTCCTCCCCCTTTCTACACCACTGGCTCCCTAGGTCTTATGTACCTTCATGCCTCTCTGTTTTCTTTCTGATTCTATGCATTCCGGAACATATAGGCCCTCTTTTACTAAGGTGCACTAACCGATTAGCGCGGCCTAAACGCTAATGCGTGCATGTTAGTCTATGGACGTGTTAGCGTTTAGCGCACACTAATCGGTTAGCACACCTTAGTAAAAGAGAGGGATAGTGATCTCTTCCAGAAACCATAGAATATGTTTGATCTGTTTGAATTATAAGGCTTAACTAGTCTGGCCAATTTACTTCTTTTTGCAAATCCAAAGATTCAGATGAAATCTGGCTTGAATAAGATTTGCCAGTAACAATTTTGTATAGCCAGCAATTAGAGCTATAACATGAAAGCCTGTCACTGTACAGTATGTGTTGTAGTCCCACAGCATTATAAATCAAGATGTTACAGATTAATTTTGTCTATATTTAAATATTTTTTCAAGTGGGGAAATTAAAATAGAAATATGAATTAAAATGGAGTATGCAGATATTTGATGCCAGGTTAAATAAAGAACTAAAATTCAAGTTATAAATAAATTGTATGAAGAACATAAGAAAAAAAAAAATTCTCTCTCTCTCCTTTTTTCATCTTGGAGAAATTTGAAGAAAAGTTTCCTGGAATGGAAACTAAACTTTGTATAACATCTTAAGCTTTAAATTACCTTATTGGATTTGTTAGCCAGACACAGCATACAAGGATTGAGTGTTTTATTATCATTGTACTGTATCTTCTTTTGCTTCTGCTGGAACTACTGTATGTCCTTGCACAATGTGAAAAATTGATTTAATAAAACACTCAGGTTTGTTTTACTCTAGATTGGTTATTTTCCTACATGTACTGATGGGCAGGTTCGCTCAGAAGGTTGCACAGTCAAAAGCTGAACCACATCAGTCACTGAATTCCATAAATTGCTGTCAGTCTCTAAGGATGATTGAGTGCTAAATAATCTGCCAGCCTGATGTTCAAAAGGGTTTAACAGTTGTTACTAAGGTTCTGATTCTATAAAAGGCGCCTATCGATTTAGGCAACTAACTTTTTTTTAATTGACTAACTTGGCAATGATAATTAAAAGCGCGATTAAAAACTAATTAAAAAAAAGTAATTAGATAGTAGGCTCTTATTGCCTCATGGTGGGCATCTACACTAACACACCTTCCGACACCTAAATAGAAAGTAGGCATGCTTAAGGGAAGAGCTTGAGCATGGATTGAGCTAGGCACCGGTAGTCATCTACTTTAGGTCAAGAAAACCCTGGCATAATATATCAGCGCCTAATCTTATTTTATATTTTATTTATTAAAAAAATATAAAATCCGCTTTTTTCCAAAATGGCTCACAATGAACATACATAATATGAAGGACATAACATTTTTAATTGTATAAGAAAGTGTATTATGATGTCTACCGGGGCCAGAGCATGCTACAGGGGTTCAAGGAAGGTTTAGATAGGTTCCTAAAGGATAAGAGGATTGAGGGGTACAGATAGAAGTAGAGGTAGGTTATAGGAATAGTCAGGGACCACTTCACAGGTCATAGGCCTGATGGGCCGCCGCAGGAGCGGACCGCTGGGTGCGATGGACCTCTGGTCTGACCCAGTGGAGGCAACTTCTTATGTTCTTATCCATAATGATATGAATAACAGGAGTAATCATAAAACTTAATTAAAAGAAGGAGATGTATCTTACAAAACTGATATTATTTTCACATAACAAAAAGCTTGTAAAAAGAAATGAGTTTTCAATAGTTTTCTGAGCTGTAACAGATTTCCACAAAATCTCAAAATTCCTGACAATGCGTTCCATAAATCAGGGACTACAATGGAAAAACAGGATTTCATTGTACTCACGTATATCACCTCATCCCTTCTACGCGTTTCCAAAAAACCAACGTTTTTCAGACCTCAGTGATCTAGTCGGCTTATATAGTGTCAGACACTTGAACAGATAGTCCAACAAGGTGTCATAGATCAACATTTTTAATTTTATAAGAAAGTGTATTATGATGTCTACCGGGGCCTACGTTGATTTAGGTACTGCAAGTCGTAATTCTACAAATGGCACCTAACTTTTTTAAATCCACAAAGAACAACGGCAGGAAAGATATTAATTGCAGTCATGCTTAAAAAACGTTATTGTGTAGGCCCCAACAAGGATCTAATAGCAATTGCCTTCTTCAGGGGGCAAATAAGTTGTAAAGACCACAATCAAATTAAGCAATGATTTATATTCCACCATAGCATTCTGAGTCCAAAGTGGATCAAAATGACTCAGAATGCTATGGCAGAATATAAATCATTGCTTAATTTGGTTGTGGTCTTTACATCTTTCTTGTTCCCAGCTTAAAGTTCTTATTTGTCCCCTGAAGAAGGCAATTGCTTTCGCCGAAACTTGGATCTTTATTGGGATCTACACAATAAAGATTTTTAAGCATGACTGGAATTGACATCTTTCTTGCTTTTGTTCTGTGGCCTTTGACATTGTATAAGGCAAAATTTTTCCTTCCTTTCTTATGATGATTACCTAACTTTATTTGATATGCGGTAGGTGCTGCTTTCCTAGGTGCCTACCGAATTAGGTGCCAATTATAGAATCTGGCCCTAAGGGGTGTCACAAACCCCCTTTGCAGTCCAGGGCTGTCGTGTGACAAACACACTGATTCGGGCGCGTCCCCTTCAACTAGGGGTACCTTCAGGATTTTTAGGCGGCCCCAGACAACGGTCTAGGCCCCTCGAGATATAGGGTAAGTACAAGGTTTCACTATATCACCAAGCAAATGAGTTTCTTTAGGAAAACATAAGTGGTTTATTCTGACCTTCAGGTCAAAAGATATGCAACAGCAAAACAATATCACTTTGCAGGTCATTGAACAAAAATAGTAAATTGGCAAAAATCAAACTTACAGTACATTTTCAAGCAAACAAGAACTCAGTAGGCAAAAAATCGTCACAGCACACTCTGTTAGCAGTACAGCTTTTCTCTCAGCTCCTACGTGCAGGCACAAATCACACAGCTGAGACGGTTAATCTAATTAGCTCCCTGCAACGGGAGTCACAGTAACTTTCTTACAGTTCCAACTACACTTTAAACAGTGCAGCCTGCCTCTGGTTCATAAACTTGTCTTTGAATGCATTACTTGATTCAGACTTAAGGCAAGTATTATTCTCCAACTTCTCATGCTTATACAGCTCAATATATATATCCCCTTCTTCAGGTTTAACTTGGGCAGCAGAGAGAGGAAAAAAAAACGATATGCAAAAGAAAACATAAAGCACAAACAGTTTCCCTGTTGCTGTATTCTTTCATTCAGAATTCCATACCTTCTATCTGGCCTTCTACCCTAGGGCCAGCTATTTCTACTTCCATGCCTTCTACCTGGTCTGGCACTGGATAGTTTGAAGGGGTTAAGATTTCCTCCAAATCCTGCATGGGATAATCCAACACGTTTTCCTCTGCTGCCCTGTTCCACAGCTCCTCTCCTGCCTTGGGCTGTGGGAGTGACTCGCCCTCGTCACTCGCTCCTCCTCTACCTGTTTGTCTCTGCCTGCTTTTAAACAGATCAGAGCCAATCCCCTTCAGCCTGTAGCGGGGGATGGGTTTTGGCTCTACAGCAGTTTTCCTCTGCCTGGGTTTTTCAACTGCAGCAACTTTCCTTGTGGCTTCTTTAGCTGTTCTAAAGCCCGGAAGCTGCTGTTGCCAACCTGCCTGCCTCTGTTCCAGCTCACTATCACTTTGATTATAGGGGCAAGGGAGGTCAGCCTCAAGTAGAGCGCCAGAATCAATCTGGTCCATTCTTCTGCACTTAATCCTATCAGGGACTGGACTAGTGCTGGTGCTGGGTTTGTCACAGGGGCAAATTCTATAAATGGAATCTCAAATGTAGGCAGCAGTAGACATCCTACCGCTGTCTAACCAGTCAATTGGGATGCATGTAAAAAAAACCAAAAAAACACAAAAACCCAAGGCAGGCTGCCTACACTATAGGTGTCTGTCTTGGTTGCAGGGAGGTGCCTAGGGATGCTTAAGCTCACCCAAGGCTGGGCGTGGGTGTGATTTCACTGGGAACTGGCCTTGGGCAAGCTTAAGTGACCCTAGGCATATCCCTAGGGCCGCATAGGCACTTGAAATGTAGGTCATTAAAATGCTGGCTTACATTTCAACTAGACGCAGCCGCTAAGCTGTTCACTGCAAAAAAATCTTCCTGCTGTGATTAGATGAGTGGCTAAAGCAGGGAACCCCCGAACCCCATAACAAATTGGCTGGAAAGAGGGATTCCCCCTCTCTCCTGCCGCCCACCCCTGACTACCCCCCCCCCCCCTTCGACATTGTCCGTGGCAGGAAGGATGCCCAATCCCTCCTGCTATCACCCCAAACCCCACTTCGAAGTCCCCCGGAAGGAGGGATGCCCACTCCCTCCTGCCAGAACCCCATAAACAACCCCCCACCTTTGATAGTCAGGAGGGATATCTACTCCCTCCTGGCAGCAGGGACCCCAAACCCATGACACTATCCCCCAGACCTGAACCCCCCACTCCAAATCCCCCTAACCCCCAAATGCTTTCTGTAGTTCAGACAGCCAGAGGGATGCCTACTCCTTCCAGCCACCAGGCCTACCTCTTCACAATGGTGGGCCTTCCCTTTCCAGGTGCATCCTGGGATGCACTAGTGAGGAGCCTAAGGCTCTGATTGGCCCAGGAGCCTAAGCTCCTCCCATAGTAGAGGCATTAGACACCTGGGCTAACCAGAGTCTTAGGCCTCCTTCCCAGGATATTGTGGGATGCACTGAGAGTGGCCTAAGACTCCGATTGTCCAGATACCAAAGGATATTCCCATGGGAGGGGCCTTAGGTACCTGGGCCAATCAGAGCCTTAGACCCCTCCCCAGTGCATTCCAGGATGCACTGGGAAGGGAAAGGCCCACCATTGTGAAGAGGGACATCCCTTCTGCCAGGGGAATTTGAGGGGAAGTTTATGGGTAGCAGCAGGAGGGATTGGGCATCTCTACTGTCATGGACAGTGGCAGGTGGGGGTTCAGGGGTGATGGAAAAGGGATGCTGCCACCCTAAACCTCCTCTCAAAGTCCCCTGGCAGAAGAGATATCCCTCTTCATAATGGCGGGCCTTTACCTTTTCTTTTCTTTCCCTCCTGCCAGCTCAGTTTGCAGGGGGGGAAGGTTTGGGGGTTCCCTGCCACAGTTGCTCAGCTAATTGTGGCAGGAGGATTCCCTTGCTGTGATCAGCTGATGGGAATGGATCAAGCATGATTCTCTAATTAGCGCCTGTGACTTGGCCGCTGGTTAGAGAATCGGGCCAGTTAGGCAGGGTTAGGTGTCTGTCCCTTAGGGCAGCTGGGATTCTGTATAGGATGCGTTTCTCAGCCTCTTTTTAGGCAGCTATATGGCGTCCTATACTGAATTTCCCTCTAAATGTTTAAACCCCTCTATCCTTGAATTTCCATCAGCACTATGGGATAATTCTATATCCTTGGTGTTAACATTTATGCATTGCTTCCATATTAAGCAGGACATTCTATAAATTATGAGATTTGGCACAAGAAAAAAAAAATCATAGCGGAGCACTCTGGGTTGAATGTCATTTGTAGAATAATGCCTAGAGCTCATTTCCACACACTGGTATTTACATTAGCTGAAACTTGGTGTAAATGCTGGTGCCCAACTCTGAATATTCCAAAAATCTAGCACTCATTAATCTTCCAGCTTGAATAATCTTCAGGATATCAGCATTAGCGCCTAACTCTGAGCATCTTGGTGTGGAAATGTGTTTATTATATAACACCGTGTGCGACTTTTAGGAATGCTCCTGTCACTCCTCTAGCCATGCCCCCATTTGAGTTGCTTGCTATGAAATTTAGATACCCAGGGTTATAGGGCTCCTTTTATCAAGCCGCGCTAGCGGTTTAACACGCATAGTAGCTTGTGCTAAACCGCCGGCCATGCTAGCCGTTACTGCCTCCCTTGAGCAGGCAGTAGTTTTTAGGCCAGCATGGGGGTTAACGCGTGATAAAAAGTTGCACGTGTTAACCCCGTTAGTGCGGCTTGATGAAAGGAGCCCATAGTGTAAGGTGCAGGCAGATGATGTGCAAAGTTCAAGTATTGCCAGTTAACTGCAATAATTGTTAATATTAAATAATTAAAATTAATTAGCACATAAGCTAATTCATTTGTGTCTGGATCTTTGATCCACATGCATGTTTCGGAACTGAAATCCTGACGCCATAATATAGAAACTGGGGGTAAGAGTTAAAAGAATGGTATTTGCACAGATATTTATATACTCGTATACTGTATACATGCATAACTGTCAAAATTCCACCTAAGTTCTATTCTGTAAATATATGTTTCAATTGCATGGTACATAATTGAAAGGTATGCCATGCACATGGGTGGCGCAACGGTAGTGTCAAATTTATGCACATAACTTATAGAATATTTTAAGTTAGGGGAAATATGATAGAGGTCTATAAAATATTGAGTGGAGTGAAATGGGTAGACATGGAACACTTGTTTACTCTTTCCAAATATACAAGGACCGGGGGACACACAATGAAGCTACTAAGTAGGAAATTTGAAATAAATAGGAGAAAATATTTCTTCACACAATGTGTAACTAAACTCTGGAATTTATTGCCAGAGAATGTAATAAAAGCAGTTAGCTTTGGAGGGTTTAAAAATGTCTCAAATAATTTCCTCAAAGAAAAGTTCATAAGCTACTATTAAGATGGACTTGGAAAAATGTATTTATTTATTTTATTTCTATCCCATTTTCTAGTTTGTTTTCTATGTATTCATTTATTTATTTCATATTCTTTCTGTCATCTTGTTATTCTTGACCCACTACAATCAAGCTTTCGCCCCCTGCATTCTATGGAAACTGCCCTTGCTAAAGTCTTCAATGACCTGTTCCTGGCCAGATCCAAAGGCCTCTATTCTATCCTCATCCTTCTCAATCTATCTGCTGCTTTTGAGACTGTAGACAACCACCTTCTTCTTGATACGATGTCCTCACTTAGATTGCGGGGTTCTATTTTTTCTTGGTTCTCTTCTTAACTCTCACATCACACCGTTAGTGTATGCAGTGGTGGATCCTCCTCCACTGCTATCCCACTATCATTCGGGGTACCCCAAGGCTCTGTCTGAAACCTCTTCTGTTCTCCATTTTTACTCATTCGCTTGGTGCTCTGTGGCGGAGCAAGGAAGGTTTGCACTGAGGGTGGTGGTGCCCACCATTGCTGTGCCATGTGTGCCACCCCCCCTCCCCCACCACTTGGATGCCTCTCTCCCAATCTTCCCCACCACTTTAGAGCCCCCCTCCCCTCCCCGTCCCCATCCCCTGCATACTTCACAAAATGTTTGCCGGCACAAACAGTTGCATGTACCCACTATGGCTCCCTTCTGATGTCATGTCCTTGTTTGCAGCAGGAAGTTACATCAGAAGGGAGCCAACATCAACATGAGCAGCAAGTGGAAGATCCTACTCATATACCAGTGATCATTTAAAGAGGTACATGGGGGGGGTGGAGTGGAGAATATGTGCTGGCACTGGCACCCCCACAAAGATGGTGTCTGTGGCAGTTCAACCCTCACCCCCTTAGAACGCCACTGACTACTACTACTGCTATTTATAATTTCTAAAGCACATGTAATAGAGGGTCCCTTCTCAGAAGAGCTTACAATCTAGTTTAGAGAGTCAAATAGTACGTATAGGGTTCTCACAGGGAGAATTATAAGATGGATATAGGTGACTTATGGGAAGTGAGAGGAGTTAAAAGCCACCTTGAAAATATCATCTCTATGCTTCTGACTCCCAAATCTATAGTACCTTTCAGCTTCATATATTATAACCTAAATGACAGTGGCGTGCGGTAAGGGCTTTCGGAGGATTCAGTGAATCTCCAACTCTATAGCCCTGCTTTTTAATGTTTAGTTTACTTTTTGCTTGATGCAGTTTGATTTGTTGATTAGGCAGCCTGTTCAACCAATCAAACTGCATCAAACAACAAGTACCCCCCAAAAATATAAATAAATAAAACAGGTCTCTTGGGCAGGGGTTCTCCGAAACCCCTGAAGGCCTTGACAATACTAATCTGAATTCGATTGGCTAAGCAGCATCTGCCTTTTGCCTGCTCGATCAATCAAGTTTCGAGTTTCTTATAAAATCTGATTAATCGCTTATTCAAAATTCTAAGTGATGAACAAATCAATAAAATTCCAAAATAGGGGGGGGGGGACAAACAAAAAAGTAACAAAAAAACTGAACCTTACAAAACATATTGAAGACTAACTTAACAAACATAATAAAACGTGAGGAAAGGATGGGGACAGAAATGCAATTTGATTGATAGAAGAAAAGACACTTATGGTTGACAATTCAGAGCAGTGCCCTCAGGGCCTTTAAGAGGTGGGGCGAATCCACTTAAGGCCCTGACTGCACGTCCCTGCTAAATGATTGTTTAACATACATATTAAACTTAACCAATGCACATGTTGCAATTTTAAGCATGAGTTCTAATGCATAGGTCTCAGTTACTTCTTTCTGTACAAGGTTTCCTTACTGTTATTAACAAGCAGTGCTGACATGTTTATGGATAATACTTTCTCTCTAGTGCATGTGATAAGGATCTGCTATGGTCAGGCTCCAGAGATTCAATGCATATTTCATATCTGCGGAGTTAATATATTTGACTGGAGTATAATATTGTCAGAAGTTCTTTCCTTTTTTTTCCCCGTGACATGAGGCTTTTGAAGAAATATCATTTTCATATCACTTATCAAATTTCCCAGTGCTGTCACTGATTTGAAGTGGACAGTAATATCAAAGTGAACTTTAATTTCATTTTCCTGATTTAATCTTTTTCTATAGCTCTGTGAGCTGCACACAGTCAAAGGACACTTTGGAATACAAAGATTGGAAATGGGCATGATTTGAATGACTGCTTCAGATTTCATACTGTGTTATTGTTGAAAATCCCCCCAAAAGGATATAAAAAAATATAAGATGGAGCTTTTTAAACTTGCAGCGACACGCTTTATTGAATAATCAAAAGAGACAATGTGAAATGAGTTGTAGCGCATATGATGAATCATCCACTAAAATTCAAATGTCATTAAAATACAGCACAAAAAACAAAAAGGGAACAATGCACAGAAATTTTTAACACCTTTTAAACCCGGATGGTGCTCAGAATCCACGAGTGTAATAGAAAAAGCTCAGCGTGGGGAGCGAACCCCTAAAGCGTTTTTCACAGAGTCTATCATTGCACCACCGATTTTGGTAGAAAGGTGATTAAAAATGTTTCTTAAAAACCGGTGTAATGTTATTATATGTCCATATAGTGAATAAATATCCAATGCATAAAGACTTCAAAAATAGTGAACTTAATCAGACTTAACTTAAATGTCCATACAGCGATGGTACGGCAAGGTTCTGACTCGTTTCGCCGAGTTGGCTTAGTTGGCTTCTTCAGAGAACCCACAACGCTGTATAAGATTCAATTATAAATCCTTCCTAAACAAAAACAAAAGGTGAAACTTTGTAAAATTCAAAAAGCAATGTGTATACAAACTCTCGACGCAGTCGGCAGGTTACCTGGTTCAGAGGAAAAAATCTCTCATTTCCTGTGACGTCAGTGCTCAGTTGAGCACCCTGTATTTGTAATATGCCAAACTGTCCATCATCAGTGTAGAAACGCCCACCATTCAAATTTGCGATTCGCACCATCCGGGTTTAAAAGGTGTTAAAAATTTCTGTGCATTGTTCCCTTTTTGTGATTATATAGCTTTGGAACAATTCTTTGTTTATTCTATACCCAGTTGTTGTGCTTTGGGTATTAAAATACAGCAGTCACAAAAGAGAGTATTGGCTACTTGGACACAGTTATCTCCTTTATTTATTATTTTAAGAAATTTAAACGAAAAGAAAAATTAGCACAGAATAGCATAAATGCATCTCCAAGTGTTTCATGACACAAAAAGTTCAATTAATTCAACTGCAGACGTGCCTCTTCCCCATCCTCTCTAACTATAATGCCTAAGGCAGGGGTTGGCAACCTTTTTACAGCAAAGAGCCAATTTATCAAAAATGTTTGACCCAAGTTTTACAAAGAGCCGCAAGGTATAGCTTCTTTCTCCTCCAACCCCTCTGTACCTCTCATCCCTCCCGCCAACCCATAGCCATGATTCTCTCCCCTCTCTAGGCCCTGACCATTTAATCTCCCTCCCAACCTCATGATTCCCCTCCCCCCCAGGCCCACCGAGCTATCTGGTGCTCCAGTGGAGGTCTTTGTGACAGGAAGGCAGCTCTCTCGCTGCTACCTCCTCATGGCTACTTTTAAAATGGCTGCTGCAACCCCTCCTGGCAGCTGGCAGTACCTCAGAAAATGTTGTGATCCGCTTCAAGAGGTCACGTCAGCTATTTTAGAAGAAAGCCGTGAGGAGACAGGGGTGAGAGGGCCGCATTCCTGCTACAAAGACCCCAGCTGGACCACCAGCTACCTCAGTAGGCCGGAGGGGGGGAGGTGGGCAGATTAAAGGGTCAGGGTCTGGAGAGCCACAGCCACATGCATGAAGAGCTGCATGTGATTTGTGAGCCGCAGGTTGCCATCCCCTAGCCTAAGGAGTACTTTTACTAAGGTGTGGCAAGCACTAATGCATGCTTACTGCAGCAAAAAATGGGCTTATCACAGAGTGCATTCAAGTTCCTGCTGTAATTTTGGATGTGTGTGCTTTACCCATGAGCTAAAAAGTAAAATTATATATTTTTGTTAGTGTTGGGGGGCATATCTGGGGATGGAGATTGGATGTATTATGTGCTAGTTAGTATATCTACTTTATCTCACACTGAGCCTAAAGGGGAGCAAGCACGTGGTGGAGCAGATCGGAGGATCCGCAAGCAGGAGATTGTGCTGATTTCTCTTTCAGGTTAGGTGCAGCAGACTGACACAAGCTGTGAGGGCGGGTGGAATAGCAGCAGGAGCGGAGGAAAACCGGAGGAGGAGATAAGGGGAGCGGAGAAGGCAGGAGAGGCGAGCAGAGGGGGCGGAGAAAGCCATCGGAGGAGGGGATTGAAAGAGGCAGTCGGGTCAGAGAGAAGAGAAGAGGCGGGTGGTAGCTCCGCCCACTGCTGACGTCACACCCGATCTCGATCTCTCTCCCCCCATAAAAGGGGACGTGCCAACGGAGGATAGTCAGCACTGGGCCAGCCTAAAGGGGAGCAAGCACGTGGTGGAGCAGATCGGAGGATCCGCAAGCAGGAGATTGTGCTGATTTCTCTTTCAGGTTAGGTGCAGCAGACTGACACAAGCTGTGAGGGCGGGTGGAATAGCAGCAGGAGCGGAGGAAAACCGGAGGAGGAGATAAGGGGAGCGGAGAAGGCAGGAGAGGCGAGCAGAGGGGGCGGAGAAAGCCATCGGAGGAGGGGATTGAAAGAGGCAGTCGGGTCAGAGAGAAGAGAAGAGGCGGGTGGTAGCTCCGCCCACTGCTGACGTCACACCCGATCTCGATCTCTCTCCCCCCATAAAAGGGGACGTGCCAACGGCGCGCGGCCGAGCGGCAAAGGCGCTCGCCTTAGCGAGATCGCCTTCACGAAGAGCCTTAAGAAGAGCCAGAGGGCAGACTACAGGACACCTTAGGGCAGAAAGAGGTCCCCTCTTACCCACTAACAAGCAGGCTAACACTAACACACTAACAAGCAGGCCAAACACACTCACAAGCAGGCTAAACACACTCACAAGCAGGCTCATTCTCAAGCAGGCAAAAACACTAACTAGCAGGCCAAACACTTTAACAAGCAGGCTCACTCTCAAGCAGGCTATAAAAAACTAACAAACAGGATCATTTAGAAGCAGGCAACACACACTCACAAGCGGGTTCACTTACAAGTAGGCAAAAATACTCTGACAAACAGGCAGACCTCTCTAACTATATAGAAGGCAGCCCAACACAGTCACTCTCACACTGACCTTAGGCAGACTTTTCTAATTTCTCTTTTTATTTATCCAACTTGGATATGGCAGGGAGAACAAGAAGCGTTAAGACTACCATCAAGAACAGCATTCCTGTCACCGAGGGGTTGAAGGGGGTGGTCACGGCCTGCGCTCAGACAGAGGAGGACCCGAGACGGTGGACAGAGGTCGCTGTGCAGACCGAGGCCTTCCCCATGCAGTATACCACAGTCTCTACGCAGACAGAGGAGGTGGAACAGCTGGACGGTGACATCTTGCAGGAACTATGGAACCTGAGGGAGGAGGTGAAACGCTTGCGGAGCATCCGAGAGGATGAGGCATTCATCGATGAGGTCGTCCAGGAGCTGTCCCACATCACCGTGCCGGCGCACGACGAGTCCATCCTCGAGACGCCCAAACCTTCAGCTTTGAGACCAATGATTGGGGTGCAGGAGGTGGCCGGAGACGCCGACTCCTGGCAGCTAGTAACCTCCTCCACAGGCAAGCGCAGAAGACCCCCACCTTATTTAGCTTCATCTTCTTCTCTTTCTCGTACACAGGGTAGCTTCACATCAACCCCACAACTCACCCTGAGGAACAGATTCCAGATCTTACAGGAAGGAACGGCCGACGAGAATCAGGAAGACGCCCATCACACGACTCCAGTTCCGGGGACATCTGATCGACATCCCCAAAGGAAGCGCAGAGTAATAGTCATCGGGGACTCCATGTTGAGGGGCACCGAGGGACCAATATGCAGACCAGATATGCAGTCGAGGGAGGTCTGCTGTCTGCCTGGAGCCAGAATACGAGATGTGACAGCCTGTCTTGATAGGCTTCTCAGGCCCATGGACCACTTCCCGATGCTGCTCATCCACGTCGGAACGAATGACACTGCCAAGAACACTCTGGAGGGCATAGCTAGAGACTTCAGAGCTCTGGGGGAGAGGCTGAAGCAGACAGGAGCACAGGTAGTATTCTCTTCAATTCTTCCTGTTAGGGGCATGGGAAGAGACAGGGACGAACGTATTCTGAAGACAAATGAGTGGCTACAACGATGGTGCTGGGAAATGAACTTCGGATTCCTGAATCACGGGGAGGCACTACAGGGACTCCAGGGATCAGATGGACTCCACCTGACCAACAGAGGTAAGAACGTCTTCGGACACCGAGTAGCCCGCCTGCTTCGAAGGGCTTTAAACTAGGTAAGTTGGGGGAGGGTACCCATTTATATACCGGAGCAGTAAGTAACAATCCTAATAAGGTGAACCAAAACTCCACTTCTAAGTCAGAGGTAAGTACCCTTGCTGCAAAAGATTCGCTAGGAGACACTCTAATTCAGATGGGTAACTCTCTAAAGGGGTTTAGACACAAAGAGTGGAGAGCTATGTATGTAAATGCACACAGCCTAGGGAATAAATTTCTAGAACTAGAAACAGAAATAGTAAATGCAGACCTAGACGTGGTAGCAATATCCGAAACATGGTTCACTGACTCTCATGGGTGGGATATAACTATACCAGGATATAACCTGCTTCGCCAAGATAGAGAGGGTAAGTTGGGAGGTGGGGTAGCACTTTACATCAAAGAGAACATCAAGACAACTAGGATCACAGATGTCAAGTACACTGGGGAATCCATCTGGGTAAACCTGGCCAGAGGCGGAGAGAAATGCCTATACCTCGGTGTGGTATACAGACCTCCAAGACAATCGGAGGACAAAGACAATGAATTAATTGAAGACATTGAGAATATCACCTTACGGGGGGACGTTGTCCTGTTAGGGGACTTCAACATGCCTGATGTAGACTGGAACACATTCTCAGCAACAACTTGTAGTAGCAAGAGGATATTAACATCCATGAAGGGAGTACAGCTCAAACAAATGGTACTAGAGCCCACTAGGGCCCAGGCCATCCTGGACCTGATACTTACGAACGGGGAAAGCGTCACGGAAGTCTTGGTAGGAGAAACGCTGGCAACCAGTGACCATAACATGGTATGGTTCAACCTTAGAAAGGGCTTCCCTAGATCACAAACAAAAACGAAGGTACTCAATTTCCGGGGCACTGACTTCGCAAGCATGGGTGATTTCGTCCATCAGACGCTACAGGCTCTGGAAACAACGGATGATGTGGAAGCTATGTGGTCAACACTGAAAAGGACACTACACGAAGCAACTATCTGCTACATAAAATCGGTAAATAAACAACAAAGAAAGAAGAAACCCCGTTGGTTCACTGATGAGATCTCACACCTAGTCAAGGACAAGAAAAGAGCATTTCTTTCATACAAATGCACCGGGGAGAAAGAAGCTAAAATTGAATACAAGACAAGGTCTGCAGCGGTCAAAACAGCAGTCAGGGAGGCCAAACTTCGAGTGGAAGAAACTCTAGCAAAGAACATTAAGAAAGGGGACAAATCCTTCTTCAGGTATATTAGTGACAGGCAGAAGAACACAAATGGGATAGTACGTCTTAGAACAGCAGATGGGATTTATGTGGAAACAGATTCCGAAAAAGCCAAACTACTGAATGATTACTTCTGCTCAGTCTTTACCTGCGAGGCACCTGGACACGGGCCACAGCTGGAAGCAAAGCCAAGCAAGGAAGACCCATTTCAGAATCTTGGGTTCTCACCAGCTGATGTTTACAGCGAACTGTCAAGACTCAAGGTAAGCAAAGCCATGGGACCAGACAAATTGCACCCACGAGTTCTCAGGGAGCTGTGCGATGTCCTGGCGGAACCATTAACCATGCTCTTCAATCTCTCCCTAAGTACAGGGAGAGTCCCCCTGGACTGGAAAACAGCTAACGTCGTTCCTCTGCACAAAAAGGGTTGCAGAGCGGAGGCTGCAAATTACAGACCAGTGAGTCTCACATCAATAGTGTGTAAACTCATGGAAACACTACTTAAATGTAAATTAGACACGATTTTGGATGAGGGGAATCTAAGGGATCCTAGTCAACATGGATTCACTAAGGGTAGATCATGCCAATCCAATCTTATCAGCTTCTTTGATTGGGTAACAGGAAAGCTGGACTCGTGAGAGTCTCTGGACATAGTGTACTTAGACTTCAGTAAAGCTTTCGACAGCGTCCCACACCGTAGACTTTTAAACAAGATGAAATCGATGGGGTTAGGCGAGACACTAATTGCATGGGTCAAAGATTGGCTGAGTGGAAGACGTCAGAGGGTGATGGTCAACGGCACCCTCTCTGAGACATCGGAGGTGACCAGCGGAGTGCCACAGGGCTCGGTCCTGGGTCCACTCCTTTTTAACATATTCATAAGAGACTTGACCCAAGGGCTTCAGGGTAAAGTAACTCTATTCGCTGATGACGCCAAACTGTGTAATATAGTAAGTGAAAGCAATCTGCAGGATAGTATGACGCAGGATCTGCTTACGTTGGAAAACTGGTCCTCGACATGGCAGCTGGGCTTCAACGCTAAGAAATGTAAGGTTATGCATCTCGGTAGCAGAAATCCATGCAAACCTTACACCTTAAATGGAGAAACACTAGCTAGGACTTCAGAAGAAAGAGACTTGGGAATAATCATCAGTGCAGACATGAAGGCCGCCAAACAAGTAGAGAAGGCCTCATCCAAAGCAAGGCAACTTATGGGATGTATCAATAGAAGCTTCGTTAGCCGCAAACCTGAAGTCATAATGCCACTGTACAGAACCATGGTGAGACCTCATCTGGAATACTGTGTGCAATTCTGGAGGCCACATTACCGTAAAGACGTGCTTAGAGTTGAGTCGGTTCAGCGGATGGCCACTAGGATGATCTCGGGGCTCAAGGGTCTCTCATACGAAGAAAGACTAAACAAATTGCAGCTCTACACTCTAGAGGAGCGCAGGGAGAGGGGGGACATGATTGAGACATTTAAATACATCACGGGACGTGTCGAGGTGGAAGAAGACATCTTCTTTCTCAGGGGACCCTCGGTCACAAGGGGACATCCATTCAAACTCAGAGGAGGGAAATTCGATAGTGACATAAGGAAGTATTTCTTCACAGAAAGGGTTGTAGATCACTGGAACAAGCTTCCAGAGCAGGTGATCAAGGCCACCAGCGTTATTGACTTTAAGAATAAATGGGATGCCCTAGTAGGATCCTTACGAGGGTCGAGTTAAGGAACTAGGTCATTAGTACTCAGACTTAATGGGGTGGGTCAGTAGAGTGGGCAGACTTGATGGGCTATAGCCCTTTTCTGCCGTCATCTTTCTATGTTTCTATGTTTCTATGATTAGTGTGTGGTTAGCGCATGTTCTCTTGCCTCCCAGATGCGCTAATGGCCACATGCTAATGGCCACACTCCTCTTGCTGCTGACATTCACGGGTGAGGTGGATGTCTTTGGCGGTCCTGGCAGGAGGGACTGGGCATCCCTCCTGCTCACTGTCTTTATTGGAGGGGGTACAGATTCCCTGCAACGGCCTCTAGACTGATCACAGCAGGGAGATTCCCTTGCTGCAATCAGCAATTCTCCATCCGGTGCCTGTAAAATGGGTGCCAGTTAGAGTCGTGGTGGTTAGGCGGCTTAAGACAATTCTGTATAGGCCGCCCCTGTGTGATTCTCAAAAGCCGCTTAGGCGGCTTCTGAGACCGGGCACCCTATATAGAATCTGTGCCTAAACAACCTCCGAACTGGAATGAGCTTTGCCAGGAGTTTCAGAGGTTGGGAAGTAAGACATATTTTGGGCAGACTTCAACAGTCCGGATCTTGCAAATGAGAAAAAAATATATATATCAGGATCGAAGCTGGAGAAGACTTCAACAGCAACTCCAGTAGTTGGGAAATAGGATTGGTGCCAGGCCGACTTCTATGGTCAGTGCTCCGAATATTGGCAGGAAGAGACAGAGATTAAATATACTAATGGGTTCATAGACAACGGTGCAAAAGACAAAAGCGTGCTCCGACAATTGAGCGCAGCGCGGAGGTGCGCACAGCACAAAATTACAGTTTTTAGGGGCTCCAACGGGGGTTTTTGTTGGGGAACCCCCCCCAGTTTACTTAATAGACATCGCGCCGGCGTTATGGGGGGTTTGGGGGGTTGTAACCCTTCACATTTTACTGTAAACTGAACTTTTTCCCTAAAAACAGGGAAAAAGTTAAGTTTTCAGTAAAATGTGGGGGGTTACAACCCCCCACACACCCCACAATGCCCCCACAACGCGGCACAATGTTTATTAAGTAAAGTGGGGGGTTCCCCCATGCCCCCCTGTCGGAGCCCTAACAGTAATTTAGAGTGGTGCGCGCCTCGACGCTGCGCTCAATTGTCTGGGCGCGCCTTTATCGCGGCGCACTTTTGACCTGACACCATACTAATGTTTAATCATGAAGAAATGGGACCAGTGTAGGTCTTTATCTGATACTAGCTGATGTCCCGGCGTTGCACGGGTATTTAATTATAGCAATAACACTGTAAATGGATTCAAATAAAGATACTTTATAGTGGTGAATAAAATTATTTTTTACAGCTTTATAAAAAGTACAATATTCAAATTATAATGTGAAATATTTGACAAAATGAATACAATACAACTAACACAAAACTTGATTATAAACAACATTTTTAGTTTCACCTCCAGGAGCAAGAACATATAAATTCTTGGGTGAACTCACCCTTGAGCAAGCAAAATAGAGTTGTCCATGGGAAAAACAGGGGGATCTTAAATCCACTCCACAGTATGTAATAGTCTGTCCCTGTGATTTGTTGATTGTGATAGAGAATGCAAGTCTCACTGGAATTTGCAATCTCTTAAACTGAAAAGGAAGATGTGTTGCAAGTTTCGTTCAAATCGGGCAAGCCGTTTTTGCGTTGGCAGCTTTTTACATTTTTTCCATTGACATGAATGGGTGAAATCTGATTTTCTGTTTGTAGCTCCGCCCATGTGTGCAGGTGGGCCGCGAGACCCCCAGAACATATCACCCCAGGTAGTGAGGGATCTGCATACCAAGTTTCGTTCAAATCGGGCAAGCCGTTTTTGCGTTGGCAGCTTTTTACATTTTTTCCATTGACATGAATGGGTGAAATCTGATTTTCTGTTTGTAGCTCCGCCCATGTGTGCAGGTGGGCCGCGAGACCCCCAGAACATATCACCCCAGGTAGTGAGGGATCTGCATACCAAGTTTCGTTCAAATCGGGCAAGCCGTTTTTGCGTTGGCAGCTTTTTACATTTTTTCCATTGACATGAATGGGTGAAATCTGATTTTCTGTTTGTAGCTCCGCCCACGTGTGCAGGTGGGCCGCAAGACCCCCAGAACATATCACCCCAGGTAGTGAGGGATCTGCATACCAAGTTTCGTTCAAATCGGGCAAGCCGTTTTTGCGTTGGCAGCTTTTTACATTTTTTCCATTAACATGAATGGGTGAAATCTGATTTTCTGTTTGTAGCTCCGCCCACGTGTGCAGGTGGGCCACGAGACCCCCAGAACATATCACCCCAGGTAGTGAGGGATCTGCATACCAAGTTTCGTTCAAATCGGGCAAGCCGTTTTTGCGTTGGCAGCTTTTTACATTTTTTCCATTGACATGAATGGGTGAAATCTGATTTTCTGTTTGTAGCTCCGCCCATGTGTGCAGGTGGGCCGCGAGACCCCCAGAACATATCACCCCAGGTAGTAAGGGATCTGCATACCAAGTTTCGTTCAAATCGGTCAAGCCGTTTTTGCGTGATCGCGGCACATACACACACACATACATACACACATAAATACCTCCGATTTTATATATATAGATTTACTATGTTACTAGTTACCTTGGCCTTCACATGATCTCCAGCACCTTTCCATTAGGCCAGGATAACAATGTGCCAAATGAACCGGAGCTAGATATTATGAGCAGAATATCTTATAGTTAATTTTCCTGCACATAGACTGCAAAAGGAGATTTAACAATGTTCGACATCAGCAGCTACTGCTATGTCGCCCTATGCAATTTAAAGAAGTGGAAGGGAAATAAGGATTTTATATACATAGACTAGCAATAAGCACTTCAGTTGAGGATCACCCTTCACAATGTTCCATATGTAGATCAAACCGATCCCAATCTATCCCTCACTTCCTTAATTATCAATCAATGGTGACACTTCAAAAGCATGCCGGACTTTGGTACGCCGACAATCCCGCGGCAACATTTGCACGCAGGATATATGTGTGCTGCCGCTTACGCAGCTTTTAAACCTTTACGTTAGCTCTGTGAGGGTGTGTGGAAGAACCCCCCACACACACACTATATTTACAAGTCCTTGTGCTCCCATGGGAAGTGTGGGAGAGACCCCCTCCTCCACTAAACTGAAAATTCCCGAACAGCAAAAACGGAAATTGGAGTTTTCAGTGTACTTGGAGAAGGACTTGTAAATATAGTGGGGAAGTTTCCCCTCCCCCTCCTCCCACACACACACACCCTCATAGCGCTAAGAGAAAGGCTTAAAAGGTGTAGAAGTAGCGGTGCACATTTGTCCTGAGTGCAAATGTCACCACCGGATTGTTGGCGCGCCAAAGTCCGGCACGCTTTTGATGGTGTACCCAATCAATGGGTTAAATGCATATTCTCATATCTTTCATTTATTGGCATTCTTTTCATATTTTCTTTGCTTCTTGTGAACTGTGTTGTGATCCGTTTTGACCTTGAATAATAAAGGTGGTATATCAAATCCTAATAAGTCATAATTTGAGAGAGAGCTAAGTGATATTCCCCCTGTAATGTATTAAAAGGAATCAATTTACCATCCCTGTAAACTTAACCAAAGGTCCTAAATCCTTTGCTCTACCAGCACTTGAAAACTAGCAAATGCTACTCCTGGACTTTGAGCTCGAGTACTGTACCATCATTGCTGGAGTTAATGTTCATATTTCCATCATAAAACAAAAGGAATTGACCCCAAAATATCTACAAAGAAGAAAATCCAGAGAAAACAAAAAAAAAAAACTCTGTGGAGTGACGATGTTCCCATATGGACTTTATTTGAAAGTTTCAAATTCCAAAGGTACACTAAAATCATCCACATAAAATAATTCCATCCACATAAAAGTAAATCATCCACATAAGAGCCTTAAAGGACCTAGTCCGCTAGGGATACAGGACCCAACACGGTCCGCGTTTCGACAAAAAGTCTTCTTCAGGGGTCCCTGGGGGTCCTATAAAGGTGAGTAAGTGGGAAACAATTGTGTGGTGAACCGGAAGTGAGACACTGCTTGCATTTCCATTATAGCTGCTCTTGTAAACTGCTCTGAATTGATTTCATATTAATTAGTATCAGTATAGAAGCTTTAAATAAACAATAAATATAGTCCTAGCTAGTATATACCATTATTGAATATTAGGGTTAGGGCAGTCATTTTTTTCATAAGAATATGGATAAGAGAATCCCAAAGCTATAATGTATAATAACATAAGAATAGCCTTACTGGGTCAGACCAATGGTCCATCAAGCCCAGTAGCCCATTTTCACGGTGGCCAATCCAGGTGCACTAGTACCTGGCCAAAACCCAAGGAGTAGTAATATTCTATGCTACCGATCCAGGTCAAGCAGTGGCTTTCCCATGCCTTTCTCAATAACAGACTATGGACTTTTCCTCCAGGAATTTGTTCAAACCTTTCTTAAAACCAGTTACGCTATCCGATTTTACCACAACCTCTGGCAATGCGTTCCAGAGCTTAACTATTCTCTGAGTGAAAAAATATTTCCTCCTATTGGTTTTAAAGGTATTTCCCTGTAATTTCATCAAGTGTCCCCTAGTCTTTGTAATTTTTGACAGTGAAAAATTGATTCACTTGTACCTGTTTTACTCCACTCAGGATTTTATAGCCTTCAATCATATCTCCCCATCAGCTGTCTCTTTTCCAAGCTGGAGAGCCCTAACCTTTTTAGTCTTTCCTCTTACGAGAGTAGCTCCATCCCCTTTATCATCTTGGTCGTTCTTCTTTGAACCTTTTCTAGTGCCACTATATCTTTCTTGCAATATGGAGACCAGAATTGAACACAATACTCTAGATGAGGTTGCACCATAGAGCGATACAGGGGCATTATAACATTCTTAGTCTTGCTAACCATCCCTTTTTTAATAATTACTAGCATCCTGTTTGCTTTTTTGGCCACTGCTGCACATTGGGCGGAAGGTTTCATCGTATTGTCTACCTATAGGTTGTCTATGCAAATGATTTTTCTACCCTATCGCTTGCCTATACAAACAATTTTTCAATAGAATTCTGGCCTATCAGGCAGCTTTGTGGGATAATAGCTTTGCTAATTTGATTTTAAGATCTGACACTTATCTAATTTTTAGGAAAGGTAGGGATGGTTGCAGCAGAGTTTGGCAGTTGTGCAAATTTGGGAGGACATTGTGGCCTAATGTGGCCGGGGGCTCTGAGTTAATGTACAAGTAAAATAAGGAATAAGAAAAGGATTGCTCATGGATGCCACCAACACAAGTTGAAGGTGTGACCTAATGATACTATGGGATAGAAAATTATATGGTGACAGAATTCATCACTGTTCCCGTCCCTGCGGATTACTGCGGGAAACCATCCCGTGTCATTCTTTAGTGTCTATCTCAGCCTCAGTCCTGCTATACCAGCATTCTTTAATGCAAGGCTTGAGGGTCAATGAGTGTGCCCATTCATACTTTGATTCTTCCCTCTCTCCTTAAAGAATGACATGGGGATGTTTCCTGTGGTTATCCACTGGAATGGGAACGATGATGGATTCTGTCACCTTGTCATTCTCGTGGGTCATGCTATGGTGTGAAGTGGCTAGTATGCCACTACTAAAAGCAAGGGATTGCAGCAAGGGAATCGCCAATCAACTGAGCTGGCAGGGCTCCCTGAAGCTGAGATCAACTGAGCTGGCTGTTTCAGAAGACCCCCCGAACCCCCCTCCTGAAATTGACAGGAGAGATGCTCATTACCTCCTGCCACCAGCCCCCCAAAACCCAAATACCCCTCCAATCCGAGATTGGCAGGAGGGTTGCCCATGCCCTCCTGCTAGTATGTGCTAGCTGGTATGAGCTAGTTTCATCACCAAATAAGCTCATGGTGGGTAAGAACAGCCGCATTGACACAGTGACAGAATTCATGGTAGACACTTTTCACAGTTGCATAAAAGCTACAAGAGGAAGGAGAGGACAGAGTTCCACAATCAGGTGACTTTTAGTCTTGTTGACCCAAGGCAATGCTATTGAGAGCTGACACTCTCTCTGATCAGAAGGGAATAAGCAAAAAAAAAAAAAAAATGATACTGCCAGAAAATAAGTAAGCCATGAAATATCTCCCCTTGATATCATGAAAGAGAAGATGTGCTTTAATGGGTTATGATGACTATAAGGTGATAAACAGTAAAAATGCATGGCTCATATTGTATTTAAAAATCCAGGTTTCTATCGCATCCTTCCTTGTTAATTCAGATGTTTTTGATTTAAATTTAGAAGCCATAACATTACAGGATTATTTTGAAGTTCCTTTAAGTATTCTGATCATAAGGTTGTTGAAAATTGCTCTCACTTGGAAGTGTCTCTTTAATCTTCTCTGGTGTGTTTGATCTTGTTTCTCTGTGTGCTGATCTTTGCTTTAACATCTGGCCTGTCTCACTAATGTGTCATTCCTTTTCACAGTTTTTCTTTGAATAGTTCTTGCATGCCTGGGCAACCAAACATAGGCCTCCTTTTATCAATCCGCATTAGGGGTTTTTTTTATCGCCAGCTGTGGAGGTAAAAGCTCCGAAACTCATAGAATTCCTATAAGTGCCGGAGCTTTTACTGCACGGCCGGCAATAAAAAACCCTAATACTGCTTGATAAATGGGGGCTATAATACTTTATTGTTGAAAAAGACATTTTTGTGTGTGGCTACTATGGTTATTTTGCCCTGGAGCACGTTTGTGAAATTAATCCCACAGGCAGCATTCTAAGACCAACTATTACCTACATACTTCCCCTCCGGTTACAATTTTATTGTAAACAGTGTCTTGCTCTATTCCTATAGAGATTATGTGGTCTATAGACTTAAGGTTTAGTTTAGTACTCCCCCTAATTCTATAAGAGGTTGCCTAAAATTAGGTACCAAGGGTCTGATTCTGGAAACGGTGCCTATAAAACAGGCGCCCACTGCATATCAATCTCTACCGGTAGGTGCCGCATCCAGAATCATCTAATACTGCTCCTTTAATTTGTCAAAAAATGATGATCCATTCAATGGCACTGTTTAATTCTGGGGGCTCCAAAGAGCACAATCGATGAATCCAGCATTGTTCATGTTGAAATATCACTCCCTTGTTGCCTTGAATGTATACAATCAATTTGAAAGTGAATAAACTTATCAAAACAATGTCATGGTGAAATACAATGAGCCATGAAAGGGGTTCTGGTCTTCAGTCTTTGTATAGTAGAGCGATATTCATTGAATCTAATATGCAGGAGTTGTACAGTTTTACCCATGTACAATTTGTTACTGATATATCTTAGAATATACACTAAAAAGTCAGACTTGGAAATAGTACAACATTGTAGAAATTAATTAATTCTTCCATCAGGGCACAAGATTTACATTACAAACATTTAACATAAGAATATAAAAATTGCCATACTAGACAGACCAAGGGTCAATTAAGCCCAGTATCCTGTTTCTAACAATGGCCAAATATCTGGCAAGATCCAAAGGAGTAATTGCTTATAGACTTCTGTTTTAGGAAATTATCCAAACCTTTTTAAACCCTGCTAA
Organism: Geotrypetes seraphini; assembly: GCF_902459505.1. Classification (NCBI taxonomy): domain Eukaryota; kingdom Metazoa; phylum Chordata; class Amphibia; order Gymnophiona; family Dermophiidae; genus Geotrypetes; species Geotrypetes seraphini. Next base: position 133,014,278 of record NC_047085.1, on the reverse strand, counting down.
GTTAAAGGCTTTGTCTATTCTGATAATTCCTAGCATTCCATTTGCTTTCTTTAGCCATCACTGAACTGAGGGTTTCAAAATTTCCTCAATGACGACACCTAGATACTTTTCCTAGGCAGAGACTCCTAAAGTGGAACCCTGCATCACATAGCTATAGTTTGGGTTCCTTTTCCCCACAAACATCACTGTGTATTTCATTTGTGTATTTCATTTGTTAGTTGATACATTTCAATGTTATTTTAAAGCCACTTATCTTTTTCAGCTAATTTGACCCGGGAGAGATAGCCTTGACATGATTCACAACAAGTGCTGTTTCAATCAATCAGTTTTATTGTTTAAAGGGAGGAACGTTTTGATAAAAAAGTATATTGAATGTTTCTTTTTTTGTAGGGGGGATTCTTGAAACAGCACATGTTGCTAAACATGTTGGATCTACCTCTCCCATGTCAAATTAGCTGAAAAAGATCAGTGGCTTTAAAATAATATTGAAATGTATTGAATAACAAATGAAATACACATTTAGATAAGCTAGTTTCAAAAAGAACTTTAAAATTAAAATTAAACTAAGTAAGAAGGGTCAGTGACGATCTTACACATAATTCTTCCCGCTATGCAAAATTGTTAGAGCAATGGAGTGGTGGTGTTGAGGCCCAAAGGTATACGGTCACAAGTTGCCACAAAGTAGGTTGCACTTAGAATTCATATAATATTGTGCATAGTGGGTAGAGTTCCAGGTATATCTAAAACCAAAAATAACATCATTATTATGAAATATTGTGACATATATTAATTCTTAAGGGCAATCAGGGACAATTAGAATGTATTAATTTGTATTCGACCCATTCTTGTCACTGCTTACAAAGGTGGAGAACTGTTCTCTGTAGCACTTTTTTCCTGTGAGTGAACCCCGGTCAGAGAATCTTGGCCATTGTCACAACTACAAAAAATTTGAATGACAAAGAGTGTCACCTGCAGAGGGGTGGGGCTACATTTAAATTTCACAGATAGCTGGCTAAATTGCACAACATAACCCGCTAGCTGCTAAGTGCTACATTTCAGTGGCCAGCTTAGTGCTATTTAACCATATAGTGGGATTAGAATGGGGATTGGAAGACTCAAAAATTTCACCATAAGTGTAATGGTGAGAGTAGAGTATAGCCTCAGTCCTCCATCTCTATGGTTGACTATACTGCCAACCAGGCTACTCCAGGAACGTATTTGGTGCACTATTAGGACTGGCCATAATATCTGAAGCTGTCTTACAGGCAGGTATGTACTGTTTCATTCACATCTTTAGGGGTGGGAGGAGGGTCATGCTTATATCCCTGCAGTGATTATGTGATCAGTTTGGGCACCTGTTTGGCACTTAGTCTTTGTTAAATCAGGTCTAGCCCTAGATGTGCCCTGGATATATTCTTCAGTGTTTGCCTATGGCTGATAAACATCTAAATCATAAGCTCGGCCTAGTCCTTCTCAAACCATGCCTCTAATATGCCTCCATGAGATTTAGACAAACTGTGGATGAATGACATAGAAATCTGTCTAGAAAATAGTGAATTGGAAGAGTTTGCTGAGAAAAATGTTTTTCTGCCCCTTTCTGCCACACTTTGGACATTTTTCAATGTTGAAAATGATCCCCATAGATACATAAACCTTCACATAAACAGTCTCACTTAAACATATACTCATCCAGATCTAAACACACATGTATTCTGAAACAGTCCTTCCTGTTGCCCAAGAGATTTTTCCTTATTTTCATTTAGGTCACAACATAAAAAGGGGCACATGTTACAAGATGTAGGAAGATGTACACTGAGTAGGTAAGGTAAAAACCTCATCATCTCTTTCCATGTCTTTTAGAAAGCAGTGGCTTAGCGAGGGTGAGAGGCGCCTGGGGCGATGGCACCCCGTCCCCACCCTCATCTTCACCCCTCGTTCCTTTCCTGATGCCTCCTTCCACGCATGTACCCCCGCTCCTTCCCCGTTCCTTCCTGCCAAGCACACACAAACCACCTTCCCTTTTCTTCCTCTGTACCTCTAGTTGAAGTTTTTGCTCAAGGCGGTCAACAATGTACTCCTCAGCTCTCCCTTTGACATCACTTCCTATGCACCTGGAAGTGACATCAGCGGAAGAGCCAACAGGGTCACGAAGAGCACGTTGTCAACCACCGCAAAAAAACTTCAATTACAGGTATGGGGAAGGGAAGGGGGCGCATGCATGGAGGAGAGGAATGGGAAGAGGTGGGGGTGCAGAGTGGAGGAGGGGTATCGGCATCCCCACCAACATGACGCCTGGGGTGGACCACCCTCTCACTATGCCACTGTTAGAAAGCATGCCTGAAGTCAATCTTCTGCATGTTTTTCCTAACTGTGATCTTTGCTGTATGAACATTTAGAAGATTATTTTATAATAGCAAAATACAACATACTTTATCTTGAAAGCATGCTTAAAACTAGTAAGAGAAAATCTTGTATTGTCTGTTAAGAAATGAAAGGTTGCTGTGCATAGTTTTCTGTAGCCCTCTCAATTAATATAAAGGCTAGGGTTTATTTAACACACAAGGATTGCTAATTTTCATAGCATTTACTAGTAGACGTTGACAAATTAAAATAGACTAGCATTCTGGTACTTTGAACTTTTACTACTTTGATTCGCTATACATGTTTAAGCAACACAAGCAGAGAGATAGCTATCTTAATATTCATATAAATGCCAAATAATACACATTGTCAAGCCTCGTTACATTGTGTCATAAGAATGATGGATAATAATAATGGTGCATTGCCTTCATTCTTTGAAACTGTTTTGTATTATCTGTGCCCTCTACATGGCTTGTATCAATAATTGTATCATAATATTGCTATATGTTTATGTTTTTATTTATTTGTATCCCGCCTTTCCCAAAGTGGGTCACAACAAAATACATACACAGTCCAAACACATACAAACAAATAATCTCAATAATCACAACACATGCATAATAATGATATCAAACATAATAAAAATCTAAAAAAAAAAGGCATCCAGCGCCTATACCCAAACATATAATTCAGTTCCCATATTTCATCTTACCTTTGCCCAAAGGTTTATATCTCACTTGTGAATTAGTGGTTAATCATAACATAGGCACTCATAGGTCTTCATGTCTCACTTTAACTTCATATCAAATAATCCAGCCCAAGACAATAAAAGACAAAACCGTTGCAGCTTTATTAAATATTAATAACGCATCCACTGTTTCAGTTCAAATTTTCTTTCACTGTATAAATCCAATCCAATCCTTAGTCTTATATACCGGGTCATTCCCCTGAGGGACTCCAACCGGTTAACAAAAATTAACTCAAGGAAACATTAAAAAGCAGTAATAGGGCAGGAAAAATTCAACTAATGGCAACATTCAGTTATCAACTAAAAATTTCTTTAAACAGATACATCATCATTCAATTATCAGCTAAGAATTTCTTAAACAAATACGTTTTCAGAGTTTTTCTAAAGCATGTCAACGAAGAAAGAATTCTAATATTTGAAGGAAGATCATTCCAGATTTTCACCATAGTAACACCAAATAACTCGGAAATATCAACACATTTGTCAGTAGTGAACTAATAGTAATATAGTGGAACCTCGGTTTGCGAGTGTTTTGCAAGACGAGCAAAACACTCAGCAAACTTTTAACTCGCAAACCGAGCATGTTCTGGTGTACGAGTACCTCCCCACGCTCTAACCGGCATTGCACCCCCCCCAATCCGGCATTGCAACCACCCACCCCTGTGTGAACGCCCCCCGCGAGAACCGCAAAGCACCCAGTGCTGAAAGCGGTATCCGCCCGCCCTTCCTCCCAAGCACGGTCCTTACTCCTTCTGCTCGTTGTAAGGATGAATGCGAGCTCCCGCCTCTTGCCTGGGCTGGGCCTTGAGCATCTGCGCATGCTCAAGGCCTTCTGGCTCTCGTTCTCTTGGAAAGAACGAGATCTCTGAGAGAACGAGAGCCAGAAGGCCTTGACCATGTGCAGATGCTCAAGGCCCAGCCCAGGCAAGAGGCGGGAGCTTGCATTCACCCTTACAACGAGCAGAAGGGGTAAGGACCGTGCTTGGGAGGAAGGGCGGGCGGATGCCGCTTTCAGCATGGGGGTGCTCTGCGGAGTTCGCGGGGGGGGGATGGGGTGGTTGCGATGCCGGTTCGGGGGGGTGTGCGATGCCGGTTAGAGCGGGGGGAGGGGGTGATGGAGCAGCACCGGTAGCCTGGGGGGGGGGGGTTGGTGGAACTAATTGTTCAAGTTTCCATTATCTTCTATGGGGAAAGTTGCTTTGATATACGAGTGTTTTGGTTTAAGAGCATGCTTCTGGAACGAATTATGCTCTTAAACCAAGGTACCACTGTATCTGAATAATTATCTTTACCCACCCTGACAGGATCTGCAGTAATGCAAAATCTCGCGTTAGCTCTCCTTCCAGAGGTTCATGATGGTGCTGCCTATGAACCATTCTCTCAACCAAACTCAAATTTCTACTCGCCACTCTATCAAGTCTGCCAATTACAGAACCCTAATTTGACAAAAGCCCCAACTACTCCCCATATGCCGAAATATCACCCTAACTAAACATTTCTAAACTCCATACCAATTAACAGGTGACTGTGGGTGGGTAACGCTCTCCACACACCCCAGCTCCTAACAAACTGATTCCCCCAAGAGCTCTTCTCTCGTCAACTCTCCCTCAAAGTTGATTGGAGCTAAACATCATCCCTGCGCTCCAGTCAGCTTTTATCAATCTTGTTTCCAGCTGTCCCTGATATTTCCTTAAAATTCCCTCCACCCTTTTCCTCACATTAACCCTTTTTACAAACTCCTTATAGCTCGTATCTGCTCTCCCTTCACCATAATTACCAAGGTGATATGGATCAGTCTGCATGTCATCTGAATTAGAGAAGTCAGATTCTAATTTAAAACTCCATACCTGCTAAAGAAAATACCTAAAAAACCCTCCTAAACCATGAACCCATCCCCAGTGCATAAGTGCCAATATTTTGATAATGCACTATTATGTAAGATTACACTTAAAAAGAAAGGCATGTTTGCAGGTGAACATTCACATAGACAGTTTGGGCAGACTATGAGTGGGGTGCACATTTATATGCACAGATTTTAGAATTTTCACTCTGTCAAAAATTGCAAAAACTAGGGAACACTCGATGAAACTGCAGGGAAATTTTTAAAACCAATAGGAGGAAATATTTTTTTCACTCAGAATAGTTAAGCGCTGGATCGCGTTGCCAGAGGTTGTGGTAAAAGCAGATAGTGTATGTTCTTATGTTCTTATGTAGCTGGTTTTAAGAAAGGTTTGGACAAATTCCTGGAGGAAAAGTTCATAGTCTGTTATTGAGAGACATGGGGGAAGCCACTGCTTGCCCTGTTATCAGTAACATGGAATGTTGCTACTCTTTGGATTTTAGCCAGGTACTAGTGACCTAGATTGGCCACCATGAGAACAGGCTACTGGACTTGATGGACCATTGGTATGACCCAGTAAAGCTATTATGTTTTTATGTTCTTAATTCTCTATGTGTAATCTACAGTAGGATGATCAATAACACCAGCTCTATGGTTGCTATAAGTATTTGTGCCTAGAATATGGGTGTGTTCTTGCCACTTTACTCTGGTATTCTAAAGAGAATTTCAATTTTTCATGCTCTTCAGTGGTTTCATTCTTAATTAACAGGCTGATTTTATTCTGTCTGGAGCTCAGGTTCACTCTCATCTCCAAGATCTCTTTATTCAAGGGTTCTCCAGAGGTCATTGTTGGGCCCATTTCTTTTTAACATCTTCCTTGCTCCTCTCACTCTTCTACTTCAGTCTCATGGTTTCACATTTTTTTTTATCTGTGCCGATGATATTCAATTTATCCATTCATTCAGTTCACAGCATTTTTTTAGCTACACTTCAATCTCTAATAAACTTAATCAAGTAGCAGATTGGTTAGTGTCCAATAAGTTATAAATAAACTTACAAAAAATAGCTGTATTGATTTTCCTCTTCCATTCTCCCTCAAACCCATGTTTTACAGAGAATGCATGTCCCTTTTCATACTCTATATCAACAAAAATTCTAGGTGTTACTATCAGTTATTCAGTATTATTTATGTCCCATATCTCCAGGGTAATTTCCTCTTCTTTTCTCACTTTACGCCAGTCATGATTGTTTTGCTCTGTTCTATCTCGTAAGAGGCTTTGCATTCTACTATACTCTCTAAGTTTTCTCAAAACTCATTATTGCAATTCTATCCTAAGGGCCTTCTACACTACCAGCTTCGTAGATTACAACTTCTTCAGAATACTGCTATCAGTTTACTTTACAACCGTTCAAAGTATGATCATGTTACCCCCACACCTAATGTCAGAGCGCATCCTTCCAGTTACTTTTAGGATCCCGTTCAACCTTAATTTACTTTCCTTTCTGATTCAAACCTCAGGTTTCCTTCATTTCTGGCTATTAGGCTACTTTTTTGTTGTCTTATGCTTCTAGGAGTACACTCCGATTAAATCAGCAAAATCTTCTGGTTATTCCTTCCTTCTGACAGATATTTCTGGATATTCACAGAAACTCATGTGTCTCCGTCATAGCTCCAGCTTTATGGAACTACTAGTCTTTAAGCCCGTTACATTAACTGGTGCTAGAATAGATGTGTCTGTCTTTCTTTCTTCCTTCTCTCTCTTTGGCTGCTGTCTGTCTTTCTTTCTTTCTGTGTCTCTCCTTGACAACTATCTGTGTGTCTTTCTGTCTCTCTCTCTCCTTGGCCGCTGTCTGTCTTTCTGTTTCTTTCTCTCTCTCTCGTTGGCCGCTGTGTGTCTGTGTGTCTTTCTGTCTCTTTCTCTCTCTCTCCTTGGCTGCTGTCTGTCTGTCTTTCTGTCTCTCTCTCTCATTGGCCGCTGTCTGTTTGTCTTTCTGTCTCTTTCTCCTTGGCCGCTGTCTGTGTGTCTGTCTGTCTTTCTGTCTCTTTCCCTCCCTCCCGTTCCCCGCCTGCTTCCTGCTCCCCTTCCAAAGGGAAGTAAATGACTCAGAGGTGGACAGTCCCTCAGCTGTGACAACAGGCAATCCTGAATACTGGCTTCCCTGGCAATTCATGCTGGAGCTGGCTGGCAAGAAGCCACAGCTAAATGCCTTGAACAACACTTGCTTGGAAGTCAGAGGGAGCACCCTCGCTGCACAGATGGATTATTAAGATGACAGTCCAGCACAATAAGACATTAGCTAAGTGGGAAAAGACCTGAGAATCCTTCAAATTTCAGCCCAACAGGGCTATAATAACAGAGAGCGGTAGTGGTTGTGGCCTTCCCTCCCCTAGCTCGGTCGCCGCCATCTCCTTCTCTCCTCAATGTCAGCTGAGAACGTGCACACGCACCACACACGCTCCCAACGTGTGCAAGCACCGAACACGCATGCGCTGCACTCTCCAACATTTCTCTGCCGGCCACGGAGCTACAGATGCACGGAGCCACGAAGATTGAAGTGCACATGCGCGCTAAGGGTATTATTATATAGAATCTTCCATTCTATCTTAGGTCAGAATAGTCCTTTAATACTTTCAAGTCCCAACTAAAAGCTTACTATTTCATTTTGGTATATGATTCACATTCTGATAATACCCGATCTCTACTTTACTAGTCAGGTTAACCACAATTGATTCTAGTTCTTTTAGCAGAGCAGTCATTTCTCCCCCATTTTTTTTCCCAATTATTGTTAGCCTTTTCCACAACCCTTTATAATTTGTAATTCTTCCCTTTTCCGCTTTCCTCTTGTACTTATGTGATTTGTTTCATTTGTCCTGGTTCATCACTGTTAAGTCTTCCCCTACTATTTTATTGTAAACCATTTAGATTTTACTTTTGTTTATATTTACAGTATATCAAAAAATCTAAACTAAACAATTATAGTACCTTTTTTCAAATTACCCTCTACATGCATATTTATTTCATTTATATTAATTTTCTTTGAAAGTAAACAGTTTCCTGTTTTCAGAACTCAATTTATGCACATTCAATTAAAATCAAATTTACTGTACTATACTGGCATTGGAGAAACTGAGTCTTTTTAATGCATCGCAAAGCAGAAACTTGATTAATAATTAATTTCAAGTCTATTTGCTAGCCATAATTATATTTACATCTAACCGTGCAATTAATGTACAAGAAAGTTTATGAAGTATAATGAGGAAAATGGAACATAGAATAATGGTCTTCTGTAGAAAAGTTGAACGGTCATTAATGTTTCTAAGAGGACTTCAGAACTAGCCAGTGGGAACTCATGAGAGCCATTTTTGTTTGGAGCTCTGCAAAGGGCAGGAGCATACAAAGATCACTTTTGCCCTGCTTCACTGCTAGACCACCAGGCTTTCAAAAGTAAATTGTGGAGAGGTCTGGGAGGCAATAGAGAACCAGGGGTGGTCAGAGTTGACCCTAAGTAAAATTGTAGAGTTTTTTAAAAATATGTCTGGGAGGGAGAAAAATGCAAATAATTGGAAGTTGCGAGTGCTGAACCCGCAAATATTGAGAGTGAAATGTAATATTTACTGTATTAACCGCCTCCTATACAAAGCCACACTAGTGTTTTTAGCACCAGCCACAGTGCTAACAGCTTTGGAGCTGTTACTGCAGCAGCTGGCACTAAAAACGCTAACATGGCTTTGTAAAGGAGGAGATATGTTGCTTACACTACTTGAACATATTATTATTTTTTTTTTGACAGTTCAATAAGTTTTTTATTATAATTGAATAATACATTATCCATTAATACAAGGAAAAAAAAGAGAATCTACAAACAAAGTACATAATACATCGTACATAAATCCTTTTTAAGCCCACTAAAAGGGGAGACAGGAAACTAAATTCAACAAAAAAGAAATAGAAGAAAAGATAAAGGAAATAATTCTCAGCTCACCTTTGTGAGCCTTGTATCATTCCTTACTATAATAGGGATATATCCTCCTCTATATCTTAGCAATGAAACACAAAGAAAAAGATAATATTATTTCTGCTCACGAGCAACCAAAAATTGTTGCAATTGAATAGGATCCCAAAAAACATATTCAACATCATGTAACTTAACTAAACATTTACAGGGGAATTTCAGATAAAAATACTTGAGCATATTATTGATTTGATGTGTATATATTAGTTCAAGTGATCCTTGAGGTATACAGGTAATTTAAATTACCTGTTATTATACTGTTGCCCAATATGTCAGCTTTCTTAATCGCTGTAAACATTTCTTTCTCTATCTGCTCATTCTGTCCTGGAAGATAGTAGTACAGCCCTACCTGTATACTCCTTCCCTCCACACATGGAATTTATATCCAAAAGGATTACATGCTGCTATGTCATGCAGAATGCTTATTTTATTTGATTCAATTCCCTTTATAACATAGAGTAGATTAAATTGGAGTTGGGGGGAGGGGGTTGTACTATATCATTGCTATATAATTTGTACACCATCAGATCTCTGAGATGCCTATTATATCTATCCCTTTATTCAGTTCTATATACTCTAAATCGTCTATCTTATTTTTAGGCTTCTAGCATTCATATACAGATACTTCAAATGGTATTTTTTCCTTGCATCTACAGGTTGCTTAGAAATTGATAGGGATAACTTGTGTTCTTTACTCTTATTTCCTCTTAAACAATCTGGGCTTTCTTTCAACCTATTGCAGATTTTGGCATCATCCACAAAGAGGCTAAGGAAAAATTCCATAACAGCAGTTCTGCATGGAACTGCCAGTATAGAGTATTAGTGAAAGCCTATATTGATGAACAAACTTTAAGTATGAATACTTATGTCAAATCAGTAACTGGCATAAATACTCATAACTGTAGGTAATTAGGTGGGTAAATCCTAGAATTCTATAACCTGTGCCCATAACTGCCTGGCATGCTACTGACCTGTCCGTGCCCCTCCCAGATCCTCACCCCCCTTAGTTGCACAAGCTGGAATTTGAGTTTACAACTTATAGAATAATGACTAAAAGCAGTTACACGACTATGCATGTAACTGCTAATTGGTGCCAATAAAGTTAATTATAGGACTTCTTTTATAAAGCCACAGTAGCAATGCTGCCGCAGTAAATGCACTGAAGCCCATAGTAATGAAGCTACTAAATAGTAGATTTAAAACAAACCAGAGAAAATATTTCTTCACATAATGTGTAATTAAACTCTGGAGGAAAGGTGCTGCATCAACTTGATATAAAGTTTTGCGTGACAACAAATTCCACAGACCTATGGGGACCAAGTCTACGTGGGCCCATGAACTAAAAATGGTATTACTGTATCTGATAAACAATGGAAGCAAGTATGGTTGTCTGTACAGTATTTAAAGCTTTGAAATCTTCAGCTACTACTAAATCTATATGGTTCACAGTCATAAGCTTGCGGGACAAAGCCGCAACGACATTAGAGAGCAGACAATTGAGCACAAGACTCAAGCGCGCTGCCGTAAAAGTTTATTTTAAAGATGGGGGTATGGTTTACTTAATAGTGTTTGTGCTGCCATTGGGGTAGTTTTGGGGGGTTGTAACCCCCCATTAAAGATGAAACAACTTCTACCCTATTTTTTTAGTTTTTTGTATAATGTGCTTTTTGTATAATGTGGGGGGTTACACCCCCACACCGACCAACAGCAGCGCAAGCGGCAGCGCAAACACTATTAAGTAAAGTGGGGGGTTCCCCCCCACACCCCTTGTTAAAGCCCTTTAAAATAAACTTTTACGACGGCACGCTGGAATCTTGCGCACAATTATCTGTTCTCTATTGTGGGTGCGGCTTTGTCCATCGCGCTTTTGTCCCGTCACCAATCTATATATTTCATTTTACATAAAGCAGTATGGACACTCTACAATTTGAGCAAAATAAGATCCAACAAATCAAATACGTGTTGGTCTTGAAATAAGGTGACAGGAACTTTGGTACATTCACTTTTCCAATGTGATTTATTACAACTCTATTGGCAAAAAGTTTGGGATACTATATGTTCATTGATTAAGGTTAAAGAGACGTTGACCATTAATATCATTGTGTTGGGTCGACTTTGTGTGAATACTTCAATCACAGATGAACAGGCCAAACTTGTACGAATTTTTGTTTAACTTAGCAATTAAAATAACTATTGCTTGTTGGAAAGACTTTTCAAGAGTTGAATACATGCAATGGTGGAATTTAGTAAGAGAGTGTGGTAAAATTAGTTAGTTTATCAGGGTTTAAAACAGGTTTGGATAACTTTCTAAAAAAGAAGTCCAAAGGCCATTATTGAGCTGACTTGAGGAAATCCACTGCTTATTCCTAGGATAAGAAGCATGAAATCTGTTTTACTACTTGGGATCTAGCTAGGTACGTGGAACCTGGATTGGCCACTGTTGGAAACAGAATACTGGGATTGATGGACCTTTGGTCTGTCCCAGTAGGGCAATTCTTATGTTCTTATATTCTTAGGAATTGAATGGACTTCAGTCCATCGGCTGTAGCAGCATCACTACTGCAGCTTTGTAAAAGGGGCCTGTAGCCTCTTATTGTTGATTACTCCAATTATCAACTCATTATTTAATTGTTACATGTATAACTGGCCTGATTCTATAACTGGTATGTGCAAATTTGTGTTCTACCTGCAAATTTATGAGAGCAGCTTATCCTTTATAGAATTAACTCCATTATGTCTTATTCCAAAATGCCTTTAGTAAGCGTAGCTTATACCCTAGAACTCATACCTTACCAAACCCAATTCTAAATTATTATTTTACTTCAGAGCTGTTCTTGGAATGTAAATATTGATATTAGCCTTAGCTCATTCTTAACTGCCCAGATATAAGTATATACTAGTGTATTAAATTAGTCTACTTTATTAGTATGCATTTCCAATGTCTAAATAAACTAGTATAAAAACAAGCACATTATTCACTGGCAAGCCGTCAGAAACAGTGGTCCACTTGCAGGTGTTTATCTGTTTTCTATAGATGCGCAGAGACTGATCTTCTACTCTGCTATAACAAAAATGAATTTTCCACTTGAGTTACTTTAACTCCAAACAGGCAGAAAAGGGATCCATTAACTTCCTGGCAAAGAGACAGAAAGGAGCAGCACAACAAAGTTTTAACTATAGAAAACAGAAATATAGAAATAATAGGGATGAAATTAACTCTTGTGAAAATTACATCAAAGTTGGGTTCTTTTCTTTCTCTCTCTCTCTCTCTAAGGGCTCCTTTTACGAAGGTGCACTAGCGTTTTTAGCTCACGCACCGGATTAGTGCGCGCTAGCCAAAAATCTATTGCCTGCTCAAAAGGAGCCCTAAGTTGTTGCATAAAGTATGTTGCTGGATTTAATATCATTGAATTCATGAGCTTGAAGGCTTTTTTGAATAAAAACATCAACAACCACCCTATTCTACACATACAGTAATTACTGAAAAATTCATTTAAAATTTGTTTGCTCTATTTCAGAAAGGGGGAGAAAAGTAGCAGATGTTGACAGATAAGGATTACTTGCTTCACCCATTCTGCCTATTCTATTCTTCCTACTGTGCTGTCACAAACATCACTTGATCTCTGATGTGTTTTACTTAAAATACCACAAAATTTGTTTTCTGTCTGCCCTAATCATGCTTCAGTTCTGTCAGTCTTGGTTCTTTTCAGGTCTTTTTCATATGTCTTATCACCTTCAAAGTCAAAAATACATTCCCTCATAGTTTCTCCGAGTTAACCTCACTTCAGTTTCATGCAAGACTCTTGGGAGTTTGCCCTTGAGCCTTCTCTAGAAATTACTACATTAGTTTCCTCATTGAAAGTTCATCGTTATGTGTATGTTTCCATAATATATCTCCTTTTCTATCTTTATTCTAAACATTGAGAGGTCAATATTCAGGAATGTAGGCGTCATTTAAAAATAGTCAAATACGTTACCTGGATATCTTTAAACAGATTTCCAGTGAGCTTATCTAAGTTGGTCCACTTAGATGCTTATTTTAGAATCACTGTTCACATTTTAGAGATCCATAAACTGCAATATAAAAGGTCATAGTTTATGAACATACAAATCCCAGTTTTATAAAGCTGCAGTATTGGAATTTGTATTCTCTCTATTTGGACCTGGTGATATTGTACTGCTGGGTATCTGTGTCAGATGTGTTGCAACTGCTTCTAATAAACATTATTTCAAAAAAAAAAAAAAAAAAAAAAGACTGTTATAACAAATGGCTGTTCTTGTTTCTCTAAGAGCTCCCAGGTATAAACACTGTTGTCTAATGTGGCCACTTTTTCTTGGTCAGATGTACCGGGGCTATGAAATACCAGCTTCCTCCCAAACTGGCCAGAATACTCAGACTGGGATTGTTTGTGGTCTATCCAGTTTTGGTGGTATTTCAATGCCTTATATGCAGCCAATTGTGAAATGTGGTCACGTCAGGCAAAAGTGTTTTTATACCTGGTAGCTCTTAAAAGAAACAATTAAGTGTACTGTATTCTTATAAAGGTCTGCATATATTCCACTTCAGATATTTATTTTAAAAAATTATAAATCACTTAAAACTAAGTGATGTACAAAAACATTACATACACAATCTTGAAACACAGACAAACATAATAAAATACAACAAATTTCTCTTAATACCAAAATATCAGAAAATCAGAAAATAAAACAATAACCACAGAGTTTAGAGAAAGGCTTCTACAAATAGTTGTGTTTTCAATAATTTCTTAAAGGACATACGATCTTTACATACTTCCATTGTACCTGAGAAATTATTTGCCTTGCTGTTTCTTTGCCTAAAATTGAAGACTTAGGGGCTGATTTTACAAACGGATGCCCCAATTGTAGGCAGTGGTAGGCATCCTACTGTCATCCGGTAGCCAATCGGGACACATTTTTAGAAAAAATATTAGGCAAGGAAGGTTGCCTACATTGTAAGCATCTGTTACAGGTCTACAGAGACATGTAGGGACATTTAAGCTCACCCAAGACTGAGAATGGGCGTGGTTTCACCCGGAAGTGATCTTGGGTGAGTTCAAGCATCCCTATACATCTCCCTAGAACTGTGACATATGCCTGAAATGTAGGCCTGCAAAATACTGGACTACATTTCAATCCTAAAAGTAGACACCACTGCTGGCTCAGGTGCAGCAAAGGAATTCCCAATCAGCTGAGCCAGCAGGACTCCTCAAAACTGCGGCTTCAGAGATTCCTGCTGGCTCAGATGATGGGGGGAGGGGAGGGAATACAAATACACCTGCTGCAATCATCTGAGCCGGCGGCAGCATAGGACGACTCCTCCCTTTCTTCCCTCTCCTGTGTCTTCCTATATTAATTGGAGTTCCTGTCCAGCGTCTTTATTTCCATTTTTGTACATTGTACATTGCTCTGATCTTCCTTGAGATAAGGCAATATATAAAATTTTAAAAAGATATAAACATAAACATGATGCTTAAGGCCAGAGTACAGTATGAAGCTATATTATGCTGATATTAGGACAATGATCTTTTCAATAGCTAGCCTGTCCTTGTGGAATATGTTACTGGGGAATGTAGTATTGTAAGCCAGTTCAAGAAGCTTTTGAAGCCATACTTATTTGGGCATGCCTTTTTTGTAGGTTTTGAGGAGTGAGAGTAAGATATCACAGTAGGATGATATGTAGAAATTAATGTTATATTGGTTTTCTCTTGTATCTGATTGGATAGTGTGTGTGCAGATATTGGAATCCACTTAGAATGTAGGTGGAATACAAGTATATTAAATAAATAAAGATATCTAACCCTCCTCCCCTGATATTAGAAAGTAACTATTGAGAAACAGATCCTGGCCAGTTAAATAGCAAATAGCATATCAGTACCTGACTGTGGTTATTCAGCAGGAAACCACTATCTATCCCTTACTAAATATTCACAGTTAGCGGCTAGCCGCTTGGCTATATTGAACATCATAGTCAGCTAGGTGTGGATATTCAGGACGGCAACCTGTGCCTACATTGACATCTGTATGGTTGTCAATAAAAAAAAAAAATGGTGCTGTGTATAGAATCACGCCTAGCGGTGCCTAAGTGGACATAGTAATTGCTAGGTGTCCTAGATTTAGGTGCTGCTCCATTAGGCCAGTTTCACTAGCCTAATTTGGCAGCACCTATGTCAGACGTCTAACACCTAAGTCAACCACACCTGTTCTCTCCCCATAACCATGCCTATTTTTAAACATAGGTGTCCTTAGGTGTGGGAGGGCACCTCCATTTAGGCATCACTAAGTGCCCTAAGAGTTCAGCGCCAAACTCTTAAATTGATTTTTTAAATTTTTTTGATTGACTGAAAACTGGTTGATTAATCCAATTAAAAAATAAAAATTGGGCATGGATACCAAATATGGGTGTCGCTAGGTAGCTGCGATTAGAGTGCCTTTTATAGAATTCCTCAGTCATTGCCTAACTAGCTATATTTAGCGGCTAAAATAGGCCACATAAATAGCAGGCCTATCTTTAGCTACTAAGCACTTAACCGGTTAGCACTGAATATCAACATAACCAGTTAAGTTGTTGTGGCTAAAAATAAAAGCAGATATTCAATGCCAGTTGCCTAGTGCTGACTAAATATCTGCCCCAGGGTTAAAAAAGGTTTGGCTAATTTCCTAAAATAGAAGGACTTCAGGAAATCCACTGCTTATTCCTATGATAAGCAACATAAAATCTGTTTTACTTCTTGGGATCTTGACAGATACTTGTGACCTGGGCTGACTACTGTTGGAAACAGGATATTAGTCTTGATGGACCTTCGGTCTATATATATCACGTCACAATAAAGCTTGAAGGCCCAAACTTCATAAATTTTACAAGTCCCAGAGACCAGGAGGACAGAAACTAGGCCTCAATCCTACTTACCATGAGAAAAAAACCAACTATTTAAGGTTACACTACTGTATAGGATTATGATTCAAGATATTTTGGGAAACATTTATACTGCCTAAGTGGTATCAAAGTTGTGAGATGTACCTAAAAGCATAACAATTCTTAAAAGTGAATTGTTATCTCAAAACCTTTCTACACAAAAGAGAGACTGTGCTTGTGTAGTAGAGGGAGAGTGTGGTGCAGCAGTTAAAACTATAGCCTCAGCACCCTACATTTATGGGTTCAAACCCACACTGCTCATTGTGACCCTAGGCAAGTCACCTAATCCCCACCCCCCCACCCCCATTGCCTCAGGTGCATAAGAGATTGTGAGCCCACTTGGACATATAGGGAAAAATGTTTGAGTACCTGAATAAATTCATGTAAACCATTCTGAGCTCCTCTGGGAGAACAGTATAGAAAATCAAATAAATAAAAAGTAAGTTATATGGTTTCTGGTCTGAGAGTCTGAGGGATAGAGAACAATGAAAACAGGGAAAAAGAATAGTGCCTAGAAGGATATTTTTCCTCTTATACACGTACAAATACATATGCATATTGAGCCCGATTCTGTATAGGATGCCCAGACTTAGCAGCCTTCTAAGCGGCTTTTCAGAATCACACACGGGTGTCCTATATAGAATTGCATCTGTCCTAATGGACAGATGCCTAACCCTGCCTAACCAACCCGATTCCCTAACTGGCGACCATGTTACAAACACCATTTAAAGAATTGCATTGCCGCTGAGCTGGTCACAATCAGCTGAGTGGCAGGGAACCCCCAAACCCCTCCTGCAAGTTTGCTAAAAGGATGGATACCCACTCCCTCCCACCGTCATCCACAACTACCCCCACCATTGTCCGAAGCAGGAGGGATGACCACTCCATCCTGCCAGCACACCCCAAACACATGACTCCCAAACACCCTACCCCAACAAACCCCCATACCTTTATCAGCAAGGCTAGCCAACGGGATACTTACTCCCTCTGGCTGGCAGTCCTGCCTCTTCAGAATGGCAGGCCTTCCCCTTCCTTAAGGAGTGGCCTTAGGGATCTGGTCAATTTGGAGTCTTAGGCCACTCCTAGTGTGTCCCAGAATGCACTGGGAAGTAGGCCTAAGACTCCAGTTGGCCCAGGTACCTAAAGCCCCTCCTATGGCAGGGGCCTTAGGTGCCTGGGTCAATCAGGGCCTTAGGCAGGGGTCTTAGGTGCCTGGGCCAATCAGGGACTTAGGCTCTACCCTGGTGCATCCCAGGATACTGGGAAAGGGAAGGCCTGCCATTCTGAAAAGGCTGGCCTGCTAGCTAGAGGGAATAGGCATCCCTCCAGCCGGCCTTGCTGATAAAGATATGCGGGTTGGGGTTGATGGGGTTTCGGGGGGTCATGTGTTCAGGAGTGCCAGTAGGTAGGAGGGGGCATCCCTCCTGTCAGGGATTGTTCCAGAGGTGGCAGCAGGAGGGATTGGGGTTCTGGTAGGTGGGAGTGGGCATCCCTCCTGCAACGGACAGTGTGTGTGTGTGGGGGGGGGGGGTTTGGAGGAAGGAGGAAGTAGGCATCTCTCTTGCTGGCCGATTTGTGGTGGAGTATGGGGGTTCCCTGCTGTAGCTGCTCAGTTTAGCGACCACATCTATTTGGTGCACATGATATGGTGCAGGGAGAGACACTCGTTTGCGCTCCCTGGAGAGAGAGGATTGATTGGCGATTACACCCTGAGCCAGCATGGAATTATAAAACACTGGCCATAGTTGATGCGCTGATCCTCGGCAAAACATAAGTAGTTTTTCCACTGTTATCTTGTTTATTCCTTGATTGCATTGCACAGAGCTATTTTAAACATAAATGAGGTTTTATGTGCCAATGAGGTATTGTGCGGTCTGGCCTTGAGCCATTATGGCGGCTGGCTTGTATTGTGTTTTCTGAAGCTTTTTCCTCCTTTTTACATTTTAATTAATTACGTTTTAATCAGGTACTCGTGCATGCAATGTATGGCTAGGTACTAATTATAGTGAAGTTTTCATTCAGTGCACTATTTTTAGTGAGAAAATTTATTTGTTATGTTTTTCATTTTCCTTTATTGGGCTATATATGTAGATATAAGAAAAACAGCTAAAAAGAACTAAGACAGCAATACTCCAATTTTTCAAAACAGACAGGGCTTTTATGCAGTCTGGCACAAGCAATACACTAATCAAGGAAGGCGATGAATGAAAATAGATGGAAGGCATATTTAATACAGAGAACATATCTGTAGCTACTGATGACAAATAAGTTGTTGGATGTAGCGTGTGATTTCCACTTAATATTTTCAAAAGACAGTGCAGACATATTACATTAGCACCAATCTATTCAAAAGAAAGGTTACAAAAAAAATAAGAAAGAGTAGTACTAGACAATCTGATTCATGTATTTTCAAAGGCTTAGGATTATGGTCTTTAAAACTAATAAAAGTTCTGTGATAATATTATTCTATTTGGTGTCCTAACTTTTGCAGAAATATAGAAGCTAGCCAAAAGATGGTGGTGTGCATCAATTTCATGAATTTTTCCATCCAGTATGAGATTTCCAGTTGAGAGCAACAAAAACATTGACTTGTTTGGCATTCTCCCAATCAAGTATTGACAATGCTTTCCATGTCAATTATGCTGCGAGTGGAGACAAACACAGTTCTACATGTCGGCAAATGTGAATCTTCACCAATATGAAAATAAATACGTAAAGGGGCATAATCAAAAAGTCCGTTTTGGGCCTAGGGCGCTAGTCAACCAAACTCGGCAGCCTCTAAAGTCCATTCTCGAAAAATACATCCAAAATATATATATTTTTTGAAAATTGTCTACTTCTATGTCCAGTCATTTGGATCGTCCAGATCTTTATGCTGCATTCTCATCCCAAAAAATTGTCCAAGTCCCAAATGCTTTTTGGAGGTAGGAAGGACCAGAAAAGTGATGGACTGGCCACCCAGACATGGCAACAGAGTAGTGGGGCACCTTAAACTGCTGTGAACTTTACAAAAAAGGGTGCCACATAAACATCTCACCACAACTCCCTTGCAGGTCATGGTGAGCCCCCAAAACCTACTATACCCACTTGGGTACCACCTGAATAGCCCTTAAGACTGCAGGTAGCACCTATATGGCAGTACAATAGGGGTATAGGTTTTTTTGGGTGAACTCATATTCTTTCTATGGTTCACTAGTCCCTCCCCCCCCAACTACTTAAACTACCTCTGCGCAACTCTACTAGGCTTACCTATGCCAGCTGATAATGTTCTGGAGGCAGGTATGTACGTTTTTATTTCCATTTTTATGACAGTGTGAGGGGGCTCAGTGATCACTAGAGGAGTGTGTGGGGGTCTGTACTTTGTGTTTACAGTGGTTATCTGGTCACTTTGGATACCTTCTGGACACTTAGACCTGTTTTTAGATTGCCTAAGTCACAACGTATAAGTTCCGTTCAGGAAACCTCATTAAACCTTCAAATATCACTGCAGGACAATTAAGTTTGGCCCACATCCTACCTACTCTCCACTTTAACCACTCACCAAAAAATGCCCCTTTTCACTCTTGATGCACAGAGGCAATTAGAGGTCTAAAATGCCTCTAGATATGTCTAAAAACCTGTTTTGCTTATCGGCACTTGGACAACCTGTCTTTTAGGTCATCCAAGTGACAATTTGTGTGGGTTTTTAGATGTATTTCTGTTTCTTTTATGAATCTCAAAGACATAAGCTACATAGAAAACTTCCTAATTAGATAAAAAGCAAAAAAGTAAATCGTGCTGCCAGTGGCAGGAACTAAAGAATACAGTGTCAGGAGTGGACAGTGAGATTCAGAAACAAGTATTAAAAGAAGTACACTGGTGGCAAGGGCAAGTGTAAAGATTACTGGCAATTATCTTAAATCTTGCTTCAAAAGATTTAACAATTCAAGGTGATTTAATGGCAACTTTAAGAAAACTCTAAATTAATAGATTAGACAAAGTTACATAGAAGCAGTCAGAAGAAACATGATGGCAGTTAAAGGCCAAATGGCCCATCTAGTCTGCCCATCTGCAGTAACCATTATCTCTTTCTCTCTCCGAGAGATCCCACATGCCTATCCCAGGCCCTTTTGAATTAAGACACAGTCTGTCTCCACCACCTCTTCTGTGAGACTGTTCCATGCATCTACCACCCTTTCTGTAAAAAAAAGTATTTCCTTAGATTACTCCGGAGCCTATCACCTCTTAACTTCATCCTATGCCTTCTCACTATAGAGTTTCCTTTCAAATTAAAGAGACTCAACTCATGTGCATTTACATTGCGTAGGTATTTAAACATCTATCATATCTCCCTTCTCCCGCCTTTCCTCCAAAGTATACAGATTGAGATCTTTAAGTCTGTCCCCATACACCTAATGATGAAGACCACACCATTTTAGTAGCCTTTCTCTGGACCCACTCCTTCCTTTTTATATATTTTTGAAGGTCTCACCACAGTCTTATACAGGGGCATCAATACCTTCTTTTTCCCATTAGCCATACCTCTACCTATGCAACATAGCATCCTTCTAGCTTTTGCCGTCACCTTTTCAACCTGTTTGGCCACCTTAAGATCATCACATGTAATCACACCCAAGTCCCGCTCTTCTGTTGTGCACATAAGCTCTTCACTTCCTAATCTGTACCGTTACCTCAGATTTTTGCAGCCCAAATGCATGACCTTGCATTTCTTAGCATTAAATTTTAGCTGCCAAATTTCAGACCATTCTTCAAGCGTCACCAGGTCTTTTTTCATGTTATCACACCATCTGATGTGTCTACTCTATTGCACATTTTAGTATCATCTGCAAAGAGGCAAATCTTACCTAACAACCCTTCAGCAATATTGTTTATAAATGTTAAGAACAGGCCCAAAAACAGAACCTTGAGTCACACCACTGGTATTATCCATTTCCTCAGAGCAATCTCCATTAATCACTACCCTCTGTCACCTTCCATTCAACAAGTTCTTGACCCAGCCCGTTATTTTGGGACCCATCCCGAGGGCACTCAGTTTATTTATTAGATGTCTATGTGGAACACTGTCAAAGGCTTTGCTAAAATCTAAATACATCGACTAGATAAGGAAATGTCCAATTAATCAATATAATCACTAAAATCTAAATACACCACATCTACAACTAGTGCATAGCCTCTATTCAATTCACCCAGTCAAAGAAATTGATCAGATTTGTCTGATAAGACCTATCTCTAGTGAATCCATGTTGCCTCCGGTCTTGTAATCTGTAAGATTCCAGAAACATGACCATTCTCTGTTTTAAAAGTGTTTCCATTAATTTGCTTACCACAGAAGTCAGACTTACCAGCCTGCAATTCCCTACTTCTTCCTTACTTCCACTTTTGTGGAGAGGGACCACATCCACCCTTCGCCACTCCTTCGGTACCACTCCTAATTATAGAGACTTGTTGAAAAGGTCAGTCAGCAGAGCTACCAGATCGTTCCTAAGTTCCTTCAGCACCCTAGGATGTATACCATCCAGCCCCATTGCTTTGTCTACCTTTATTTTAGCTAGCTCCTCACGAACATAGACCCTGATTGATTTTCAGAGGGTTACTACTCCTCTATTCCTATTCACATTTGTCTTCTGCGGTCCTGCTCCTGACACTTCAGCCATGAACATAGAACAGAAATATCTGTTAAGAAATTCTGCCTTTTCTTTATCAGCTTCTACATATTCCTCCCCTTCACCTTTGAGTCTCACAATGCCACTTTTGCACTTCTTCCTATCACTAATATAAGAGATAATGAACCTATCACTAATATAAGAGATAATGAATCTATGTTTGTAACTGAGAAGTTAAAGAATAAGAGGTTAGCTTTCATAAACTACAAAAGATCGCAGAAAGAAGAAGACAGGCAAAAATATCTGGAAAAGTTAAGAGAGGCTGGTCTTGTAGTCAGGAAAGCAAAAATGCAAATTGAGGAAAAAATAGCTGGCATGGAAAATAGGGGAGACAAAGATATATTATAATATATCTTTGTCTCCCCATTTTCTCAGCTACAAACATAGGTTCATTATCTCTTATAGGAGCTTATTAAATTATGTAGCAAAAGGCTATACTTGGAGAGGGAGAGAGGGGACTATTATTCTATTATATGTGATGCTACTCCTGATGCCTCATCAAAAATAGCATATGCTGATATTTTGATTGGCATTTCTGAGCAAATGTAATGGTACATTTAGCAAAGATAATGGTACATTTGACATTTAAAATGTTTGAGTTTTTCAGTTTTGACATCATAGGCATCACGGAAACATGGTGGACTGAGGAAAACGTCTGGGACACTGTGCTACCAGGATACAAACTATACCACAGAGACAGAGTGGCTCAAAAAGGTGGGGACATTGCCATATATGTCAAAGAGGAAATTGAATCTACTGGAGAGAACACGCCACAACTGACGGATAAGTTAGAGTCTCTTTGGGTCAAAATTCCAGGAACAAATGGCATGGAAACGAAGATTGGCATCTACTATCGACCCCCAGGGCAGTCCGAAGAAATTGAAGGAGAAATGACAGATGAGATTAAACGCAACTTCAAGGGAGGCAACACAGTTATCATGGGTGACTTCAACTATCCGGGAATAGACTGGAACCTAGGCATCTCCAGTTGCATTAGAGAGACCAAGTTAGATGCTGTAGGCGATTGCTTCCTGGAACAACTTGTCAAGGAAAATACTAGAGGAAATGCAATTCTTGACTTAATTCTAAATGGCCTGCGAAGACCGGCACATGATGTAGAAGTAGAAGGGACGCTGGGAAGCAGCGATCACAATATGATCCGCTTTGATCTGGATACAGGGGAGAAACATTGGTCCAAAACAACAGCCACGGCACTGAACTTCTGAAAAGGGAATTACGAAGGGATGAGACTAATGGTAAGGAAGAAGATTAAGAAGAGGATAAGCACTGTAAAGACACTTGAGCAAGCATGGTCCCTTTTTAAGGACACAGTCAATGAGGCGCAAAATCTATATATACTGTGTATCAAGAATGGATCCAAGAGGAAAAGGAACAAAGAACCGGCGTAGCTCACTGTAGAGGTGAAGAAAGTGATCAGACACAAATAAATCTTCATTTAAGGAATGGAAAAAGTAAAAAATGGATGAAAACTGGAACAAGCACAAAACATCAACGTAGGTGCCATAAGGCAGTAAAAGGGGCCAAAAGAGACTACGAGGGAAAAATAGCTAAGGAGGTGAAGAACTTCAAGCCTTTCTTTCGATATATTAAGGGGAAACGACCCGCGAAGGAAGCGGTGGGATCGTTGGATGACCATGGAATAAAAGGAGCGCTAAAAGAGAACAAAGCAATTGCTGACAAATTGAACAAATTTTTTGCTTCTGTGTTTACTGAAGAAGATGTACACAGCATACCGGAACCCAACAGGCTATATGCCGGAAACGAAGAAGGAAAGCTGACAAGATTGACGGTCAGTCTAGATGAGGTATGTAGGCAGATTGATAGGTTTAAGAGCGATAAATCCACGGGACCGGATGGCATCCATCCGAGGGTCATCAAGGAACTGAAAGGGACCATAGCAGAACTGGTTCAACTAATAGCCAATATGTCGATCAAAATTGGGAAAGATTCTGGAAGACTGGAAGATGGCGAATGTTATGCCGATCTTCAAGAAAGGTTAGAGGGGAGATCGGGAAACTACATACCTGTGAGTCTGACCTCAGTACCGGGAAAGCATCATTGATCACCTTGATGGACACGGGCTGATAGGATCAGTCAGCATGGTTTTAGCAAAGGCAGATCATGTTTGACGAACTTGCTGCACTTCTTTGAGGGAGTAAACAGATAGATAGACAAGGGCGATCTGGTTGACATTGTATATCTGGATTTTCAGAAGGCGTTTGACAAGGTTCCACATGAACAACTACTTCAGAAAATTGTGAGCCATGAAATCGAGGGTGAAATACTCACATGGATTAAAAACTGGCTGGAGCATAGGAAACAGAGAGTGGGGATAAATAGACAATACTCGGACTGGAAGAAATACCAGTGGGGTGTCGCAGGGCTCGGTGCTTGGACCTGTGCTCTTCAACATCTTTATAAATGATCTGGATATAGGTACGACGAGCGAGGTGATTAAATTTGCAAACAATACAAAGTTATTCAGAGAAGTGAAGACATGGGGATTGCAAGGATCTGCAACGTAACATAATCAGGCTCAAAGAATGGGCATCAACATGGCAAATGAGGTTCAACGTGGATAAGTGTAAAGTGATGCATGTCAGTAACAAAAATCTCATGCACGAATACAGGATGTCCGGGCGGTACTTGGAGAGACCACCCAGGAAAGGGACTTGGGAGTTCTGATCAACAAGTCGATAAAGCCGTCTATGCAATGTGCGGCGGCAGCAAAAAGGGCAAACAGAATGCTAGGAATGATAAAGAAGGGGATCACGAAGAGATCAGAGAAGGTTATCATGCCGCTTTACCGGGCCATGGTGCACCCTCACCTGGAGTACTGCGTCCAACACTGGTCGCCGTATATGAAGGACACAGTTCTACTCGAAAGGGTCCAGAGAAGAGCGACTAAGATGGTTAAGGGGTTGGAGGAGCTGCCGTACAGTGAAAGATTAGAGAAACTATGCCTCTTCTCCCTCAAACAGAGGAGATTGAGAGGGGACATGATCGAAATATTCAAGGTACTGAATGGGATAGACTTAGTAGAAAAGGACAGGTTGTTCACCCTCTCCAAGGTAGGGAGAATGAGAGGGCACTCTCTAAAGTTGAAAGGGGATAGATTCCATACAAACATAAGGAAGTTCTTCACCCAGAGAGTGGTAGAAAGCTGGAATGCTCTTCCGGAGGCTGTTATAGGGGAAAACATCCTCCAGGGATTCAAGACAAAGTTAGCCAAGTTCCTGCTGAACAAGAACAGGCGCTGGTAGGGCTAGTCTCGGTTAGGGTGTTGGTCTTTGACCAGAGGGCCACCGCTTGAGCGTACTGCAGGGCATGATGGACCACTGGTCTGACCCAGCAGCGGCAATTCTTATGTTCTTAAACAAATTTAAAAGTTTATGCTTAAAGCATTTCACAAAGGTATTTTTGATAAAGCACCTTGCTGCAGTGTGTATGTATGTGTGTCTAGTAAGTGAGGAAGAGAATAGGACAGTTAATATCAATATTGCTGACTGATTAGGCAAAAAAGTATATTCAAATTGGAGAGTTGGAGGTGGTCACTGATGGGAGTGTTGAATAAATGGATTGTGAATAATATCAGGGAAAATGAGAGAGTGGATGGATAGACGTATTGAATGCAGTAATTTAGGTGAATGAGTCAATAGGAAGGGTCACCATATGGTTCCAGATAGATGATGGATTAGGACTGTAGGGGTTGTTCCTTCTTCTCACACCTGGGGTTAGGCCTCTGTCGTCAGAAAGCTTGGACCATCTTTTGCAGGAAGAGAAAAAAAGAAATCATCTTTGTTGCCTGCTGCCTGCCAGGTGTATTCTGGACTTGTTTACAAGAACTCTGTGTTTCTTCAGTCAAGGACATCTGCCCTGCTCAGCTCCTGAGAAAGTTATAGGAGGAATTAGCTTTCATGATCAGTATGTGTCTCTCTCTTATCTACTGAGGCACCTCTCTCTGAAGGCTGGTACACGAAGATACAGAATGGCTACTAATTGGGGAAAGGCTACTAATTGGGATTGTTTCTGGATTGGTCAAAGGGAGGTCATCTGATGAGAACTAGGAGAAAGTGCCTAATTAATAGTTAGTCGGTGCTGAGGTGTAAGAGAGCTTGGATCTTAGCATCAGTCTCTGTGCACACCTTCCATAATAATAAAAAATCTGATGTTACCTCTTGTGATTAGCTCTACAAAAAGAGTGAAGAAACAGGACTTTTATACAGACCTGGTTTTCACCTCACATAAGTAAATTGTGGCAGACCTAATTTACAGCTTTTCCAGTGACTTACGGACTGTTCCTGATCAGAAGAATTTTCACATCTGCTAAGCTGAGAAAAGAACAAATTCCCTCTCCCTGTTTTGAGGAGATATAACCTTCAATTGATGAGAATAAGAAATTATCTATCTTATCAGCTGGGTCAGATAAAATTATATTGTTTGGGATAAGGTTAGTGTCCCATGGTGATAAGCTATTTTAGATTGTTGCTATTCAGGAATTACCTAGTGTGTAAAAAATAGTTATATTTCTCATTTACTTAGGGATTATTGTGTAATAATTATATAATGAGATATGTAACAAATAATTAGTTATTATTTACTGCTGGCTTGTGAATTATATTTTTCTATTTCTATAATAAAATATTTCATATAGCCCTGGTCTCTTTCGTATAAGTAGGCAATTATCCGAACCCTGGATAAGGTGCTTATGGTGTATCCTAGATGCGAGATATGTGCATGATTTATTTATGTCATCAAACAATGGCTGATCTTAATACCTTAGAACTTCAATCCAACACTTCCAAACTGATTCTAATCTCCGTATTCTTTCACCATCATATACTTATCTACTGTATGCATTGGTAAATCCAAAGACCTCAGAAACACCCCTCCTCCGTCCCATTATAGGTGAAATTTTCCAGGGGAGGATTATGTGTTAAATCCTCACTGGTCCAATCTCAATTTTCTCTATTTTTAATTGACTCTTTATCATTTAGTATGTTGTACTTATCTCAAATCGGTGACTAAGCGGTTGGACCCGACATGTTTCGCTCTCGCTTCGTTAGGAATCCACACATAGCCGCTATCATCCACCCTACATAATTACTTCTTTGTAACATGTCAGATCCAACCACTTAGTCACTGATTTGAGATAAGTACAACATACTAAATGATAAAGAGTCAATTAAAAATTAAAAATATAGAAAATTGAGCCTGGGACCCATATCACTAGAAAATAAAGGAGGGGCTGTAGGGTTACAGTCAGGAGGAGTAAGGGATGCACCTTAAAGGGATCCCAATCTAATATCAGCTAGAGAAGTTAAACCAGGAGTGGTCAAATGATGATCCCTAGGACCTGAAGCAACTGGGATGGAGATCTTTGCCTTTGCTTTATATTTCCCATAGTGAAGGATGAAAAACAAATACCTCAGTAAAAAGAAGCTTGCCATATCATCACACCTTATGGCTCCCAAGGGGCTTAGCATGCTCCTTTGGGCATACCCCTTTGGTCACTCCTAGTGGTCATATGCTGTAGCGGCGTAGTCTTTTTCAAAGTAGGAATCAGGCCCTCAATGACAACACTAGGCTAACCTCCACAATGCCCGAGTGGAATCAGCAAACTGCACACAAACCCTAGATAGAGGAAGAGCCAATAAACGAGATGACACAGTCAGGAATAATGTTCCTCCACCACAGGATGCCATAAGCAAGTACCACCTCCAAAGTTCTCTGTAATGGTGCAGTCTATTTCAAAGGAGGAATCAGGCCCTCAATAACATTACCGGGCCATTCTCCACAGTGCCTGAATGGAATCAGCAAACTAAGCCGAGACTCTCTAGATCAGTGGTTCCCAAACCTGTCCTGGGGGACCCCCAGCCAGTCAGATTTTCAAGATATCCGTAATGAATATGCATGAGAGAGATTTGCATACCTGTCACTTCCATTTTATGCAAATTTCTCTCATACATATTCATTAGGGGTATCTTGAAAATCTGACTGGCCGGGGGTCCCCCAGGACAGGTTTGGGAACCACTGATCTAGATCAAGGAAGAATCAATAAACAAGATGAAACATTGAGGAACATGGTCAGCAAGTGCCACCTCCTGGTTTTGGGTAGGTTTTGGAGAACTCACCATATAATATAAGCAGATGTGTACCTGGGACTTTTTAATCTGATGTTCACTGCTGTACCCCCTAGAGTGCCCCACTGCTCCACTGAGATGTGTCTGTGTAGCCATACAGGCTAGAATGTATTGTTTCTTTCACATCTTTGGGTGGTGGAAGGGGGTCAGTAAGGGAGGATCATGTCTTAAACCCTCCAGTGTTCATCTGGTCAATTTGGGACCTTTTTGGCCCTTATTCATTTTTAAAACAGGTCTAGTCCCAAACCTTTAAGTAGTGCCCTGGACATTTTGTTAAATGTTTCATTATCTCTGCAAAACGTCCAAGCCCACTTAAAATATGCCTTCAGCATCCCCCCCCCCCCATTCATATTTAGATGAAGAGGGGATGAAAAGCCTAGAAAAAAAAAGCATCCAAAATGTAGGTTTTGAAAATAGTGACTTGGATATTTTAGTAAGTAAAAAAAAGCCCAAATGCCACTTTATGCCATTTCTGGACATTTTTCTCTTTTGAAAATGAGCCCCATAGTGTAAGTGGGGTGATTTGAAGAGCTATTTAAATTAATTGATCTTAAAATAAAAATTGTTCATTTAGACAACTAAATTATATTTAAATTGTCAATAAGGCTGTTTGTTGAAACAGCTATAAGATAGCCGACAGTATAATTGACAATGTGCTAACAGCAACTGAAGTTAAGTCTTGATAGAAGCAATTTTCAGGTAAAAAACAAGAAAGGAATTTTTTTTGTGTTTGTGTTCAATATTTTTATTGGTATATGACAATACAAAACAGAACAGTACGTAAACCATGAAAGCAACTAAAGGAACAGCAATAGCAGATAATTCAGACAGTTATCCTATGTCTGAAGCAAATCTAATAAGTGTCTCCAGTAACAAGAAGGTAATACATACAAAGAGCAAAATATACAGTATTGTATGGTAAAAAGAAATATGATATGTAATACAGAAAGGCGTAAGAAGCATAAATCTCCAATTACAAAAAGATGGAAGTCAGATGAATAGACAATGTCAGAAGGTGCAACAAATCACATATGCATCGAAGAACAAGAGGATAGTATCAAAGCAACATAGACATAAAATCAAATCAAACGTGTCGAACAGTGATCCAAGATAGGATCCCAGATTTCATGGAATTTCTGCAAGGAGCCAAGTTTTTCCGAATATATGCGTTCATATTATACTATGGTAGAGACACTGATCCACCATGCAGGAAAAAAAAACAGATTTATATTTCCGTATTACTGTCTGTGATATAGAATGTTAGTAGAGTAGAGCTGAGGTTAGAAGAAAGATACATTTAAAAGACAATACCAGTGTTTTAATACTGGCACTTTGTCCGGGTTTTGAAAAATTCCGCTTTGAGCCGTCATTGGGAGGGTGTCTGTGCAAGTACGGATGCATCCAATGTCATCATGTAACACATTCACCTTCGCAGATGCCCTCCTGGTGCGGCAATGAGTACTTGAGGGGGGCGGGGCTGGGAAGGATGAGGCTGGCTGGTGTGGAATGGGGCGTGATGTGGGCAGAATAGGAAGGGGCTAGGTGGGCCTTGGTGGTGGGGCCATGGGTCCGGAATTTATAAACATATTAACCCTGCCTAAGAGGTGCCTAACTTTAGGTGCCCTATATTGAATCAGCCACTTAGTAAAAATAGTGAGTTACATAAGAATAGCCTTACTGGGTCAGACCAATGGTCCATCAAGCCCAGTAGCCCATTCTCATGGTGGCCAATCCAGGTCACTAGTACCTAGCCAAAACCCAAGGTGTAGCAATATACCATGCTACCAATACGGGGCAAGCAGTGGCTTCCCCCATGTCTCTCTCAATAACAGACCATGGACTTTTCCTCCAGGAACATGGCCAAACCTTTTTTTAAAACCAGTTATGCTATCCGCTCTTACCACATCCTCTAGCAATGCGTTCTAGAGCTTAACTATTTTCTGAGTGAAAAAAAAATTTCATCCTATTGGTTTTTAAAAGTATTTCGAATGTTCCCTAGTCTTTGTAATTTTTGACGGAGTGAAAAATCGATCCACTTGTACCCGTTCTACTCCACTCAGGATTTTGTAGACTTCAATCATATCTCCCCTCAGCCATATATTTTCCAAGCTGAAGAGCCATAACTGTTTTAATCTTTCCTCATACAAGATCAGTTCCATCCCCTTTACCATCTTGGTCTCTTTTCTTTGAGCCTTTTCTAGCGCCACTATATCTTTCTTGAGATAAGGAGACCAGAATTGAACGCAATACTCCAAATGAGGTTGCACCATGGAGCGATACAGGGGCATTATGACATTCATAGTCTTGTTAACCATCCCTTTTTTAATAATTCCCACCTTCCTGTTTGCTTGGAAACAGAAATTTCTGAGAGAAGACTCCATTCAGAGTGTTGAGAACCTGATGTTGAGTCTAGTACCCAACTGAAGAAAATGATGGAGTCAGTAAAGATAAATCTGAGCTATAACTATCACATACTGAACACTGGCAAAGAACATTAACACACATAAAATTCTGTATCAAGTAAGTTCATTTAAAACCTGTACAAGAGAGAAAGGAGAAAAACAAATTTTAGGGAAAGAACCAAATTCTAGGACAAACAAAATTCAAATAAAAGTTAAAGCTATTAAAAATATTGATGCTTATCTGACAGTGAAGTAGTACTGAAGTCAGAGTTGTATCGGTAGTATTTTGTTGATAAGAAATAAGCACAAGCTGCATTTTGTTGATTTATAGTTTTTGAAGTTGTAAAAGACTGTAGGAAAAACAAGTTATTTTAAACATCGGTTTTTAATGTCAATAAGTTCTTTGTTAACATCTTATTTATTTAATTTGGAAAATATGAAAAAGGATCTGCAAAAGTTAGAGGAATGGTCTAATGCCTGGCAACTAAAATTCAATGCAGAGTAATGCATTTGGGGATTAATAATAGGAAGGAACCGTATATGCTGGGAGGAGAGAAGCTGATATGCACGGACGGGGAGAGGGACCTTGGGGTTATAGTGTCCGAAGATCTAAAGGCGAAAAAACAGTGTGACAAGGCAGTGGCTGCTGCCAGAA
Organism: Geotrypetes seraphini; assembly: GCF_902459505.1. Classification (NCBI taxonomy): domain Eukaryota; kingdom Metazoa; phylum Chordata; class Amphibia; order Gymnophiona; family Dermophiidae; genus Geotrypetes; species Geotrypetes seraphini. The sequence continues at coordinate 132,983,494 of NC_047085.1, read as the reverse complement.
GGATGCTGGGCTGTATAAAGAGAGAGGTAGTCAGTAGAAGGAAGAAGGTGTTGATGCCCCTGTACAGGTCATTGGTGAGGCCCCACTTGGAGTATTGTGTTCAGTTTTGGAGACCGTATCTTGTGAAAGACGTAAGAAGACTTGAGGCGGTCCAGAGGAGGGTGACGAAAATGATAGGAGGCTTGCGCCAGAAGACGTATGAGGAGAGACTGGAAGCCCTGAATATGTATACCCTAGAGGAAAGGAGAGACAGGGGAGATATGATTCAGACGTTCAAATACTTGAAGGGTATTAACGTAGAACAAAATCTTTTCCAGAGAAAGGAAAATGGTAAAACCAGAGGACATAATTTGAGGTTGAGGGGTGGTAGATTCAGGGGCAATGTTAGGAAATTCTACTTTACGGAGAGGATAGTGGATGCCTGGAATGCGCTCCTGAGAGAGGTGGTGGAGAGTAAAACTGTGACTGAGTTCAAAGAAGTGTGGGATGAACACAGAAGATTTAGAATCAGAAAATAATATTAAATATTGAACTAGGCCAGTACTGGGCAGACTTGCAAGGTCTGTGTCTGTGTATGGCCATTTGGTGGAGGATGGGCTGGGGAGGGCTTCAATGGCTGGGAGGGTGTAGATGGACTGGAGTAAGTCTTAATAGAGATTTCGGCAGTTGAAACCCAAGCACAGTACCGGGTAAAGATTTGGATTCTTGCCCAGAAATAGCTAAGAAGAAAAAAAAAAAATTTTTTTTTTTTAAATTTAAATTGAATCAGGTTGGGTAGACTGGAAGGACCATTAGGGTCTTTATCTGCTGTCATCTACTATGTATATAATTTAATTTGGTGCAATAAAGAGTATAATTTGTTTACTGCTAAAAATATAATATTTCTTCCCAAAGTAAATTTATCATCTTTACTGGGGGAATTAGCATAACCATATTATTTATGTGTTTTAATACATAGAGGGGCATAATAAAAAAAAAGTCTAAGTCCCCTTTTGGCCTAAGTCCTTAAACGTTCAAAGCATAAGCAGGAAAAGTGTCCATAACCAAAACAAACGTCCTTGTTTTGATTATGGCCTGCCTCTACTAAACGCCCAGATCACCACTACGTCTAAAAGTACACCCCCACGACGTCTACACTTTTTGGCCATAATGAACCCAAAAAACGCCTAAACCCCAAACGTCCAACAGAAGGGCTTTTAGGTGAAGGAGGAGCAAGTCTTTCACCTAAAAACTCGATTCTGTAACCGGTGTCTGTCAGAAACAACACCGGTTACAGAATCCCCCCCTCCCAAACGATCCAGGCAGGAGGGTGCCCAAGCCCTCCTGCCATGTCGAACCGCGAACCCCCTCCGACAACATTGGGGCAAGAGAGAGCCCAAGCCCTCTTGGCCCAGTGATCGTGCCCAAGCCCTCCTAGCCCCGGCGACCCCCCTCCGATTCAACGGGCCAGGAGAGAGCCCAAGCTCTCCTGGCCCCGGCGACCCCCCTTCGATTCAACGGTCCAGGAAAGAGCCCAAGCTCTCCTAGCCCTGGCGACCCCCCCCCCTTCGATTCAACGGTCCAGGAGAGAGCCCAAGCTCTCCTGGCCCCGACAACCCCCCCTACTGGATTGGGCCAGGAGGGAGCCTAAGCCACCCTCTGCCCCGGCGACCCCCTACCCCCCACCCCCCACTACAATAAGGGCAGGAGGGATCCCAGGCCCTCCTGCCCTCGACACAACCCCCTCCCCCCAACGACCCCCCCCAGAACCCCCGATCGGGCCCCTCCCGCCAACCCGTGACTCCCCCGGCCAACTCCACGACCCCACCACCCTCACCCCTTCCCCATACCTGTACATTGGCCAGACGGACGGGTGCCAAGCCCACCCGTCCGGAAGGCCAGCCAGGTCCAAAATGGGTCCGGATTGGCTCAGGTGGAAGAAACCCGCCCACAGGTGGGGCCTGAGGCACCTGGGCCAATCAGAATAGGCCCGGGTAGAGGAGTGATGGCATCGCGGTAGGGGAGATGAGGCATCTCTCCTGTCGCGATGCTTGTGGTGGGTAGGTTGCCGGACCACTGAACTGATGGCGCCAGCAGCCATCAGCTCAGCGGCCCCTTTTTCGGCACTTAGACCTGGTTTGACTTCGTCTAAGTCAAAAAGGTCTAAGTGCCGACTAGGCAACCTGTAAATGTTTTGGTTATACCTATGGTACGCCTAGGTGTAGGTCGGCCCACCTCCTGCCTACTGCTCACCCTTTCCCCTCCTCTAAACACACCTCTTTTCTCTCTGTGCGTTTAGTGGCAGGGGAAAGGCCTAAGCTGTTTTTAGATACGTCTAAAAACCAGCTTTGGTTATGGGTACTTGGACGATCAGGCTTTTTGATCGTCCAAGTAGCCATATAGGACACTTTTTAGACTTTTTTTTTTTATTATGAACCCCATAGCTATCAGCATTCCTAAATGAGACTGCCAATAACATCAAGGTGTCACGGCGCCGAAAACAATCTCAGAGGAATTGGACTAGCTGCATCACATAAGCACAGTAAAAGCTGAATGATCACTTCAAGGAAGTATGTGAACCTGTACATATATGGGGTTTCAATGAGTTTACTGAAGGGACAGTTTAAGTGCTGATAGGGCTTGAGTCATCTCTCCTTTCCCTGTTCCTTTTTTCCTCTCTCTCTTTTCCATTTATTCATTCTCCTTCCCTGTCTTATTATTTCTCATTCTCTTCCCTTCATTTCCCTCCTTACTACTACTTATTATTTCTATAATGCTGAAAGGTGTATGCAGCGCTGTACATTTAATATTCAATAGATGATCCCTGCTCAGAAGAGCTTACAATATAATATGGACAGACAGGACATCTCAGGGTTGAGGAGTTTCAGGTAGAAGGAATGATACAATGGGTATAGGTATCTAACAGTGAGTGAGAATTAAGAGTTCTTCAAAGACTACTTCAAAGATGTGGACTTTTAGTTTGGATTTGAATACCACTAGAGATGGAGCATGAAGTATTGACTCTGGCAGCCTGTTCAAGGCATATGATGTAGCAAGAAAAAAGGGACAAAGTCTGGAGTTGGCGGTGGAGGTATTGATAAGAGGGACTTACTCAATGAATGGAGTTCATGAGGGGGAACATAGGAGAAGATAAGAGGAGAGATTATCAGGGGCTATAAAGTGAATATACTTGTAAGTCAGTAAGGGGAGTTTGAACTGTATTCAGAAATGAATGGGGAGCCAATGAAGTGATTTGAGGGGGGGGGGTAATGTGAGCATGGTGGCTCTCACATATTCTGTCATGCAGCAACATGAGTCATGCAGAAGCATTTTGAATGGATTGAAGGAGTAAGAGGCAGATGAGTAGGAGACCCGAGAGAAGTATGTTGCATTAATCTAAGCGAGATGTGATAAGAGCGTAGATAAGGATTTTGGTAGTATTCTCATAGAGTAGAGGTCAGATTTTGGTAATTATAGAGGAATAAGTGACAGGTTTTAGTGGTTTGTTAGATCTGAGTGTAAAAGGGGAGAGAGGAATCAAATGTCACCCTGAGGTTGTGAGCTGATGAGACAGGGAGGAGGAGAGTGTTATCCACAGACATAGAGAATTGTGTGTATGGGGGGGGGAGGAATGTCAGTTTAGTTGGAAAGATAAGGAGTTCGGTTTTACCATATTCAGTTTTAGATGGTGGTGAGACTTCTAAGCGGCAATATCAGACAGGCAGGCTGACATATGGGCCTGAATTCCTGTAGAGATATCAGGTGTGGAGAGGTAGATCTGGAAGACAACAGCATAGAGGTGATATTGAAAACCATGGGAGGAGATCAGTGTTCCAAAAGAGTGAGTATATATGGAGAAGAGGAGAGGACCATGAAAGAGCATTGAGGTACACTGATAGACAGTGGGATTGCAGTGGAGGAGGATCCCTGTATCATACGCAAAGTGCAATGGCGGAGATAGAAAGAAAACTAGAAGAGATCAGAATCCTGGCATCCCAGTGAGGACAGTGTATCAAGGAGCAGGTAGTGATCAACAGTATCAAAGGCAGCAGACAATTTGAGAAGGATGAGGATAGAGGCCATTGGATTTGGCTAGGAATAGGTCGTTAAGACTTTAGCGAGGGCAGTTTCCATAGAATGGAGAGGATGAAAGCCCGAATGAAGCAGGTCAAAAATATCATGAGAAGAAAGGAAGTCCTGGCAGTGGTGATGAACAGCACATTTGAGTAGTTTGGATAGGAAGGGGAGGAGAGAACTGGGATGATAGTTGGAGGGGGATATAGGGTCTAGTGAGGGTTTTTTTGAGGAGAGGTGTAACTACAGCATGTTTGAAGACATCAGGAACTGTTGCAATTGAAAGTGACAGATGAGAACGATAACAGTAGGAATAATAGCTCCAAGTAGGTGGATAGGAATCGGATCAGAGGAACAGGTGGTGAGTTTGGAAGGGGAGAGAAGATTAGCAGTTTCCTCTTCAGTGACATCAGAAAAGGAGGAATAGGTGATAGGTTTTTTACAAAGTGAAGTTGGCAGAGTGGACAGTTGAAAGGATAGTGGGGGAGGTGACTTATTTGAGAATTCAAGGTGGATCTTGGGAATTTTGTCAAAGAACTCTACCTCTCACCTTACCAGTAGTATTACAGCTCCAGGTCTCCATCTGGCTTTTGTAGTGGTGTGGGGGCTAATGGGAATTTTGCAGAGAAGAAGCTGAGCTTCATGGGTTATCAGTAAATGCCACAATCAGTTAATTCTGGTCTGCCCTGTGTCAACCATAATCTCTGGAGATCCTTGCCACCACTGGAAACTATGCTACTATGGAACAGTAGTTATTTTCACTAGTGGGTACCTCTTCCATCACTTAAAATCTATACATGTATATACACTGCCAAGGATCATCAGTCATTTTCTCTGGTAGGATGGGGTTGGAAACCTGCTCTGGGTAATTTTTAATAGCCACCAACACTTGCTGGCCTTTCCCTTTCTTTGACAGAATGGGGTCTGAACTTTCCTTCTACCACATTGCTCCCCTCTGCAATCCTTAGGGGGCTAATTTTATCTTCTCTACTATCTTTCTTTATTTTTCTGGTGCTGTTGTTTCTGCTCTCCTCCATAACATAGGAATTGTAAGCATATGGATGGACAGAGAGACAAACAAATGAAATGAGCCTCAATAATAACTGGTATCACCTGATGTGTAATATGACTTAAAATGGAGAACAGAAAACTGAAATGCCAACTGCCAGCATGAAGCATCATAACATTTTTATTGATTACTGTAGAAATCAAAGTTGTCGTAATGGCTCTAAAATTTGAGGAGATATGGGAAAAATTAGAGTCTGCATGTCATGTTTCCATTAAGTCTTCTCTCTGTTCTGATCTCTCCCTTAGGATTATCAGGCAGGCTAAACCCCAATACTGTGAGCATATAACATCACTAGAATGAACTCTGAATTCTTAAGCAAAATTTTCATGTAGAACAAACCAAAGAATGATTTACAGTTCAGTTGCTTGAAAAGAATTGTAGCTCCTGCTAACAGAATCCACTTTCTACCAGAGTATCCCTGGGGGTTAAGGAGCCGGGAAAGTTCAGAACTTGCTGGAGATGATGTAGTTTACAAAGAGAATAACAATACTACAGAAGGTACTATAACTTGAATGTTATGGAGTAAAGATAACATGACAGGACTTTATATACCATTTTTTCTGTGTGATTACATAATCAAGTCAGTTTACATATTTTAATGTTGTGTGTTAGGAACTATTGAATCAGATTCAAGTCCTAGCGACTTGATGAATTACAGATTCATAAAGAAATTGGTTTTATGCTAGTCTAACAAGGCCCTCCAGTGTTATCCCAATAGTTGTCTTCAACAAACCTAGCCATCTAGTTGCAGGATGCCCTCGTCACCTATTCCCTTGTCTTCCCCAAAATGATGTCTTTCTCCAGTGATTTCTTCCTTCTAGCGATGTCACCAAAATAAGACAGTTATAACTATCATGTGGGCTTCAAATGACATTATCGGTTCAATCTCTCCCAAAATCAATTTATTAGTTGTTCTGACGGTCCACAGCATGCATAAAATCTGAGAAGTTCAAATGAATCAATCTTTCCGTTTTGCTACCATAATGTCCAACTGTCACATCCATAACTAACCACTGAGAAAATAAGTGTGTAGACAAGACTGATCTTCATTTTGAATGTTATTTCCTTGCTTTTAAATACTTTGGCAAGAGCCTTCATTATAGAGTGACCAAGTGCCATTTGTGACCGAGTAAGACCTGGACTGGAGTAGCCCGAGCCCTAACCTGGGTCATCCAAGCCTCAACCGAGCAGTTGAATGAGGCATGGAGGGGTAGAGGGGTGTCTGCATCAAAATAAAAGGTCCAGTACAGTTTTTTAGTGTGAATTTTAAGATGACTATTTTCTGGTTTTATATTGTAGTGCAATTCCAAAACATACAAACAAAAAAATTTCTCATTGGTGACTAAACAGCCTGTTAGACCACCATACTTTATTCACTACTAAAGTTCAAGAAAAAACATAAAAATAACTTTTCAATTTCAGGTCCTGGAACCTGCAACCTGATTACACTACTTGGATAGGTTCCCCATAGTTCTCCTGTGAGTATGAAAATTCAGAAGCAGTGATTCTTAACTCTTCTGTTACGTTTAATTGCATCAGAAGCAGTAATTCCTGATCCTTCTGGTATTCTTAATTCAATCAGAGACAGTAATTCTTAGTTTTGTGAGGCAATACCACCTTATCAGAAACAGCATTTTTACTTTCCCCAAACTCTACTCTGCAATCATGCTCTCAAATAAGCATGACTCCTCAGGTTCTATTTCAACATCATTTGTAAGCATTTCTTCTGGCATTTCTGTATCAGATTCATTATTACCTTCAGAAGAAAAATTAGAAGTTTCAGTCCTAAGGTTTATTCCTTGCTTTCTGTGGGGAATTCTGGCTTCTGTCCTCTGAATCCTGGCTAGCACAGGTCTGCTTCTCTCCAAAGATTCAGGGATCCTGTAAGCTTGTGGCTGCCTCTGAGCAAGGACTGATTGTCCCTCAAAACACCTGTAGTTCTCTGGTGCTTTGCTAATGAGCCTGATTAGCTTCCCTTCTCATTAACCCTGCCCCCAGAGCTGATTGCAGGAGCTAATCCCTTTGTGGGTTTTGCTATCACCTGCCTTGTGCATGCTGGTCCTTATAGTTCTTTGCTTTTAGCATTCCCTACCTTAGAACTAGGCAAGTATAATCGGGTCCCTTTTGGGTTGCCTTTCACTGGGGATAAATTTTGCAGGGTAGTTTCCCTAATCTAGGGGTAAGTTTAGGGATAGTTTTAGAGCACTGCAAGGTTTCTTCCAGCATGACAGCACTCTCTCCCTGCCACACATTCTACAACATATTTATTCACTACTTGTTCCTTGTTTGCAAAAGAATCCAAGAGATTAAAAGCTCTTTACAACTTCTATCATCTTCAAGTTCAAAATCTTCATCATTTTCCATGTTCATGATCTTCGTCTTTTTTGTGTTCAGTTTTAATCCTGTTTTATGACTTTCAGCTTTGAGTTTCCTCAATAGATACAACATATCTTCTTTACTAGTGATGATGAGTGTTGAGTCATCTGCAGGATGCAGGTTGTTTATATTTTAACCATCAAGACTCTCTCTTCTTCCAAATTTGCTTTTCTAAAAATGGTTTCACCATAAAGGTTAAACACATAAGGCAACAACATGCATCCTTATCTGACACCAGTTTTTTTGGAAACCCATCATTGTTGCCTTATTCACTTCTTACTGCAGCTTCTTGATTTTCATAGAGGCTTGCTTTAAGCAAAATTACGCATTATGGTATTTAAGTTTATTAGGTGTTTTAAATACCGCCTATTAAGGTTATCTAAGTGGTTTTTTACAGTCAGGTACTCAAGCATTTTTCCCATCTGTCCCAATGGGCTCACAATCTATCTAACATACCTGGGGCTATGGAGGACTGAGTGACTTGCCCAGGGTCACAAGGAGCAGCACTGAATTTGAACCCACATCCCCAGGGTTCTGAGGCAGTAGCTCCAACCACTGTGCCACATGTTCCTCTGTATTCCCATTTGTGATAGAGTACATGTCTACATATTTTAGACAGGTACTTATTTTGTTCCTGGAGCAATGAAGTCTTAAGTAACTTATCCAGAGTAACAAGGAGCTGCAATGGGAATTGGCTCTAACCACTAGGCCACTCCACCACTAGGGATGGAAAACTCAATAGATTAACACGTGCATGTAGAAAACAGAATGCTAGAGGAGCCTCAAACCTGATGAAGTAGAATTGAAACATGATCGTGTTGGGAGAGGCGCTCCTTGCATTAAGCCCAAGCAGATAAATGGCTTTTTAATATAGAGTGCAAATAAAATAGAATATAAGAATAAGATAATTGAAAGATTTGAAAATATTGATCCAGTAACGAATGAAGCTATCATCACAAGCCCTAGAGGAGAATGCTGAGGATCTATAAAAAACTGATATATGAGAATGTCTGTGGGATATTTATGTTGACTGTGAAGAATAACCCTGGAAATATAGCCAAATAATATTTTGCCTTCTATGAATATGGGAACAGAACACTGCATTATATCCTAAAAAGAATGAGCTGTGTGCTTTTTTTGTGTGTGTTTGCTATTTACCAAATCTTGTAGGAGTTAATGTTTCAGCAGCATGTACTAAAATATTAAAATTTCTTTCTTGAGTGCAACAACTATTCATGTACTTTTTAATGCTAACCCTATGAGGTAAAAATTACGGTATATAGATAAAATTATGTTAACTCAACCCCAGGATTACACACAAGGCTAATTCCCTAATTGTATATCTATATACAGGTGCCTAGAGAGCATCTGATTGGCACATATTGTTAAAAGAAAGTAGGCACCAAAAATTAGTTATTAGTTTGTTTAGAGTCTAGTTTTTATTTACCTTGGTTTACACTTATTTACTACATCCCTGCAACATTAGATTCTAGGTTATAAGGTCCATTTTTTTTTTCTAACATAGTAGCATGGAGGGACATAATAAAAAAAACAGTCTAAGTCCATTTTAGGTCTAAGTCGCCCAAAGTCGGACATGGAAAAAGGTCCCATGTCCAACATATTTTTTTTGTTTGAAAATCGTATAACTGTACGTCCAGCCGCCTGATCGCCCAGACCGCTAAGTCATCCATCTTTATACCCCATTTTCATCCAAAAATTTGTCCAAGTCACAAACAGCTAGAAAAAGACCTTTTGGGCTGGGAGGGGCCAGAAAAGTGATAGACTGGACACCCAGACATGGTACCAAAAAGGGTCCCACATAAAAATCTTACTACAGTTCCCTTATAGGTAATGGTGAGCCCCCCAAAACACCCCCAGAATCTACTAGACCCACCTATCTACCACCCCAATAGCCTTTATGGCTGCAGGAGCCATTTATATGGCAGTATAAAAGGGTTAGGTTTTTTTGGGGGGAGTGCACATTTTTCACCATGAATGCAGTGATTAGAGTGGCTTATGGGCCTGGGTCCTCCTCTCCATGGTTCACTAACCCACCCCCAAGACCACTTAAGCCACCTCTATGCCGCTCTACTAGGCTTTCCTATGCCAGGCTGCCAGGTGCTGATGTTCTGGAGGCAAATATGTAAAGCTGTTATTATGATTTTTAGGGGGGGGTAAGTGATCACTGGGGCAGTGTGTGGGAGTCTGTACTTTGTGTCTGCAGTGCTTATCTGGTCACTTTGGATACCTTCTTATGACTTAGACCTGGTTTTAGATGGCCTAAGTCACAAAGTCCAAGTTCCGTCTAAGCAGTGTTGTAAAACTTTAGGTTATATATGCAGTACAACTTGGGGCTCCTTTTACGAAGGTGCGCTTTTTAACGCACGCACCGGATTAGCGCATGCTATGGCGCTCGCTAGCTGAAAAACTACCACCTGCTCAAGAGGAGGCGGTAGCGGCTAGCGCATATGGCCTTTTAGCGCGCGCTATTCCGCATGTTAAGGCCCTAACGTGCCTTCATAAAAGGAGCCCTAAGTCTAGGACAGCCCACGTCCTGCCCAAACCCACCCTCGACACTCTTCCTGAAATGCCCCTTTTAGCTCTGGTCGTTCAGCAACACTGTGAAGGCCTAGGTCATTTTTAAATACATCTAAAACCCGGTTCAATTATCGGCACTTGGACGACTTGTCTCATTTATTGTCCAAATGCCGATTTAGGCCGGTTTTTCTGTTTTGATTATGAGCTCCATAGTAAATGATGGCAAATAAAGACCTGAACGGTCCATCCAGTCTGCCCATTAGTTATACCCATTAAAAATACGTAATTAAATTAACTTGTCTCTTCTTTGATATTTCTGGGTCATAGACTGTAAAGTACACCTGGTATTGTCTTAGGTTCCAAATGCTGAAGTTGCCATCCAAGCTCAGTCCAGCCTATCCAACCATCCTGTTTGCAGGATATCTACCATAAAGTCTGGCCAGTAACATCCTCATGTTCCAAGTTAGTGGAGTTCCCATTGATACCCTTTCTAGCCCATCCTACACCAAATTACCACATATGGGACACAGACCGTGAAAGTCTGTCCAGTACCGGCCTTAGTTCTTTAATTTACATCCTTCATTTTCTAATTAGAAATCCTCTATGATTATTCCACGCTTTTTTTTAATTCCATCACCGTTTTCCACTCTACCACTTCCCTCGGGAGGGCATTCCAGGCATCTATCACCTTCTCCGTGGAAAATAATTTCTTAACATTGCTCCTGAGTCTTCCTCCCTGCAACCTCAAATTATGCCCTCTAGTTTTACCATTTTCTATTCTCTGGTCAAGATTTGGTTGTATATCAATACCTTTCAAGTATTTAAACGTCTGTTTCATATTTCCCCTGTCCTTCCTCTCCTCCAGAGAATATATATTTAGGTCTTCCAGTCTTTTCTCATACTTCTTTTTGTTCAAACCCCTTACCATTTTTGTTGCCTTCCTCTGGACCACTTCAAATCTTTTTATATCATTCACCTCCAAAACTGAACACAATACTCCAAGTGTGGCCTCTCCAATGACCTATATAGGGGCATCAACACCTCTCTTCTTCTGCTGGTTATTCCTGGTCTTTATCTGCCATCATTTATTATGTTACTTTGAATATCACCCTCTAAATTTATAGTGAAATCTTTTATTTTTTTCTATTTATTTTTTTATTTTACTTAAATAATAATAAAATAAGCTTCCTTTATGGAAACTAATTTCCTGGGCACAGCATCAAAAAAGGACACTCATGATTATCCTTTCACTTGATCACTTGACACTTTTACCGTCAGGAGGTTGATATCCAGAAGTTTACTCTTATTTTCCCAGCTTGGTGCTAGTGAGTTTGTGTACATCATTTCTCAATCTACTTTTTTCCAAGCTAGTGAAGGAACCTCAGCTCAGGTTCATGCTTTTTATCCAGGCAATGGTTAATGGTGTTCCTAAAAGCCTCTTTCCTTCTTGTTGGAAAGAGGCAAAAATCTGGCCTTTGATCAAATAATTGTTATCAAAGGATCAAGAGTAGTCTAACTACCAACCAATTTCCAATTTGCCTTTCATTTCTAAAATCACAGAGAATATGACCCTTCAGCAGCACACAAACCACTGTACTTTACATGCTAATCAGAATTAGGCTAAATATTGAGACAGGCAGGGATACCATCCTGGTATCTCTTGACCTAAGTGCTGCTTTTAACTTAGGTGATCATGAATGTCTAATCCTTCATTTAAAAGAGATAAGTACAGTAGATCATGGTCTCTACCTAAGTAATAGGGATGTACATTTATTTGAAACCTTTAAAAAAAATAGGGACACACTTTAAATAGCAATTAAATAAAAAAAATAGTGTGTAAATACTATGGGGCTCATAATCAAAAGAGAAAAACGTCTAAAAACCGGCCTAAATCGGCACTTGGATGCAGGGCAGGATTAATTCTTTGAGGGCCCCTAGGCACACAAGTACACTGGGCCCCCTGGCTTTGCCCCGCCCCTGCCCCATCCCCATTTATTTGTTTTCTTATTTACTTCTTTATTTCCACTTGTATTTCTTTTTTTTTTTAAATTCAAAACAAGCAAAGATTAGCATACTAGTACACAGTTTCTCTTCTATGCTACCCCTAAACATCTTTGAACAAATTCCCTTTCCTTCCCTTCCCACCTACTTACCCAGTACTTTAACTCTGAACCCTTTCCATCTACTATAATAAAACCCTAAGCGTGCATGCACACTCTTACATGCGTGTTCCATGATCCGTATGTCCGTGGCGGCAGGAGTGTGCATGTGCGCTTAGGGTTCTATTACCTTGGGAGAAAAAACAGCACCACACTCGCGGAACCCCAAGGATGTTCTGAGCGAAGTTATTTTTAAGTTCTAAGCTGCGGTGGCGGCTCCTCTCATGAGCCCCACCTGAGTCAGAGAAGTCTTCCAACGCAGGCAGGGATCATGAAACAAGACGCCGCGGCAGCTTTAAACTTAAAAATACTTCTGGCACAGAACTAAACGATCGGTGAAAGAACGTCGGACATTGTACGCGATCCCGGCCGCTTCTCACACACACTAGCGGGCAAAACAGCTTCCCACGCACCAGAGCAACCTCTAAGCGTGGGCCACCCTGCTCTTCAGCTCCTCCAGGCAGCAGCAGACCTATCAATAGCCAGGAAGTACTGTAAGGCCCTCTGCTGCTCTTCTGTCTTCCCTCCTCTTCTAAACAGCCAGATGCTGGATAGAGGAATCAGGTAAAGGGTGCTGCAGTACAGGGGGAGCAGTGAAGAGGTGCTGCTGGGCAGGGGGGAAAACAGGAAGGGAGGCCTACTGCTGGACAGGGGAGCAGGGAAGAGGTGCTGCCGGACAGGGGGGATGTAACAGGAAGGGAGGCCTACTGCTGGACAGAGGGAGCAGGGAAAAGGTGCTGCTGGACAGGGGGGAGGTAAAACGGAGAAGAGCTGCTGCTGGACAGGGGAAGGGGTGGTGGTGGACACAGGGGAGGTAAAAGGAAGGGAGAAGGACTACTGATGGACAGGGGAGGAAAGAGAGATAGAAAGAAAGACAGCAGGAGGGAGAGAGACAGAAAGAAAGACAGACAGACAGAAAGCAGCCAAGGAGAAAAAAAAAAAGAAAGACAAAGACGCACATCTATTCAAGCACCCATTAATGTAATGGGCTTAAAGACTAGTACATATATAAAAGTGTTCAAATATATTGTAAAGCAGTAATATTATCCAAAATAGAAGTCTATATTAATAACCATGTTTACAACGCCTCACTCTACATCAACTAACTGTAACCCATATTTATGTATAAACAACCAAATTTGTAACTCCTCTAGTACGTTCCACTCCATGTATGTTAACTTGTAACAAAACAACAAGGCAAGCGGTCCACCAAAGAATCCAACATGAATCAAAAGAAGATCGGTAGAAAAAATGGAGATTCAAATCAGGTTTATTCAAGGTGCTTCCAAGAACCATGCCTAATGCATTTCGTCAAACAAGGCTAGTCAACACTAACAGAAAACCATGTCTTTCATACACACTGAACACAGATACACCCTCACCCTATATGGAATAAGTAGTTACAAACTAAAAATAGAAATATGTTGATAAAGGTTAAACTAAACCGCCAAGAAGCCAAACTGCAAACAGTGTAACACCACAGAAACAATGACACATAGCCCCCTAATACTCTGCAAAATATACATATAGCAGATGTAAATTTGAAGAAACTGACACATTTTGATCATTATTGAAAATAAAATAATTTTTCCTACTTTTTTGTCTGGTGATTTCATGAGTCTCTGGTTGCACTGCCTTCTGACTGTGTATCCTTTCTTTTTTCCTCCTGCATGCTTCCTCTCCTCCAGATCTCATCCCAACCAAGAGTCCCTCCAAGAGTCCAACTTTTTATTCCTCTCTTCCTGTTCCCTTTCTTTCTTTCCCTGCCCCCTCTTTCTTTCAGGCTTTCTTTTTTCCTGTCCCTTCCCTTTTTTTTTCTCTGCTGCTGCTGCTGATTTTGCCAAACCACCGCCCTCGATTTCCTCTTACTTCCCCGATGCGACGGGCCCACAAGCCTTCCTGCCCGATGTCAAATCTGATGGCGGAGATTCCAGGCCAGCCAATCACTGCCTGGTTGGCCCAGAACTTCAGAACTGATGTGGGGAGGGGTGGGTGGGTGGAGGAAGAAGGGCCCATCGCATCTGGGAAGCAGGAGGAAAGCAGGCGACCTTCGCAGCTCAAAAGAGAAGGCACAGGCCCGGGGCCAGGGCAGCTGCTCTCCTTGCTCCCCTCCTAACGCCTTGAGGGGGAAAGATGAGGCGTTCTAACAGTACAGGGGGAGGAGGAGGTGAGGCAAGAGATCACTTCTCTCCTGCAGCCAAAATTGTCCTTTTCAGAGGGGCCCTGACATGCCAGCTGTTCTCACAAGCTGCCGGCGTCTGCCCGAAGTTTTCCCTCTGACGCAACTTCCCATTTCCGACAGGGCAGATCGCGGCAGAGGGAAAACTTTGGGGCAGCTGCTGGCAGCTTGAGAGAACAGCTGCCTTGTTGGGGCCCCAATGAAAAGGACAATGTAGGAGTTCAATCAAGAAGTTTGGACCGCGGGGCCTCCTGGATCTGTTGGGCCCAGAGCAGCTTCCCTGTTTGCTCCCCACTAATGCCGGCCCTAGGGCCACCCCTGACAATTCCAGACCCTAGGCATGTGCCTCCTGGGTCTATCTTTTAATCCGGCCCTGCTTGGACGATCATGTCAAAAACGTCCAAGTGCCAATAATAAAACCAGATTTTGGACGTATTTAAAAATGACCTAGTGCCACTGAACGACCAAAGCTAAATGGGGCTTTTCAGGAGGAGTGTCGAGGGCGGGAGTTTGGCGGGACGTGGGCCAGCTTAGACTTAGTCATACAGCATGTATAACCGAAAGTTATACAGCCCACAATCGACGGAACTTGGACGTTATTACAAAAAATCACCTAAAGTCACCAGATAAGCACTGTAAACACATAAAACAGACCTCCCCCACACTATCCCAGTGATCACCAACCCCCCCACCCCATAAAAATATTAATCACATCTTTAAAATTCAGCCTCCAGACCATCATCATCTGGCAGCCGGGCATAGGAAAGCCTAGTCGTCCAGCACAGAGGCGGCTTAAGCCGTCTTGGGGGTGGGTTAGGGACTCATGCAGAGGAGGACCCATGCCCATAAGCCCCTGTAATCACTGCATTGATACTTAAACATGTGCACTCCCCTATACACCCCCACAACCCTTTTGTACTGTCATATAAGTGGCTCTTGCAGCCATACGGGCTATTGGGGTGGTAGATAAGTGGGTCTAGGGGATTCTGGAGATGGTTTGGGGGGCCCACCGTGACCTATAAGGGAGCTGTAGTGAGGAGAAGACATGGCATCCTTTTTGTGAAGTTCACAGCAGTACACTGTAAGGTACCCCACTATTTAGGTGCCATGTCTATTACTTTGCAGACCCCTCCCACGTCCAACATGGCTTGTTCTAGACATTTTTGACTTGGACGAAAAGTTGGACAAAAATGTGGTATAAAGATGGACAATTTAGTGACTTGGATGATCAGATCTGCAGAATGTATAATTAGACGATTTTTGCAAGAAAAAAAATTTTGGATGTATTTTTCGAAAATGTGTCCTAGGCTGTTTTTTACTTTGGACAACTTGTGACTTAGACGAAAATGGACTTAGACATCCCTTTCGATTATGCCCCTCCACATAATCTAATAGACCCAATCCTGCTACAGGAGTGACCTTAATATATTTAAGTCCCCCTTTTACAAAACCATAGCGCATTTTTTTAGCGCTGGCCATGGCAGTAACAGCTCCAATGCTCAAAGGAAATCTATGATTCATAGGGAATCTCCCTGCCGCGATCAGCTCAGCAGCCATGGCAGGAAACCCCCTTAGCCAGGAAGTCAGCCAGCAGGAGGGATGCCCAGGCCCTCCTGCTGAACCCCCCCAAAGATCACCAACAAGAGGGATGCTCAGTCCCTCCTGCCAGATTCCCCCCCTGAAAAGTTGCCTCCACCCCAACAACCCCTAAGTCCACCCGGATCCCCCCAAACCCGGGGAGGGGTCTAAGGCCCTGATTGGCCCAGGTGCCTAAGTCCCCTCCCATAGGTGCCTGGGCCAATTGGAATCTTAGGCCTCCCTCCCAGTCAATTCTGGGATGCACTGGAAGTGGCCTAAGACTCCAATTGGCCAGATCCCTTAGGAGCGTCCTCAGAGACTGAGTGACTAGAGTTCAGGAGGTATCAGTGTCCTAAGGGAGTGACCAGTGGCAGGAAGGTCTGCAGGGACCAGTGCACCAGGGGTACTGTAGCTCTGAGTGACCGGTGGCAGGAAGATCCATAAGGACCTGTGCACTGAGGGTATCCTGGCCGATGGTGACTGGTGGAGGGATCGGAGAAAGTAGCCAGAAGACCCAGAGGGAAACAGCCAGAACTAGAGGTCCTTGGTTGATGATGAATGGCGAGTGACCAGCAGAGGGACCAGAGAGAACTAGTGATAATCAGCAGATAGATTGGTAATGGTACTGGAAGTAGCCAGAATACCAAGAGGAAAGCACCCAGAAGTACTAGAGACCCTCGACAAATGGTGATTGACAAGTGATCAGTGGAGGGACTGGAGGGACCAATGGTGACCAGCAGAGAGATTAGTAAGGGTACTGGAAGCAGCCAGAAGACTCAGAAGTCCAGTGAGGGTAGGAGATGACCAATAGTGACCAGAAGGACTTGTGGAGACTGGCACTATCTTTGGTGGCCATATTGACCAGGGAAATGTGTTCAGAAGAGCTTGGTTGTATTTAGAAGAGCCTGGTAGTGAAGAGTGTCCAGAAGAAGGTGGTGGTGGAAGGGAAAACAATGTGATCAGAGAACACTGGTGGTAGAAATGGAAAAAAATGTGATCAGAGGAGCCCAGTTTGCTCTCCTATAACAATTCGATCTATCTGAGACCTTTGATGTTGTCCACCATGATATTCTAATTTATCAACTTTCTGAGATAGGCATTGATTCCACAGTCTTAGACTGGTTCTCGAAATTCTTATGATCCCACTCTTGCACTGTTAACATGAATGGCACCATGTCTTCTCCTTGAAAATCGTTATGTGGAGTCCCACAGGGATCACCTCTGTCCCCTATTCTTTTCAACATCTAGATGTCTTCCTTGAAACTCTTCCATCTATCTCCCTTTGAAACATTATATACATATGCAGATGACATCTTTGTCCTTCTTGAGGTAGATTCAAACCTCACTAACCTCACTGAGAATATAATAGCATGCACAATGAAACTCCAATCCTGGGCCCTCACTGTTCAAATGAAACTGAACGATTCCAAAACAAAACTACTTTGGCTTGGCCCAAAATTAGATCAGCTATCCATGCTCATTTCATTACCTTATGGTCCCACACTGCAGATTGAATTCTCAAGCAAAGTTTTGGGGGTCATTATTGACTCTACACTTTCCTTTAATGACCATCTCAACTCTCTGGTAAAAAAATGTTTTTTTAGTCTTCACATGTTGAGAAAAGTGAGATCCTGCTTCCACCGACACTTTGTTGTCCTTGTACAATCAATCATTCTTTCCAGACTAGACTATTGTAACTGCATCTATCTAAGTCTAACCAAGAAAAGTCTTCAAAGACTTCAGCGGATACAGAACACTATAGCTAGATTGATCTTTGCAAAAAGTAAATTTGATCATGTTCCTTCACTTCTGTCAAAACTTTACTGGCTTCCAGTAATTTCTAGGGTTCACTTTAAATGTGCCTGCCTAACATTCAAGATCCTACATGGCATTCTTCCTCCCCTAATTCCACTATCTTGGAATTCTTCGAGACCTGACATTACCAGATCCACCCAAAAACTTAAACTATCTTTCCCCTCGTTAAAAGGCATCATCTATGCAGGAAAATTAGGGAAATCTCTTTTCTTCAAAATCACTGAGCTTTGGAATAACCTTCCTGCCCTGCTGCGGAATCTGGGCACTTTCCAGTTATTCCGAAAGCATCTGAAAACTTGGCTACTCTCAAAAATGTAACTCTCTCTACTCTCTTTATAATCTCTAATTCTTATTATGTTTGTGTACTCTAACCCATGTGTTTTACCATTTTCTTTTTTGTGAGGCACATGATGGATTGAGAGTGGACATTCCTACTATATCCGACCAGTGCATGCTAATCTGATAATATAGAATTAATGTGAGAACACTAAGAGCCTCCTAAAACAGCAGGTGGCTAGTACTCCCCATGCTAATGGGAATATTAGCACACAACTTGCAAAGAAAACAATAGGAAAAGCCTTAAAAAATGCAGCATTCAATCTGGCCTTAGTGCTTAGGAAAATCCTACGTTAGTCTGCTCAAAGCCCAGATTTTACTGCAGCTTAGTAAAAAGGATTCCTTTGTGAGCGATAGATTTGGATGCACAAAAAAGATTATATTAAACATAGAAACATAGAAGATGACGGCAGATAAGGGCCATAGCCCATCAGGTCTGCCCACTCTACTGACCCACCCCCAATGTTCTCAGCTTTGAAAACTACACATGATTCTCAGCAGGATCAAGCTGATTCAAACTGGCATCTTAGTTAAGCCAAGAAGCACACAAAAAAGAAGCACTAGGGACCTTCAAGTCCTGAGCAGTCAAACTTCCATTTATTGAAGGACCTGACACGCTCAACTGACACAATCAGTATCCAAGTTATAACAAGACTCCTGGGAAGATCTAGAAGACTCCTGGAAGGAAAGTAAGCACTAATTCAGAGGTGCCTGAGTTGTACTGAGGGAAGAGCTCTCACTACAAGTGTAACTTCACTCTTGCTATATAGTACTCCCCCAATATTCGCAGGGGTTCCTGGAACGGAACCCCTGCGAATCTTGAAAAACCGCAAATACGGTTTTTAGCGGGGGAGACAGAAGAGGGCAGCCGGAGAGGCAGGAGAGAGCAGCCGGAGCGCCGGCGAGTGAAGGAAATCACTCGCGGTATGCTCCGACTGCCTCTTCCTGCACTAAAGTCGGGCCTCACCAATCAGGAGCAGCATACCACGAGTGATTTTCTTCACTTGCTGGCGCTCTGGCTGCTCTCTTCTGCTTCTCTGGATGCCTTCTCCTGCCCGGTTATTTGCGGTCAGAAAATACCATGAATACTGGGATCATGAATACTGGGACCGTGAATCGCTGACCACGAATGCCCGGGGAGCACTGTACCTTGGATACTGATTGTTGAGCGAGTCAATATTGTATGTTGTTTGGCTATCTTTCCATTGTTCTTTGTATGGATTACATTGAATGATACCTGATGGAGGTGGATACTCCAAAACACAGACCGTTTAAATAGAAGTTTGACTGCTCAGAACTTGAAGGCCCCTTGTGCTTCTTGATTATTTTGTACTTTGACTCCCTCTTTATTTTGACTAACTTAGTTCCTGTCTGACTAACTATTTTGCTGATTGAAAACTTGCTGTAAATATAAATTAAAAGTTTTAAAAAATTAATAGGTGCTTACTTGATAAATATCAGGCAACCTTCACTTTTCCCAATAATTTTTCACTTCTCTCCTGGCTTCTCTTGTATTCTCTTTTTGGTTTTCTGCCTTTCTGCACTAGCCCCTTCTTTTATCAAGTTGCGCTGCAGAGCAGTGCGAGCTAAATGCTGAGCCACTCATTCTATTCTATACATATTTGATTACACCAGCAATACTGCCTTTGTTTGTGGTAAGCAAATTAATGCAAACACTTTTAAAACAGAGAATGATGAAGTTTCTGGAATCTTGTGGATTACAGGACATAAGGCAACATAGATTCACTAGAGGTAGGTCTAGTCAGACAAATCTGATTAATTTCTTTGACTGGGTGACCAGAGAATTGGATAGAGGGAGTGCGCTAGAAATGGTTTATTTAGATTTTAGCAAAGCCTTTGACACTGTTCCACACAGATGTCTAATAAATAAACTGAGTACCCTCAGGATGGGTCCCAAAGTGATGGGCTGGGTAAAAAACTGGTTGTGTGAAAGGCAGCAGAGAGTAGTGAGCAATGGAGATCGCTCAAAAGAAAGGGATGTTACCAGTGGTATGCCTCAAGGTTCTGTTCATGGGCATTTTCCTTTTAACATTTTTATAAACGATATTGCTGAAGGGCTGTCGGGTAAGATTTGCCTCTTGGCAGATGATACCAAAATCTGCAATAGAGTAGATTTGCCGGATGGTGTGAATAACATGAAGAAAGACCTGGCAAAGCTTGAAGAGTAGTCTGAAATCTGGAAGCTAAAATTTAATGCTAAGAAATGCAAGGTCATGCATTTGAGTTGCAAAAACCAAAGAGAATGTACAGTTTAAGGGTGAAGAACTTATGTGCACGACGGAAGAGCGGGACTTGGGTGTGATTGTATGTGATGATCTTAGTGACCAAACAGGTTGAAAAGGTGACGGTGAAAGAAAGAAGGATGCTAAGGTGCAAAGGAACAGGTATGGCCAGTAGGAAAAAGGAGGTATTGATGCCCCTGTATAAGACTTTGGTGAGACCTCATTTAGAATATTGTGTACAATTCTGGAGGCCGCACCGTCAAAAAGATATAAAAAGGATGGAATTGGTCCAGAGAAAGACTACTAAAATGGTATGTGGTCTTCATCATAATGTGTATACTTTGGAGGAAAGGCGGGAGAGGGGGGATATGATAGAGATGTTTAAATACCTATGCAATGTAAATGCACATGAGTTGAGTCTCTTTCACTTGAAAGGGAGCTCTGGAATGAGAGGACATACAATGAAATTAAGAGGAGATAGGCTCAGGAGTAATCTAAGGAATTACTTAGATTACGTTTTTTACAGAAAGGGTGATAGATGCATGGAACAGTCTCCCGGAAGAGATGGTGGAGACTGTGTCTGAATTCAGGAAAGCCTGGGATAGGCATGTGGGATCTCCAAAACACAGCACTAAGACTCATCTACTCATTGAAGAAACATGACCACATTACAGAAGCATATCTCAAATCGTACTGGCTTCCAATCCCAGCAAGAATACAATTCAGATTCTACTGTCTACTATTTAAGACTTTATATGGAGACAGTCCAAGCTACCTGAACAATCGCCTCATCCACAACACCTCAACCAGACATAGGAAAACTCACAACCCATTCTCATACCCTCCAATTAAGGAAATCAAACGTAAAAAACTATATGATGGCCTACTGGCCACTCAAGCAGCCAAACTGGACAACCAAATCGCCAATCTACTGACGGCATCCCTCGACCACAAGACTTTTAGAAAAGAAATAAAGACCATACTCTTCAAGAAAGCCCTGAAAAAAGAAATAACACCACAAGTTTCAAACACCACCTCTTGCTAAAGCCAACTACCCCCAAACAAATAACCATACTCGTTTCTTAAGTTCTTGTTGTAATACTTCCTTGATAATTCTTTTGTAATCCGCCTTGAACTGCAAGGTAATGGCGGAATAGAAATCTCTAATGTAATGTAATGTTACTGCAGATGGGCAGACTGGATGGGCCATTTGGCCTCTGCCATCATGTTTCTATGTTTCTAAATATTGATTTTTGGCACTTTCAATGCAAAACTAAGCTGGAAGATAAGCCTACATTTTTAAATGAATAAATGCCTAAGAATAGAAACCCCAATTATAGTGTATACGACTGTTTAAAGTTAGTGGATACTATACATCTGGCTTATAAATATTCACATCAAAGCTAAGTAATGATTTAACACATTAGCAATTTACACATTAAGTTTAAACAGTGAAAATTCATTGTCAGCTGTCAATTTTTGAGATCCACAGCACATCATTTAAATTTTACTTTTACATTGTTCTTTTTCTTTTTTCTTATCTGGTATCATTAGGAATTAATTGAGTAATGAAAACAATTTATGGTATCATGTCTGCCAGCTACTAGACAGAATGTCTGCAGTTGTATTGTACAAAGAAGTTTTTATTAGACATAGAAAGAGATTAGAAAAGAAAGAGAGACAAGATGTCTGTCTGGGATACATTTAGGGAATATGACTTCTATGCATCTGAGCATAATTTTCTTTTACGAACAAATCATCCCTGAGAGAAGGGAATGAATTGAAACTAGATATGTAGTAAATAAATGCATTTCACAACGTTGATTTTGCTCCTCAGTCTTTCCCAGAACTCCTGAAATAACTTGGAATAATGACATTGATGATGATGACAGTGTGTCAGTATGTCAGAAAAGGGTTGGTTTTGTTTTTGGGGTTTTTTTTTTTTGTTTGCTCTTTCCAAAAGATGTGTAAAATTGAAAACTCCTTTCTTAATGCTATTTTTGAAATACTGTAATTTGGAACTACTGTTTTCTTTTAACCTTTCACCACAGCATATAAGGCAAAATTCTTGATATAAATTGACAAAACATAACAACATAAAAATTGCCATACTAGGACAGACCGAAGGTCAATCGAGCCCAGCATCCTCTTTCCAACAGTGGTGAACCCAGGTCCCAAGTACCTAGCTAGATCCTGAGTAGTAAAACAGATTTTATATTGCTTATCCTACAAATAAGCAGTGGATTTCCCCATGCCATCTCAATAATGGCCTATGGACTGGCAAAGGTATCATAAAAAGGTACAAACTCATCAAAATAAGATGTAGGAGAATGGAAAAAGTAAAAACGTTAAAATGGTTACAAAAAATCAATATACATTTAGGATTGCAGTTAAAGACAAAGGAGACCTTTCACCAAACCTTAGTATGTGCTAGCAGTTTGTTTGTTTTTTTAAATTCTTTATTGATTTTCCAAATATCAACAATGCAATACACAAGTATATAAACATAATAAATCAAGAAAAGCACATTCATCTTACAGACATACATGAGCAAACATTTTATCCTACCCATCTACCCAATGACTAATCAATAAAAATACAAATACATAGAGTCTTTCAATAACCTTTCCCTATTTAAAATAGTAATGTAATCCCACCCTGGATATATATATTCAAAGGGCTAGAATTAAGATAGAAATAGCCCCCCCCGCCCCACCCTTCCCTGGATGTATGAGGAAATAAACAAAAATTAAAGACAAAAGACAACTATAATGAAGTAATAAAAGACGTCAACAGGCCCCAAACCAGTTTAAATAAATTGTTATGCCCCAACATGTCAGCATTCATTTTCTTATAACTATAGCTTGAGCATAAATTTGCCCACCAAAAAGGAAAATTGAGGCGATCATAATTTTTCCAATTACAAGTTACAACTAATTAAAGGTTGTATTTCAGATACTATGGCAGAATCTTTAACCATTGTTATACCGAAGCCAAATAAAGATCCCATGCTGGTTTCAAATTACAGGCATATTTCTTTGATTAATGTTGATGAAAAACTCCTGGCTAAGTTATTGGCTTTATGCTTAGCTAAGGCTTTCCATTATATTATTGGTATGCACCAAATGGGATTCATTGCTCAAAGACATTCTTCAAATAACACCAGACTGGCTTTTCACATGTTAAATTTAATGAAAGTCATGGAAGATACGGCCTTCTCTGTGTCCTTGGATGCAGAGAAGGCCTTTGATCGTGTGGAATGGACTTTCATGTATTAAGCAATGGACTGGTTTGGTATAGGATCTGGTTTTATTCACTTGATTTAAACCTTGTATAGTTTCCCTTCTGCCAGATTATATATCAACTAGTTGTTAAGCCTGTTACATTAACGGGTGCTAGAATATATGTCTGTCTGTCTTTTTCTTTCTGTCTCTCTCCCCTCCATTTCCCTGTGTAGCGCTGTCTCTGCTTTCTTCCTCATTCTGCACTCTCCAGCTGTAACATTACTGCCTCGCTTTTTCTCCCTGCAAGCATCTCTGCTATTTATCATTCCCAGTCTCTTTGCTCTTTTTCTCTTCTTGCAGGGGTCTCTGCTCTCCTTTATCTATATGCTCCTGAATCCTGCAAACCTCTACGTTCTCCTGTTTTCTCTGTATGTTCCTGATCCTGTGTTTCCCTGTAGGTGTCTCTTCCTTCTTCTTTTTTTTTTTTTATTCCTTCTTCTTTATCTGAACATTCCCTTCCTCAGTCTCTCTAACTGCAGCTCTCTTGCCCTCTAAGCCCCTGCTATGCATGTCGCTCCTGATCCCCTTTCACTGACCCTTGCGACTGCATCATTTTTTTATGCCAGCTGGGTTTCCATAGGTACAAAAAATCTCCCCCACCCCCAAAAAAGATGTTAACAGAATAGGAGGGAAGAGACAACTGGAACTAACCCCTTAATAAGTGAGTAAATGAAGTCCAATGTTATAGTGAAGGAAAGCCCTCAGTCACACAGCTAACCTGGGGAAAAGTAAGAAAACCCCAAGGGTACAGCTGTTTTCTTACTTTTCCCCAGGTTAGCTGTGTGACTGAGGGCTTTCCTTCACTATAACATTGGACTTCATTTAATCACTTATTAAGGCGGTTAGTTCCAGTTGTCTCTTCCCTCCTATTCTGTTAACATCTTTTTTTGGGGTGGGGGAGATTTTTTGTACCTTTTGAGATTTTTTCTCCTCCAATCTAAGGGTTCTACTTGACTCGAGCGGGGTTTCCATGGCAACCCTGCTCGCTAATGCCCCGAACTCGTGCTAACTGTGATTGTGGTCTCCTTGCTCCGTCTTTTCGTTATCAACCATTTCTGAGGTGAGAAGCAAGAGGAATTATTGATTACTCTTAATTTCTGCCATGTTTTGTGCTCCCTTTGACGATGGCCCTGCTGCTACTGTGTGCATCTTCAGGGGGTGGGGGCGCTGACTGCCCGCGATCCCTCTCGACTTGCAGAGGTGGTGAGGGCGCTGATCAGCCGCGCATGCACACTCTCAAGCCTCTCCGAAGGCCGGCTCCCACGAAAATGCTACCCCTCTGTCCAAAGCCGCGGCGGCAGTCTCCCTCAAGAGGCGCACCAGCGTTGGAAGCCTTGTCTCCGATGCTGATGCGGTTCCCGAGAAAAGACACCGCTGCAGCCCCAAACAGAAAAACAACATCTCCATGGGAGCCAGCGCTTCGGCGTGTGGTAGGTGCTGGAAAGTAAGGCTGGGGACTCGCGCATGCGCACTCATGTGGCCATGGAACTACTGATCATGGAAGCACGCAAATAGGAGTGCGCATGCGCGAGTTAGCCTTTTATTATATAGGACTAGTGTTTAAGCCCGTTACATTAACGGGTGCTAGAAAGCAGCCCCCTTTCCCTCTCCACCTCCAGTTCCTCCCTGTCTCTCTATGGCCCCCCTTCTGTCTTCCCCCCCAAGCAAAGCTGTCTGCCTCCCAGCACACCCCTCTCCCAAAGCAGCCCCCTTTCCCTCTCCCCCTCCTTTGAGAATTTTTACCTGCATGGGACACCTGCAGCACTGGCATGATACCCTCCAGCCGTTCCTCTGAGCGAAACTGCCACCACAGCTCAAACTCCAGTGAAACTGCCACCACCTATTCAAACTCCTTCACGTGCAGCCCACCTACAGGCTGTTGAAGCTGCCGCATGCGGTCCCCACAGTCTGGCCGTCTCCCTTAGTCCCTTGCCGCCCCCTTCCCTTCCAGTGGTCCCAACAAACCTCCTGACTCCAGCAGCAGCCGCAGTACTCTAAACACGCTGCTTTGCGGCCTTCTACTGTCCTGATTTGCTCTGCCATGTCCCTGATGACATCATCAGAAACGAGCAGAGCAAACCAGGGCAGTAGGAGGCCGTAAAGCAGCGTGTTTAGAGTGCTGTGGCCATTGATGGAGTCAGGAGGTTTGTCAGGACCGCGAGAAGGGAAGAGGGGCGGCGGCAAGGGACTAAGGGAGCCGGCCAACCACAGGAAGGGAAGGTTGGATGGGAGGGTCAGACCGCGTTGGGAGGGTCGGATGGGAGGTTGAATGGGGGTTCGGGTGTGTCGGGGTGGGGGATGGGGGGGTGAAGACGCCGCCGCCGAAGACGAACTGTCTTACAGGAAAAAAACCCTTAAGCGCGCATGCGTACTCCTGCAGTCACAGCCCGACAGATCAGGAATCAGGGAAGCACGCGGTAAGAATGCGCATGCGCGCTTAGCATTTTATTATATAGATAATACTTTTTCAGAATGTTTTCGTCTGGAGAGGGGAGTTAGACAAGGGTGTCCATTATCCCCTTTGCTTTTTGACATTGTTCTGGAACACTTATTATTGACTATTCAACAGGCAAAGGAGATACAGGGTACTCCTTATGAAGGTCAGGAATATAAGGTCTCTGTTTATGCAGATGATATTTTGCTTCATATGAAGAATCCTGAATCCACCATTCTGCATTTACTAGATTTGATTGACCGATTTGGAAAATTTTCTGGATATAAAATAAATTGGAGTAAATTGGAGGTTCTTCCGTTGAACGTACATTGTACAAACTGACTATTTGATTCATTTCCTTCCTTTGGAAGGAAGAGGGGATAAAATATTTAGATATTTGGATTCAAAAAACACTGGAAGATACAATGAGAGTAAATAAAAAATCTTTATTGCTGAAGGTCACAGAAATGTGTGAGCAATGGAATCCCTTATATCTTTCTTGGTGGGGGAGAGTCCAAACTGTCAAGATGATGATTTTCCTGTAGTTTGTTACCAAATGGGTATGTTGCCAGTTTATTTTCAGGGGTCCTTTTATAAGAAATTAAATAGTATTCTTACTAAATTTATTTGGCTGGGTAAAACTGCTAGAATAACTTGAGTATCTTTACAAAAACCAATTGTGGCGGGTGGGGTAAATTTTCCAAAGTTTTATAGGTATCATCAGGCCTATATACTGTGTCAGGGTATGTATTGGATCATTACTGAGCTCATGGAACATCTCCCTGATTGGCTTTACTTAGAATGACAACTTATGTCCCCATTAAGATTATGTCATTGGTGAGTATCAAATTACCCAGAATTTATAAGGACAATAGTATCTTATTTACCACATGGAGCACCTTACAATTTATTAACAACTTAACAGATATTCCAGTAGGAAAGTCTACATGTCAATCCTTATAGTTGAACTCCAAGATTCAAATTGATGAGTCTAAGATTCTCTGGAAGCATTGGTTGCAGGCAGGCATATGTACACTAGATGATGTGATATCTAATGGGAAAATGCTTGATTTTTCACAACTGCAACAATCATTCGGTATTTCAAAGTCTAAAATATATAAGTAGTTGCAGTTGAAGCAAGCCATTCAGAAGGGGTTCCCTGATTGGCGAAATCTAAAAAATCTGTATAGCTTGCCAGTCCTATGCTTCCAGACAGATTTCCTAGGGCATCAGGCTGCCCAGTGGTATAAATTAATATCTGGTTATATGAACAAGAAACCAAAAACAAGCTTGAGAGATATTTGGAACATTGAGATTAAGCAGCAGATTTCTACTACTCAATGGCCATGGATTTGGTCTTGGAGGATGAGATGTACAGCATCAGCATCTATGAAACAATTTTTTTTTTTTTTCTGCTACATAGAAGTTTTTGGACCCCTGTTAGATTACAAAAGTTAGATAGTTCAAAATCTAATAGATGTTGGCACTGTCATCTGGACATAGGGACACTGGATCATTTATTATTCGATTGTCCTTTGATACACAGTTTTTGGAGATCTATATGGGGACATATTACTCTGATTTTTGAGTCTGCGGTTCCACTGTCATATGACGTGATAATATGTGGGATGTTGTTATCTCCTATTCCTCCAATAGACAGACATAAAATCAGGTTATTGGGTATAATGACTAGGATAGCCATCCAAATGATTACGAAAAATTAGAAGAATTGTGACAACTTAAATTTCACTTTTTGGTGGAATTCATTATGCTTGTGTTATCGATACAAGAAAATGATTTCTGAACAAAAGAGTAATATTAAATGGTTTCATCTGATGTGGGGTCCATTGACCAATTTTATTGATTCTAATTGAATGGTTTTTCCTTTACTTCCGGTTATAATTTACACACCAGGGAAGGGGGTGGGTGGGAGGGAGACGGATAGGGTACAGGGAATGGTGTCCTAATGATTTGTAAATACTATTGTATGGTTGTCTTGAAAATATTGAAATCAGCGGGGGAGGGGCAAAAATTATTCTTATGTATTTTACTAATGGATTAAAGTGCTGTTTTGTTTTTTGTTTTTTTCAAATAATTTGTATGAATTCTTATATGCACTGTTTTTGGATTGAAAATGAATAAAGATTTATATTAAAAAAAGAAATACTGCATAGCTGCAAAATGGTTATTTGCATACATATGTGGACATATTTGAGAGTAGTTTCCATTAATAGGAATTTTAATCATGGGTGTATTTCCAATGCACAGAAAGCAGAGACAGAAGTCAGTTTTCATGTTTATGATTTTATTAAAGTTAAGATGCTCATAAACAGAATATAATACATCAAAGGGAAAACAAAATTCAAATTCAAATATGTGATCTGCAGCACGAAAAAAGGTGTGATTTTATACTGTGTGAGACTCACCAATCTGTTAATTAAGAAGTCTTGAATATAACCCACAGCATTGAAAACGTCCTCCTCTACATCTGTTAAATTGCCAATAAAAGCATGAGCCATTTCAAAAGCAGCAAAGACTGAGCAAATGTAATGGGGTCATTTCTTTACAGGCTGCTTTTTTCACATCATCATCAAAAAAAACAAACAAACCCTTTCTACATCCTCCAAAACATTGATTTCATTATTTTTTTTGCAGCAACTTGCTACAATTTCTTCAATGGACTGTGTTTCTATTATAATCAAATCATTGCCGGTTGTTACAAATTCTTCAAACTTCACCAAACTGTCCAAAGTTGTAGACTGCCTCTCAGTCAGCATTACTAAAGACTTTTCATTGTCAACTGTATCACAACATCCTGAGGAGCATGCAATGAATCAAAATGTGCCTTGTGAAAATAGTTGCTTATTACCTGGATAACTGTAATCCTTGAAGCATGCATGAAGTCTGTGGTGCAGGTGGAAAAGAGATAGCTGAGGGGAGATATGATTGAAGTCTACAAAATCCTAAGTGGAGTAGAATGGGTACAAGTGGATCAATTTTTCACTCCGTCAAAAATTACAAAGACTATGGGACACTCGATGAAGTTACAGGGAAATACTTTTAAAACCAATATGAAGAAATATTTTTTTCACTCAGAGAATAGCTAAGCTATGGAACACATTGCCAGAGGTTGTGGTAAGAGCAGATAGCATAGCTGGTTTTAAGAAAGGTTTGGACAATTTCCTGGAGGAAAAGCCATAGTCTGGTATTGAGAACGACATGGGGGAAGCCATTGCTTGCCCTAGATCGGTAGCATGAAATGTTGCTACTGTTTGGGATTTTGCTAGGTACTAGTGACCTGGATTGGCCACCATAAGGATGGGCTACTGGGCTTAATGACCTTTGGTCTGACCCAGTAAGGCTATTCTTATGTTCTTATACACTATGATTTTGACACATGTCCTTTGTGCCCCCAGTGCCTCCTTCTTATGTCCCCCCACTGCCTTCCAGATTTTGCCCACCCCCAAAGCCAGTCAGCTCTGCCAACTCTCCATTTTTTTCTCTCTGTTCCATTTCATGCAAAGTGTGCTGCACAATTGGAAGTCCCTTATTGGCCAATCCAGGACTTTCTTAGGCACTCACTAAGGAAGTCCCTGATTGGCTGAGGCATCTCAGGTCCCTCCCAAGGTGCCTGAGCCAATCAGGACTTTAGGCCTCGCCCAATGCATCGCATGATACACCGGGGCGAGGCCTAAGGCCTCAGACTCATCACAGGAGGCATTGGAGCAGCAGGGATTGAGCACCCCTCCTGCTCCGTTAAAGGTACGGGGAGGGGGGGTGAGGGGACCAGGAATGGGGAGGGGAGGGGACATCCTGGGGGTGGCAGGAAGAAGTTGGCATCACTCCTGCCATTTGTTTTGGATGGATGGGGAAGCATTGGAGCAGGAAGGATTGAGCACCCTTCCTTCTCCATTAAAGGTATGGGGGGGCAGGAGGGACCAGAGACCAGAGGCAAATAAGTTGGCCTCCCTCCTGCCATCGGGGGGGGGGGGGGGTGTGTGAGGGTCATGGAGTAGGGATGGGGCAATTGTTGGGAGAGGGAGGGGGGGTTAATTTTTATTAAAATCGGGCTGATATTTTGCATGTGTAAAACACGCAAAATATCTGCCTGATAAAAAAAAAATTTAAAGCCAGCAGAAGCCATGACAGCAGTGACAGGAGTTACATACGAGTTATTTTGCAAATTAGATATTTCTTAATT
The DNA here is from genome assembly GCF_902459505.1 of Geotrypetes seraphini. Lineage (NCBI taxonomy): Eukaryota > Metazoa > Chordata > Amphibia > Gymnophiona > Dermophiidae > Geotrypetes > Geotrypetes seraphini. The sequence goes on along the minus strand of NC_047085.1, from coordinate 132,953,229 downwards.
TATGAGCCAACAATTACGTCTGTATTCTGCATGCTTTTATATATATTTGCAAAATGTTCTTCACCCAATATTCAAAGTAATTTAAGTGGGCAGGAGAGACTGCCTGCTTAAATCATGCTCAGTCAGCTGTGCACCAATTTTCAGCAGCATTTAACTGGGTAGTAGTAAAGAATAATTAACATTAAAGATGATAAAAGGGATGGAACTTCTCTCATATGAGGAAAAACTAAAACGGTTAGGGCTCTTCAGGTTGGAAAAGAGGCGGCTGAGGGGAGATATGATTGAAGTCTACAAAATCCTAAATGGAGTAGAATGGGTACAAGTGGATCGATTTTTCACTCCGTCAAAAATGACAAAGACTAGGGGACACTCAATGAACTTACAGGGAAATACTTTTAAAACCAATAGGAGGATTTTTTTTTCACTCAGAGAATAGTTAAGTTCTGGAACGCGTTACCAGAGGATGTGGTAAGAGCAGATAGCGTAGCTGGTTTTAAGAAAGGTTTGGACAATTTCCTAGAGGAAAAGTATATAAACTAACTATATATATATATAACTATATATATATATAACTATATATATATATATATATATATATATATAACTATATAACTATATAACTATATATATATAACTATATATATAACTAAAACGGTTAGGGCTCTTCAGGTTGGAAAAGAGGCGGCTGAGGGGAGATATGATTGAAGTCTACAAAATCCTAAGTGGAGTAGAATGGGTACAAGTGGATCGATTTTTCACTCCGTCAAAAATGACAAAGACTAGGGGACACTCAATGAACTTACAGGGAAATACTTTTAAAACCAATAGGAGGATTTTTTTTTCCACTCAGAGAATAGTTAAGTTCTGGAACGCGTTACCAGAGGATGTGGTAAGAGCAGATAGCGTAGCTGGTTTTAAGAAAGGTTTGGACAATTTCCTGGATTGGCAGCATGGAATATTGCTATTCCTGGGGTTTTGGCCAGGTACTAGTGGCATGGATTGGCCACAGTGAGAATGGGCTACTGGGCTTAATGGACCATTGGTCTGACCCAGTAAGGCTATTCTATGTTCTTATGTGTTTAAGTCCTAACCTCAACCCACTTGTAAAGCACCCATTCTGCTTGTCATTGACCATGCTGCAAATGGTCATAAAAAAGTTTTTCTACCCATCAAGAATTTAGAAAAACTCAGAATTTCACTACTACTAATATATATATTTTTTTATTTTGTCCTTTTTCTTGGTTAAATATACATGAATACTTTAAAACTCAGGGTAAAGAATACCTAAATGCTTCATATGAATATGAAGAAATGTTGAGGGAGTAGAGCAATTTACGGACTTGTAACATGTCCATATTCTGCCATACTCAAATAAATTTTCATTTTCTCTCTGGGTAAATAGTTTATTTGGTCTCTGTCTTAGCTTGGTAGAAATCAATGAAAATGTCTGCAATGCAAATACACAAAAGTGACAGAACCCATCATTAAATACCATGCTGTTATCACTGCGCTGAAGTTTACTCTGTCTCTAGCCAGATTACACTGTCATAAATTCTCTCCAAGGCTGGTACTTTCGGTGCGGGGGTGGGGGGTGGGGGGGAGAGGGAGGGTCCTCATTCCTCAAATAAGCCTTGCAAATAGTTTGTTATAATGAATGAAATGGTGTGATGGTCGTTTAAATCCACTTTTCAAGATAATATATAAAAATAAAACAAAAAACAAAGGAAATATTATTGGACTATAATGAAAAACTCCAGGCCACAAAACAGATCTCGCCTGGCCCTATTTGGATCTCAAGTCCATAGTACCAATTTTTTTAAATCACTCATTATTCCCTCTATAGTCCCCTACCCTTTCATCTCTTCACTAATTTCCTACCTCAGCAACATGTATAGATTCAACCTTGTCCTGTTTGTCTGTCATAACTAGATTATAAGCTCCTTTGAGCAGGAACTGTCTCTCTTACATGTTTAATGTACAGCGCTGCATGAATCTGCAGCTGTAGAAATAAAAAATAGTAACAGTAGTAGGGTCTGAATGGTCATGCGTTGGTAAGTTGGCAAGGGATGTTCTGGAGGCAGAATTGGTGGGGGGGAAGGGCTGAAAGGAAGGGAAGAGGAGGAGAGCAGTGTGCAGCAGGCACAACACCACAGAGAGCTATGTAGATGCTGGACCATGTTCAATGCATAGCTAAGTGACCAAATAGGACTGCAGAAAAAAACAGTCCTAACTTTGGTCAGTTAGCTATGCAGGTGCAGTACTGAATAATAGCTGGCACCTGCATAGCTGTCAGTGGTATCTTGCCTGCCAGAAATGTGTTCACTTCCTGTCTTCTCCCTCCTGAGCCTCCCCCCACAAAAAAACATGATTGACCGCACCCCAACAAAACCTTCCACCATTACAAATGCCTTCCTCCCGATACCAAACTCCAAATTCTGAACTCTTGATACCAAGGCCTTTCCCTTTTATCAGTAGCCCCCCATGGCCTACCTTTACCTCTCTGGTGATTTAGTGGGTCTTTGGGGCAGGAGCGTTCGCTCTTTTACTCTTGTCCTTAGGGGCTGTAGCTTTAAAATGGCATCTGCAACTCTAGCAATAGCAATACCACAAGACAACCTCTAGAGCGGTGACCACCATTTTAAAGTTGCAGACATTAAGAGCATGAGCAAGTGGGGTTCACTCCTGTCTCAAAGATCCACTTGACACTAGGGAGGTAAAGATAGGCTCAGGAAAGCCTACTGACACATAGGGAGGGGGGCTTGGTATCAGGGCCAGGGTGATTAGTATTGTGAGAAGATCTGGGAGGAGGGCTGATTACCTTATGTGGGTCACTGCTGAATATTGGTGGGGACCCACATAAATCCAGTCAGCAAAACTCTCGGCCAGTTAGCCTCAGATATTCAGTGTCAGTGCTCACATATGACCCAACACTGGAGCTAATTTAACCAGCCGTGGCTTGTTCTAACAGTTCGCTCCTTTTGATAAAATGTAAAAATAATAATAATAATAATAATAATTGGAAGCAAAAAATAAAAAAATAGAAATGGAAAAAATTTGTGATTTATTTCTCTTCCTCAAAATGAAAGAATATCATTCAATAGAAAATTTTCTTGGTTTCAAATTTGGATAAATCGATTTCTGAATAGATAATCAATTTTAGTAATCCAAATGTACAAAGCTACAGTTAGCAAGTGTATTTCCACTGCAAAAATCTTATTCAGCAGTACTGCTTACAAGATTCTTACCATATAATTACTGTACAGTATAATGCTGGCTACGCAATTTTGCACTGACAAGAATGTTTTGTGATTGAAAGAAAACAGATTTCAATAGTGTTTGAGAAACAGTGCTTTGGAGCCCCGTCAGTTTTTGTGAGTGAGAAAAAAGAAAGAAGCCACTGCCAAGATCAACTGTTTGATCATGGATGTTTCCCTCTTTCTTTCTTTCTTTTTCCAATCCATTTGAGCTATCACTGACACATCAAAATATGTCTAACAGACTGCTCACAGCAGAAACACTTAGCATTGATACTTGCATTTCATTCATGCTTACGCACACACACATGAGTAGAAAAATCACAATACCACTTTTTGGCACAAATTGTGCCCACAGCTTTATTTCACAATGCAACAGCAAGGAACAGATAAAACAAAAGTCTTAGCTCTTCCTACCTGTACTTCCAGAGTGGCCTTTTACCTCAAACCATTACTCTACCCTCGGCTATCTGGTTACACCCCTAGCCACTATATATAACCAAACATGCACCAATGTTCAACAAGAATACATGTTACAAATGAGACTAGCAGTTACAATAAGGCTTAACCTCCACCTCAAGTGGTGTCACAAACTTTTATTCCCTTCCCCCATAATGTTTGCCACCTGAAATAACATTTTTTTTCTTCTATATCTTCAGCAACTCCCCATATATACACACCATCCCAGCATCCCAGTTTCTTGCCAATTCACATCCTCTTCTACCCCACTGCTTACTCACACGTATAGGAGTTGAAGGGTGGGAAATAAAATTCCAAAACCAATTCTTCCTCGGAGCACCCTTTCTCCAAACTACACTGACCACTCAGTGACCATGTCCACACATACTCATTTATCAATCTTCAATCTAAAAATGAGGCGATAGATCACAAAAAAAAACCACCACTCGGGGCTCTTTTTACAAAGGTATGCTAGCGTTTATAGCGCACACCAGATTAGTGCGCACTACCTGAAAAACTACTGCTTGCTCAAGAGGAGGCGGTAGCACGTGTGGCATTTTAGCACGTGCTATTCCGCGCATTAAGGCCCTAATGCACCTTTGAAAAGGAGCCCTCAGTTTAGAGAAAAAGTCTACCCCAGCCATGGACTGCATTAGTAGAGGGAACCGGCCGAGTATACCCTCAGGTCAAAAGCACGATTCTACCGCCAGATCACTTTTTCTCCATTTTTAAATAAAAATGTTAATATTTGTATTTTATTTTTAACTCTTGCATTGGGAGACTGTTGGTGTGCCATCTGCCCCAGAAACCTGAAAACAAGTCCACTAAAAGTGAGAAAGAGCATCAGCAATATGATAAAACATACCAGTCATATGTCTGGCCCCCAAAGTCAGATTTAACTGCAGCCAGCATAAGTACACTTAATGCAGCAGGTCACTGGGCAATGAGCTGACTGCATGTCCACAACTTGAATCATAAGAACATAAGAACATAAGCAATGCCTCCACTGGGTCAGACCCGAGAACCATCATGCCCAGCAGTCCGCTCACGCGGCGGCCCAACAGGTCCAGGACCTGCGCAGTAGCTCCCTATCTATACCCTTCTATCCCTTTTTCCAGCAGGAATTTGTCCAATCCTTTCTTGAAATCCAGTACCTACTCTGTCCTATTACGTCCTCTGGAAGTGCATTCCAGGTGTCCACCACACGCTGGGTAAAGAAAAATTTCCTAGCATTTGTTTTGAATCTGTCCCCTTCCAATTTTTCTGAATGCCCTCTTGTTCTTATATGTTTTGAAAGTTTGAAGAATCTGTCCCTCTCTACTTTCTCTATGCCCTTCATGATCTTGTAGTTCTCTATCATATCTCCTCTGAGTCTCCGCTTTTCCAAGGAGAAGAGCCCCAGTCTCTCCAATCTTTCAGTGTATGAGAGGTTTTCCATGCCCTTAATCATTCGTGTCGCTCTCCTCTGGACCCTCTCAAGTGTTGCCATATCCTTCTTAAGGTACGGTGACCAATACTGAACACAGTACTCCAGGTGCGGGCGCACCATTGCCCGATACAACGGCAGGATGACTTCTTTTGTTCTAGTCGTAATACCCTTCTTAATAATACCCAACATTCTGTTTGCCTTCTTCGCGGCTGCTGCACATTGTGCCGTTGACTTCATTGTTGTATCCACCAGTACACCCAAATCTCTTTCAAGGTTACTTCCCTCTAATACTAATCCCCCCAATTGGTAGCTGAACATCGGGTTCTTTCTCCCTATATGCATGACCTTACATTTCCCTACATTGAATTTCATCTGCCATTTATTCGCCCACTCCTCCAGTTTGTTTAGGTCCCTTTGTAGGTCCTCACACTCTTCCGTAGTTCTAACCCTTCTACAGAGTTTAGTGTCATCCACAAATTTTATAACTTCACATTTCGTCCTCGTTTCCAGGTCATTAATAAATACATTAAACAGCAGCGGTCCCAGTACAGACCCTTGTGGAACTCCGCTCGTGATTTTCCTCCAGCCCGAGTAGTGACCCTTCACTCCAACCCTCTGTCTTCTGCCTGCCAACCAGTGTTTGACCCATCTGTGTACGTCCCCTTCCACCCCGTGGTTCCACAGCTTCCTAAGTAGCCGCTCATGGGGTACCTTGTCAAAGGCCTTTTGGAAGTCGAGGTAAATGATGTCTATGGGTTCCCCTTTGTCCAACTGGCAGTTCACCCCCTCAAAGAAGTGCAGTAAATTTGTTTGGCACGATCTTCCTTTGCAGAAGCCATGTTGGCTCGCTTTCATCAGCCCATGTTTTTCGATGTGCTCACAGATGCTGTCCTTTATCAGTGCTTCTGCCATCTTGCCCAGAACCGATGTCAAACTTACCGGCCTGTAGTTTCCCGGGTCTCCTCTTGACCCCTTTTTAAAGATAGGTGTAACATTTGCTATCTTCCAGTCCTCCGGGATCTCCCCAGTTTTCAAGGATAGGTTGCAAACTCGTTGGAGTATTCCCGCTATCTCATTTCTTAATTCCTTTAGTACCCTAGGGTGGATTCCATCCGGGCCTGGTGATTTGTCGCTTTTCAATCTATCTATCTGTTGGAGGACATCCTCATGGCTCACCTCTCTTGTTGACAGTTTTTCTTCTTGATCACCATGGAAGATCACGTCGGGTTCTGGTACAGTGGATGTGTCCTCGCTCGTGAAGACTGACGAGAAGAATTTGTTTAACCTGTCGGCTACCTCTTCTTGCTCCTTTATCACTCCCTTTTTGTCTCCATCATCCAACGGTCCTACTTCCTCCCTCGCCGGTTGCTTCCCTTTAACATATCTGAAGAACGATTTGAAGTTTTTTGCCTCCCTGGCCAGCCTCTCTTCGTATTCTCTTTTCGCTCTCCTAACCACTTGATGACATTCTCTTTGGCGTTTTCTGTGTTCCTTCCAGTTTTCCCCAGTTTGGTCCTTTTTCCATTTCCGGAATGAATTTTTCTTGTCTCCTATCGCTTTCTTTACCTCATTGTTTATCCAAGCGGGGTCTTTTGTTCGGTTTTTTTGGCACCCTTTTCTAAATCTGGGGATGTACATATGTTGTGCTTCTTGCACTGTGTCCTTGAATAGAGACCAGGCTTGCTCTACAGTTTCTCCTCTCCTTGAGCTATTTCTGAGTTTTTTCCTTACCATTGCTCTCATAGCATCATAGTTCCCTTTCTTAAAGTTGAACGTTGTCACTGTGGTTCTCTTCCCTTTTGCTGTACCTACTCCTAATTTGTACTGAAACATGTTGTGATCGCTGTTTCCTAGTGGTCCTACTACTTCCACTTCTTTTGCAGGTCCCCCTAATCCGTTGAGGATTAGGTCAAGAGTGGCATTACCTCTTGTTGGTTCCTTGACAAGCTGATCCATAAAGCAGCCCCTCACAGACTCTAAGAATTCTGTTTCCCTCGCACAGTTTGAGTTTCCAATATTCCAGTTTATTCCGGGGTAGTTAAAGTCTCCCATTACTGTCACGTTTCTGTTGTTGCTTTCCCGCCTTAATTCTGCTGCCAGATCTTTGTCGTTTGCTTCCGCTTGACCAGGTGGACGATAGTATAGACCCAATCTTATGTCAAGGCCATTTTTTCCCGGTAATTTAACCCATAATGACTCCAATCCTTCCACCTTTGGTTCTATATCCACTCCGGACAAGGGAATGGTGTCTTTTATGTATAGTGCTATTCCTCCCCCCTTCTTGTGGGCCCTGTCTCTTCTATAGAGTTTGTACCCTGGCAGTGCTACGTCCCATTGGTTATCCTCGTTCCACCGTGTTTCCGTGATTCCAATGATGTCTAGGTCTCCTTTTTTGGCTATGACTTCTAATTCTCCCATTTTGGACTTTAGGCTCCTTGCATTTGCGTACAAGCAATTTAAGTCCCGGTTTTTTCTTTTCTCGGCTGGTTTTACATGTGTTTTGCTCCTCTTGCCATCCCCTATCTGGGCTACCAGTCCCTGATTTATGTTCCTTTCTTCCTCATTTCTTTGTGCATCTGTTTCGTCTGCAACCTGGTTTCCCAGTCTCTCCTGTTCCTCTAATTTTATCTGTTTGCCCTTCTTGTTGGTCAACAGTTTCTGTTGTTCGTCTCTTGCTTGTTCCCAGCATTTTTCCCACTCAGTATCTTCTTTGGATACTCTTGTCCGAACCGTCGACGTCGGGTCAACTATCGGCTTTCCCCTTCTTCTCAGTTTAAAGCCTGCTCGATTCCTCTTTTGACGTTGTTTGCTAGCAGCCTCGTTCCTGCCTTACTCAGGTGTAGTCCGTCCCTCCTGAAGAGCTTGTTCTTCCCCCAAAAAGTTGACCAGTTCCTCACAAAAAGGAATCCATCTCCTCAACCATGCGTTTATTGCTTGAAGCTCGGTCTGCCTCTTCACATCTGCCCTCGGTATTGGCAGAATCTCTGAGAATGCTACCTTCTGTGTCCTCAGCTTCAGTTTCCTTCCTAGGGTCTGTATTACTATTTAAAAAGGCTTCACTTAAGACCTTCAGTCACTTTCCGCACTGGACAGAATGCCAGGAAATTAAAATAGTATACAAATTAAGTTTTATTACATATATACAATATTTCTAGCCATAATCATTGATTAAGTACAGAGTTTGAATCAATACATTACCGGTTATCATCACTCCATCGGAGGGACCACGAGTAGGAGGCTTATTCAGATTGTCATCACATAGCTCATCAGCAATGGAAAAAAAATGTCCCTTCCTTACAGGTAACTCCCCCCCCTTAAATTGTACTTTTTCCCCATCCCCTTTTTCCAGATTGGATATACCAATGCGTGCTTATCTCATGTTGAGAATGTAATCTCCAATCAGTATGTCTTGAAAACATCTGGCTTAGCTCGTGGGGTAGCTCGTGGGTTGTATGCCCAGCCCCTCTTTATAGATTGGATACTTTTTCCCCTACCCCCTTTAGCCAGATTGGATGTACAAACGCGTGCTTATCTCATGTGGTGAGAGTGTGTTTCTGTTAAGCACCTATCATCAGGTGCTTAAGACTCCTGGCTCTGCTCGTGTGCTGACAGTGACTTGCTCTCATAATAGGCAGTTTATCAGTAGGTGCTGAAAAATTTCTGGCCTGGCTCGTTCTCATAATACTTGTGTTTCCTTGTAATAGCTATCATGGATCCTAGGCAGTGTCACTCAATATTAATATTCCTTTCATATCATACGTTTCACATACGTGTCACATTCGGTCCTTATTGAGTGATATTGCCATAGGATACCATCGTGGGCCGAGTTGGTTTACAGCATAGTCCATAAACCACATAACAATTCCACAAGGACAGAACAAGTACTATTATGGTTATTATAAGTAAAGGGTGAATTAGCCAATTCAAAGTGGTAGTAGCTGATGGTGCATAGCCCAGAAACACATCCCACCAGTGATGCGATGTTGCATCCGCAATTGTGGATCCAATATGAATAATTTGATCTGCTACAATGGTAGTACTAATCTGGTGCTCTAATATACTTTTGTTCAAATTCCTTATGGACTGATTTATCCTACGGGATCCTTGTATTATTGCCTTTAACTTTTCCAACTTCAAATCCCAATTTGGAACGGAAAAATTGTTTTCCCAGAGTACATTTGTTTTAAGTCCTAAATCAGGAGTTAAAACATAAGTTTGATTCTGCCAAAGAAGTGTTGACATATTGTGTAAGCATCCTACAAATGGTACTATCATTTTTGGTATTATTGGCTCATTAGTCACCACACATATTACACGTGGTGCTATTTCAATCATATATTGATAAGTTACCGGTAATATGGTCCATTCACACACATTTACAGTATTTTGTAATAAACATGGTTCATATACTATTGATTGTAATTTACAAATACGCCCTTGCAATGTGGAGTCACAAAATGTTAAATCATGAGTTTGATTATTCATATCAATCATTTGTCCGTTGAATTTAGGTGCCCAGAAAAATTGTTTCTGAGGTTCCCCCAGTATGAGGGGTAACACTACATATTTACACATAATAATTTTTTTTGTAACATTATACATTTTAAACATTCCTATGCAGTGAGTATCATTACATTGTACTTCTGGTGCTTGAAATTGTATCCAAAAGGTTTTTGGTATAGTTTTATTAAACACGGTCCTCCATATCTGCTCATTTCCAGTCATTAACTTAGATTGAAAAATTCCTTTTTGTTGTTGTTGCTGCATTGTTTGCAACGTACATAAAGTCCAATTAATTATGTTGGAAACCTTCTGATCAATTATATATTCAATATCTGCTGTGGCATTTGCTAGGTTAAGTAATTGATTATCAATCCCTGTTTGTAATAATGCAGATTGCCATATGGTAGGCATCCATTTTGCAGCTATAGTCAAAGCATCATTAATATTACTTCCCGCCTTATGTAATCTATTGGCCAATGTTTCAATATCAAATGTGTTTAAAGTACCTGTGATGGTACCATATCCCCCCATTAATGTATCATACCATGCTCTCCTTCCTCGGTATGAACATTGAGAAGAGGGAGGAAATGATATTTCAAACATCACATTAATTTTTTGTGCGTGTAGACCTACCATTTCACATGTGGATGGTAATCTCTTTATTTGTCCCGGATCTATCTTGGCCGTATCATTTTTTATGAATACCACAAATTCTACCCACATTGATCGGTTATAAATTTCTGTGGCATTAGTACATACTACATAAGACCTATTCACAGTAATATTCATTTGGGTTCCAATATATGTAGTACAATTGTTTGTAACAAAATATCTCTGAGTCGAACTGTTCCATGTCATAAATTCTTCTGTTTGACAACACATGACTAGCACTTCTGCAGTTATATTCAAGGTAGTGTTTAGTCCCTCATATAATACGTATTGGGCGATTGGTCTAGTGTGTTCATTGCTTTTAATTTCTGTAATCCATGTATGGTCTTTTATTGTCACATTTGCAATGACACATCTGGAGTTAGCGCTGCAAGTGAAGTTATCTTGCTTCCGATCCATTGAAGAATGCTTCCATCTCCATGACGTAACGACCCCTTCTTTAATTGTAATACGTCGCCCGGGGGCAGCGCCTCTTACCCCATACCATATTCCAAGGATTCCAAGGCACACGCATATCTGCAAATTTCAGAAAACATTATTACTCTCTCAAATAACATTTCTCCTGAGGGACATATTCCCATTTTTCCACTCCCGGTTTCATTACAAGGAGAGCCTTATCTTTCCCGATTGCAATCACCTCCGCTGGTTCCGGAGGTCCTTTAGGATTGCTAATCCAGATTTTGGCTCCTACGTTTACGATATTTGTAGCTCCAAACTCCCCTTCCCCTCTTACAGTCAACTGAGAAGGAGGGGTTATTTCCCTAATTGGCACGATATAGATTGGTATCAATAACAATTGAACTACTCGTTCCCCCTTCGCAATTATTACATCATTTTCTCCTAAATTTTTTCAATATGACTTTAACCTCCCCTTGATAATCAGCATCAATTACTCCCCCTAAAATGATAATTCCTTAAGGGCATACCATAATACTGAATAATCATGTCCAAAGTCCTTAGAGTGCTCCATTGTGACGCAGAAGCACAAGGGAATGCTAGTAATAATCTACAGCAGTACACATATATTTACATTTACGACTTTCGGGTAACGGTCCTATGAAACCCATGTGCCAAATTTGGGCTGGCAAATCGCCCCGTGCCCCATTACCTTATGTGGTACTTCCCATTCTTGATATGTTGACACACCGGACATTTTCCGATCACATGTTAGATCACATCTATTGTCAAAGGAATCCCTCGTTCCTGAGCCCACCTGTAAGTAGCTTTTTCTCCAAGATGTCCACTTTTCTGATGTGCCCAAATGGCTGTACCTTCCAACCATTCTTCCACCTTAGGAATTTCATTAGTAGTTGTTACAGAAATGGTAGCTGCGGCATCTGCTTGGGAATTAAACAATCGTTCCATTGAATCAACAGGCATATGTGCATCTACATGAAATACTGACGCTATTGTCTCCTGTACAATTTTTTCTATGTCTTGCCACAATTCTTTATCCCACAGTTCCTTACCATGAATTAACCAATTATGGGACTTCCACCCCATTAACCATGTAGCAAGACCATTAGCGATCGACCAGGAGTCAGTAAAAAGATATTCCACTCCCCATTTCACTGGGGATTCATGAGCATATACTGGCTTTATGATTTCCAGCTCTTCGTTAGGAATATTAGCTATTTTTTCGTGCAAAGTAGCTACCCCATGCTCACCTATTTTAGCTCTTTGGGAAATGTACCATTTCCATTTAATAATACTTTGTTCCTGAGCATATCCTACTCTATTTGACTTGGGATCAGACATTACCCATTGCATAATTGGAATTTGTGGTCGCAATAGTACTGTATGACTTAAGGTAATCTGTTCGGTTTCAGCCAACGTCCAATAACATGCTAAAAGTTGTTTTTCACCTGCTTCCGGGAATTTCCTGTTTCAGAATCCTAAGGGTACCCGTTTCCCACTTTGTTTTTGCCATAATGACCAATTAGCATGCATTTGATTAATAGAATTCCACTTCCCCCTCTCTCATGGGCCACAAATCTACAGCGGTCTGTATGGCTTGTTTAGCATTTTCAAAAGCAACCTGCTGTTCTTCTTCTCACATAAACTCATATTTTTTACTAGTTACCTTGTATATTCTTTGGAGTGGGAAAATCTAATATTTTTCATTTTGCTTTCTCTGTGATTTCCCTAATATCCTCTATTCCACTGAATTCCTAAGAATTTTACCGACGTTGCCGGTCCTTGTATTTTTGTTGGATTTATTTCCCTTCCCTTCTTTTTCATATAGTCAATTAATAAATCCAACTGCCCTTTCACCTCTTCCTTCGTTGTTCCCTGTATCAATATGTCGTCAACATAATGAGAAATTTGTATAGAGGTGAATTTCTGAAATTTATCTAAATGTTCCGCTACTATTTGAGGACAAATGGTAGGACTATGTAACCATCCCTGTAGTAGCCTAGTAAAAGTAGATTGGGCACGTTCAAACAAACCTGAAACCTACTTATAGGAATATACATTAACATTTTATAACATTTCCAATATTCTTTTATCGTTCTTAAAAACTTATTTCGGACTGCTGAAAAGTCCGCGGCTAGCCTTCAGATAGTGACTAGTCAGCCTGCTTGTTACTATTTCAGACAGTGACTAGTCAGCCTGCTTGTTACTACAACCAAAGGCACATCCTTCCTTAACACGTCTCACAAAGCTTTCTTCCACATTCTTGTACGTTCGTTCTATCTCCCTGCTTTTAACCATCTCTTAAAGAAACAATGAAGAGAAAAAAAAAATTCAGGCTACATCAGACAAATAGCTTCTAAATTACCTCCATTGTTCTTAACAGTATAGATCTACCCTACAGAAACTTTTTCAAACTTAAATAAACTTTCTTTGTTTCCTAAACAGCAAAACAACTTTCAATTAACTTCAAGTAGCTTATATCGGCTAATCGGAACTCCAAATAGCATAAGGCTTGGTAAAGTTTTATCCATAAACCCTTTGGTTCCTTGCTTACATTATTAATTTCATTACAAATTCCTACATTTAAATCCATAATTTGTTAATATTTAAGCATATTTTAAATATCGATCCCAGTTTTTGCAACATTCGTAGAATTGCAGACAGACTCCATGCTGTCTCTTTCCCCCTCCCCTCTGCCTAGTATTCACGTGTTAGCATTGAAGGAGGAAAAAGGTGGGGGTGAAAATCCCTCCCTTTGCAGTTTACTCTTTCAAACAAAGGAACTTTCACGTGTTAGCATTGAAGGAGGGAAAAGGTGGGGGTGAAAATCCCTCCCTTTGCAGTTTACTCTTTCAAACAAAGGAACTTTCACGTGTTAGCATTGAAGGAGGAAAAAGGTGGGGGTGAAAATCCCTCCCTTTGCAGTTTACTCTTTCAAACAAAGGAACTTTTACTCCAACATCCTATTTACTCGACCGCGCCTTTTCCGTGCCTTTTCTTATATTTTATGGCAGCAATATGAACTGCAGATTCCTCAGCTATCTTTTGATAGTGATCTAACTTATCTCTTCAAAGTTTACCACTACATTCCAGCATAAGACAACGCCTCTCTATTTCCACCTGCGCCCGTTCTGCTTTAATTTGTTCCTGAACTGCTGTTTGCATAACCGAATGTGCACTATTCGGTATGCAGAAGTTAATACCCGGCTCCTTTGAGCCAAAGCCAATACATCACCCGATTATCGGGGCATTTTTTTTTCTAAACGACATCACCCGATTTATCGGGGCATTTTTCTAAACTTGTACAAGATCAATTGGTTCTGCACTTCCCAGAACCTTTTCCCATGACTCTGCTAATCCATGATTATTGGCTAGTTCTTGTGCTATTAAATTATACGGTGCCTCGGTCCAGCCGGGCACCTCTGTAGGTTCTTTTGAGGATTTCTCTCTCTTCCTGAACATTCCTGTATCACAAGAGCGCTCAGGTTTTCTTTAGAGAAATCCTGCCGACTACGCCAATTAATGTATTACTATTTAAAAAGGCTTCACTTAAGACCTTCAGTCACTTTCCGCACTGGACAGAATGCCAGGAAATTAAAATAGTATACAAATTAAGTTTTATTACATATATACAATATTTCTAGCCATAATCATTGATTAAGTACAGAGTTTGAATCAATACATTACCGGTTATCATCACTCCATCGGAGGGACCACGAGTAGGAGGCTTATTCAGATTGTCATCACATAGCTCATCAGCAATGGAAAAAAAATGTCCCTTCCTTACAGGTAACTCCCCCCCCTTAAATTGTACTTTTTCCCCATCCCCTTTTTCCAGATTGGATATACCAATGCGTGCTTATCTCATGTTGAGAATGTAATCTCCAATCAGTATGTCTTGAAAACATCTGGCTTAGCTCGTGGGGTAGCTCGTGGGTTGTATACCCAGCCCCTCTTTATAGATTGGATACTTTTTCCCCTACCCCCTTTAGCCAGATTGGATGTACAAACGCGTGCTTATCTCATGTGGTGAGAGTGTGTTTCTGTTAAGCACCTATCATCAGGTGCTTAAGACTCCTGGCTCTGCTCGTGTGCTGACAGTGACTTGCTCTCATAATAGGCAGTTTATCAGTAGGTGCTGAAAAATTTCTGGCCTGGCTCGTTCTCATAATACTTGTGTTTCCTTGTAATAGCTATCATGGATCCTAGGCAGTGTCACTCAATATTAATATTCCTTTCATATCATACGTTTCACATACGTGTCACAGGGTCTTGAACAGTTCAGTTAGCGTTGTCCTGCTGTAATTTCTTCTGTTGACATCATTTGTTCCCACGTGGATTATCACTGCCGTCTCTTCTGTTTCTGCGCCATCCAGGATCCTCTCGATTCTGTCGGTGATGTCCTTCGTTCTTGCTCCTTGCAAAATAAAATTCCAGTTCCTCAGTCACTTACCCCAGAGCAACAAAGCCACTCAGACTTGAAACAGTTATTTAAGGCCCCTCCTATGTGAGAGGTCTTTGGCGTCTGGGCCAATCAGAGCCTTAGACCCCTCCCCTTTAAATCCCAGGATGCACCAGGGATATGAAGGCCGCCATTTTGAAGAGGCGGGCCTGCTGGTCGGAGGGAGTAGGCATCCCTCTGGCCAGCCATCATAAACAAGGTAAGGGGGATAAGGCGGAGGGTCATTGAGGCACCGGAGGGGGGTGATGTTGTCATGGAGTTGTGTAGCAGCAGGAGGGAGTCGGCATCTCTCCCGCTGATGGGTGCATATCTTGGGCAGCGTTTCTTGGCGTTAGGAGGGAGTAGGCACTTTTCCTACTGCCAGGAGGTATTGGGGGGGGGGGGTTGCTTGACAGTGGCAAAATTTTCAGACAGGTCTGAGCTGTCAAGCCTTACTTTCCTGTCAGTGCCTGAGTCCAAAAGTCCAAACTCAGATGTAGACGTCTTCTCACAAATGCCCCTCTATGGAATTGTCCTCTAGGAACTTGTCCAAACTTTAAAAAAAAAAAACCAACTGCTTTAACCGCTCTTACCACATCCTCTGACAATACATTTCAGAGCTTAGCTATTCTCTGAGTGAAAGAAATATTTCCTCCTATTGGATTTAAATATATCCCCCTGTAACTTCATTGAGTGTCTTTGTTATTGTGATGAATTTCTTTATCTTTTAATTTATTCTATTTGCTACTTTTCCACCATTGTGCTCCCACTCCAGCTACCTTCCTTATTATAAGCATTATTAGAAGCTAGAATGATACATACTTATAAGCTTTTTTAATGGTGAAAATTGTGATGCAGCAATATACTAAAATAATTTCCTACATAAACTTTTTGCTTCCATCCATATTGTACTACTGAAAGATGTGAAAAGAAAGACCTGGTGAAAAATGAAAAAGAAGCATTTGTAAGCCAATCTTCATGAAATTCTATAATCGGTTGGAAACTTTATTGAACACAAGACTTTCTGTTGGGACATACAATATAATCTTGCTAGCCACAATTCTATATTATATATATATATTAAAACATTTATTATGAATTGATCTGTTTTCCATTAAGTTCATAGCAGACACAACCATATAACTGAGCACCTAATAAAAATATACAGCCTCGTGTGTAATTGTGTCACCTTCTTCAGAGCAAAGTATAATTGAATTCATTTGTTTTATGTTTTAGCATCTCTTATCTTGAGATCCTGTTTACTGATATTGGTCCAGTCTCATAACTCTGCTACAAGATTGATTACTGGGGTTTCAAGAATGACTCATATAACCCCAGTGTTGAAACAATTGCATTGGTTACCTATGCAGCAGAGAGTACAGTTTAAGATTCTTTCAATCATACAGCAAATTTTATATCACGTTTCTCCAATGGCAATAAAGGGTTGTGTTTTTTTTAATACATCAACCCAGAAAATATTTGAGATCTGAAAATAGTATGAAACTGAGTTTGGAGGGTAAGATGTTAGTCTCTCATGTTAAGATTGGGGCAACAATATTGTCTGTGGCTGGTGCCATGCTTTGGAATGCGCTGCCGGGTATTCTGCGATTCTGTGATGGGAGACTGAACTTTAAGAAAATGTTGAAAACACAATTATTTGTCAATGCCTTCCTGTGCTAATGCTATTCTCTGTTAATGCCTTCCAGTCCTGTAAATGATTTTATGGGATTTTGTGTTTCCATCTTGCAGGATGAATTTAAAAGAAGATTTTAATAATGATACCATTAGGTAATTGTTTGTCTTGTTGAAACATGTTTAGCATTTCTTAAATATGTATGCATGTAATTTTGTAAACCGCATAGTTATTATGCGGTATATAAATTTTTAAATAAATGCATAAATAAATTATAAGTAACTATGTGTAGGGGACAAAGATGAGCTAGTACTGCTTTTCCTCATATTGAATGTATTGATTTATGTTTTGAATGCAAAAAAATAGCAAAAAGGGGGAAGGGAAATCTCACAAGGAAAATGGACTTCTGATTGTTTCCCTTTTTTTTGTTGTTGAATTTGTTTTTAATTTTTAAAGCTTCACACAGTGCTGTTTAATATGCTTACGTTATTATTTCATCATTATGTTTTGATGTTTTAACAGTTTCTACAAACTCCCTAGTGCCCCCCTCCCCTTCCTTTTACCAAGCCCGTGTTAGGCTTTTTAAATCACCTGCCGTGGTCATATTAGCTCTAATGCTAAGAATTTTGAGCGTCAGAGCTAATATTGCCACAGCCAGCAATAAAAAAAGCCTACTGCGCCTTCATAAAAGGGGGGAGGGGAGATTATGATTACTGTATTTAATAGTTTCAGTTATGGAGACTTTTAAATGTGATATTTATCATAATATGTACTATATAACATAGTTAATAAATATGTGAAAAATACGTGTTTGTAAAATCCAGTTATTAGCAGGGAAACATACAGGCCATGTATACCAGAAACGTAACTGACAGCACATAAACCAAAAATTGAAACGGAGAAAAAATAAACCTCAATTGAGGGAGGTTGGGACTACACAAGTACCCAGCCCTCCACTCATCATCACGGGTTTATAAAAAAACTCCGTGAACATATATATGAGAGTCACTGTTTCATTCGTTTTCATACATACAAAATCATGTTTTAGTCACTTTTTTTCAAAATCTTTTTTGTGTATAAGCGTCAGTATATAGCAATACAGGCCCGAATCCCAAACTTAACTCAATTAGTTAGCAAGGGCTACAGCTTAATTCAATTAGTGCAAAAACTCTTGGAGAAAAATACACTCATCTGGAAAAAAGAGATTTTCACCAATCTCTTTTTTCTATTGTATTGCTATATACTGACGCTTATACACAAAAAAGATTTTGAAAAAAAATGACTAAAACATGATTTTGTATGTATGAAAACGAATGAAACAGTGACTCTCATATATATGTTCACGGAGTTTTTTTATAAACCCGTGATAATGAGTGGAGGGCTGGGTACTTGTGTAGTCCCAACCTCCCTCAATTGAGGTTTATTTTTTCTCCGTTTCAATTTTTGGTTTATGTGCTGTCAGTTACGTTTCTGGTATACATGGCCTGTATGTTTCCCTGCTAATAACCGGATTTTACAAACACGTATTTTTCACATATTTATTAATTATTTGGACATTTTGACCTTAACAGATTGCTAGTTGTATATAACATAGTAACATAGTAAATGATGGCAGATAAAGACTCAAGGGGTCCATTTAGTCTGCCCAACCATACATGCTCCATAAATTAATTTAGTTTAAATGGTCCTTTTTCTTCGATATTTCTGTGCCAGAAACAGAGTCCTGCCCAGTAGTGTGCTTTGGTTCCATCTACTGGACTCTCCATCAAAGCTCACTCCAGCCCATCTTAACCATCCCAGCCCGTCCTCAACTGAATGTCCATATAAAGGACACAAACCGTGCAAGTCTGTCCAGCACTGGCCTTAGTTCCTTCAATGTACAGCATACCCATTATTTTATGATTAGAGATCCTTTGTGTTTATCCCACGCTTCTTTGAACTCTGTCACTGTTTTCTTCTCCACCACCTCCCTAGGGAGCGCATTCCACACATCAACCACCCTCTCCGTAAAGAAGAATTTCCTAACATTACTCTTGAATCTACCACCCCTCAACCTCAAATTATGCCCTCTGGTTTTACCATTTTCCTTTCTCTGGAATAGATTTTGTTCTACGTTAATACCTTTGAAGTATTTGAACGTCTGAATCATATCTCCCCTGTCCCTTCTTTCCTCTAGGATATACCTATTCAGGGCTTCCAGTCACTCCTCATACGTCATATATTTTAATTCTCCCTTACCCCCTCTTTAAATAGCATTTTTTTAGCACTTTTATGTGATCTGGTGCATCGCTCATAAGGTATGTTTTAATTGCTCATCTGTGCTCTCTTATTAAAGTAAATTTGGTTTGAAGACTTGGGCTTCTCTACTCTTCCTGGACTCCTTGATGTTTGTGCAGAGATCAATATTTTCCTCCTTTTTTTGGTAAAAAAAAAAAAATCGATTCATATGTTGATCTTATTAATTTCTGAAACAAGCTGAAAGCATCCAAAACATTTGAAAATGAACCAATCTTTCCTTTCACACCCCTATATATATATTTTTTTTCAGCTTGTGAGAAGCACATGTCGATCCCAAAGCTACCATAACATGTTTGAGCATGTCCCTCAGTAGTGCCTTTTTAACCTGCAGTAAGTATGCATCAATGCTTACCAAGGCTTAGTACAAGAACCCCTGATTTTTTTTATATGAATGATCACTCAGTTAAAAATAAGTACCAGGTAATTTGACACCATTGTGCAGGTCTGTGCTAAATTTCTGAATCTTGGCTTATCAATGCTGATATTTTCCCTTTAAAACATATTTGTCTTCCTTTGCATTATCTTTGAACACCAGGGCTCGAGAATGCATGTAAGGAAGGGGGTTAGTGGTAATATATCAACAGGCCTTGGATCCATCTTAGTGTTCTTTAAACCTTTCTCAGGGTTATGAGGGCTTATTGCTTTTGTTCAGTGTGCTGAGTTTATCATCTGCTGGCCCACACTGCCTAGACCTAATATCTCTTATAGATGCTTCTGCCTTTCTGCCAGGTAATCATGATCATTTGGTATTTCTGGCAGATTTTAATATAAATGCAGAAGACCTCGGTTCATCTGACATTGACATTTTTTTTGTTTACTATAACCTCCTTTGTTTCTGACTAAAATGTCAGTCTCCCTAATCAATGTGTTGGGTGTATTACTGATTTACTTTTTTGCCTCCCCATTAAGAAGTATCATGCGTTAGTTTGAGAAGTAAGTCATGAGTTAATTCCGCGGTCAGATCGCCAGCTCTAGTGCTTTGTTTTGAGTTAGAGGTGCTGATGGTCGAGACCTTTCAAAAAGCACTGCAACCTACAAAAGTTTATGACTCGCTGATGATAGCTGCAGAATATTTTGCATTTGCAGAGCTCAGGCAAGATGATAAATAATTGATAATTGACCTTGGATCACACATTTGGAAACACATCACACGCTCTCGTGTTAGGAAATGTGGTTCATTGCTTTGACTGAAATTTGTAACACTTAAAAAGTAGTTAGGAATGAGAAGAGTCTTGGGCTACTGCTAAGGCTTTGTATTGGTCTTCCCTTAAAACAGTATGATACAAGAAATGTCTAATGTGAGAATTCATTTTAGAGGATTTGGAAGGAGAGTGAAGTCCACCTTGCAGTTAATGCAGGCATAGATTCTATCTAATCTAATCTAATCTAATCTAATCTAATGCTTAGTTTTGTATACCGAGTCTTCAATCCAAGAAAGCTTGACTCAGTTTACAGTTTACAGTTAGATAATGTAATGAAAATATGAAACAGTAATTAAATTAAGCAAACAGTAACATAGCAGAAGTGGGAGAGGAATTAATTACCAAAGTGTTTGGTGAACAGAATGGTTTTCGAAAACTTGTGAAAGGATGAAAGAGAAAAAAAGTGGAAGATCATTCCAAAGTTGGGTGAACTTGAAGGACAGAGATTGACCAAAAGCTTTGGTTCTTTTGATACCTTTATTAGATACACAAGATTGCTTAAATTGTTGATCGCCCCTTGCAAAAGAGAATATATAAAGATTCCAAGATAGAGGAACTAACTGAGAGCACCTCAGCACCCTGGGGTTGTGGGTTCAAACCCCGCATTGCTCCTTGTGACCCTGGTCAAGTCACTTAATCCTCCATAGCCCCAGGTATGTTAGATAGATTGTGAGCCCACCAGGACAGATAGGGAAAATGCTTGAATATCTGATTATAAAACCGCTTAGATAACCTTGATAGGCGGTATATAAAATCCTAATAATAATAATAATAATAATTAAATTAAATTAATTAAAAAAAATAAAAAAAAGATACAAAAAAGAATTTTGAAAATGACACAGGCACAATTAAACTGGACTCTAAAATAAACTAATGCAGATTATAAAGCCAACGCAGATTATAAAGTAATGGTGTCACATGATCAAACTTCAAAAGGATTGCAGATGAGAAACAGAACACAAATTCTCCTTCCATTCACATAAGTAAGGAAATTACTCAATACTCATTGTTTCTTAGTTTATATTGCTCATAATGTATGATTTTCATCCAATTAATATGTGTGTATGTGGGAGAATGCTCCTACTACTACTACTATTTATCACATCTATAGCGCTGAAAGGTATACACAGCACTGTACATTTAATAGGCAGTCCCTGCTCAGAAGAGCTTACAATCTAACTCAGACAGAAAGGTGAGAAGAGTTAGGAGGTGAGCAATTTCTCAGATTGAGTTGGTTTTGGTTTGCCATAATAGTTCCTAACTACTAAGCCAGAATATGTAGAGTTTGATCTCAGTCTCTCAAATCTGTTCTAACACTTGCCATAATACTTGTACCAAATATATCTTCTTTCTGAAGTTCCATATAATATAATAGGCTCGATATTGAACTACAAGAGGCTGCATCAGCAATGAATATCCGGGGTAAAGATTGGCGGCTCACGCTTAGCCAACCAAGACAATTTTTGTTAGTTGACTGGCTAAGGCTAACAGTCTCTGATAGACCAGCCCTTTGGGCAGGTCTCTCTGGCTGCGTGCCTTAACTGGGCAGCTGATGAAAATTGGCAGTGAACAGTTATGTCATGCAACATAGTCGGTCACTGGGCTGGCCTGCAAGCCCAATATTCAGCGGGAATAGTTGGCTATCTCCCGTTGAATATCAGCCAAACGGGACTTAGCTGGCCAGGAGCTATTCCTAGCTGGCTAAGTCCCGCTGAATATCAGGAGGAATATGTATAGATAACATATCAAGATGTGCTTGGAGATTGTTTTTAATTAAGCATATGGAATCCAATATGATAGCCCAGTTCAATATATGTAAAGTGCCACAACAATAGAAGCCAAAATGAAAATTAATGTAAACATTCAAGGAGGAAAAGATTTCAGTGGGTTCCCACACAGGTTATCTATGTCAGTGTTTCTCAACTCAGTCCTGGAGTAGCCCCTTGTCAGTCAGGTTTTCAGGATATCCACAATGAATCTGCATACACTTGATTTGCATACACAGCCTTCATTAGCTGCAAATTTCTTTCATTCATTTTCATTGTGGATATCCTGAAAACCCGACTGGCAAGGGGGTACTCCAGGACTGAGTTGAGAAACACTGATCTATGTAACTCTCCATGGGAATTTTAGTACCTCATCACTAATCAGAAAAAACTCCTAAAAAAAGATGTGCATTGACTTATTTGTTATAGTAAAAGAGGTACATTGACTCTTTTGGTTTTATTCTTGCTTTATGTATGTTTATTTGGAAACCGTTGTGACTCCAGGTGGTATATTAAGTTTTTAAATAAATAGTGCTTATTCATACATATTCATAATCTTCTTTCACAATCCATTGGAGCAAAAATCAGTTTCAACATATCTTAAATCTCAGCAGTGACAGGCAGATAGCAACACTCAATGAAGTGTCCATTTCACAACTGCTTCATCAGAAGCTACTTACTGCCCAAATGCTTTTCACTCTATAGAAAAAAATATATATAGATCGTTGTTGGGATTTCGTATTAAGATGAGGAATTAAAGTCTAAAAGCTTTGTGCCCACACAGCAATTAAAGATATTTAGGGCTCCTTTTACAAAGGTGTGCTAGGGCCTTAACTCGCGCAATAGCGCGCGTTAAATTCCCAAACGCGCTAGCCACTACCGCCTCCTTTTTAGGAGACAGTAGCGCACCTTCATAAAAGGAGCCCTTAATCTCAAAAACCTTACCATGCTGCTTATCCCAATTCATGCAAACACCCTGCTTCACCGCGCTAGTTATTCTTGTGCTTGCAATTCACATGATCTTAATGGCACTGAGCAGTATTTTCAGTGGTATAGACTCCTTCACTTCTCCTGCAGCAGATTCAGGAATGATACATGGCTACATTAAGAGCAACGTGTGGCTATGCATGCAATTTTCTTGGCTCCTAGGCCACAGCCCTAAACAGTAGGCTACTGGATCACTTCTCATAACCCCACAATATCTCACATTGTCATCACTGTGTAGTCTATGGGGTCCTTTTACTAAGGCGCGCTAGCTGTTATAGCACGCGTTAAACTCTAACGTGTCCATTATATCCTATGAATGTGTTAGTGTTTAGCGCAAGCTAAAATGGCTAGCACACCTTAGTAAAATGACCCCTATATTACCATGTACCCCTGTCCCAAGGCCTAGGTGAGCAGGGTGCAGCAGTGACACAGGGTACCAACATTCTGATGTTGGAGGTACATGAGGAGGATATTGGGGACATAGGCATAGGAGCAGGTGGATGATAAGGAGCAGAAGCCAGCACCAAGGCATGAGGAACTCCACAATGATGATGCCCACCTTGAGCAGAAACAAGATGAAGAAAAAGGAGAGAATGTTAGAGTATTGGGAAGAGAGATAACTGAACAGCAAGGCTTGCTCAGGGAAGAGGCCACGAGTATATGGGGGTGTTTGGGGGACATCCGTCAAGATCAGGCTTGGGTGCGGCAGGAGATAACTGCAGTGAGGGATGACAAGAAGGGAGGGGGGTAACAAAGGGTCACACTTTATATTCATTTGTATTGCCACAGCTAGGATTTTAACAGGAACAACTCATTAGGATCATATTACACCGATTCTAAAATTGTTGCATCAGTTGCCAATAGAGCAACAAATTGAATTCAAGTTATTCTGCTTGTTTTTTTAAATCTTGAATTACATGATTTCTCCTGTAATTGCTTCTAATTTGAAAGTTTAGTTCTCTATTAAGATGTTGTGATCTTCCGATAGTCTTTTATCGGAGGTTCCTTTATTTAAAACAATTAGGCTGGAGGCTTACAGAGTATCTTAAAGTGATGGCCCCAAATTGTGGAACACCTTAGCTCCGGCTTTGTGTAGATTGGCAAATTTCACTGGTTTCAAGAAGGAATTAAAAACAATTCTGCTTTTGCAATGTTGTGGAAAAGGAAAATGACATTTTTTTGTTGTTGTTTCATAGAGATATTTGCAGATTGGTAGCTGTGCTCCACTTTGATGAGACTGATGATTGATTATGTTTTTTATGTTTTTTGCCATTTGCTATTTAGTTTTGTGTTGTGGTGTTCAATTTAATATTGTGAATGTTTTATTTTATAAAGTGCTTAGAATATGGAGATGTGGTTTATAAATACTGTAAATAAATAAATTACAGTACACAATGAGGGTGGGGCAGGAGAATGGGAAATGGTGGCAGGGAATTAACAGTTATGTCCACCACTAAGAAATGTCTCACCATTCTCACAATAATCTATAATAATAAAACCATAGAGCGCGCATGCGCTGTTGAAAGTTCGTGATTCCTGGTGCCGTGAGGTGTGCTTCTGTGCCAGTCCTCATGGCGCCTGCACTAGCTGGAAGCGCATGCGGTGGCTGGAGGCGCGTGAGCGTGCAGCTCTGTCAATGGCGGTCGGTGTAGAGGACCAGCAGGAGAGTAGCGGTTGCGATGGCAGGAGTGTGTCCGACAGAGGGCTCCGTTTTGAAGCTGTGACTCTCATTGAACTGCCAGTTGGCCAGCTCCCTTGCCGGAGTTATTTTTCAGTTTACAGGTGCCGCCGCTGCTCCTCTCGTGAGCTGCATCTGGGTCAGAGAACACTTCCGATGCAGGGGATCATTAGAGGAGCCGCCGCGGCACCTTTAAACTTAAAAATAACTGGCAAGGGAGCCGGCCAGACCGCAGGAAGTTTAGGGGGGATGGAGAAATCCTGCTGCTGCACAGGGAAATGGAGGGAGAGGGAATACTGTGGCTGCTGCACAGGGAAGTGGGGGGAGGGAAAAAATGCTGCTGCACAGGGAAATGGAGTGGGAGGGAATGCTGCTTTGACTTCTGCACAGGGAAGTGAGGGGGGAGGGAATGCTGCTTCGGCTTCTGCACAGGGAAGTAGGGAGGGAGACAGAAAGAAAGGAAGAAAGACACAGGGGCAGGGAGAGAGACAGAAAGACAGACAGACAAAGGGAGTCAGGGAGTGAGACAGACAGAAAGAAAGACAGTGGGAGGGAGAGAGACAGAAAGAAACAGACAGGGGTAGGGAGAGAGACAGAAAGAAAGGCAGATATATATTCTAGCACCCGTTAATGTAATGGGCTTAAAGACTAGTGTTTCAATAATCTGTTCCAGATCTCCTGGCCTCTCTGGTGTACTTGGTGAGGTGGCAAATGCTGTTGGGCATGTCTGGGCCCTCATCCTTGTCCTCATTTTCCTCTCCAGCCTGGTTCTTGAGCTCTAACATATCCCGTGTTATCTTCAGATTGTGCAGCATGCCATGAAGTTCTCACACACTTTGGTTGGGCTATACCATAGCTGTCCCCCAGAACAATTGATGCAGAAAATTGAGACTTGAGTAGCCCAAATGTCCTCTTTTTGATGGTCCAGGAGTAGGGTTACCAGATTTTGCATCTGGTAAAGGAGGACACATGGCGCCGTCCTGTTCAGCCTTCAGGCCCACACAGTTCTGCCCCTAGGTCCACCCAGTTCCTGCCCCATTCCGTCTCCCAACTCCAGCCCCATGCAAACCTCGTCTCTATGGGCCAGGTCTGGAATGTATCCTTGCATGCACAGATGCATGCCAGACTGATCTTATCAGCTTTTCAAAACCCGGACAAAGTGCCAGGTTTTGAAAAGCTGTCCGGATGCCCAGACAGTCCTCTGTAAAAGAGAACATGTCCGGGTAAATCCGGACGTCTAGTAACCCTACCCAGCAGGCACTGTGGCCCTCTTGTATCTCTATTCTTCTGGCTTCTGGCATTGACAATGGGTGTCATCAGCCAGGTTCTGAGGGGATAGGCATAGTTACCTGCATTGAGGATATGAGAGGATTAAATATGTTAAAAAGGGGACATACACCTTCTGTTTTGTCAGGTCCTATAAGCATGTTTTATGTCATCCTCTAGACACTGGGTGAAGTATGGTCCCAGCTGCCCTCTGAACAGCTGCTCAACTAATTGGAAGGCACAGTAAAGGCTTTACTACCAATGCAAATATTAAGAACCCCTACGCCTAGGATATCATACTTACGGGCTCCCTTTCCTTTGGTCCTATATAACTCTGGGTGAGGTATCACTTCAAACTAACTGTTCTACTATGAATAAACTCTACTATAAATGTCCCAAAGTTCAGTGTTATCAATGGTTCCTTTTTTATTTTTATAAGATCCTTAAACCAAAAAACTGGGTCACAACATCAATGCTTAGAATATATGCAAATGAGTTCACAGAGACCCTTCAGTTCCCTTTTAGATTGAAAAGGTCAGCAAGTCATATGCAAATTAGATCTAGCCTACTTAGCAGGGCTAAGTGAGTAATCATTATATCTAACTCTAAGCCTCTTAGCCTGGGGAGTTAGAGAAAGCAGTTAAAACAATAATTAAAGTTCAGTTCATTTATTCTCTGAGAAGGCAAATTAAATTTAGTGTTTTATATTTAAAAATAAAAGCAATGTCTATTAACAGAGTTTCAAAATCCTTAGATTTTTGTGTTTAAAAATAGACTTTAGCCCCTTTTCCTATTAATTTTCCATAGCAATCTGCTGAATTAAAACTTTTTGCCCCACTTGAAACCTCTCAATTAACAGCCACACAATTAACAGATTTCATATAAAAATTCATTGAACGTACTGTAGGTCTATTTCATCTGGTTCTCCCTGAGGGAGTTCTGGCTCTCATCCCATTCCATTAAAGGTTCAGACGTCTGGGGCTGATGTCACACTCCATAGGATTCAACCTAGTGTTAACCTTCTCTGCTTCCTTTTCCTTAGATTCAAGGTTATATTTTATGTCATGCCAGGAAAACTCCTTCCCCAGGCTCAAATCAGGCTGAGACAAGGCTGAATTAGGGGCTGATGGGAGTGTATTGCTTCTACTTTTGAATTGGGTTTAAACAAAAGTTGCTAGGTTTTCTTTTCTCCCTTCAAATATTCACTAGAGGTATGGTTCCTCTCAGTTTCCTGACACTCTTTCTTATCACAGGGGGCAAGGAAAATATTGTAAAGAATATGTGAAGAACAGACCCCTGAGTTACTTCACAAGGTGGGTTTAGAAGAGTTCCATGAGAACCAGACCTTACTTGATAAGTTCTGTTAGAGAGGGAGGATTGAAATTATAGGGAGTACAAACATGCCAAGAGTAGATGGTGCTCAACTACGTAGATCAAAGGTGGAAGAAATTACTAGGAAGACCAAAATCACAAAGAGGGCCTTATCAAGGGTTTATCTTATTCAAGGTAAGTAGGATCTTGGCCCTATGAGACTGATGTAATTTCCTGGATCTCCCCTGAAACCCCTTCTTAAAAACAGCGTAACATTGGCCACTCTCCAATCTTTAGGTATTCTCTCTATGTATTTTATTTTAAAATCAGTATATCCACACACAAATGATATTCATCCACACTCCTAATATCAGAAATTAAATGCTACGTTTCTTTTACTTTTTAACCGGAGAAAAAGACCTCAGTGTTTCTCAGGACCATGCCTGAGAGACATTCTATGGCAAGTACTTCATTGCCATAAACACATCCTTGGTCTCAAAAAAACTCTGTTGTACCTTATATCAATCACTATTGTATTTCTTTAAAGTGATCGCTATTAAATCATAGATATTCAATATATTTCAAAAAATAGAAACGAGCACTTATCTCTTTATCTTATGTCTTCTGATATAACAAAATCACCGCAGTCTGCAGTTGAAACCAAGTGCAGGTCTACCGCACTCGGGAAACTAATTCAGATTTCATTTATAGATTTCTTTTAGATATCCCGACAGGCCCTGTTTCGCGCATCCGCTGCATCAGGGGAATATCTGAAAAACATATAGTAGATCTAATAACTTTTAAGAATAACTATTTTCTTTAAACTATATCCTTACTACAGAATTACTTACTTTAAATTAAGCGCTACCGCTTCAATGATTCTCTCCTTAAGAAATGGCGACTCGGCATCTGTCGGACTTTTTAGAGAAGAAGGAGGATGTAAAATTAACCAATCACAGTAGTCCAAAAACGGAGGAACTGCCAATTACAGTTACTCCCGGTTCGGACTTCAAAAAAATGCACGTCATTCTATTCTAGCATTCAAACCATACGGGGCATAGGTTTTTAATTTAAATATCCACTTTTGTTCTCTTTGTCTGAGGTATAATTTAAAATCCCCTCCCTTACTCGATGGATGCAAAAAAATCTATAATCCAGCAGCGCATTTCTGAAAAAATGTGATTAGTATCTAAACAGTGTTGCACCATAGGTGCTTCTGTTTTACCACATGACAAACAGGACCTATGTTCAATAATTCTAGTTTTAAATTGTCTTGAAGTCTGCCCAATATATAATACATTACATGGGCAGCTAATAGCATAAATTATTCCACTCGTATTGCAGGTAGTGTATGATGTTAACATATATTCTCTATTGTCAAATGGATTGACAAATGATGTACCTTCCTGCATATTACTACATACTGAACAGTGCCCACATTTATAATGTCCCACTAATCACATTTTTTCAGAAATGCGCTGCTGGATTATGGATTTTTTTGCATCCATCGAGTAAGGGAGGGGGATTTTAAGTTATACCTCAGACAAAGAGAACAAAAGTGGATATTTAAATTAAAATAGAACTTGACAATTAAAAAAAAGAAAAAAATGACATAGGGGTTTAGAAGGACAAAAAACTCAGACAAAAACGAACGGGAACAGGTGGAAAAAGGGGGAGAACTACAATATTTTGAGAAAAGAGAACAAATAAGGGAAGAACAATAGGGAAGGGAGGGGTGTTGCCTGCGGCAGTCAGCAAATGTTTAGTCCTTACAAGGACAATTAGGTATTGAAGGCATCTTGAAACAGGAATGTTTTAAAATGAAACAGAGATAATTCTTCACGAAGGTAATTAGGAATAGAATTCCAAATAGATGGCATGGTCACTGCAAAGTTATTTGATCTTATCGTGTTAATATGGTTTAGACATGGAACTGCAAAAAGGTTTTGTGTCATAGAGCAAAGTGTTTTAGATGGACAATAGGGAAATAGTAAGCTATTAATAAATTCAGGTTGATTACTTTGACGTGTCTTGAATGTAAGTAATATAATTCTATAAGTAATTCTATGTTTAACAGGTAGCCAATGTGCCAATTGCCAATTAGAAACATAGAAACATGATGGCAGATAAAGGCCAAATGGCCCATCCAGTCTGCCCATCCACAGTAACCATTATCTCTTCCTCTCTTTAAGAGATCCCACGTGCTTTCCCGCCTGTTTATTGATGCTAATTGGCAGCGATTAGAAGTTACATGCACAACTTGGTAGGTGCATTACACAAATTGTTATGCGCCATTTCCAGTGCACAAATCAGATCTGTTTAGTGCCATAGTAGTTGGCACTGATTTTTTAGGGCGC
Organism: Geotrypetes seraphini; assembly: GCF_902459505.1. NCBI lineage: Eukaryota > Metazoa > Chordata > Amphibia > Gymnophiona > Dermophiidae > Geotrypetes > Geotrypetes seraphini. The sequence continues at coordinate 132,923,559 of NC_047085.1, read as the reverse complement.
CATATATAGAATCAGTCCTATATTGCATAATAGTAACTGCCCTCCCCCACCCATATCAACATTTTGAACCAAAGTGAAATAAGCATTGACAATCCGTTTCTGAGTATTACTAACTGAAATCTGATTGCCTTCTCATGTCATTATTTATTAAAGCAAGATAATGGACAGGCAATTTGGTGGTAGTCCAAAAGCATAAAGTCTATTTTATTAATACAATAACTTTACTTCATTCCACATCTTCATGAGAACAACTTCTTCTTGAAGTATTAAAGACCTTACTCAATAAATCTTTTTTTTTTTTTTCATAAATGCAGAATGTAAAAAGGTCCTACATATCAAACAGCGTGATTCTGTAAGCTATAGATATTAATCTTTATGTAAAGTGTCACATTTTTCACAAATGTGCAATATTTCTTTAAATAAGAGGGTTAAGTTATAAATCATGGCAACTATTTTTATTTTTATTTTTATATATATATCTTGAAAATGTGCCAACACTTGAAATCTAATATATACTGTACATTTGAACTCGTATGACATGTACTTCTTAATGTTGCCACCAGATGAGAGATGAGTGCAGCAGTCTCTGGTAGGGGAAAAGCAACAAACATGACATTTGAAATCATCATTTTATTAAGGCATACAGTGTACAACATGAACAACAAAGTGCAATTGCAAACCGTTTAACTGTCAAACATCCTTCAAAGTGGTCTCCCAAGTTGTTGTGTGTGTCATCCAGTTTATGAGGGACCCACTGTGAATGCATAGTATTACAAGTAATTTCTGCAGTACCACCTGTGTTGTGCGGTACGGAACAAACGTTCAGAACTGTTGCACAATGCCATAATCCTACATGACAATGCTACAGCTCACACAGCAGACAGTTTAGAGTGTTGGGGGATGGGAGACTACTTTGAAGGATGTTAACCGTTAAACATAGGGCTCCTTTTACTAAGGTGCGCTAGCGTTTTTAGCACACGCAGGAAATTACCGTGCACTACACTGCACGCTATGCTTCTAGAACGCCAGCTCAATGCTGGCGTTAAGGTCTAGCGCATGCCATTCCGCGCGTTAAAGCCCTAGTGCACCTTAGTAAAAGGAGCCCATAGTCTCAAGCCAATTGTGTGCTTGGTTTAGTGAAATAGCTAACACTTATTACTTGTTTTTTTAATAGAACAATGATTTCAAATGTCATGTTTCTTGCTTCTCCCCCTACTAGAGACTGCTGTACTCATCCCTCATCTGGTGGCAACATTAAGACGTACATATCACACAATTTAAAAAGTATACATTAAATTTCCAGTGTTGGAGCATTTGAGAAAAAAATTAGTTGCCAAGACTTAGGAATCAACCCTCTTATTTTAAAGTGCAACTTACTTTACACAATTTTCTCTCTGCAATGTCCTTGCAGCGTTCACACAGTGGTTATGAAATAATATTTACAACCTCCTTGCAAAGATTTAATCAATGGCAGTTACCCTTCAGATAGCTCACCAGTCTCCTTGAGAATCCCCTTATATAATCCTAAACTTTTCAGTTAGCTGTTTCCTTACCCTACAAAGGGCAGATGAGGTCCGTAATAGTTACACAGGCAATCTCAAGAGTTATAGCATAGGAATGGAGCAAATGATGCCAGCTAAGAATCATCTTTCCCATCTCTCCTATTTATTGTGACCACTTATTTTCTGATACAACACCAAAACAATGCTTGACATTTGGCTTTCTTTTCACTTCTTCAGTTCTAGTAACCAAGAACTCCTAAAGATTTTCCCTTGTATTCCACTTGCTTGTACTTGACGTCCCTACAATGCGACTTTCACTCTGTTTCTCTTCCCCCCCCCCAAATATGCATGTATTCTAAGACATCACTGTTCTAAAAATTCATTGTTTAGAGGGACTTCATTTTTATATCTTCACTGACTGCCCAGCTCTTCTTATTGTAAACCGCCTCGAACTACTTTGGCTTTGGCGGAATATAAAAAATAAAATTATTATTAGTAGTAGTAGAGTTTATTTCATGCTTTCTAAAGTTTCTTGTTTATTTATACTGCATTGAAAAAGCATCCCCCCCACCCCCTTCAATTATTTAGTTTAGGAAATAGTGCAATAATCCTGCAATTTGATTTGAGCAGTGCGTTTGATCTTGTAGATCACGCTGTTGTGCTCAATTGTCTTGATGCAATAGGAATCTCAGGTTGTGTACTAAAATAGTCTGAAAAATTGAAGATATCAGGTTTATAGTGATAGAGTAAACTCTCAGGTCTGGAATAATGATTGTGGAGTCCCGCAGGGTTGTCTACTCTCTCCTTCTCTTTTTAATATTTACATGGCCTCATTAGGTACTAAATTGTCAAAGCTGAATTTGAAACTATATAGTTAAGCTGCTGACATAACCATAGCAATTCCTTTTTTTTTTTTTAATAATTTTTATTGGAAAAGCAGCCAACACCATAACAAGGAATCATAGGCTACAGCATAACAGTATGAGTGAACGAAGAACAACAAGACAAGCATTCCCAGGAGAACAGCAGTAATGCTCAACCATGAAAAGGCTAATACAGAAACCCCAGCAAAAATATGTGGTGCAGTAACAATACAAACAAACAATAGCCATGCTGGTATTGGCTGGAAGTCGTCCTCTACCTCATAGGTATATAGCTAAGTCGATGAGGAAACCTCCTCGGGAAATTAAGCAAGGCTGCCTAACATTTAAGATAAATGGACTCTACGTCCCATACACGTCAACCATTCTTCCAACACATACCTTCCAGCAAGACGCCATACCATACCAACCTCACCAGCCATACTCCAATCAAACCCCCAAGCTCACCATCCACGCACACCCCAGCCATACACCATACACGGTCCAAGAGAACTCAGAGACTTTAGTAAGTCGTCGAGAGTCTACAGATCAAACTCAGGGCGAAGCATCAGACTCAGCCTCCTCGGCGGCAATACGAAATGCTCGCCACAGAGAAACATAAAGGTGTTTATCAGTAGAGGAAGCTAAATGGTAGGTGTGTATCTCAAAGGAAGCAAGCTCCCTCATCCGCTGGATCCATTGTATAAAGGAGGCTGGCGTCGGATTCACACAGTGCTGTAATAAAAGCTTTTTCGTCAGCAGAATTGCCGTGTAGAGGAATTTCCTGTGCGGGAAAAAAAACCCCTTCTGCAGGAGCAGCCTCTGATCCCCAAGAGCAGCAGGCCATAATCCTGGGGTACTCGTTGCCCAACCAAAGCATCCAAAAAGGGGAGAACCCGCAGCCAAACGGCTACGGGAGGACATTCCAAGAACATATGAACCAGGGTACCCACAGCCTTCTGACAATGAGAACAAGTGGCATCCTCCCAAAGACCCATAACTGTACCCCTAGCTCTGGAGATATAGGCCCGGTGTAAGATTTTAAATTGTGTTTCTCGAAGATCAGTAGACCCCACTAAAAGAGAAATATTAGCAAAGAGCTCCAAAAAAGAAACTTTGTCATAGGCAGCTGCCAAATCCTTAGACCATAGGTCCACCACACGGTCCAAATACGGAGTCGCAGGAACAAGTTTCAGAACTCTATACCAGGTGGCCAACCTATTCATCTGTGGGGTACCACCACTAATTGAGCATCCAGGTCTCCCAAAGCCCACCGATCCCTCCAAAGGCGCACCAAAGAGGAGTAGTAATGTCTGACTAGTAAATAGGCCCAAAACTGAGTGGCAGGGAGCTCCCAATGAGCCTGTAATTGGGCAAAGGTGGGGAAAGACTCCAAGCCCCCCTCGGAGAGATGCCACAAGCTGACACAGCCCCGGGACTGCCACATCCAAAACCCTGTGGCCCCCATCCCCGGTAGAAATTCAGCGTTCCCCACCAATGAAAGGAAAGGAGAGGCCTCAGGGGAGCGTTGCTGTCTGCGCCGCCACCACCTCCACGCCAACCGCAGCGGGTGCAGAAATTAAAACTTTGGGCCTGCCCCCAGAACAGTCCGCAGCGGCACATGCAGCAAGGATAGAAAGGCATGGGGAGCGCACCACGCAGTCATCCACCCTGTCGGGGAAAACTTGTAGTCATCAGTAATGCCTTCATGTATAAAACGCATCAGAGATGCCACATTATATAATCAAATGTCTGGGAGATTCAAGCCACCCAACTGAACGTCTAGTGTCAAAGTTTGATGACTAATCCGGGCCACTCTGTGACGCCATATAAAAGATAGCAAGATAGAGTTAAAAGCTCTTTCGTCTTTAACCGTAATCCACAAAGGAACAGTTTGCAAGGGATACAAGAGTTTAGGCAGCAAGACCATCTTGAACAGAGCCACCTGACCCCAAAGAGAGAGCGGTAAGTCCTTCCATATTGTACATAGGGCTCGGATGTTCTCCAGATGATTATGAACATTTTAGCAATACATGAGGGAAGGTTGGGCACTCAAGTAAACCCCCAAATAGCACATAGGCTTCCGGAATACCGCACATTAAACCGCCTGCCACTCTAGTCACTAATGCCTCCATTGACGAGGCATTAGTTTTTTGGCTTGCCACGGGGGTTAGCGCGTGATGAAATGTCCGACGCGCTAACCCCCATAGCGCGCCTTGATAAAAGGAGCCCTTAGTAAAAGAGGGGTTTAATCTTTAGTTTGAAAAAATCTGAATGTTTGTTTTGTTTTATTTTATTTATAACTTGCTTTTCCCAAATTGGCTAACAAGTATAAACATCCATAATAAAAAATACATAAAATACATATAAAAATAGTCACACCATACTAACCAAAGTTATGGTGGCTTCCAATAGAAGCAAGAATAGTATTTAAATTTGCTTGCTTATGTTATAAAACACTGTTTGGTCTTGCTCCAAGTTATCTTTTAAAACATTTTGAATTGTCTGAAATACCCTTGATATTACTTTGTTTTTGTTTCCATCTTTAAAAGGTTGTATATGTAAAAGATTCCTTGAATGAAGTGGAATAAGAATTTAAGTGGTCTGATTACAGGGTCCTTTTACTAAGGAACGCTAAAGATTAGTGCAAGTTAAATGCTAACGCGTGCATAGAATATAATGGGTGCATTGGCATTTAGCGCACACTAAATCGATTAGCATGCCTTAGTAAAAGGACCCCTTAATCTTCCCTTTCTTACCAGGATTTTAGAAAATTATTATAACACTAGAATTCGCACCACACTCAGATTGTTCACAATAAAATACACCAACTCAGATATAGTGGCAAAAAATGGGCCACAGCTTTATTTTCATCAAGAACAAACCTTAATAAAATCAACTTATCAACATTTTCAAAAACAGTGTAGCTTATTCTCAAAATTCTGGAGCTACTCGGTGTCGAACTAGCTCCTCTTCCAAAATTCTCCCCTATTCCCCAATTCCCTTACAGCAAGACTCACGGTGCCGCAGAGTCCAACCGCCATCCATGGTGGTATCGCACCTAAGCAGTTACAAAATTTAGTCACCAAATCTGTTGCATAGCCACACTGATCCAAAATTGTTTCCCCAACATAGAATTTTATCCATGAGCAAACTGTGACCAAACCTACCCCCCCACCCCACCCCAAAACAAAAAAACACCAAAAAGAGAACCCCTAAAATAGGGAAGGGGAGGGTAGAACAATTTACTCCTCCAACCCTAACTTTCCCCACTCCCTCCAACCCCCTAATTCTCCACTGCCCGCTAAATCTCCTCAGAAAACTCAACCAATCCTCGAGCCCCTTTTCCCAGCCAATCCTCGCTCGCTTTCATCTACACCTATCCCTACCTTCTTACTTCCACCCTTCCCCTTACCTAACTTGCCTAACAACCCACTACTCATCCTCGTACCTACTACTATTTAATTAACCCTTTCCCCAAAAACACAATCTTCGCTGGCTCATCCAGCATTATAAGCCCGCAGATTAATCTGCAAACCACCAAAACCTATTTAATAAATTTGTATTATGATTTGTCAATTTTAATGAATTTGTGACTCTACTGATAATGTAACTTGATGTATCATCGCTGTGTTTGCACAGTTTCTTTCTTGTTGTTAACCAAATTGAACTGCAAGGTATTGCAGTTTACAAATAAAATTGTTATTATTATTATTATTATGTTCTCATGTCTACAGAAGCACATAAGCATGCCAATGGACACCTAAGGCCACTTTCAGTGCAAATCATGCCCCCACCGGCCTTAGGTATCTGTAGATGTCCCTATCCACCTCAGTAAGCACAAGACTGGTGCCTTAGAACCTTCAGGTTTTTTTCCAACATTTTATTAAATTTAAGCAAAAACACCATTATACATATAAACAATAGTACAATAATACATCATAATAAGCTGCATAATTCCCATACAGTATAATGAAGTCATGAAAGATTAGTGCTCAATTCCTTACAAAATTCATCTAAAGGAGCCCAAGTCTTATTGAAGCTAGCTATTCTCTGAAATAAAAAAAAAAAACAGTTTGCCAATCAAAAAACATTTGGGTTCTTTCTCAATTAACTTTTAAGGGTAGATTACTGTTGGCAAATTATTTGGAACACATTTTGAAAAATCCGGAGGTGGACATTAATTACTGGAATGAGGCCTCAGAAATTCTTAATTCTATGTTGTCAATATATAGGGAACCTTTGAGAACATCTAATTTCCCTAAATTTTAGGATCATTATTGATAGAAAAGAAAAAAGCATCAAAACTGTATAAAGTCATCAGAGAAATTTGAGGGTGAAAGGGAATTTTCCATTGATGATATTTGGTCAGAAGATTTGAATGTATACCATGGAAAAATAGATTGGAATACATTTTGGTCATTTTCAGCAAGACCCACAATATCAGCCTCTATATGTCAATCTACATATTTTTTTAATGCATAGAGCTTATTGGACCTCTACTAAAATTGAAAGGGTGTTGCATTCGCCTTCCGACTTGTGCTGGTCTTGTCGCCAGCAGCCTGGGACCCTCTTTCATCTCCTATTTGCATGTCCTAACCTGCAAATCTATTGGTCAAACATTTGGTCCATAATCCTTTCTATAATTCATATGACTAATAAGATACCTCTGTCTTGTAAGTCCATTGTACTGTGCTCCTCAAATGCAGATGTTTCATTGCCTATATCAATCAAAAAAATGTTTTTGATTTCATGATTGCACTAACTATTCATCATATAGTATGCAACTGGGGGATAACTCTAAGCTTAACTTTTGTGAATGGTGGAACCATCTCTGTGTATTAAGAAAGTATAAAGAAATAATAGCATTCAGTTCATTTTTTTTAACATGCCCCCTGATTGGTCAGTTAGGCAGTGGTAGGGCGCTACCACTGCCTAAATTTCATTGCATTATATCCAGAATTTGGCTGTTAGTCATTACTGTTTTGCTCTGAACATTTTCTATAATGTTATATTATTGCAGAAAAAAACATCCGAATCATACATCCGCCCTAATATTGCCAAAACACCCCCCCCCCCATGTGCCCCCTTCAGATTTAGAAAACTGTCTAAAAAATATTTTTTTGAAAATGGCAATTTGGACATTTTAGCAAATAAATGCTGGGTTTTACTAAACTGTGGAATAGCTTCTTACCATGGGCTGACGAGGTAAATGCTCCAACTGAATGAGCATCAGAACATTTACCGCACCAGCTTGCGGTATGAAGCTCTTCCGTGGTTTAGTAAAAGGAGCCCAAATTATCAAAATGCATTTTATCCAATTTTGGGGGCATTTTTCTCTTTAAAAAAGGACCCCCATAATGTTAGGTTTGTACTTACTTTTTTAAAAATTAATTTTTAATGCTTCTTTATACATATCTTGTCTTCACAAAGAGCTCCTTTTACAGGTGCGCTAGCGTTTTTAGCGCACACACCGGATTAGCGCGCGCTACCCAAAATATTACCGCCTGCTCAAGAGGAGGCGGTAGCGACAAGCGCGTGCGGCATTTTAGCATATGCTATTCTGCGCATTAAGGCCCTAACGCACCTTTATAAAAGGAGCCCAAACTAAGAGCAGGGTTTTTTTCCCCCCCTTTCATCTTCCTAGGAATTTGATGTATGAGGAAATGTATTGCTTGATTTCATTGCACTAATGATATTGAAATTGTTTATTTACTATGTGAAGGGAAAGAGATTGCAAATCCAACAACATTAATATTTAAAAATGGTATCTTCTTTTCTAAAAACTCTATTATCCAAAATTAATTGTTGTGTTTGGTTATGCATATGCAAATGGACAAAAAGTGATTCTCTTAAGTGCTTATTTTCCTCAGTAAAATGCAAATTAGAGTCACAACTATTTAGTCAATCAAAATCTATAATAATTCCTAATCTGTTCCTGTCAAGATAGCAAAAACATCATCAATATGCCTCAACCAGCTTTTCTCAAACTATAACTGTTTATTCAATGGCTCGGCAAAAATTAATTTTACTTTGAACAATTCTACAAACAAAGGGCCCTTTTACTAAGCTGTGCTAGAAAGTGTCCAGCATTATCTTCAGCACAGGTCTTTCATGCGTGCTGAAGCCATTTTTAGCACACCATAAAATGGCCCCATTTTCCATTTTGCCTATTAATGGTCACAGTTAATGCATGGTACATTGTTAAATGCATGGTGTTTGCATTAACAGGTAAAAAGGTTAGCTATACCACAAAGTCTTATAGGAATTCTATGAGCATTGGAGCTAATACTGCCATGGCCGGTGGTAAAAAAAAAGCCTAACACAGCTTCGTAAAAGGGGGCCTGTATTAAAAGGAGCTATACTGCATATACTTTTGTAATTTCTGCTGCTCATTGAAGAGAATAGGGTGCATTGTCCACTGTGGTTTTAAGCTGCTTTTACTGAGTGGTAATTGGATTCAAAAAAATTTTATTTGGTTTTTAATTACTTTTTTGGTCTGGTTTGTTTTCTTGTGCTTCATTTATTGGAGAAAACAATTTAAAATCATAATAAAAGAAATGAGGCACTACCTATAACAAAGAAATCTGCTCCTGGTGTGGCAAAAGAAAATAGAAAAAAAAAGTTCCTCCTCTACCCTAGCCTCCAGGACTCTTTTATTGGTTTTTGAAGGCCTTATGGAGCAGGAGAAATCCATAGTAGCTGAGATTCCAAATGACAATGACAGAATGAGGTTGATGCCATTGATAATTCATATTATACAAAATGATGTTGCCAGATCCAGAGTACGAGGGGCCACTGAAAAGTTCTCAGCCCATCCAATAAGAATGATGTGAAGCCATGAAACTTACAAGTAATTCCATACTTTTGACACTTTTCAATGATATGACATTAAATGAAAAATGTCAAGAAAAGTGTGGAATAATTTGTAAGTTTCATGGCTTCACATCATTCTCTTCTTAGTTGAACTGAGAACTTTTCAACAGCCCCTTGTAGTACTTCTTGGTCAGCTCTTTGGGTCATAAAATCACCAATATCATTCCTTATCATAAATAAGGCAGGGCACATGCTTTATTTATAACTTTAAATGGATATTTCTTGTACTAATATAACCAAGGTTATAATATAAATTAAATACCTGATCCATTTTCCAGAGGCATATGGCCATGTGTTGTGTCAGATACTGTGGAGTATTTGTGCTGGTGTTGTGTTGTGGAATGTTGAGCCCACATTCAGCAGAGGTGCTGTTGGTAGTTTCCTAATGCAGTGCTATTTTAGTAAAGATATTGATTAGAATGTGTTGAGAATCTATGCTAATGTAAGAATGTTTCTGATTGGCTGCACAAGTCTGCAGGGACATCAACTGTCTTATGACAGTTAAACAGACTGAGTTGTCTTTGAAGAAGGGAAAACGGTTCTGGTTTTGTTCTGTGTATAAATGAGAGTAAGTGAGATAGAAGGTGAGGTATATGAATGAAACTTTAATAAAAATTGTGTGTATGACTAACAGATTTTTGGAACAGATTTAAGGCAAATTGGTATGTGAGAAAATTGTGTGTTGTTTTAATGTCTGTCTAAGAAAATGGAAAAATGTAAGTGAAGAGAACTCAGTCTGCTACAATAGTTAGTTTAAGGAAAATAAAAAATAGTTTAGATAGGATTCCAGTTATAGAAACTATTTTTATTTCTTTTAATCTTATTTAGTGGAACAGTTCTTAGGTATCCTGAACTGGCAGGCAAACTTAAGATACTTACATATAGGGAGTGAGGGTATTTTTCCTCTTATTTTTATTTGACTTAGAGAGGTGTAGGGAGAAGAACAGATGAAGGAAAGAGGCCTGAAGATTGAAGAATGAAGAACAAAGATAAGTAAAATTCACCAAAGACAGAAGTCATTTTAATTTCTGCTAAGAACAACTTTGCCTACCTGAAGTTAAGACTCTATGACTTTAAATGACATTTATGACCCTGAGAACCGTGTAATATAAAGAAAGGTTTCTGTACTGTAAAGGAAACACTGTTGTTCAGTCATCAGTATGTATTAGTGATAAATAGTGAATGCTGAAACACGTTAGAATATTAGAATACTGGATCCAGTTAGGCATATGTTATTAAATTATAATGATAAGCACTTTATAACTTATTAAAAGATTTTATTTGCTTTTAACCATTTTAAAGACAAATTATTGAAGGTGCAATAAATTTGTTTTTGCACCTTGCATCTAGTCTGGCTATTCATTACAATGTTTATAACCTTTGTATATTTTATCTGATTTTCAAAACATTTAATCCTAGCCAGTTCTCTTAAAATCCAAGTTAAGAGTGGCTAGTGTTCATTTTTCTTCTGACTTTCCTCTTTTTCTGGCTGGGTGTTGAGCTAAGCCACTTGGATACCATGACTACAGTTTAGGATCCTCAGCACTTTGGTAAAACAAAAAATAGAGGGGGGTTACAGATTTGGCGTAGTCGGCAGGATTTTTGGACTAGTTTTCAGTTCAAAAATTCTGAAAAATCACATGCTGTGAAAAAGAACCTGTGTTGCAGAGGAACATTTAAGTGTGTTGTAACAATACAGGAAGTTTTGTGTATTTTTGTGCTATTTTGTTTGATAGTTTTGTTTCCAGGTCAAAACCCATTCGTTCTAACATGGAAAATCTGGAAAGACAATTGATTGAAATGAGAGGAATGATAGAAGAAATTCAGCAACAACAGCAGCAGCGACAGCAGACATCATCTCAAGTTCTGGGGAATCCACAGGTTTTTAATTCAATAGTATGTCCCGGGGAGAGGAATATTCAGGATTTTTATGGATCTCCCGGTAGACCCGGAGACCTGAGTGTAGAAGAGTGGATTGAGGATACACAAAAAGTTCTTCGAATTCGTCATGTGGCCCAAGAAGACCAGTTGGATACTGTATTATGTCACATTAAGGGGCAGGCTAAGGAGACAATTAGATTTGCCTTGCCTCAGGATGTGGGTACTTTGGATCTGCTATTTGAGACCTTGAAGGAAGTTTATGGTGATCGAGTTCATTTGGGACTGCGAATAAAAGAGTTCTACGAAAGAAGACAGAAATCGGGAGAGTCAGTCCGGGAATATGCAAATCAACTGCAAAGTAAATTTTGTGTCATCAGAGACCGTGATCCCGAGAGAATAGGTAATGTGGAGATCACATTAAAAGAACAATTCGTATTTGGATTAAGAGATGACATTTTGCGGAAAATGTTGGGTCTAAAAATGGAAGAACGTCCACGGATGACTTTCAGAGAATTACAACATATAGCTATTAGGTGGGCAGATGAAGAAAAGGATAATCAAAATTTGAAAAGTCAGAAGAGCAGAAGTGATGGATTTGACAGATTGGAAAGATGTGAGGAAGAGGTTGTCCCTACCACTTCTGGGAAAAATTTGATGAGCAATCTGTCCAATTGTCTAGATCGCTTAGAGCGTTCTCAGGAATTATTGTTAGAAACTAATCAAAGAGTTTTACGAGAACTAGAAGTTGAATCACCAAAAAGAAGAGAAGATCAGACTGAGAGAAGATTCCGAGGGTACTCCAGTAGAAATGGTGGAGGAGATGTAGTATGTTATAATTGTCATCAAGTGGGGCACATTGCTCGTAATTGTTGGAATGAGAAGAAAGATAACTCTCAAGATTTTGAGAGAGGGGCTGGGACAAATTCTCATGTTGAAAGACCAACCAGTGAAGGTCAAACCCAGAGGAATGAATCAAAGAGTGCTCCCACGAAAAATATTTTACAGAGGCCTGTCCAGATAATCTGTGAGGATAAGTGGCAAGATTCTGAATGGGAAGCCCGTAAGGAAAAGGCAGTGGGGCAATCCCCAGTAATAGATATTACTATCAATGGAATAAAAACCCGGTGTACAGTAGATACCGGATCAGTGGTATCAACTCTTGTAGCAAGCTATTTTTTCAAACATTTCCCTCATCCTGAAAAAATGGAAGAGGCTAGTTGGATGAAACTAACAGCTGTGAATGGCACACCATATTTGGTACTTGGATGTATAGAAGCAAAGGTGCAATTTGAAGAAAAAGATTTTCCTAACAGTTATGTTTTCATAGTGAGAGATCATCAATCACCTAAGGAGTTGGGAGAAGATTATGCACCGGGATTAATTGGTATGAACATTTTAAAACATATGGGGAATTGTCTTCCTAGGATTTTGCAATTGTCTAATAACCAGTATAAAGAGACAAAATTACAAGTGAATAGAATTTTGGCAACGATTAAGGGAGTAAAAGAATATGAAGAAACTGCTGTAGAAACACGACTGGGATTTGTAAAAACAATTGGGAATGTAAAACATATTTTATCAGCTATGACTGAAAAAGTTGTGATGGGAGTATGCAACAAAGTAAAGAATATGTCTATGTGTGATATGGTACTGACTGCTACCCGAGCGATGAATCTACCATTAGGAATTATGGTAGCAAGGTCATTAGTGACACCACAAGAAGGTATGGTCCCAGTGCGCATGATTAACATAAGCAGTAAAGATATAATACTTCCATCTCGTATGCAAGTGGCTGAATTGTATAAACCGTGTGCAGTAATAAATCAAACTGAGATTTTAGAAAATGAATCAATTCTGGAATGTCAAATACAAGTGGAAGATAATGAGATTCCTCCTGTTGAAGTAAACTGGGATGAGTTGAATGCAGAGCAAAGTGGAAAATTAAAGGCCCTGCTGAAAAAACATAAAGAAGTTTTCTCATTGGATGACAGTGATATTGGTTTTACAAATATCATACAACATAAAATAAATACTGGGACAGTTCCACCTTTTAAATTACCCTATAGACGGGTTTCTCCACATTTGTTTAAGGAATTCAAAGATCATATTTATGAATTGGTAAATAAGGGAATTTTAAGGAAGAGTAGTAGTCCATGGGCTTCCCCAGCAGTAGTCCTCAGAAAAAAAGATGGAAGTCTTAGATTTTGTGTGGACTATAGGAAACTAAATTCAGTGACAATAAAGGATGCCTATCCTTTACCCCGGATCGATGAAGCTTTAGATGCACTGGGATCGGCTTGCTGGTTCACCTCCCTGGATTTAACTTCTGGCTATTTTCAGTTGGGAATGGCTCCAGTGGATATAGAGAAAACTGCTGTTACAACTCCGTTTGGACTTTTCGAATGGCTGCGAATGCCTTTTGGACTGTGCAATGCACCTGCAAGTTTCCAAAGGCTGATGGAAACTGTGTTAGATGAATATGTGTATGAACTCTTACTATTGTATCTGGACGATATACTAATTTACTCAGATACGTTTGAAAAGCACTTGGATAGACTAGATAAAGTTTTTACACGTTTGAAAGATACTGGTCTAAAATTGAAGCCTAAAAAATGCAAATTATTGTGTAAAAGTGTGAAATTTTTGGGGTACATCATTTCCGAACAAGGAATTTCAACAGATTCTGAGAAAACTAAAGCCTTAAGGGAATGGAAGATTCCTGATTCAAGTAAAGCTGTGAGGAGTTTTCTTGGTTTTGCCAGTTTCTACCGCAGATTTATTAAAGACTTTGCTCAAATTGCTGCACCCTTGCATAAATTGACAGGTTCCCCAAAGAAAAATAAAACTGAGAAGCCCTTTGTATGGACTCAGGAATGTCAACAAGCATTTGAACATCTTATAGAGAAATTAAGTAGTGCTCCTATATTATCATTTCCTGATTTCAAACTACCTTTTATTGTAACAACAGATGCAAGTAATAGGGGACTAGGTGCTATTCTAAGCCAAATACAAAATGGCACTGAGCACGTTATAGCCTATGCAAGTAGAGGCTTAAGGAAAACAGAGCGAAATGATCAAAATTATAGTGCGTTCAAGTTGGAGTTATTGGCATTAAAATGGGCCACTACGGAAAAATTCAGAGAATATTTACAATATAAGAAATTTGTAGTTATCACAGACCATAATCCATTAAAATACCTTAAGAGTGCTAAAGTACATGCTACGGAACAACGTTGGTTAGCCCAATTGGCAGAGTTAGATTTTGAAGTATTGTACAAGCCTGGGAGATTGAATCGAAATGTTGATATCCTGTCCCGATTACCTAATTCACCAGAAAGTGAATTGAATGAAGAGGAATCTATAGATGGAAAGGATTTCCTTGTGTTATTCCAAAACAGTAAAGAGGTGAAGTCGGATGATTCTGTACAACAGCAGAGCTATCTGGGTAAAGTTTGTACCACCAATTATCAAACTGAGACTGAAAAGCAACAAAGGGAAGATGAAGAAATAGTGGAAATAATTGAAGCAATTCAGAATAATAAAATCCCAGATTTGGAAGATCGCAGTTGGCAGTTTAAAAAACTATGGAGTCAAAGAAATAAGTTAGTAGTCAGAAATAATGTTTTATATAGAAAAATATTTGATCCGAGAGACGGATGTCCTATATACCAGGTTGTGGTGCCAAGAAAATTTCATCATGATGTTTTGAGAGAATATCATGATTTTGGAGGGCACTATGCCACAGACATCACAGGAAAAAATATACGGAAAAAATATTTTTGGATAAATTTACACCAAGATATACAAAAGTGGATCTCTCGATGCAAGTCTTGTGCATTCTCGAAAGAAGCCTGTCCAAAAGAGAGAGCTATGATGCAATGTTTTAATGTAAAAGAACCTTTAGAAATAGTAGCCTTAGATTTTACAATGTTAGAACGGGATTGTCATGGATTCCAGAATGTCCTAGTTATTACGGATTTATTTACAAGATTTGCAATTTCAATACCAACTAAAAATCAAACAGCCAAAACTGTTGCCAAGAAATTAATCCAAAACTGGATTACAGTTTATGGTTGTCCTCGAAGAATCCATACAGATCAGGGAAGTGCTTTTGAAGCCGAATTAATTAGAGAAGTGTGCAAGTGGTATGGGATAGAGAAAAGCCGAACTACTCCGTACCATCCAGAAGGCAATAGTAGGTGCGAACGTTACAATCGAACAATGCACCAAATTTTGAGAACATTAAGTGAACAGAAGAAAGAGAAATGGTCAGAGTATTTACAAGAAGTGAATCAAATATATAATAGCACCATTCATGGGGCAACTGGTTATACGCCAGCTTATTTGTTGTTGGGAAAAGAAAGATTATTGCCTCATAAAGAACTATTTGATCAGTCTGATTTGGACCATACTGAAATTAATTTGGATGATTGGTTCAAAGAGCATAGATTGAAACTTCAGAAGGCTCATAAATTTGCGACTGAAGCATCTGAAAAAGCTTCTCAAACTATTAAGAA
Organism: Geotrypetes seraphini; assembly: GCF_902459505.1. Lineage (NCBI taxonomy): Eukaryota > Metazoa > Chordata > Amphibia > Gymnophiona > Dermophiidae > Geotrypetes > Geotrypetes seraphini. The sequence continues at coordinate 132,907,923 of NC_047085.1, read as the reverse complement.
GACTTATGATCGGCATTCTCGAGGAAGTCCTTTCGATATCAATGATTGGGTTTTGATAAGGAAACATAATTTCAGGCAAAGACACAAAATTCAAAATGTATGGGAAACAGAACCATACCAAGTTATACAAGTGTTGGGTGTACAAAAAAAATGTATACAGGCTTAAAAGTCGTGAAGGAGTAGAAAAAATATTGCACCGTAACCAATTGAAATTAGTGTCATGGGACGTATACAATGATGAACTTAAAAATATAACAAATGTACCACTATGTGTTAGATCTAAATTTGAACAAAAAACTGATGTTGTGAATAAGTCTACTGTAACTTGTCCATGGCATGTAATTCAAACAGTGCTAAATGATGATAATACGGGATGTGGAAGTTCATATTCTGATGCTTCAGAGGTACAAGAAAGTTTACAGTCAGATTTTGATAAAAACTATAACTTGAGAAAAACAAGAGGTAACCCACCTAAATATAAGATGGAACATTATGTACTAGAATGAAAAAAATATGACTGTAAAACACTGATCTTGAGATTAGTGTTACTCAAAATGTGGGATGATACATTAATAAGATTATGTGTAGTTAGGTGTTAGAGGGAATTTATATTGTTTTATATTAAAAAAAAAAATGTTTTTGTTAAACATTTTTTTATTTGCCAGGGAGTAATATAACCAAGGTTATAATATAAATTAAATACCTGATCCATTTTCCAGAGGCATATGGCCATGTGTTGTGTCAGATACTGTGGAGTATTTGTGCTGGTGTTGTGTTGTGGAATGTTGAGCCCACATTCAGCAGAGGTGCTGTTGGTAGTTTCCTAATGCAGTGCTATTTTAGTAAAGATATTGATTAGAATGTGTTGAGAATCTATGCTAATGTAAGAATGTTTCTGATTGGCTGCACAAGTCTGCAGGGACATCAACTGTCTTATGACAGTTAAACAGACTGAGTTGTCTTTGAAGAAGGGAAAACGGTTCTGGTTTTGTTCTGTGTATAAATGAGAGTAAGTGAGATAGAAGGTGAGGTATATGAATGAAACTTTAATAAAAATTGTGTGTATGACTAACAGATTTTTGGAACAGATTTAAGGCAAATTGGTATGTGAGAAAATTGTGTGTTGTTTTAATGTCTGTCTAAGAAAATGGAAAAATGTAAGTGAAGAGAACTCAGTCTGCTACAATAGTTAGTTTAAGGAAAATAAAAAATAGTTTAGATAGGATTCCAGTTATAGAAACTATTTTTATTTCTTTTAATCTTATTTAGTGGAACAGTTCTTAGGTATCCTGAACTGGCAGGCAAACTTAAGATACTTACATATAGGGAGTGAGGGTATTTTTCCTCTTATTTTTATTTGACTTAGAGAGGTATAGGGAGAAGAACAGATGAAGGAAAGAGGCCTGAAGATTGAAGAATGAAGAACAAAGATAAGTAAAATTCACCAAAGACAGAAGTCATTTTAATTTCTGCTAAGAACAACTTTGCCTACCTGAAGTTAAGACTCTATGACTTTAAATGACATTTATGACCCTGAGAACCGTGTAATATAAAGAAAGGTTTCTGTACTGTAAAGGAAACACTGTTGTTCAGTCATCAGTATGTATTAGTGATAAATAGTGAATGCTGAAACACGTTAGAATATTAGAATACTGGATCCAGTTAGGCATATGTTATTAAATTATAATGATAAGCACTTTATAACTTATTAAAAGATTTTATTTGCTTTTAACCATTTTAAAGACAAATTATTGAAGGTGCAATAAATTTGTTTTTGCACCTTGCATCTAGTCTGGCTATTCATTACAATGTTTATAACCTTTGTATATTTTATCTGATTTTCAAAACATTTAATCCTAGCCAGTTCTCTTAAAATCCAAGTTAAGAGTGGCTAGTGTTCATTTTTCTTCTGACTTTCCTCTTTTTCTGGCTGGGTGTTGAGCTAAGCCACTTGGATACCATGACTACAGTTTAGGATCCTCAGCACTTTGGTAAAACAAAAAATAGAGGGGGGTTACACTAAGTTTAAGATTAACTACTTCCAGAACTACCATACAGCCCCATTACACAACTTAGTCCAAAATACAATTACAAACAAGTAATAAATTGTATCTACAGTACTCCCCCCAGGAGCCCCCGCAAATCTTGAAAAACCACAAATACAATTTTTCATGGGGGACACTGAAGAGGGCAGCAGGAGAGGGCAGCAGGAGAGCAGCCGGAGCGCCGTGAGTGCAGGAAATCACTCGCGGTATGCTCCGACCGCCTCTTCCTGCACTAAGTCGGGCTTTATCCAATCAGGAGCTGAGTGTCAAAGCAGTTCCTGATTAGATAAGGCCTGACTTAGTGCAGGAAGAGGTGGTCAGAGCATACCGCGAGTGATTTCCTGCACTCGCCGGCCTCCGGCTGCTCTCTCCTGCCCTCTCCTTGTCGGCAGTTCGTGGTCGGAAAATACCACAAATGACCGGGACCGTGAACCGCTGACCGTGAACAACCAGGGGAACACTGTAATTCCAAGACGGTCATCCAAAAAATAAAACAAACAAATACATGTAGTAGTGCCTTCTCTGAAATCACCATTTACATGAATAAGCTAGGTGTCATGCAAAGTCTGATATTTCTACATGCAAATTGTGGCTGAAGACTCCTAAAATTACCTTCTATAGCTATGAAAAGAAAGACAGCAGATAAGCAAGTACAAGAAAAGGCAAAATGAAACTATGTTCAAAATAGCATGCATATGCTAAATCTAATTCCACATACATGTAAGTTAAATAATTTTTGTCCAGTATGTCTGTCATCATTAGATTGTAAGCTCTTTCAAACAGGGTCTGTCTCTTGCATGATTAATGTACAGCGCTGCGTGCATCTGGTAGCACTATAAAAAATAATAAGTAGTAGTGGTAATTAGTGTGAATGCAGTGCATCTCATCATAGTGATTGGCCTGCAAATGAATGTGCTTTCTTAATTACATCCCTTTGTACTCAGAACAAACTTTGGTTAATCAAACCTGAGTAACAAGAATATCTTTAATCCAAATACCTTAATATTCTACATATTAAGTACAATGCTGATTTATTTATAACTCTAACCATTGTGTCTTTACATAAATGAGGGAAATTCCATTCATACATTTATTTTAATATTTTAAGATATTATATTTGTGATCATGCATATCTTTAAAAAGAGCTTTAAATTTTCTTTGTCTAAACTATGAAACATGCTTTTTCATTGTTTGTTGTACCTTTTTTTTTTTTTTATTACTTGGTCTTTTTATGAATCAAGCTGAGTTAAGTAATGATTGTTAGAAATGCTATTTGTCCTTGTAAACCCAATGGGTTCTGCTTCTAAAATATGCAGGAAATTATGGCAAGCAATATAACAGCACCACTGGATGTCTGAACATTGAATTTATTTTGGTGTAATGTAAGACTGCCAAAGCCTGACAGCTGAGAACAGAGCACTGCCTCATTCTAAACTGCCCTAGACAAGCAGGGACATAAAAAAATATGCTCCATTGCTCCATTTGACAAATCCCAAACTATATCACCCTGACCTTGAAACGGTTTCTCTATTTTAACTGCCTTAATTTACTAGTTCACATTTAAAAACAGGGGTACCTAAATGAAAGTGCTTTTTTTTTTTTTTTCCAAGGCTTAGCATCATGCATCATGGGGCTGTTTTGGCTAGCACTTTTGACTGGCAGACTTTATTTGCTGTAATGTCTTTCCACCTTTGTCACTGGAGTGCATAACTCAGAACTTAATGGTAAAAGAGACAACTATTTGCAGAAAAAAAATGAAGTACCTCCAACAGCAGGGCAATTTTTCTGGAAAACCACAGGAAATGCCTTTCTTAACCCCTTTTTAAAAGAGTAATCTGGCCCATTTTTTAACTTGTAATTAACTAACAATCAAAAAATGGCCTGTGAGCTCATAGTTTTCCTGCCCGGATCACTAATTAGATGCCATTTTTAAAGAGCTCCAAATGTTGGTCAAGGTGTGATGGATGAGAGAAGAGGAAGGAAGCAGCAGAGGACCCATCAACCATGCTCCAAGTTCTCAACAAATTAATCGTTAGCAGGGGTTTTATATAAATAGAATCACATTATAAAATGAACTGCCTACAAATTCTGTTGCTTAATGTAGTAATGATTAGAAATATAAAACATGCTGTATCAACGGTTTTGCTAATTTGCAAAATGAGATAGCTAGATATAGGCAGAGTTATGACTTCAGTCATAAAATATAATATCAAAATGTTTGTATTGGATCAAAGTTTAATATCAAGACACTCTATCATATCCAGGAACAACAGTCTGAAGAAATGCAGGATAGAAATTAGTTCTGTCAGATCTGTAACGTAGGAAACTTGATATACAAAAGATATATTTTTCACCATTTGCACTGTAGTTGTCAAGGAAGACTCGGACAATTCATTTTATTTTATTTTAGGTATTTTATATACCACCTATCAAAGCTATCTAAGTGATTTACAATCAGGTACTCAAGCATTTTCCCTATCTGTCTCGGAGGGCTCACAATCTATCTAATGTACCTGGGACACTAGATGATTGAGTGACTTGCCCAGGGTCACAAGGAACAGCATGAGATTTGAACCCACAACCTCAGGGTGCTGAGGCTGTTGCCCTAGCCACTAACCTCACACCCTTTCTAGGCGCAAAACTCAGCCTACATTTACTTTCATTTTTGAATGCGGCTCCACTTAGCAGCGGTTCTTGTTTATCGCAGTGTTATTTTGAGATTGTAACCTCATTTTTGCTTGATTTTATATCCTTTGGTACTATCTACTGGGCTACTTTTTATATCCCCGAGGAAAGCCTCTGAGGTCGAAACACGGACCGTGTTAGGGTTCAGTATGTGTTTTATTGCAAAGGACTTTACATGCCTGTCACATTTCATTTATATACCTGTGTAATTTTAACTGAAATTTGACATTTTAAATATGCGTATTAGTCCACACATTAGTGTGACCTGTGTCCATTCCCCACTTCTTTTTCTGGCCCTAATCACTATGCCATTCCTTCCTGCAGAGCTTGAAGCTTTCTGAGTTTTAAAATACAAGGGTAGTTGTTCATAAGGGAAACCTCCCATGGTTTCACCTCCCAACTCCCTTATTGCCAGCTACTATTGGTAGGCTACAAAATAGAAAAACATAGGTGTTTCTGTCCCTCTGGATATGATGTGTTGAGTTAAGACTGGGATACATGATCTTAATGTGCTTATAGTATATGCCAGATCAGTTTATAATATAACTGTGATATTGTATAACTGATAAGAGCAAAATAATATAAGAATAACCTTACTGGGTTAGACCAACGGTTCATCAAACTAGGAGGACATTAGGCTTCATAGGGAGAGATATGATCAGTAGGAAAAAGGAGGTATTGATGCCCCTGTATAAGACTCTGGTGATATCTCACTTTGAATATTGTATACAATTCTGAAGACCACATCACAACTTCAAAAAGATGTTTATGAAGTTGGTCCAGAGGAAGGCTACTAAAATGGTTGGAGGTCTTTATCATAGAGCATATGAAGACAGAATTAAAGATCTCAATATGTATACTTTGGAGGAAAGGCAGAATAGGGGAGACAGAGGCATTTAAATACCAACGTGGCATAAATGCACATGATATTCATCTTTCAATTGAAAAGAAACTCTGGAATGAGGGGGTATAGGATGAGGGTAATACGGGATAGACTCAGAAGTAATCTGTGAAAATATTTTTCCACAGAAAGAGTGGTGAATGTATGGGTCAGCCTCCTGGTGCAGGTGTAGAGATGAAAATATACCTGAATTAATGAAAGCTTTGGACAAGTACATTGGCTCTCTAAGGGAGATAGGCAGACTAGATAGGTTGTATGGTCATTTTTCTAGGTGTTTCTTGCTTTTTTTTTTTTTTCTACTTGTGTTCTCCATCCATGCTCTACCCCTGTGCAATACCAACAAGCAAAATATATGCCATCAAAAGGTACATTTTTAAATTAATTAATATTGCATAATGGGCTATTTATGTATGGGTACATGATTAAAATCTCTCAAAGTGAGTGCATACTTTAGAACTTAAATATATGACCCTTTATAGAATTACCCTCTTAAGTTGTGGTAAGTGAAAATAAATATCATACTTTAATAAACAAACCCCTCAATAAAAACATTGAATATTGTGCTCATTAAAACAAAATAGCCCATAATAGATATTTCGGGTCTTTTCCAGATAAGCCCCGCAACTAATGCAAAAAGTGCACGGGCGAAAACTTAAGCCACGCCACCTTATAAATTATTAAACTATTGAAGCCCTCCGAGGAAATTATTCACATCATTTGAATAATGACTCGGGGGGGGCAAGGGGGACAGAGCCCCCCCCTTGTATATCACTTTCCCCAAGTATTCACTTAGCATGGTGTTAGCTAAAACTGTGGCGGGGGTTAACTTTTTGGCGGGGCTTATTTGGAAAAGATCCGATATTTCAAATGTTTGTGGAATGTTGGTATGCTGTATAGTGCCAGGCTGCTAAAAAGCTGTGCATTGCTTTAAGTTGATATGCCTGCTTTACTCTAGAGATTCCTAGGTTGCCTTACACAGCTTGAAATCCTCTGTGCAAATTTGCAGCTTTTCAGAGACTTGCAATACAGCTCAGATTAATCTGCACATGCAAATGTGGTAGTTGAACCTGTATGTCTTTAATGGGTTCTCTAAAAAATAAAGAGATATCTTAACGTATTGTTTAGCCCATAACTAATGGGGGAAAAAAGGCGAATGTACCAGCATGATTAAATTGGTTGCTGATTCACTGAAGCACAAAAAAAGCAACTGCTCTGCTTAGCCAGCGACCCTTCGTCAATGTAGCTGAGTAAGTGCTACAACAGGGGCCAAGCAGAGTGAGTTCATTTTTCAATGACCCCTCCTATTTCCTTTCTCAATTCTATTTTGCCAAAGCAATTAAACAACATCAGAATAAGACCATGTAGCATAACTTCCTCATCTAGCAAAATAACCTTGCTTTGAAGTCTTACTATAGCATAATGCTTAAAAATTAAAGACCAGCTGTAAGTTTAATGCATTTTAAAGAGAAGATAAAAATGGAGCATATTATTTAAACCATCTGTTTTCCATGGAAGTGTTTGATAAAAGGAACAAATATTATGAATATAACAAGTGTTTTTGGGGTTTTTTTTTTAAACATTACGGGATCATTGCACTTACTGCAATTCTTAACTACAAAGTTTGAGGTACAGTAGGTTCAAAGCCCATGTAGTAAATGCTGGGGGGGGGGTACATTTGGCACACAGAAACTGCAACTGAGATGCATCTCTCAATTCTTCCTCCTCACAGATTTGATACCCCCAACACAGACCTCCCTCCCTCCCTCACTTGGCAAGCTCTCCAATCAGGACACCTAGAGAGCTTACCCCCCTCCCAAGTCAATCCCTTACAAAAGCATGAGCTCTCCATCCCATCATCCCAATGAGCACGGATATGATCCCCTTTCAAAGACCCCTCCCCAGAGTACCCAACCTAAAGTAACTCACATAACCTGCCTTTCCCTGCTACCCCTCCCCCAATATTTACCTGGGGTTCTCTCTAGTAGTATAGTAGTCCAAGATGTGAATAGTGCCTTTCCTCTCCTATCCCAGCTCTGTTCTGGATTCAAAATATAGCTGCTGACCCTTAGAAGCTCTCAAGAGACTGAAAAATGACTCATTGGTGATCTTAATAGTATCTCTGGTGTTTTTTTTTTTTAACCACAGACCAAATACACTATTAGGGGCATTTTCAAAAAAATAAAGTTGTCCAAAAATCATCATAAGTCGGCATTTGGATGTCTAAATCAACAGGATATCCAAGTGCTGATTTTCAAAATCATCTTTCTGGATGTCTTGCAAAGTGTCACAATCACAGCATCCAGACTTCAAGAAGGCATGTTAGGAGGCATGAAAGGGGTGGGCTTAGGACAGGCTTAAACTTGGGCATTTTGTGGTGATAATCAAAACTTTCCCAGGATGTCCTGGATGGAACTTAGACAACCAGAACTAGACTTGTTTTAAAGTGTCTAAAAAAGTTAGACATTTTGTGGTTGGCCGGCTTGGCCAAGATGTCTAAGTAGTTGTTTATCAAAAAATTTGGAAGTCTAGCTGTTCATGTCCATATTGTTTAATTGAAAGAGGTATCTTCTTGCATTACCATTCACATGTGATGTCATGCACTGTCACAGTAGCCACAGTTGTCTGTATTCTTGGAAACAGCTGTATGTCTTCTGACAATTGTCATCTTGAAGTACCATTTTGCTGCTGTTGATAACCTTTTATTTTTTTTACAACATGACCTTGTCATGTTTGGATTAATAAACATTCTTAACATGCCCCTGCTGTCACTTGTCCTTCCTTGTTACATCTATCTGGGAAACAGCTGTTTGCATATTTTCCAAGGTTCCACACATGATTGCATGGCCATGATCCTTGATGGCTATTGCTCTTCTTCTTTGGCCACTATGCTGTTTCAATTATATGCTCTGTAGTCTCAGGTTCAGGTCATTGAAATTACATGATAGGGAGAAGCACTTCTATAACCATTTTTACACAATCAAGAATTTTGAAACTCTAAGGGGCTCATAATAAAAAAAAATGTCAATAAAGTAGCCTAAATGGGTACTTGGACGATCAAAAAGCCTGATCGTCCAAGTACCCATAACCAAAGCTGGTTTTAGACGTATCTAAAACCAGCTTAGGCCTTTCCCCTGCCTTTAAATGCATAGAGTGAAAAGTGGTGTTTTTAGAGGAGGGGAAAGGGTGGGAGATGGGTGAGAGGTGGGCAGGTATAACCAAAACATCTGACAGGTTGCCTAGTCGGCACTTATACGTTTTGACTTAGATCAAGTCAAAACAGGTATAAAATTTACATCGTGGGTGAATGTTATTGAAAAATATCATTCTGGAAGCCCATATCAGATATATTCCTTTCATTAAAAAGGAAGAAGGAAGACTAAATGGTGACACGTCAAAACCACATGGGACATTGCAGCGCCGACAATCATGCGCAGGACTTCTGAGTGCCATGTTTAAAGTGTTCCTGTTAGCACTCAGAGGAAAGGTGTGTGAGGGACCCCCACTAAACTGACAAGTGTTTGCTCTCATGTTGGGGTGGTGGGGGGAACCCCCACTACACTGAAAACTGCCAATTACCTGAAGGAAAATGGCAGTTTACAGTGTAATGGGGGGTTCCCACCCCCCACACACCCCTATGGGAGCGCAAATACTTGTCAGTTTACCCCTACTCACAGCAATAACAGGAACACTTTGAACACGGCAAGCTGAAGTCCTGCACGGGATTATTGGCGCGCCAATGTCCCGCGCACTTTCGTTATGGAACCAACTAAAGAGTAGCCGGCATGGTTGATGAGTGAGGTGAAGGAAATTCTTAGAGCTAAAAGAAAATATTTCAAAAAGTGGAAGAAAGATACTATTGAAAATAATAGGAAACAACATAATGAATTGGCAAGTCAAATGCAAGGCGCTGATAAAAAAGGCAAATAGACATTGAAAAGAAGATTGTAATGAAGGCAAAAACACGTGGAGGGGCATAATCAAAAGAAACGTCTAAGTCCGTTTTGGGCCTAAGTCGCAAGTCACCCAAAGTCGGACAAGAGAAAAGGTCCATTTTCGAAAAATACGTCCAAATACATACATTTTTTTTTTAAAAATCGTCCAACTCTACGTCCAGCCGTCTGATCACTCAGACCGCTAAGTCGTCCATCTTTATACCCCATTGTCCAAGTCACAAACGTCAAGAAAAAGACCTTTTGGGCACGAGAGGGGCCAGAAAAGTGATGGACAGGTCACCCAGACATGGCACCAGAGTAGTGGGGTACCTTACATGGCACTGATGTGAACTTCACAAAAAGGGTGCCACATAAACATCTCACTACAGCTCCCTTATAGGTCAAGGTGAGCCCTCCAAAACATCCCCAGAATCTATTGGACCCACCTATCTACCATCCCAATAACCCTTATGACTGCAGGAGGGTGTGGGGGGGGGGTTTGGGGGGTGCACATTTTTTACCATGAATGCAGTGATTAGAGTGGCTTATGGGCCTGGGTCCTCCTCTCCATGGTTCACTAACCCACCCCCAAGACCACTCAAACCACTAGGCTTTCCTATTCCAGGCTGCCTAGTGCTGATGTTCTGGAGGCAGATATGTAAAGTTGTTATTACGATTTTTATGGGGTGTGGGGGTCTGCACTTTGTGTCTGCAGTGCTTATCTGGTCACTATGGATACCTTCTGTGGACTTAGACCTGGTTTTAGATGGCCTAAGTCACAACGTCCAAGTTCCGTTTAGGCAGTGTTGTAAAACTTTCGGTTATACATGCAGTACGACTAAGTCTAGGACGGCCCACATCCCGCACAAATCCCGCCCTCAACACTCCTCCTGAAATGCCCCTTTTAGCTCTAGACGTTCAGCAGCACAAAACCCGGTTCGATTATCGGCACTTGGACGACTTGTGTTACTGATCAACCAAGTGCCAATTTAGGCCAGTTTTTAGATGTATTTCTATTTCGATTATGAGCCCCCTAGTAAAAACTTTTATTGATATATTTAAAACAAGAAACCGGGAAATGAATCGTTGGACCTCTAGATGGCCGAGGAGTAACAGGGGCACTCAGGGAAGACAAGGCCATAGAAAAGAGATTAAACCATTGTAGATATGGGGGGTATACAGGTGCCAGAAATGGTATTCAGTGCTGATGAATCAGAGAAACTGAAACAAATCTTTGTAACACCGGAAGATGTAATGGGGTAATTTGACAAATTGAACAGTAGCAAATTGCCTGGACTGGACAGTACACATAGGGTTGCCAGATGTCTGGATTTCCCCAGACATGTCCTCTTTTTGAGGACTCTGTCAGAAATTCAGGCAGATTTTCAATTTAACAACTTTTGTCCGGAGAAAACGGACATCTAGTAACCCTACAGCAGCTCAACCTATCAGGAGTTTTTCTCCTCATGCGCACCTATCCAAAGACCAATTCCCTCCCCCTCCCCCATTTGCACCCATCTGTTTTCCTGTTGCCTCTCCAGCCCCCCCCCCCATGTTGCACACTTATCCGGAGTCCTACTCCCTCTCCAGCCCCCCCAGCCCCCATACACACACGTACCTATCTGTAGTCCTACTCGCTCTCTCCCCGCATCATCCCCATCCCTGTGGGATCAAATGCTTGTTAACCTGGCATTTTTGTAACTCTTCAGCCATCATCAACATCAGTTAACTAAACACACTGCCTTCAACGACCCGGGAACTTTCTCTCTGCAGATAAAACGCTTCCATGTCACTGAAGGTAGAGTGTTTAGCTCACTGAAGCTGATGATGGCCGAAGGGTTACGGCAGCGCCGGGTAAGCAAGCACAAGTTGGTTTTTTTTTGGGTGGAGGGTTTGGGGGGGAGGAAAGAAGATGTTGGACCACATGGATTGGGAGGAAAGGGAAGGAAAGATGCCCTACACCTCCAGGGGAAGAAAGGGAAGGGGCAGATAGAGGAAAAGACCATAGGAGGAAAAGAAGGAGAAAAATGTCAGACAGCTGGATTGGAAAGGGGATGGGGGAAGAAGAGAGAGATGTCAGACCAGGGAAAGGAAGGAGGAGGGAGGGGAAGAACGGAAAGACAGAGAGATGCCAGACCACAAAGCGTGGGGTGGGGGGGGGAGAAAAGGGATAGGAAGGAGGGGAGAGTGATGGCAGAATATGGGAAGGAGAGTTTAAAGATCCCAGATAATAAGAGGAGGAAAGGGGGAAGACAGATGTCAGACCATAGGAGAATGAAAGAAAAGGAGGAGGAAGGGGAGGGAGAGGGTGGACATGGTGCACAGGTATGTGCAGGGTGTGGAAGGAGAAGGGGAGAATGAGGAAGGAAATGGTACATAGGAATGAGAGGAGTGGGGAAGGAAAGAAAATATAAGAAATGCTATCTATAGATAGATGGGAATAGGAGAGAAAATGGTACACATGGATAGATGGGAAGGGAAAACATGGAAAAGTAGATATATTAGAGGAGGAAGCAGAACAGTGGCAGAAAGTTTAATGTTAAAATTTAATGCCAATGATGGATATAAGGTGGAAAATGAAGGAGAGAGAAACAGCAATTGGATAAGAAGGTCATGGAAACAGTTAAGAGTACAGATAGAAGGAATTGAAACCAGAGACTTGGAAAAGATGAGTAAAAAAATAAAATCACCAGACAACAAAAGTAGGAAAAGTGATTTTATTTTCAATTAAGTTACTGAAATGTGTCTGTTTTCAGAATTTACATTTGTTGTCTATATTTTGCAATGTTCAGGAATACATGTATTTATTTCTATTTCTCTGGTGTTGTTCTGTATGCAAAGCCTGGCATCATAGGGTTTCATTTGTGTATATTATGGCTTTTAGTTTGTGGTCCTGTATTTGCATAAGGTTTATCTGTGTTCTGGACGTGTGACCGAGGCCAGGTGTTCTGGTAGGTATGAATGTCGTGAAGTGCTATTAGTGTCATGGCCCCAAGTAGGAAGATATTTGTTGGCAGGTTGTCTAGGTTTTGGAAGGCCCTTGATCTCGGGGCTGTGTTTAGAGGGCCACTGCACTTGTGTGGATGTCGATAGGATAACATCGTATACATGCGCGCATGAGCGTGATGTCATCGCATCAATGTCCATGCATGACAAGGAGGCTCCCTAGACACGGCCCAGAGCTCAGGGAAGGAAACATGAGGTCCATGTGGGGTGGTATTGGGGAAGAATGGGGCGGGGCTGGAGGTAGAATGGGGTGGAACAGAGTGAGGCCGGAGGCAGAACAGGGCAGGGTCATCCTCTTTTTTAAAAGAGGAAAGCTGGTTATAGAGAATGACACGGTGACAAAATTCATCACTGTTCCCGTCCCCGCGGATAACCGCGGGAAACCATCTTCATGTCATTCTTTAAGGAGAAAGGGAAGAATCTGAGTATAATTGGGCACAACCACTGACCCACAAGCTTTGCTTTGAAGAATGCTGGTGTAGAAGGACCGAGGTTGAGATAGACACTACAGAATAACAGTCTCTGGTATCCAGAGCAGATATTGTGATGTCATAATACCTCATTCCACCAGTGCCTAAGAGCCAATCACATCAGTGATGTCACAATGGCTTCATTATCCTTGGCTCATATAAGAATCAGAGTATGAATGGCTACAACCACTGACCCACAAGCTTTGCTTTCAAGAGTGCTGGTGTAGAAGGATTGAAGTTGAGATAGACACTACAGAATCTAATCTAATCTAATCTAATCCTTAGGTTTGTATACCGCATCATCTCCACGTTCGTAGAGCTCGACGCGGTTTACAGTAGGAGAAATAGGAAGGAACTACAACAGAGGGTTAGAGGTAGAAGTGTGAAGAAAATTTAGAGGACTTGGGATGCCAAGATATAAGAGTTTCCTTGATTCCTAAGTTGGAGGGAGACTTACATTTTTTGAGAAAAGCCAGGTTTTCAGATGTTTGCGGATGACAGTCTCTGGTATCCAGAGCAGATATTGTGATGTCATAATGCCTCATTCCACCAGTGCCTAAGAGCCAATCACATCAGTGATGTCACAATGGCTTCATTATCCTTGGCTCACATAAGAATCAGAGTATGAATGGCCACAACCACTGACCCACAAGCTTTGCTTTCAAGAGTGCTGGTGTAGAAGGATTGAAGTTGAGATAGACACTACAGAATGACAGTCTCTGGTATCCAGAGTAGATAATGTGATGTCATAATGCCTCATTCCACCAGTGCCTAAGAGCCAATCACATCAGTGATGTCACAATGGCTTCATTATTCTTGGCTCACATAAGAATTAGAGTATGAATGGCCACAACCACTGACCCGCAAGCTTTGCTTTGAAGAATGCTGGTGTAAAAGGACCGAGGTTGAAATAGACACTAGAAAATGACATGGGATTATTTCCCGCAGTTATCTGCGGGGACGGGAACGGTGATGAATTTTGTCACCGTGTCATTCTCTAAGCTGGTATATATATATCCCAGAGTACTGACAGAATTGAAAAATGAATTTGCAGAGCTATTCGGGGATATAGCCATGGGGAAGGCCTGGGCAGATCTGGCCCACCCACCCAGCAGCCATAGGCTGCTGGCGGTGGTTCCTACATGCTGCCAGTGACTGACCCATAAGCCTTCTCTCTGACACATTTGCATTTTGCATCAGAGGGAAGACTTCTGGGTTATACATCAGCAAACTGTAGGAACTGCTGCCAGCAACCTGAAGATAAATAGCAATACTGCACAGGCTGGGGAGGGAAGTAGGAAGGGAGAAAAAGAGAGAGGTAGCTGCACTGGCTGGGGGTGGGTGGGAAGGGAGGTTAAGAAAGATGCTTGCCCACTTTGGGCACAGGCCCTCCCAAAACTGGCAGTCTGGCTACACTACTGGAGCTATTGTTACAAATTTTTTTATTTAGCTTGAAAATCCAGTATAGTACCTGAAGACTAGAGAGTGACAGATGTGATGCCAATTTTTTAAAAGGATTCTAGAGGTGATAAGAGAAATCATAGACTAGTGAGTTTGATGTTGGTGCAGGGCAAAATGGTAGAGACTATTATAAAGAGCAAGACTGAAGATCAAATACATAAGCATGAATTAATGAGACAAAGCCAACATGGATTTAGTCAAGAGAAATCTTGTCTCCCTAGTGTAGATATCAATGGTATATCCATTTTTAAAATAAATAAATAATACTACATTTCTTTGAAGAGGTGAATAAACATGTAGATAAAGATGAACTGGTTGACATTGTGTATCTGGATTTTCAAAAGGCATTTGACAAAATATATCATAAAAAGACTTCTGAGGAAATTAGAAAGTCATGGGATAGGAGGTAATGTCCTATTACGAATTAAGAACTGGTAACAAAAAAAAAAGAAAGAAAAGAGAGTAGGGTTAAATAGTCAATATTCTCAATGGAGAAGGGTAAATGGTTGCATTCCCCAGGGGGTCTGAGCTGGATCTGCTGCTTTTTAGCATATTTGTCAATGATCTAGATATAGGAATAACTAGTGAGATAATTAAACTTGCTGATGACACAAAGTTATTCAAAATTGTTAAATCACAAGAGGATTGTGAAAAATTGCAAGATGGCCTTATGTGACTGGGAGATTGAGCATGAAAATGGCAGATGACATTTAGGCCCTCTTTTACTAAACCACGCTAGTGGTTTTTAGCGCCGGGAGCTGTGCTGAATGCCCCGTACTGCTCCCAATGCTCACAGGAACTGTATGAGCGTCGGGAGCAGCGCGGGGCATTCAGGACGGCTCCCTGCACTAAAAACTGTTAGCGCAATTTATTAATAGGGGGCCTTAATGTGAGCAAGTGTAAAGTGATGCATGTGGGAAAGAAGAACCCAAACTATATCTAAGTGATGATGTTAAGAGTCACTACCCAGGAAAAAGATCTAGGTGTGCAGTGCATCAACCCCTAATTTCAACACTGGTTGTGTTCTTGTCTAGATGTTCCATACAACACTGGCTCTTTTTTGTGGCTGAGATGCCATATTTCCTTATATTCCCCTTTCCATGACTGAATAGGTGTCGTAGTGAAAATCTGGGGACTGGGATGAATGATCATTAATATATTGTGACATGTGGTACATATACAGTATATACCTTCAAGTAGATAATACCCAAGATACTTTTTATATTGTCCTAGTTCTGATTTCTCTAAATAGTTAGGTTGGCTTCTAGAGGTGATAAAAATGTATTCATTCAAATGGGGTGTCATAAAAATAATTAGGGAAACAGTATTAACAGACACTTTTAAAAGAGCTCACATATTGTGATGTGAGTGATTAAATATCAATTTAGCAAGGCATTAATGCAATTTAAAAATGAAACCACTAATTGATGTAAAAGGAAATTAATTCCCTTTTTTTTTTTTTCAAATATTAGAGCACCATAGTTTATTCTGTATAGTACTAATGGTGAGGAAGTTGAAAATAATTCAATAGACTAGTCCTTTTTTTCCTTTCTCATTATGGAGTAGATTTTCTAAAGTGTGTTAAGACCGATACATTAATGTGCATTAAGCATACGTACGCATGGCAATAGTGTTTTATCCTTCACAAAGAGTATGTTTGTATTCTACAATGTTAACATGAGAAAAGACTTGCCATAATAAGGTACATGTCAAGTATCACATGCAATGTAGCTCCTAAGAATACCTTTCCAAAGTGTAGCTGTTTAGAAGAACACCAGATTCATCTGGTATGATATAACATTAGCTGAGCTGATGTCACCGGCTGGTAATATTTATTGAATGATGGGGGGAGGGGGGACAGAGGGTAAGGGGAATATATGAGGTGTTATTAAGGGTCTGTAGAATAAGGATTGACAATTTTATAAGAGGAAGTAAGAAAAGGTTAATAGACAGAGCTTGTAAGAAAGAAAAATGATTAGGGAGGTTTCTAAGGTGATGGGGTGGAGCAGTCACGTGATTGGTTGGATGTTGAGGCAGGCTGGAGTGAACTCTGTGAGGAAAGGGGAACAGTAGAGTAGTCTGTTCATGAAAAGATTATCCCTCCCTCCCTCCCATTTGTGCTGGTGTTATGTTTTGTGTTAGTGTAGTGTGGTGGGGTGGGGGGTGTACATGTTATATGTCGACTTGGGTGGATTTGGTGGAGCTTATGGAGTTGGGGGGAGGTGGTCGCAGCTTTGGGTGGGGTGGAAAATGGGGTTTGGCCCAGTTGGATCTGGGAGATGAGCAGTTAATAAATAAATAAATGTAACACTCGTATGCGATACCGCTGCGAGGGGAAGCATGGCCTTGCGTCACCGTGGATTATGTTTGGGGGGAGGGGAAGCATGACCTTGCATCACCTTGGGTCATGTTTGGGGGGAGGGGAAGCATGACCTTGCGTCACTGTGGGTCATGTTTGGGGGAATGTTATAAATTTAAAGACTTAACGGGAGCTAGTTTCGACACCGAATAGCTCCCTGGGGATGTGTGAAATATGCATTGGGGGTTTGTTGGTTTTTGGACACAGATTGTATTGTAAGTGAAGATAATATTCAGATAGATAATAAAGCTGCGGCTAATTATTTATTCCAATAAAACTGAGTTGTGTGATTATTGATTGATGGTGATTAGCTTTCAGTTGCAGGTGACGGGAATGCGAATGCTAATGTTATTACCTTAGCATCTATAGACTAATGTAAATGAAGGTTCTTATAAAATTGTGCGTGTGTGTGTGTCTTGGGGAGAAGGAGGTATCAATTACTGGATTACTGTTAAGACATGTTATGCTATTGTTAATCCCAGTTATTAGTAATTAGGTCTCATTGAATAAAATGAGACCTATGCTAAAATAGCAAAATTAATGATAAAATAAAACATCTTAATGGGAGCCCACATTGATAACTATGCTCCTGTGTGGCTTTATATATGCATATATTACTGGACAATCCAAACTGATGCTGGAAAAATAGTTAGTTCAATTCAACTTGAACAGACAACTGTATATGAACCAAACTAGTGCAGAACCAACTTCTATTACCAGACCTCAAACACCCAAGACACTACTGTGTTTTATTTTGTGTCCTTACTGGGGTGACTAGTTAATCATCTGTCTGTTTTTATTCATTTTAGTGCAGGTAAAACCTGTACTAACCCTTGTGGTGCTATAATTGCAAAATAGAGAAAAGCACTTAGCTTTATAGCCCGACGGCTACCCAGCTGTTTCACTGGCAAGTTTCCTCAGTAGCTGCTACTCTTCGAAATTCTATTTACTCATATTATTCTTGGGTCCGTCTGTTACGGAGAATCTCCCTGCACCACTCTTGTTCCTATTGGTACTGAGACCTTGTCTTTATATGATACATCAACCTCCTAGTTAAAACACTACTTGGGAGAGTTTTAAAGAGTTGGGTTGCTGTGTGAACAGTTTGAGCAGGATGTGACTTATATTTGCGATTATATGTATATGAGTCCGTTACATTGGTTTGCATTAAATATCTAAAGCAATATATTTTTCACTATCCAAGGGAACCCCCCCTTTTTTCATAAAGTTAGAAGAGATCTGTCTTGCTTCTTCTGGTCACTATTTAGGTTTATGCCAGGTACTTGTGACTTGGATTGGCCTCCGTGAAGACAGGATACTGGGCTAGATGGACCATTGGTCTGATCCAGTAAGGCTATTCTTATGTTCTTAACATGGTGGCATCCAAGAACCTTCTTGGCTTACATAATATGAAAAACTCTCAATGCATCTCAATGGCCACAAATTTGGTCTTGGAGGATGAAATGTACGGTGTCAGCATCTATGAGACAAACTTGGTTTTTTCTGTTACATAGAGCGTTGTGGACCCCTGTTAGGTTACAAAAATTAGATAGTTCTTTGTCTAATAGATATTGTCATTGTCATCTGGAAGCAGGAACTTTAGATCATTTATTGTTTCATTGCCCATGTATTATGAATTTTTGGAAATCAATTTGGGATCAAATTAATAATTTATTAGATATCCCAATGACATTATCCTATGATACTGTGATATTTGGTATGGAAATGAGAGCAAAAAGTCAGATTTCTGTGAATAACAATAAATTACTACTTATAATGACTGGTGTTGCCATTCAGCAAATTACATCTAATTGGAAGGATTGGAGGAGATTAAATTATAACTTCTGGTGGAATTCTTTATGCCATATCTATAAAATGGAAAGGTTTATTGCATTACAACGGGGTTATTTTAAGAAGTTTCAGGATGTGTGGAAACCATTAACAAAGTATTGTACAGATTAATTTAAAATTATTTCCATCAATTTAAGGTGCAGGGAGGGGGGAATTTTATTATTACATGTTTTATATGATAATGGAATATATGGGTGGGAGGGATGGGAAAGGGGAAGGGATAAGATTTTATGAAATGTATCAATGATTGTTTTTAAGTGATGTATTTATTGTTAATGTGAATGAATATATTTAACACTTAATGTAATTTTGAAAATGAATAAAGAATTTTTTTTAAAAAAAGAAAAACTCTCTTTTTGATGAGTGTATGCACTAAGTCTGAAAACCATTTATCATTTTTTTCTCACCCCCTCTCTCTCCTCTTTCTCTCGCTGTGAAATTTACAGCTATCCAACAAGCTGTTCACTGTGTTGTTAATACAGATCAACTCTAGCCTGTAATATATGTTTCCAGTATACACAATTATAGAGAGAAGGGGGAAAATATTACATTTTTTTAAAAAATATATTCTTCTCAGTGCTTCTCTCTCATACTCTCTCTCTGTCTGTAAACTGTTTTCTGTACACACAGACATAAAAAGATATGGTGCCTGCAGCTTTTATTTGTAAAAACAAACAAACAAACCATGAGTTCTACTGCTATATGAGAGGTTTCATATTTCAAGTCACCTTTCCCTCTTCATAAACCAAAATTAATTCTAGCCTGTGAAAAAAAAGACAAATATCAAGAGAAACACGTTTCCAAAAGTTGACAGGGAAAGTCCAAGAGTTACTATAAGAGACTGAGGATATCCAAGTTATATTTATTTTCATTCATTAATTCATCCATTCATTCCATTGTTTAGCCTATCCTCCTGAAAAACCTCAAAATGGGTTACAAAATAACATACATAATAACCAACCCCCCCCCCCCTTTTTACAAAACCGTGAAAGCTGTTTTTAGCACAGGCTGGCATGCTGAATGTTCTGCGCTGCTCCTGATGCCATAGAACTCTGTGAGCACTGGGAGCAGCGCAGAGCATTCAGCTGCCAGCCTGTGCTAAAAACTGCTTTCACAGTTTTGTATAAAGGGGGGGAGGGGAAATTAAAAAACAACATAATATTACAACCAACCTTAAAATTGTCATCCATAAAATATATATTCTAACAAATAAATGGCCCCTTTTATCAAGCTGCGCTAGAGGTTTTTAGGGCAAGTCGGCACAGTAAGTGCTCCGACGCTCATAGAATTCCTATGAGCAATGGACCATTTACCTCACCAGCCCCTTACTAAAAGGGGGGAGGGTAATTATACATAAAATATATATAATTCAAAAGCAAACCATAAAACAGAAAAAAAATCCAGAACAACTTCCAGTAAACATTCAATTATTAAACAGATAAGTTTATACAGCTTTTCAAAATTCTAATAAATCATCTATTAGTCTTATTGAAAAGGGGGCTTTGTTCCATAACCATATAGTATAGTAAAAAAGGAATAAACCTGAGTGTGAGCACACTCCATATGGAAAAATCTAGCAGATGATAACAAAAAGCACCTTTCCACCTGAATTCTTAACACATGTCTATGTTTATAAATCAGTAATTTATCAGAGAAATACTTTGGGATCTGATCAGGATAATTGCACACATGCGTACTTATAGCTTTCTAGGGTTGTAAAATGAAAATGGAAAAAAATAATGATGCAAAATATTTTCATAAAATCCAAAATCTTATTTTTTATTAGATATCAATATTAGATCATAAGAGTACTCAATTAATTGATTAGCAAATCAATTGAGTATCATTTGCATCAGAGAATTATTACAGAAGCCAAAAGCTGGCCTTGCTCATAAAAAATTCCAACGTTTTACCAGTTACACGTCCATATATATCCTAAATGACGACATTCCTTCGTTACAATCCATCTGCAGTCTAATTGGTTCACATTATTTATTCCCATATAAGACTAGCTTCATATAGGCGTGTCACAAATTACATTCTTATATCTAAAAAAGTTACATTCTCACATTAAGCTTACATATTTTATAAAAAGAAGAAATACATAGATCAATATTATAATACACTTACAAAACTCCTCAGATTTTATATTCTTTCCTGTAAATGTCAGTGTTCTTTTCTATTCTGAGATCTCTGTCTCACAAAGACTGCACAAAGAAAAGATGGAAAAGAGCAGGTACCCCTCCCATCAAGGTTCTACGTAGAAAAAAGTTGCTCTCTAATGAAGTAGAAAAAGTTGCTCAAGGTCAGAGGTCAAACACCATCTGTTGCCTTATCAGGATCTCTTCAGGATTTCAGATATATGAAGATCAAAATAAACTATATTCCTAATCTATATGTATTGTTAGTTTATATTCCTAATCTATATTGGTTGTTAACATATTACCTATAACTACCTAAGTAAATTTCTATTATATAATTTTTCCTAACTTTCTGACACTTAATTTTGGATCAATTCATACCATGATACACATGTGGTTTAGATTTGTCATTAGCAAACTCAAATCATGGTAAACCTAGGGCCCCCTGGTATGTGGATACCAGGTCAAAAGCCAACTCCTGTCTGCCTACATTTCCCTGAGGATTGGCCTAGTTCAGGCTGGTCACTCTAACACAAAGAAACTCTATAAGAAACTTAAGCTTCTCATCTGGAGTACATTTGATATGGTAGTCATCAATCACAAAAATGTCTTAGCCTGCCTCCCTATATCTGTCAAGCACATGACATATATCAAATCCACATGGTAACTTAAAGTCCCTGTTTTTAAACTTTTTTGTATTTCTGATCATTTTATTCCAGATTATCCAATTTTCATTTATTAATTTATAGCTACTAATCCACATTCTTACTTGCTCTTGGATCAGGCCTTATCTAACAGTTTTTCTTTTCTTTCTAGCTAGTAAATCCTGATGCAATGTGAGAAAGTGTAATAGCTGAATTTTTTTATTTCATGTTGGCTCACTGTTACCTGCCCAGGTAAACAAAGCTGGCCCTTACTCAGAACTACTTAAGGCATAGGACCAGGTCCTTAGATCATCCCATGCAAAGCCTTAAATGCCAAAACCAAAAGTTTAAAACTGTATAATTTTTCATCTGGAAGCCAATGCAAGGAAAACAGAGCAGAAATAATAGGCTCAAACAGTACGATCTTAAATTCAGCAGCAAAAGCCAAGCAATAATCAATGTGTGAGATCAAATAGGCATAAAGCAGTTGGGTAACATTAGATACTGTAAAGTGAAAATGAATTTTGATAAGTTGACGTAGGTAATAAAAGGAAGTAGAAACTAATTGAGATATATCATTCTCAAAGGTCAAAGCAGCATCCAACAGAACACCCTATACTATGTCCCTGGTCTTTAGCAATTAAATTAGAGCCATCCCAAGCTAATAAAGAGTGTGGAAACAGACAACAATCTCATTAAATCCTTAAAAACTCAATTGTAGATGAATTTGTTTGCAACTTGCTTAGTATCATCCAATTTAAATTTCAATTAAACAAGCTCTCAATGTCATCAATTGATTCTCACAGTCAAAACCCCAAAACACATACAACTAAATGTCTGCAAACAAGTGAATATGGAATCTATGGGGTCCATTTATCAAGCTGCAGTAGGGGTTTAACGCGCATTAAACCGCCTGCCGTGCTAGCCGCTAACACCTGCATTGAGCAGGCATTAGTTTTTTAGCCGGCCGCGGGGGTTAGCGCGTGATGAAATGTCCGACATGCTAACCCCGCTAGCATGGCTTGATAAAAGGACCCCTATGTCTCAAAGCAATATCAATAACAGGCCATACATGAAGATTTAAAAACAATGAGAACAAAAGAACACTCTGTTTGGAGCTCATTTTGTTTGGATAAATCAGAATTGACTACACTTCTCCCTATGTATTCGTGGTTTCCATATCCACGGTTTGGCTTATTTGTGATTTTTTGTCATCTGACTCTGACCACCCAAATTATATCACTCTGAAAACTCCTTCCCACCCTCCCACCTTCTATGCAAGCAATCTCTCAGTTTCAAATCACTTTTGCTAAGGTCCCGAGGTTTCCTTATCCATAAGAGCAGCCTTTCACTTGACCTGACCATGCCTCTTGTCATGCCTCAGGCCAGGGGTCCCAAAGTCCCTCCTTGGGGGCTGAATCCAGTCGGGTTTTCAGGATTTCCCCAATGAATATGCATGAGATCTATGTGCATGCACTGCTTTCAATGCATATTCATTGGGGAAATCCTGAAAACCCGACTGGATTTGGCCATCAAGCAGGAACTTTGGGGACTCCTGCCTTAGGCACCTCAAGAGGTTCACTCTCTGGGTGAAGAAGAACTTCCTTACGTTTGCACAAAATTCCACCAGGAATAGTTGGGGGAAGAGGAGGGGGGTGCTTCTTATCTATGAGGTCCGACAATTAAGTTCATGAACTCATCCCAGAAAAAGTGCTACATACTTCATTGCTGAATATCACTATGATCACCTTGAAAGTACTCCCCACCCTTGGGAAGCTATGCATTGACTCCAGCATCTAGTCCACCCTTAAAAGCAATTTTGGAACTCTTTTTCTGAAATGGCCATCACAACTGTCCTCATATTACTCTTGATGTCCTGAAGGTCATCAAAATGTCTTCCTTCAATATTTCCTTTATCTTTCGGTAAAGAAAAAAGTCACTGGGGGCAAGATCGGGCTTTTTGCCTGGTCATGCCGCTCTGTGATTGGCTGCAGTCAGATTTTCCCTATAACTTAGGCACTCACATGCATTTGTCAATAAACACATTCATATCCTGTTCCACATTAATGTCCAATATAAAAATATGGTGGCAAGAACATGGAACAGTGAAGGCGTCCTCTGGGTTCTAGAATGTTTTATTCTTTAATAACAAAAACTCAACACATCCGTTTCAGCTTAAATGACCTACAAAAGGAGTCTACTGTATAGTGTCAGAAGCAAAAATATAAACACAAAAAAACATTTAAAATCAAAACATAAAACCAAATAAAATGTTTTTTGTTGATTATCCTATGTGAGAAGGAACTCACTCCTGTAGTTGTCACCTGGCAAGAACATGGCCACAGCTTTATTAACACTTTAACAAAACAAATAACTTGTCAACCCATCAAATTAACTTTAATTAACATATTGCAAATAATGTCATATCCCTTTGCTATTCCCAGCTAGATGGTATCATACTAGCTGTTCTGTTCCTCTCTTCCCCCACAGGCTCACGGTACTGCAGAGCCTGAAAAACCGAATCGCTCGAGGCAGTGAAGCACTTAAGCAAACCATAAGCTTTAATTCAATTTACTGACCCTCATCAACCACAAACCCCATCCCATTTCCACCAAAGTCACAACTCCAACAAGCACAGCCTCCCAATCCTAAACTCTACCACTCTACAAATACAGGGAGGGATGGGTGGAACTTTTTTTTTTCCTCGACCCCTCCCCACAAACACCCTTCCTCTAGCCTTCCCTCATCCAAACCCTACCAAAATCCTCAGTCCCCACAACCACACCAAACTCCTCCCTTCAAACCACCAATCACACCTTCCCAAGTCCTTCAATCACCAGCTAACCCGCTCACCCATTAACCCCTTCCAACTTCCCCCCTATCCATTCTCAGCTTCTCATGTGTGTTCGGTCCAGTTAATACACCCATGGCCGAGCCCATGAGAGTTTCTTGTTAAGTTTTACCCCACTTGTTAATCTTTCAAAAAAAGATCTCAGACTATAGACAGACAGGCAGACAGACAAATGGCTATACATTCTTAACCTTTTTTGTATAATTATTTACAACTTCTATCAAGTTGAAAAGAATTTAAAAAAAGAATGATGAGAGAAAAAAAATGAGTGAATAAAACTGATAATATGCTGCCAAAAAGAAATGACTTATGTAGGTCTCAAACTCAATTATGTTCCTTTACTGAGATACGAGGCTCATATTCATCCCTATGTTTCAACTTTACACTTTTTAAACTTTTGAATGCTCTGAATGAATTGGCTTGTAATTTTTTCCTCATCTATAATAAGAATGGAATTCATATTACTGCATAATGAATTATTGTGAGTAGCTGAAACCTGTATATGCAAGTTATTCTTTCAATACTTTATTAGTTTCTCACTTGCTTTATCATTTATGCATACTTTACAGTGAATTCCCTGGAGCAAGTTATTAATTATTATGAGGAGCATAACGTGACTGTCTCTTCCTCCAGCTCATTCCCAGGCTATAAAATCAGATGTGCAAACATGAATTAAGAGGTAAACTTCGTTTCAGAGCTCTGTTCAGCATAACTAGATTGTGATTACACTAAATATCAAAAATGTGTATTTCTATAAAATATATTTATATTTGTTAGTTCAGGTAGTAGAAATATCTTGGCGTATAGCCCCAGTAGGCTTCTACTTGGATTCAAATGAAACCCATCTGTTTAAATTATTCTTTGTAAAGGAGTTCATATTTAATTACTAATCTTCTCCAAATCTGATCTCAAGATGGATTACAACTGAGGTACTGTAGATATTTCATGGCCCCAGAGGGTTCACTATCTAAGTTGAAACATGAGGTAAGGGAGGGTAAAGTGACTTGCCCATGGTAACAAGGAGCATCAATTGAAGCAGTGGAATTTGAATTATGCTTCTCTGATTTTTAAGATGCTGCTTCAAGCACTAAGCTACTTCTCTCAAGGTGTTTTTTTTGCCTGAATTATTTTAATTTATTAGGACTCCAATTTTTATTCATGAGGTGAATAGTCTTGTGGGAGTAATTTTATAACAGACTATATAAAAAAATTCTCAAAAACAAAAGCATTCATTTTCATGGCAGTTCTCTTACTACTGCTCTCCATTCAGTCGTGTCCGAACCTTGGATACTCGGTAAGCCAGTCCTCAACATGCTTCCCTGTTTCCACGTTTGAATTGCTTGATGGTCATTCCCGTGTCATTCTTGATGGCATCCAGCCAACGGGCCTTTGGTCTCCCCTGTTTCCTTTTACCACTGATCATTCTGAGTAGCCCCTCCTTTTCTAGTGAATTCGCCCTTATCACATGTCTAAAATAGGTCAGTTTCTGTCTGGTAATCTTGCCTTCCAGGGGCAGCTCTGGGTTTATATGATCAAGAACATCATTGGTGTTGATCCTAGCTGTCCATGGCATTCATAGAATTATTTTCCAGCACCATAGCTTTCATGAGTGTGCATGTCACGCAGCCATATGTCATGATTGGGAACACAATGGTAGTGATCAATCTTTGTTTGATGGTAACTGAGATGTCCTTGCAATTCCCTGTTCGGTCCATGCTTACCAAGGCTGCACACCCCAGTATTAATTGATGCTTGATCTCTGCTGTTGAACCACCACTGTGATCAATAAACATAAAAACATAAGAATACAAGCATTGCCATACTAGAACATACTGAAGGCCCATTAAGCCCAGTCTCCTCATTACAATAGTGTCCAATCCGGGTCACAAGTACCTGACAAGATCCCCAAAGAGTAAAATAGATTGCATGCTATTTATTTTAGAAGTAAGCAATGGATTTTTTCCAAGTCCAGCTTAATAATGGCTTCTGGACTTTTAGGGTATTATCCATATCTTTTTTTAAACAAAGTTTAATTATTAAATTTATAATGGTGCCTCTGCACTTAGGTATACTTTGCATGCCTTATGTACCCTAGGAGCTATTATATAAGGTGTGCTTAAGTTCTTTAGCTCATAAGTTCAAGAAGGTGGACACATTGGCAGAGCATTGGTGGGAATGGATGTATCTCCTTTTCTATTGCAAACACAAGCAGTGTCTCACTTCCAGTTCACCACACAATTGTTTCCCACGTATTTACCTTTATAGGACCCCCCCATGGACCCCTGAAGAAGACTTTTTGTCAAAACACGGACCGTGTTGGGTCCTGTATCCCTAGCAGACTAGGTCCTTTAAGGCTTTTATGTGGATAACCTATTTTTATGTGGATGAATTTATTTTTATGTGGATGAAATTATTTTATGTGGATGATTTTGGTGTACCTTTGGAACTTTGACTCTTTCAAATAAAGTCCATTTAGGAACATCGTCACTCCACAGAGTTTTTTTGGTTTTCAATGGGTGTATCTCCAACATACAGTACATGCCTCATTTAGACAGGATCATTTATGAGGGGGTGCTGAAAAGTTCTCAGCTCAACCAAGAAGAGAATGACAATGATTTGAAACAATGACAAAACATATAATTTTGTTTCTGCAGATTGGCACTTAACAAAATAAGAGAACACTTTTCAGCTACAGTTGCAAAATAATGCTCAGAATTTAGGAAATTGGTTGGTTGGGCTGAGAACTTTTCAGCACCACCTCGTATGCCTGCCATCAACCTGGACATGCTTGCATATAGGTATGCCAATATACACAAGTATTCTATAACAGAATCTGGATGCCCAGTTGTCATTATAGAATAGCCCATTCTGTACTACATTGGTGGCACCTACATTTAGGTGCCCCTGTATATAATTGCTACCTATATGCCTATTATATAAACACTCTCCAAATGGAGATATCAAACGATAATCCACATTGAAAGAATGGGGTCAAATCCCTACACCATGTATTCATACTCTCATTAAAAAAAAAAAAAAAGGAAATATTGCTGAAACAATACTTACACTAATTTATAAGGACCATAAGAAAAGAGAGTTCACATTAACATGCAAAAAAGCTACAATAATATGCAACATGCAACTCTACTATTCCATCATAAGTCCATTCCAGCAGTACTTCAGCATCCTAATCATTTGAAAATGAAATATTGCAAACAAATCTTCAGTCATTTCATCTTTAGTATAGAAAAAAAAAGAGTTCAGAACTTGTGTAATATAGATACTCTACTGCCTAGATGTTTCGCCACTTTCTGATTTTTTTACACTATAGCAATTCAGGACAGCAACCCTGCTTCTGGAAACATCATTAATTGTATTGGTCCATATTATAAATTCCAGCTTCAGTTAAGTATAGCATTTGGATTTGCAATAAAGGATTGTTGATTTTTATTCCTGTAAACTCCCATGGTGGAGATAGAGATTTCCAATTAAGTTATAGAGAACAAAATTGGATCTGCATTCTGTGTCTTCTCAAGGGTCTTAATGATGGACCAGGATGGATGACACTGATTTAATTAAGCTCTCTTTTCTGACTGGCTGTGTGTGGTCAGATTATTCTTTTTACAGAATGTCCCAGCACCATTTTCTTCTATTAGCAATAATGAAGGAAAGAAAGTAGTTATGATGTCTAAAAGTGGCAGCAAAATATTGACCTCTGAAAATTATTTTTCATTAACATGAATGTGTAAAATGAAACAAAAGTCTGAAAATAGAGGGAAAAGACTGAACAAGTCAAAAAGAACTCTTTTTTTTCCTCCTGAGTTATCTCATTAGCAAAAAGTAATAGATCTGTATTGGTTTTCAAAACAGGCTCATTTCCAGTTATCAACTGCTATTGAGATTAAGAAAACATATTCCTAAAAATAGAATATTATTGTCTCAGAAGTATCAGGACCTCTCTTTTTCTGATTTCTAGAATAACTAATACTCTTTGTGGGCTCAAACTGCCTGAAAAAATAAAACTAAGAACATAAGAATTGCCGCTGCTGGGTCAGACCAGTGGTCCATTGCGCCAGCAGTCCGCTCATGCGGCAGCACCCAGGTCAAAGACCTGTGCCCTAAACGAGACCAGCCCTACCTGCATTCGTTCTGGTTCAACAAGAACTTGTCCAACCTTGTCATGAATCCCTGGAGGGTGTTTTCCCCTATAACAGACTCCAGAAGAGCATTACAGCTCTCTACCACTCTCTGGGTGAAGAAGAACTTCCTTACGTTTGTACTGAATCTATCCCCTTTTAACTTTAGAGAGTGCCCCCTCGTCCTCTCTTCCTTGGAGAGGGTGAACAACCTGTCTTTATCTACTGAATCTAATCCCTTCATTATCTTGAATGTTTCGATCATGTCCTCTCTCAGTCTCCTCTTTTCAAGGGAGAATAGGCCCAGCTTCTCTAATCTCTCACTGTACGGCAGCTCCTCCAACCCCTTAACCATTTTAGTTGCTCTTCTCTGGACCCTTTCGAGTAGTGCCATGTCCTTCATGTACGGCGACCAGTGCTGGACGGAGTATTCCAGGTGAGGGCTACCATGGCCCGGTACAGCGGCATGATAACCTTCTCCGATCTGTTCGTGATTCCCTTCTTAATCATTCCTAGCATTCTGTTCGCCCTTTTCGCTGCCGCCGTACAAATGTATGTCCTCATTTTTAAAAAGAGATCAGGATACACAACTGCTGTGTGTTGATTCACTCTGCTCTGTTTCATTTTCCCTGTTCTAGATAGGATAGTGATGGATACAGTGTGTGTTATAGTGTAATATCCGCAGCTGAATCTGGCACCATGACAAAGTTTTTAATAACTTAGAAGAATCCCTGGTCTCTCCCATTCTGATTTTTACAGCATTTAATATAGCTTTTGAGAGTTACAAATTGAGTTAATAAGCAGTTAATCATTTGGAGGCAACAAATTTATTGTCATCTTCACATAATTGCACTGAAAGCAGTGTGGTCTGGAATGAGAAAAAAAATTGTTGCTATCATTTTAACTTTATTTCATGGATCTGAAGTTTCTAAAATCAAAAAGGCTCATCTCTGTCTCACTTCTTTTTTCATGAATCACTTCAAGAAGCTTGTATTGCAGAAGTGTCTGAAGCCATCCTTCAAATTTGTTCATTTTCCACACCATATTTTGAGGTAGCCTTAATGCATGTCATCTGTTAATGAAAACATTACTTGCAATATATATTTGAAAACCTTTGCATAAGTCTAATATTTGATGTATTAGTATGTTTAGTTTGTCTTAACTAACAAGATACATTTGGGACTGTGGAGCAGTGGTTAAAAGTCATAGCCTCAGCACCCTGAGGATGTGAGTTCAAATCCATGCTTTTCCTTGTGACCCTGGGCAAGTCACTTAATCCCCAATTGCCTCAGGTACATTAGACTGTGAGTCCATCAGGACAGACAAGGAAAAATGCTTGAGTACCTGAATAAATTCATGTAAACTGTTCTGAGCTCCCTGAGAGAACAGTATAGAAAATTAAATAAATAAAGATGCTTATCGAGGCTGATGCAGTAAAAATATGCAACGAGGTGCTATACTGGAATTATATGCAAAGTAGTTCATTGATGCTTAATTTTGCTAAATAAATAATGTAAAAAAGACTTTGTGGGACTGTTTTTGCAAAAAAAAAAAAAAAAAGCAAATTCCTGATGGAAGTATAGTGCCTAGTGCCTAGTGAAGCCTATAATATGTAAGTACATAAGCATTACTCTGCTGGCATGGACCAAAGTCCCATCAAGCCCAGTACACTGTTTCTAACAGTGACCAGCCCAGGTCAAATATATCTGTCAGGATCCCAAAAGAGTAAAATTGTGCTGCATACAGTGTATGTTTCATGTTTGGATATTTGAGTTATGTGGAATGAATTGGGTCCTGGTCTTTTTCTGATTCTTAGTGATTAGCCTGTTTTAGGACCTGTGCTGCTTTTTAGCCTTCGAACCTGCCTACCTCTGGGCATGCTGGAACGGAATTTCCCCCTCCCTCCAAATGATCTCTGAGGAGAAAGCACAAGGATATGGCAATTGACTGCTAGAGCTGACCTTTAGTATATTCCAATTTGTTGATTGCTGAAACATTCCAAATTGAGGAAGTATCTAGCTGCTTTACTTCCCTGATAAACATAGGAGGCTATAGTGTTTTCACCTAGTGACTGATATCTGGAACTGTGTAATCTATTAATCCTAATGCTGTGATTGCTGTCATTGGAGCTGGTGTGTAAGCACATCTTTTAATAGCCATTGATAACTTTTTCTGGGAAAGAATTTAGGGCTAGATTCACTAACCTGCCCAAATTGGAACAATCCGTTTCCGATTCAGGCAGGTCTGACAAATTCACTAACCTAAAATATGCAGATGGGGGCGATTGGAGGAACGCCCCCATCTGCCTGCCCGGATCGCACATGCGCGATCCACATGCATGCACAGACCTGTCCTAGCCATGACTTTTTTTAAACAAAAACTTTAAACTTTAGCAATCCCATGGGTTTAACCCATTTAGGGTTAAAACCACGGGCTTGCACAAGGCAGTTGGAACAGGCATGTTTGGGGCCCGACTCTCCTGCTCCTATGTGGTGGCAGCTTCTTCCCTCCTTCCCTTCAGTGCAAGCCCACGGGTTTACCACCCTGCAACTTCAATTTATGCCTTTTAGTTTTACTATGTTCTCTTCACTGGAAAATATTTGGTTCTATATTAATACCTTTTAAGAATTTAAACGTCTGTATCATATCTCCCCTGTCCTCTAGAATGTACTGTACATATTCAGATCTTCCAGTCTCTTCTTGTATGTCTTTTGGCTGAAACTCCCTACCATTTTCATCACCTTTCTCTGGACTGCTTCAAGTCTTCTTATACCGTTCACCATATATGGTCTCCAAAGTGGGACCTCACCAATGACCTGTACAGATGCATCAAAATCTCCTTTCTTCTACTGGTTATGCCTCTCTCTATGCATCCACTGCCTTGTCACACTGTTTCATCACCTTCAGATCCTCAGACACTATCACATCAAGGTCCCTCTCCCCATTCATGCATATCAGCCTCTAATCTCTTAGAACATAAGTCTCCCTTGGATTTCTACTCTCCAGATGCCTCACTCTGCACTTTTTTTGCACTGAAATTTGTTAACAAATACTTTAAGGGCAAACAACATACAATATATTCATATAAATATGCAAAATGTTGTGAGACCGTGGCACTGAGAGGCTCCCCTCTTCAAACCCAGCATGTACCCAAAATAAGAGGGAGAAAAAGCCTCAGAATAACGTAGCAGTATAGAACCAAGAGGTACAGAACAAACTGCTTTTAATACTTTCACTGGCAAAAAAACTCCCTCACAAAACAGCTCAGGTTTAGAAAAGGGCAAAGTCACCTAGAAGCACGTTCAAGGACTTAGCTTGCAAAAAGACGACTTGAGCTCCAACGCTGTCATGTCGCTTCAGAACCTCCATTTTAGTTGTCAAACATTAGACCATTCTAAATTTTCAGAACCTTTTCCATGTTTTCCACTCCCTCCAGAGTATTTACTCTGTTACAAATCTTACCATCACCCACAAAATGGTAAATCTTACCTTCTAACCCTTTGGCAATGTCACTCACAAACATATTGAACAGAATCGGCCCCAGCACCAATCCTTGAGGCACTCCACTACTCACCTTTCCTTCCTCTGAGTGAATTTCATTAAACATCATCCTCTGGTGTCTTTCTGTCAACCAGTTTATAATCCTCCAGTTCACCTCTTTGTGCCCTAAATTCAGCCCATCAAGTTTATTCAAGAGCATCTTATGAGAAACCATGTCAAATGCTTTGCTGAAATCTAAGTCAATTACATCTAGTGCACATCCTCAATCCAATTCTCTAGTTGCCCAGTCAAAGAATTCAGATTTGTTTGGCACAAATTATGTACCTTCAGTTAATGCTTGTGGTTCACAATGCGAACCACTGATACTTTTATTATTTGCGCTGAACAGATATTTTTATTTTGTTGATCTAGCAAGACTCAGTGCCCCCTGATGAAGGCATAACTTTATGCCAAAACTTGGTTCCTAGTTGGGACAAAACACTTTAAAATAATACATTGATATTTGGTTATTAGGACATCTATTTTACCTTCTTTGTTGTTTATTCACTACAGTAAGGCAAGATTGAGTGTTGGATGATTGCTTTTAAATTGAAATTAAATCCAGAAACAACTAAATTTTTTCTTGCAACTCCCAATGACAAGATTAAAGAAACATCGATTCACTTGAATGGCCTTTTATAGAACAGTCTATAAAAATATTGGGAGTGACTAGAGATAAACATCTCACTTTAAAGCATCATACTGATCTATTATTGAAGAAATGCTTTGCTGTGTTCTGGAAACTTCGCACTATTAAGAAATACTTTGAAGCTTCATTCCGTCTGTTAGTGTAGTCATCCGTTTTAAGTATTCTTGATTATTATAATGTTATTTATTTGGGTGCTTTTAATAAAATTTTAAGAAAATTGAGAGTGGTCCAAAACACCGCAGTTTGATTGATCTTTGGATTGAAAAAATGGGAGCATATTACACCATATTATTTGAAACTCAACTGGCTGCCGATTGAAGCCAAAATTTTGTTTAAGTTTGCTTGCATCTGTTACAAATCAATTTTTGGCTTGTCACCTGGATACCTCATTTCCTATTTTTCTTTGAACCACCCAGATAAGGTCGCACGCAGAGTTTATCTGTTTACATTTCCTTCCGCTAAATTATGTTGTTACAAAAGATTTCAGGAGAGAATTCTCTCTTTTCAAGCTGCCAAATTGAACGATTGGTTTGGTAAAATCATGCTAGGATCTTCTTCTTATCTTGATTTTAGAAAACTGTTTGAAAAATTTGTATCCTAACTGGTTGTTTCGTTTAATAATTCTATGCTTCCGTCTTGCAATGTATCTTCTTTTAAATTGTATTTTTACTGTATGGTCAGTTCTTATTTGTTGTAATTCGCTTAGAAACATTCTTTTAAATTGCATTTTTCTTTTAAATCATATTTTCTACTGTAGGATCAACTCTTATTGTATTTTGTTTTGAATTGTTTTTTCCTTTTAAATTGTACTCTCCATTGTATGACTTGTGCTTATTTGTTGTAAACCACCTAGAATCATTTTTGGTCAGGCAGTATATAAAATAAAATTATTATTATTATTTTCTTGTTTGGTTTGAGTACCTTTAGTAAAACCATGTTGTCTTAGATCTTGTAACCCATCAGAATCTAGGAAATTCACTATCCTTTCCTTCAACAACACTTTGAGCCAATCAGGGCCTTCAACAACTCCCTCTGCATCCCAAGATGCATTAGGAGGGGAAAGCCCCATCATTTGCAGCATGCGGCCCTGTAGGCAGGAGGGAGTGAGCTTCCCTTCTGCTGATTTCTCATCTGAAGGTACAGGGAATCCAGAGATGTGGGAGGGGGCCCAGGAATGTTTGGGGAAGGGGGAAGGGGTGTAATTGTCAGAGGATGCTGGAGATTTCAGGGGGATATTGTAGAGGTCTGGGATGACAGGAGAAGGTCGGAGATTTCAAGGGTATGACAATAGGATATCAGGAATATTGGGGATTTCAGGGGGATGTTGGGGAGGTCCAGTATGACATGGGTATGTTGGGGATTTCAGGGGAGGGATGTAGGGATACACAGCTCAGCTGATCCTGGCAAGGGGAATCTCCATCAGCTGAGCCTCCAGGAATCCCTGAAACTAGCTCAGCTGATAGAGATTCCTTCTGCCATGATCAGACAAGGTAGCTGGTGGGTAGATTTAAAAAATTTGCTTTTGTACATTTTTCACATAGACATTTTTATTTTTGAAAATGGGCAAAAAAGATAGATGTCCTAAGGACCAAAACTTATACCTGGCTCATTTTCAAAAATAAAAGATAGACTTTTGATAGCTTTGAAAATGGACATTTTTTCTACTGGATTTGTGGGCGTCTGGCACAAAACGTCCACTCTCAGGCTTAGGCACACTTTTGATTATGCCCCCATCCACATGCTTAACTAGTTTTTTTACTGAACGTTTCAAACTGCTCTCATATGCATATTTTTTTCTTTTCCTATTTTTGGATTTCACCTTATTTTTTGTCTTTACCGCTCATATAAGACCTGTTTAGTAGTGATTCTTGTGCAGCAAATGTAATGCAGCCCTTTCAATTCCTATGGGCTGTGTCGTATTTGCCACATCAGGACTCGCTATCATGGTTTTGTAAAAGGGACCCATAGTGGACTTTAACATAGAAGTTTTGCTAATGTTATAAAAGATTTCTTGCTGTGTACATTTCTGCACGGAGGGGCATAATCGAAAGGGACGTCTAAGTCCATTTACGTCCAACTTGCAAATCGACCAAAGTAAAAAATAGATTAGGACACATTTTTGAATAATACATCCAAATTTTTTTTAATTTTGAAAATCGTTTAATTATACGTTCTGCAGATTTGATCGTCCAAGTCGCTGAATCTTTATACCACATTTTCATCTAATTTTTTGTCCAAGTCCAAAACGCCTAGAACAAGCCTTTTGGATGTGGAAGGGGTCTGCAAAGTGATGGACTGAACAACCAGACATGCCACCTAAATAGTGGGGGTACCTTACAGGGCACTGCTGTGAACTTCACAAAAAGGGTGCCATGGCTTCTCCTCACTACAGCTCCCTTATAGGTCACGGTGAGCCCTCCAAACCATCTCCAGAATCCCCTAGACCCACTTATCTACCACCCCAATAGCCCTTATGGCTGCAGGAGCCACTTATATGCCAGTACAAAAGGGTTGTGGGGGTGTATAGGGCAGTGCACATGTTTAAGTATCAATGCAGTGATTACAGGGGCTTATGGTCATGGATCCTCCTTTCCATGAGTCCCTAACCCACCCCCAAGACGACTTAAGCTGCCCCTGTGCTGGACAACTAGGCTTTCCTACGCCAGGCAGCCAGGTGATGATGGTCTGGAGACTGAATTTTAAAGGTGTGATTAATATTTTTATGGGGGTGGGGGAGTCAGTGATCACTGGGGTAGTGTGTGGGGGGTCTGTTTTATGTATTTTCAGTGCTTATCTGGTGACTTTAAGTGGGTTTATATGACTTAGACCATGTTTTACGTGGTCTAAGTAAAATTGTCCAAGTTCTGTTGATCGTGGGCTGTATAACTTTCGGTTATACATGCTGTACGACTAAGTCTAAGCCGGCCCACATCCCGCCCATCTTCCGCCCTCGACACTCCTCTTGAAATGCCCCTTTTAGCTTTGGTCGTTCAGCGGCACTGTGAAGGCCTAGGTCGTTTTTAAATACATCCAAAACCCGGTTTTATTATCAGCACTTGGACGTTTTTGACTTATGGTCGTCCAAGTGCCGACTTAGGCCAGTTTTTGGACATTTTTCTCTTTCGATTATGAGCCCCTTAGTGTTTAATATTAATTTCTGTCAAAGCTCTAATATTTCCTGTCAAAAAGCTCTAATATTTCCTGTCAAGTATGATATAAATACTTGTGTAATTTATGCTAATAGATATAAAAATAAAATTTAAAAATTATATAAATAGGATGAGAATCACAAGCTAGTAAGATTTTGCAAAAGAGTATTTTTGGCCAAAACAATCTGTCACAATTGAAAAAAAAAGCATGCAATGAAAGGAAGTACAATGGCCCGAAGAACAGCAAAAAAGTGCAAAGCCAAACAGCATGTAGCAAAAGGAAGCAGAATGGCCCTTTGTCTTTGCACTTTTTGATATCCATTTCTTTGTGTTCGCTTGGACAGCAGAAAAAAATAAGTATCTCGGCACTGATGCAGGTTAATATCTGACATCTTTATGCCACAGTCTTTCAGCTCATCTAACCTGTCACCACAAAAGTTGTAAGCTATTACGATACTAGTTATTGCCATATTTTAAAGGATGTGATAATTTACATGCAGAGGCAATATGATCAATGGCCCCTGTAGGCTAGTGTTCCATGTGGAAACTTGTTCACTGATTGAAAGAACACAGAAGTCTAGTGGAAGAAAGGAGGACACACTGGAGAGAACTTCAGGGTAATTTTATCTCAAGTTCTAGTAACTATAGCAACCTTCTCAGCTTAGTCTGAGGAGGATAGATAGAAAAAGTAAGAGAAAGAAATGGTCAGTAAAAAAAAAATAAAAAGAGGGTAGGGTAAATAGATAAAGGGCATAATGAAGAAATTGAAAATGAGGTCAAAAGAATTCAATAGGCGTGTCATTCTGGACAGTGAGGTATTCTTCCCATGCTCATATGCCAGCAGATGGAATCCATTCCAGGTTTTCAACTCCTCCTCCTTCTCATAAGAATATAATTGCCATACTGGGACAGATTGAAGGTCCATCAAACCTAGTATCCTGTTTCCAACAATGGTCAACTCAGCTCCCAAATACCTAGCTAGATCCCAAGTAGCAAAACAGATTTTTATGCTGCTTATCCTAGAAATAAGCAGTGGATTTCTCCAAGCCAAATCAATAATGGCCTATGAACTTCTCTTTTAGGAAATTATCCAAATTTTTTTTAAAACACTGCTATGCTAACTGATTTTACCACATTTTCCGGCAACAAATTCCAATTGCACGTTGTGTGAAGAAATATTTTCTCCAGTTTGTTTTAAATCTACTACTTAGTAGCTTCATCGCATGCAGCGATTCACATCTACCCTTTCTACTCCACTCAGTATGTTTTAGACCTCTATTATATCACCCCTGAGCCGTCTCTTCTCCAAGCTGAAGAGCTCTAGCTGCTTTAGCCTTTCCTCATAGGCTTTATCATTTTTATTGCCCTTCTCTGTACCTTTTCTAATTCTGCTATATCTTTTTTGAGATACAGCGACCACAATTGCATGCAGTATTTAAGGTTCAGCCGTACCAAACAGTGATACAAGGGCATTATAATAGTCTCATCTTTGTTTTCCTGATAATTCTTAACATTCTATTTGTTATGTTATGTTATGTTATTTATTTCTTATATACCGCTAAATCCGTTAAGTTCTAAGCGGTTTACATAGAAATATACATTAAAGGATACAATAAAATAAGATAAATAAATAAAGAATGGGTACTTTGAAATTCCCTTACTGTCCCGAAGGCTCACAATACCATAAATAGATTGTAACCTACCCTCTCTAACTGCATTCCATATGTATTTTTCATACAGTTCTTCACTGTCAGTTTAATTTCCATCCTATAAATTCACATAGAATTTTTCTTTTTTCAACCATCTTTATTTTCTCTTCTTTATTAATTTCCAGGTACTTTAGTTAGATTGTGAGCCTTCGGGACAGTAAGGGAATTTTTTAAGTACCTTCTTACTTCTCATTTATAATCTTAATGTATATTTTCTTCAAACCGCTTAGAACCTAACGGATGTAGCGGTATATAAGAAATAAATTACATTACATTACATTACAATCTAACTAAAGTACCAAGGACAAACAAATTAGCAAATAGTAGATAGGAAAATAAAGATAGCGGAAATGAGATATAAAGCATCCTAACAAGAATACATAGAACTCTCAATAACATACTGTTAAAAATAAAACGTACATTCCAAAATAATAAAGTATTATAAAGAAACTAATTAAATAGAAAATACTTTTAAGAATTAATCAAATATAGAAATATATAGAGAAAATAAACATTAGAAGTGAGGAAAAAAGAAAAGGTAAAGGACGGCATATGAATAGAATGGAATGAGAAACAGTTAAACAATAGAATTCTAAGAAAATTTTAAATGAAAACTAAACAAAAGAAATAAAAAAGAAATAGATATAATATGCATAATAGAACAAAAGTCAGGAAGGACTTGATTTCATTTCCATCAGTCATCAATGTCATCATCCCTAGAGCTTTAGCTGTTTCAGCCGGGCAACCGCCATCATCGACCTCTACACATCAGCCATGGGTCCACTTTTTCAAAGCAGAGAGAAGCATTTCTCGATTTTCTGGAATACTGTTCATTATATTCAACAGCTCACAGATCTTCCAGCTTCAATTCTCTGCTCCTTGGTCTGGATAATGCAGTTCACTCAACCAGACCTCACCCTTGATGGTACCGTCACTCACAAACAGTAATCCAAGTCGGCTGTGGGACATCTGACGCTGTAAGACTCCAGGCATGATGAAAAGCCATTCTCCAGACCTCCCGTCCTGCTGGTGTCGCATTGCCAGTAGGAGATCCGAATCTGCATAGCTGCAGGGAGATTAGAGTCCACGCCTATCACCTCATTTATGGCGCTTCCGCCTCGGCAACCACCTCCATTCGGCGACTCAGTCACCCTCCGTCGACCTCGGCAACACTCCCTCTCCAACTCAACATTAGCACCACTCGTTATGGATCGGTCGCCAGGCACAGCACAGGATCGCCAATGTGCAGCAAATATCAGGTGAGAAAGAAGGCAAGTTGTCATGCACAGCTCAGGATCGCCAAAGGTGCAGGAATACCAGGTGAGAACGAGGCCTTTCTGACAGACCAAGAATAACGGTCTAATCTGAACTGTCAGATCAGAGTCCACAAATGAAATGATAACCAGAATAAAAATCAAAGAAGATTCAAAAATTAACACAAATAAAATAATAATTAAATAAATAAACAAAAACAGCAGGAAAGAAAACCAAAAATAAAAGAAATAAAAGAGAGCAAAGGCAGCACAAATGGTGACTTAAACGGCTGCCATCTTGTTAGAATTTGCTTTCTTATCAAACGCTCACAATGAGCTGAGGTTTTCAACATATCCTCAATGATGACACCTAGATCCTTTTCCTGGACAGTGACTTCTAATGAGGAACCCTGCATCATATAGCTATAGTTCAGATTCCTCTTTTCCATATGCATCTCTTTGCACTTGCTAATTTAAACACCATATGCTATTTTGATGCCCAGTCTCACAAGGTCTGCTTGCAATTTTTCACAATCCTCTTGCCATTTAACAACTTTGAACAACTTTATATCATCAGCAAATTTAATCATCTCACTAGTTTTACCAACTCTGCTGGTCCCTTTAGTTTGTCTGATCTGCTCTGTATATTTATTTTTGATATTTTTTTCTTTTTTTGTGGTTTTTGCAGCTATCGGTGTACCAGAGCTCCCCAGTACAGGCAAAAGATCTGCCTGTGTGGAGAAGCAGATTTGGATCTGCAGCTGGCAGGTTAATCCCTTGGGGATCTGTTTGGCCAGCATGCAGAAAACTTTGTGGAGCTCAGGATCAGTATCCCTAATAGCTTAGCTCACCCACTGATTCATACGGGCTTGAGCGCAAGCTGTTAGGCATCTACAGGGGGCTCAGAGGGGCTTCTCGGTTTGCCAGCTGCAATTTCACCTTCCTCCTTCACTTGTGCAGTTCAGCAGGGGTTGAGGATCAGTCTAACTTCGATCCAACTGGTAGCCCAAAGATCTCAGCCTTTGGAGGACAGGCTGATTGAGGCAGGGATTCGTCTCCAAGACCCAGCTACTTTTTAGAGACGAGGCAGGCTGTATGTAGCACCTTCAGAGGACATGTCACAGTGATGAGCAATTTTGAAGGTTTATGCCACGTCATCTAGGGTCTCCACTTCTAAAATCCTATTTTCTGAGTTTCCTACTTTTAGTGAAGGCATTTTTGAGCTGTTTTTATGGTGTCAAAATGCTGCCCTGGCAGCCATCTTTGATTTCTCAATTTTATTTCAAAGCTTTCCAGATCTTTAAAATCAGCTTATTTTGCTTCAAAACTGGAAGGGATGGTGTCCTCAGTCTCCTTTACTCCTGATTCATGCTAGTTTTGTGCTGGACGAATGCCAGAAGAGCATCCTTGTATCACATGCCACTTAACACATGACGGGCATTGAGAGCATTGAGCTTAGCCTCCTCTTTGGTCTCAACAGCTCTTTGGTAATTCTTATGTAACTCTTATGACATCTCTTATGCTATTCCAGTAAACTTTTATGTAATCTCTGAAAACTTTTGTGTAATCCGCCTTGAACCGCAAGGTATTGGCGGAATAGGAATCACTAATGTAATGTAATGTAATATATAAGGGCTGTCTACTGAGACAAAATACCTCCCAGAGTCACAGAACAGTGGTGTACTTAAATGTAAGAATGTGGAAACCTTGGAGCCTATGAAACACAAGGTGGAGTTACCTAAAGGGGACTCAGTGATGCCTAGTAAAGCCTTTTCTCCTAAATTTGTTAATTTGATGTGGAAAGCTTATTTGTATAGCTGGGAACCTCATTTGAGGTCTAGCAGTGAGCAAGGGAGTTTGGGCTCCCTGATGCATCAGAGTCATTGGTAGCAGCTAAGAGGGACTTGGAGAGTGAGGAATCAGTCTGTATATGCTTGCTGTTACAGAGTCTTCCATGCCTGGAGATATAGGGTCACATGCATGAGCAAGTATGCAGGAAGTAGTGTTGCACCTAACTAAGGCTGTATACCAGCTGTTCAAGACTTTGGTGCTATTAGAGCTCATTGCTGACTCCATGCAGGAGTTACAATTAGACTCCCAGCAGGTCCCTTCCACTCAGTGTTCTTTCCTCAGCAGAGTGAGAGTGCAGCCCACATCATTTTCCTGGCATCCTGATAAGTGTTTTTGCCTTGAAGCACTGAGATGCTCCTGAAGGTTCTTTAAAGGTAGCCAAAACAATGTCTAGGATGTATCCCATGGCAGTGTTGGTGGTGTCACGGTATCGGTGGGGATGGGGGTGGGTGGGGGGGACTGTCATCGGGGGTGAGGTTTTTTTTCTTTTTTTTTTAATTAATGGGACAGATATTGTGCATGTGTAACACACACACACACACACACCATCTGTGCCATTAATATATATATATTTTTTTTTAAACCAACAGCTGAGTTACAAGAGGCTGCTTTGGGGCTTCACCTGCCACTCAATTGTCCGGGCTTTTCCAAACCAGTTCTATGCATGTGTCAAAATCAGTCTCAGAGCGACTGGTCAGTCAGGATTACAGCAAACCTCCGTGCAAATCATTTGCATGGAAACTTGTTGGAACATCAATTGCTGTTCCCCAATCAGCCAAAAAATTGGTCAACAGAAACTTGCAAGGTCTTAGCAACCATGTTTAGTGCATCTACCCAGTGCCTTAGGGCTCATGTGCTAATCCTTTTGTAACCCGTTTCCTGACTGAGAGAGACTCTCACTTTAAATATGTATCTGTAGTCACTTGACTGAGGGTTTCTCTCTCCAGCCAGGAGACAGATATACAAATAAAATAAACCACCCAAATAGAAAATTATAACAGGTGAAACAAAATTAAAGGTTAAAAGAATTATTTATTTTTTATCCATTAAATATTGTATTCTTATTTTTAGACATTAAAAGGAATCAACACTATCAGATAAGTACTGTATATTTTTATTTTAATTAGATAGTATAGATTTTATTTCAAAGCATTTTGCTCAACAAATTTTTCTTACAGACAGACAGGCAGGAATTTCTTCAGTTGCAACCAGGTGGGTATATAATTCTCTTCTTCTCTTGTTGGAATCTACTACCTAACTAAAAATACTCAGAAGAAGCAAAACCCTAAGATACCTGAATTTGTTTTTACTTTTCACTAGCTACCCCAGAAAAACAAATGGATAATTAAAATTTCCCTAAACTTTCCCACCCACAATATTTCTTAATTGGTTGGCTTTTCTCCAAGGTTATATACATCAAGTTTATAAAAACCAAAATAGTGTGCACTCTAAATCAAAATTGATCTTTGAAAAAAAACAAAACAAAACAGAATTAATCAATAAATATCTTCTCAGTCTTATTTTTTACAAAAGCCTCAGCACTACTGTATGAGAGCACCAAACACAGCTTCTGCCACAAAAAAGAGGCTAAAATTTAATTTAGACTAGCCAGAAATTCACTATATTCGGTTTACGAGTGCACCGGTTTGCGAGTGTTTTGCAAGACGAGCAAAACATTTGCAAAATCGGTGCCTCGGAAACCGAGCATGGCTCGATTTACGAGCACCCCCCCTGCAATCCAGCACCCCCCCTGCGATCCGGCACCCCCCCTGCCTCGAACCGGCACCCCCCCGCCACGATCCGCCCCCCCTGACATGATTGGGCACCCCCCCGCCACGACCCGACCCCCCCGCCACGATTGCTCAAGGCCTGCGAGTTCACGTTCTGAACGTGAACGTGAACTCGCAGGCCTTGAGCATGCTCAGATGCTCAAGGCCCAGCAGAGGAGTCCGATCTTTTATAGTTCCCAGATGAGGGTAAGAAGCGGCGGGGGTGCCCAATTGTGTCGGGGGGGGTCGGATCGTGTCGGG
The DNA here is from genome assembly GCF_902459505.1 of Geotrypetes seraphini. Classification (NCBI taxonomy): domain Eukaryota; kingdom Metazoa; phylum Chordata; class Amphibia; order Gymnophiona; family Dermophiidae; genus Geotrypetes; species Geotrypetes seraphini. The sequence goes on along the minus strand of NC_047085.1, from coordinate 132,865,260 downwards.
GGGTGCCCAATTGTGTCGGGGGGGGGTCGGATCGTGTCGGGGGGATGCCCAATCGTGTCGGGGGGGTCGGATCGTGTCGGGGGGGTGCCCAATCGTGGTGGGGGGGGGGGTCGGATCGTGGCGGGGTTGTGCCTGATCGCAGGGGGGGCCTTCGAGGAAAGCAATGCCGGTTCTCGGGGGGGGGGGGAACGCATCAAAGTGAGTTTCCATTATTTCCTATGGAGAAACTCGCTTTGATAAACGAGCATTTTGGGTTACGAGCATGCTCCTGGAATGGATTATACTCGTAATCCAAGATACTACTGTATTTTCTATCTGCAGGCAACCAACACCAACCTGTTTTCCAGACTGCTAACCACCCAACTGCTCTCCCTGGCAGTTTAAGAACATTTCCAGTACTGCTGACTTCCTGGAGAGAGCTGTGCCTCATGACTCATGAATTCTTAAAGCTACAGACACAGGATAATATCCCCTCAAATAGCTTTGAATACTTCAAATCGTGCACTCAGCACTTGGTGCTGTAACCCCTGTCCTGAACACAAAGACACTACACAAGCGTTTTCAACTAGTGTGGAATTTTATTAGGCCGCAGCCATAACAGCACTATTACATCACAACTGTCATCAACTGAGCAGAATAATCAATCAGGTATGACCACCACATGATCAGGTGCACAGCATATGCCTCTCCATCCTCTCCGAATGTGGGTTGCCGTAACAGCTTCCCTTGCTCGCTGGACCTATCCCGTTCAAGGATGTGTCCTCTCATCAGCAGTACGTTGCTGTGAAGATCATGGCTTGGCCTCCCTGCCGTCCAAGCAAGGTGACATGCCCAATTTCCTAAGCAATGTAAAGGTGTATGTCGTTGACTCATATGCTGTGCTTACCCTCCTTTCCAGTCTGGCTGCGACAGAAGTAGAGGGTGGGCGGGAGGGAAACCGCGTCCGCCTCGTGTGAAGCCGGATCGAAAGGGGCGATCTCCCCTCCGCTCACCCCTAATCTATCCTCCTCCCCCCCCCCCCCCCCTCTAGACCTAGCCGATTGGCCCCAAGGCTTCGGCCGATTTGTGATCGCTCCTCCCTATGTGGTTCGGAGCTTGTTCTCAAATCGTGCACTCAGCACTTGGTGCTGTAACCCCTGTCCTGAACACAAAGACACTACACAAGCGTTTTCAACTAGTGTGGAATTTTATTAGGCCGCAGCCATAACAGCACTATTACATCACAACTGTCATCAACTGAGCAGAATAATCAATCAGGTATGACCACCACATGATCAGGTGCACAGCATATGCCTCTCCATCCTCTCCGAATGTGGGTTGCCGTAACAGCTTCCCTTGCTCGCTGGACCTATCCCGTTCAAGGATGTGTCCTCTCATCAGCAGTACGTTGCTGTGAAGATCATGGCTTGGCCTCCCTGCCGTCCAAGCAAGGTGACATGCCCAATTTCCTAAGCAATGTAAAGGTGTATGTCGTTGACTCATATGCTGTGCTTACCCTCCACTACCCGGGATAGCGAAACCTCGCTTATCGCGGGTTCCCCCCAAGTGCTGTAGCTGCGGCCTATATGCTACCCATATATGCACAGGCCCTGATAAATTTTCGCATTGAATCGCCTCAGTGTAATGAAAATATGCAACCCACTGCACGGGTACTGAGCTCCAAATATATATGCAACCCACTGCACGGGTACTGCGCTCCAAATATATATATGCAACCCACTGCACGGGTACTGCGCTCCAAATCTATATATGCAACCCACTGCACGGGTACTGCGCTCCAAATCTATATATGCAACCCACTGCACGGGTACTGCGCTCCAAATATATATGCAACCCACTGCATGGGTAGTGCGCTCCAAATATATATATGCAACCCACTGCACGGGTACTGCGATCCAAATATATATGCAACCCGATGCACGGGTACTGCGCTCCAAACATATATATGCAACCCGATGCACGGGTACAGCGCTCCAATATACATATGCAGCCCACTGCACTGGTACTGCGCTCCAAATATATATATGCGACCCACTGCACGGGTACTGCGCTCCAAATATATATATGCGACCCACTGCACGGGTACTGCGCTCCAAATATATATATGCGACCCACTGCACGGGTACTGCGCTCCAAATATATATGCAACCCGATGCACGGGTACTGCGCACCAAACATATATATGCGACCCGATGCACGGGTACAGCGCTCCAATATACATATGCAGCCCACTGCACGGGTACTGCGCTCCAAATATATATATGCAACCCACTGCACGGGTACTGCGTATGCAACCCACTGCACGGGTACTGCGCTCTCAATATATATATGCAACCCACTGCACGGGTACTGCGCTCCAAATCTATATATGCAACCCACTGCACGGGTACTGCGCTGGTAGTGCGCTCCAAATATGTATATGCAACCCACTGCACGGGTACTGCGCTCCAAATATATATGCAACCCACTGCACGGGTACTGCGCTCCAAATATATATGCAACCCACTGCACGGGTACTGCGCTCCAAACATATATATGCAACCCGCTGCACGGGTACTGCGCTCCAAATATATATATGCAGCCCACTGCACTGGTACTGCGCTCCAAATATATATATGCAGCCCACTGCACGGGTACCGCGCTCCAAATATATATATGCACGGGTACTGCGCGGGTACTGCGCTCCAAATATATATGCAACCCACTGCACGGGTACTGCGCTCCAACTATATATGCCAAGGTACAGATAACTTCATCGTCTCAACGTACAGAAAATTTTTATATGCAACCCACTGCCCGGGTACTGCGCACTAGGCACAGATAACTTCCTTGTCTCAGCGTAGACAACAACCCACTAATGATGAGCCTAGCCAATGTACCGAGGAGCATATCCAATATACTGATACCGCGGAGCCTATCCTATGTACTGATAATGTACATAGGAGCACATCCAATGTACTGATAAGCCTAGCCAATGTACAGAGGAGCATATCCGAGCATATCCCATGTACTGATGAGCCTAGCCAATGTACAGAGGAGCATATCCAATGTACTGATAAGCCTAGCCAATGTACGGAGAAGCATATCCGATGTACTGATACAGCGGAGCACATGCAATGTGCTGATAAGCCTAGCCAATGTACAGTGGAGCACATGCAATGTGCTGATAAGCCTAGCCAATGCGGAGCCCATGCGACGTGCTAATAAGCCTAGCCAATGTATCTAAGCCTAGCCAATGTGCTGATAGGCCGTATAGAGGAGCACATGCCATGTGCTGATAAGCCTAGCAAATGTACGGGGGAGCACATGCAATGTGCTGAGAAGCCTAGCCAATGTACAGAGGAGCGCATGCAATGTGCTGATAAGCCTAGCCAATAGCCCATGTATATAGGAGCAAATGCCATGCGCTGATAATGTACAGTGGAGCAAATGCAATGTGTTGATAAGCCTAGCCAATGTACTGAGGAGCACATCCAATGTACTGATAGGCCGAAAATGCCATGTGTTGATCAGCCTAGCCAATGTACGGAGGAGCAAATGCAATGTGCTGATAAGCCTAGCCCATGTACTGAGGAGCACCTCCAATGTACTGATAGGCCTAGCCAATGTAGAGAGGAGCATATCCAATGTACTGATACAGAGGAGCATATCCAATGTACTGATAAGCCTATGTAGGCCTAGCCAATGTAGAGAGGAGCTTATCCAATGTACTGATACAGAGGAGCATATCCAATGTACTGATAAGCCTAGCCAATGTACAGAGGAGCACATCAAATGTACTGATAGGCCTAGCCAATGTACAGAGGAGCATAACCAATGCACCGATACAGAGGAGCATATCCAATGTACTGATAAGGTTAGCCCCTGTACATAGGAGCACATGCAATGTGCTGATAAGCCTAGCCCTTGTACAGAGGAGCATATCCAATGTACTGCTACAGCGGAGAATATCCCATGTACTGAAAAACCTACCCGATGTACAGAGGAGCATATCCAATGTACTGATAAGCCTAGCCTGTGTGTAGTAGGTCTGGAAGTACTGCAAGCCGTAAGGGAGGCATCGGACATAATGTCCCGTAGATGCTGTTGAGGTAAAGTAAACTCTCCTTCTGAAGGACTTATAAATCCCATATGTAAGTCGTTAAATGGATAAAGCGAAAGTAGACCCCTTAAGGTCCCAGCTTCTATCCCTTTATAACTTTCATATAACCAAAGTAAAATTGTTCTATCTGTAGCCGATATGTGAGCACGCCGATTCCATTTATATCCCTCTAAAGCCCTGTCCCTTCGTGCATCGAACTTACCTCCCAGATGCTGATTATCGTACTGCCGCTGATTGCGAGTACAGGATTCCAGATATCAGCTGTTGTGGTCTCTGGTAATCAAGATAGTATGAATAGCCTGGGACCAACAGCGGCTGTGCTGGTAACATCGGCTGTGCTGGAGGTGGATATGTCGGTGCTGGTGCAGAAGTCGTTGGTGCACCGTTTGAACCCCGTGCTGAAGTATCTGCCTCTGGAACTCCGCCATTAAGGCAACTAGATCTTGCTGGGCTTGTGCTGCCGTAGAAGCTGGCGCTGAAGTTGAGGCCGTGGAAGCCTCTGCTGTTAGAGCCGCTGATGTTGTGTATTGCTGAATTTGTGCTGCCGTAGAAGCTGGCGCTGCAGTTGAGGCCGTGGAAGCCTCTGCTGTTGTATATTGCTGAAATTGTGCTGCCGTAGAAGCTGCCGCTGCAGTTGAGGCCGTGGAAGCCTCGGCTGTTAGAGCCGCTGATGTTGTGGCACGCGTAGTCCTAGTCTTTTTCTGACTAGTCGCTGAGGGCTGTATCTGAGCTGCTGGTTTTGCTCGTGGCTTACGTTTTGCTCGCGACTTACGTTGAGCCAGCATGTCTATAAGAAGTACTAAAAGAATAGAGACAGTGAGGCTGGCTCTATAAATATGCATAAGATAGACGTATACAGACGTCAGTAACAAAGGCAGGCAAGAGAAACCGCTGGAGACCAGCGCGTTGGTGACACGTTGCATAGCAAATACAGATAGCAAGAGAACCAGCTGGAGACCAGCGCGTTGGTGCCACGTTGCATAGCAAATACAGATAGCAAGAGAACCAGCTGTTCTTGTTGAGGCTGTGCGGCCGTAAAAGCGCAGAAGCCGGTGCCGCTGTTGAGGCCGCAGAAGCCGCTGTTGAGGCCGCAGAAGCCGCCGTCGAAGCCAACGCTGTTGTTGTGATGCGTGTGGTCCTAGTCTTTCTTTGACTCTTAGCTGTGGGCTTTTCTGCAGTGCTGGTTTTGATCGAGGCTTACGTTGAGCAGGCATGGCTATAATAAGTACTAAAGAATAAAGACAGTCAGTACAGGCATACATGGATTGGAACCCGAGACAGGCCCTAATATTAGTAAGCCCTCCTTCTGGGATCATGCTTAAATACAATATAGGACTCAAGCCATCAGAAACTCCAGTTGGAGAAAGAGCATTGCTGCTAAGTTGTAGGTATCGCATATGGTGGGATCGGAATAGCATATAATGGCAGCTAATAGCAGATAAGAGCCTTTACATGGGCTATAAGAGCCTTTAAATAGCATATAATAGCCTCATGGCATAGCAAATAATTGCCTCATAGCATAGCATCAAATAGCCTTTTATATCAAATAGCATTTTATTAACTAGCATATAATAGCCTAATAGCATAGCATTAAATAGCATTTTATTAACTAGCATATAATAGCCTAATAGCATAGCATTAAATAGCATTTTATTAACTAGCATATAATAGCCTAATAGCATAGCAACTAATTGCCTAATCGCATAGCATCAAATCGCATTTTATTAACTAGCATATAATATCCTAATAGCATAGCATTAAATAGTATCTTATTAAATAGCATATAATTGCCTAATAGCATAGCATTTAATTAAATAGCATATAATAGCTGTAGATAGCGTATAATTGCCTAATAGCATAGAATTTTATGGTATTTTATTAAATAGCATATAGTAGCCTAATAGCGTAGCAAATAATTGCCTATTAGCATAGCATTAAATAGCATTTTTTTTTTAAATAGCATATAATAGCCTAATAGCATAGCAAATAATTGCCTAATAGCATAGCATCAAATAGCATTTTATTAACTAGCATATAATAGCCTAATAGCGTAGCATTAAATAGCATTTTATTAAATAGCATATAATTGCCTAACTTAATAAATAGCATTTTATTAACTAGCATATAATAGCCTAATAGCGTAGTATTAAATAGCATTTTATTAAATAGCATATAATTGCCTAACTTAATAAAGAAAACATTAATATTGGATTTAAAGGTCACCCGCAATTTTTTTTATTTTTTTTTTGAGGAGAATAGTATTAAAACAATGATATCAAGCAGGACAAATCCTGTTTCTCAGTAGAGAGAGCACAGTGCAAGCAAGCTATGCGCTCTCATGTGAGCACAAGCCACGGGTGAAAGTCTCGGCCGCATGGCCAGCAAAAAGCCTGCTTGAACCCGAGGTACAGTCCACGAGGTGCCGCACTCTCCATGGCCGATACGGCCGCTCGCACGGAGAACTTACCAGCTATGTGGCCGGGGTCATAGCGAGGGTCATTGCGAGCGTGGCCCGCGCCTGACCACGTTGTGACGATTGAGGCGCGGGCCTCATGGTGCTGCACTCGGGCATCTACAACTGGCCCGCCCCCCTCCTCACGGGGTGAAGGAGCGCACGGCGATGGGGAGCCAGGCCGACTACCACCTCCCGGAGTGAGGGCTCGAAACTCCGGTCGGCGGTTTTTTTTTTTTTTTTTGCAGAGGTTCGTCGCCGCGACGACTAAGGCCGGCGCGGGGCCACGTGGCGTCACACCCACTACCATCGGGCGCCGCACTCGCTACCAGCGGGCGCCCCCTCCTTCCCCTCCCGGCACGAAGGACCGAATTACAGGCGGCGAAAAAACCTGGGCTTTGAGGGCCGCGAGTGCCGCGGTTTGTCCATCCGCCTACTCCTACCTGCTTCACAATAGAGGCGAAGTCGCTGGAGGTAGGCTGCTGGTTCTTGAGTGCTGAACTGCACAGCCTGCACCGGCCAGCGACTCCCCACCCGGCAGCGGCCCAGGAAGGAAAGCCTCATCTCTCATGGCTCCGCGCAAGGTGAGAAAAAACCCACATTTCTGTAGTGGGTGAGCGGGAGGGAAGTCACGTCGATCTCCCTGGACCGCCGTCGGGAAAAGGGGCGACCTCCCTTCCGCTTCCCCCCGGCTTGTGCAATTGAGGGTGAGCGGGAGGGAAACCGCGTCCGCCTCGTGTGAAGCCGGATCGAAAGGGGCGATCTCCCCTCCGCTCACCCCTAATCTATCCTCCTCCCCCCCCCCCCCCTCTAGACCTAGCCGATTGGCCCCAAGGCTTCGGCCGATTTGTGATCGCTCCTCCCTATGTGGTTCGGAGCTTGTTCTTTCTTTCCTTTTTTTCTGGTTACATTCACCCTTGCAATGAAATTTTAAAAAAATTTCTTTAGACAAAATTTTTTTTATTCATATGTAATACCCCATAAACTTCTCAAACCAGATAATAACATCCTTTAAAAATTTTTATTTAATAACCTTGGTTTTACTGTGCCACCAAAAGAATCGGGCTACAGCGACTCACAACTACGATTCTTCTATGCCACCGGATTCCTCTGATTAGCACAGAAACACCTATTCTCTTTCCCACCCCCCAAAAAAATACACATTGTGAAAAAACAAAATTTATTTTTGAATGCATGATTTGCATTCACACATTGCAAAATTACCATGGATGTCTCGGCGCATCTCATAATTAGCCCATTTAAGCTGGAGGAGACAGTGCTAGAGTGTATTGCAGTGTAGTAAAGAACTCCATAGAAATCTAAGCCCATTTTTTAATGGGAATTGAAAAATTCTATGGGCCCTTTACAAAGGTGTTCTCCTGAGCAATGCATGCTAAATGCCAAGCCACTCATTCTATTCCTATGGGTGGTTCGGCATTTCACATGCGCTGCTCCCCACTGTACTTTTATAAAATCCTACATTAGAGAGCAAAAAGTCTAAGACCAGGAGAAAAGTGAGGGTTTGTATTAACTAAATTAATAAGTATTTTCCAGCAAGTAACTTTGACCCAGAAACATCAAATAGTTTGACCTTCTTCAAGACCAGTTATCTCCGGTTCTGCCTCATAAAACTTGCCTTTGTGCTTGCTGATACCATGTGGTCTGGGTCTCACTTTTCTGAAACAATGACTTTTCAGCTGAAATATTTCTTTTTGAAAAAGCTTTAATGCAGCTACAAATCAGAGAATAAACTAACTGAAATCTTTATTTATTTTGTGACATGAAGGAAGATGTTGTTAGGTGTCATCGACTCGTGTTCGAGTCCTAATGACTTGATGAACATCATCAAATTTTCGTGGCAGAATACAAAAGTAGATTGTCAGGCCTTTCTTCTGCCTAGGGTGATATTGGCTTTAAAAAGAAACTTTAAAGGCATAAATGTACAAAAAGCATTAACAACTCACAGCACATTGAGATTTACACTATATAGGGATGTCTAATGGAGTGTACAGTAAAACTGTTTTTTACTTACCCCCTCTTCTATGAAACCATGCTAGCAGTTTCTAGCATGGGGAGCCATGCTGAATGGCGTCGGGAGCCGAGCGAGCCATTCAGCACGGCTCTCTGTGCTAAAAACCGCTAGTGCGGTTTCGTAGAAGAGGGGGATTAGTTTTTGGGTGAAGATTCAAATTTTGTTCTTTTTGTTGGGGGTTTTTTCTGTGCCATTTTCATTTTTAATACATATTGAGGCTCTGTTATTAAGAGAGCGGGAGCCAGAAGGCCATGAGCATGCGCAGATGCTCAAGGCCCAGCCCAGCGGCAAGAGACAGGGTCTTCAGGCATAGACACTGGCACGTCCTGTGGGTTGGTGCTGGATGCCAGTGCCAGATCGGGGTAAGGGTTTGGGTTTGGGCGATGCCGGTTCTCAGGGGGGGGGGCAATGCCGGTTCACATGCATGTGACGTCAACACATGCGCAGATGTTTTCCCGACACTGTCCCAAACTGGGAGCTTTTCAAAACCCAAAGTGCCGGGTATTGAAAAGCCATCCAGATGCCTGGATAGTCCTCTAAAAAAAGGACATGTCCAGGTAAATCCGGACGTCTGGTAACCCTAATTCTGGGCCATCTCTTAAAGGGATCAGCATGCTTCCTTCATAGCAGTGACCAGGCGTGGCCAGACCAGGCTGAAAGAAGGTATCCCCATTTAGTGGCATAGCTAGGGTAGGAGGTGCCCAGGGTGGTAACATCCCTGTGCCTTCCTCTCTGCCCCCCTCCCACTTTGTGCCACTCTCTTGCTCTTTCCATGTCCCCCCGCAACACACACCACACTCATGCCCTCCCTTCCCACCCCTATACCTCTTTAAATCTTTGCCAGCATGAGCAGCTTCTTTGGCCTGCTGTTCATGCTAGCGTTGGCTTTCCCTCTGACTTCATTTCCTGGCCCTTTGACCCGGAAGTGATTTCAGAGGGAGCCAGGCTGGCGCAAGCAGCAGGCCAGAGTTGTTGCTTGCGCTGGCAGAGATTAAAAGAGGTGCGTGGAAGGGAGGGCATGAGTAAGGCATGGGGTGATGGAGAGGTGCCGACTCCCCCACCAAGATGGCATTCAGGGTGGACTGCCCCCCACCCCCCATTTTACTCCACTGCCTGGTTTATTTATTTTTCCCAATCACAAAAATTGCCATTTCAAAATGTTTTTTGACAGAACCTTGGCCTATCAAGCAGGTAGAATCCAAGCTTGGTTAGATGATATGATTTGACAAACTACATCCTATTGCACTTTTAGTAAAGACCTATTTGTTCAATACATTTGTTACTTGATTAGTGACTACATCATAGTATTCACATTATAATAGTATAAAACTGTACTGTATATTGTACTGTTGCTTCTCATATGTTTTGTTGCTTCTCATATGAATTGTTCAGTTTTCTTATTTTGTGAACCGACTAGAACTCTTTGGGTATTGGCAATATAGAAAAATAAAGTGATTATTATTATTTTTATTATTTTAACTGACTTTCAGTTTGAGGTCAAGTTACCTAAAGAGACCATTTCTACTTCTAATACCTCCATTCTATTATTTAAAATTAATCTAGATCAGGGGTGGGCAACCACAGTCCTTAAGGGTCACAACCCAGCTCAGCTTTCAAGATTTTCACAGTGAATATGCTCGAGATCTATTTGCATAAATTGCAAGCACTACATGCAAATCAATCTTGTGCATACTCATTGTTGAAATCCTGAAAACCCGACTGGGCTATGGCCCTTGAGGTCCATGGTTGCCCAGCCCTGATCTAGACCCTCTAATTTTAGTTCCTGAACTACTTTGGGCTAGATTCACAAAGCAAACCGATCGTGTACCGATCAGTTTGCGACCCCTTTACTATCAAATTTTCATCCGGCCTGATTCACTTACCTCTCCTGTGATCCGCTTCAAATCCGTGCATGCAAATGTGGCGAAGCGCATGTAAATTGGACAGCGAACCGATTTACTACACCAAATTTCCGATCCGACTGGGCTGGCCAATCACCTGAAGAATGACTCCTGGGGACCAGTCGAAAACGTCTTTCCGGCTGGAAGCCCTGCTGTCTTCCCTGCAATCTCTCCTGCCTGCTCGCCCTGAATGCTGCCCTGCTCTCCCTGCTTCTTATCTCTGTTGCTTGCCCTTATGACGCCCTGCTCTGCCTCGATCTTCCCCAAATCTCTCCTGCTGCATCACCGTTCTTCCCTTCCCTGAATCTCTCCTGCCGTATCGCTGTTCTCCTGCCCTTCCCCACCCAGCGAGCCCATGGTTTTAACCCTCAGACTTAAAGCGGGTTAAAACTACGGCCTTGTAGGGCTAAAAACTAAAGTTTTAAGTTTAAAAAAAAGGTTGCGTCTCAGACAGGCATGCACAGACCATTCACAGATGGTATGCGCATGCGCAGGGATCGCTATAAAGCGATCCATACAGGCAGATGGGGGTGTTCCTCCGATCGCCCCATCTGCATATTTTTCGTTCCTGAATTCATTGGACCTGCCTGGATCAGACCCGGATCGGGCCCGATTGAACAGGTTTGTGAATCCAGGCCTATGTTGAGTGTTTGGCCAGTAAGCGGAGAAGCGGCCTTATTATGAACCAGATTGCTTTTAATTCAGAGACATCTACTTTAATATGATGCAATATTAGCACAGAAAAACACATTGCTAATACTGATATAAAATATCTTTGATTCTAAGGCTTAGAATGGCAAATTGAGAATGTAATTGGAAGATGTAAGTTGTTAAATTGATTTAGTGAATGTGTAGATGCATTCAGTAGGGCATTGCTGTACATTAGCAGACTGAGTTTAATCAAAAAGCCCACAGGATGAATTTTGGAAAATTGATGTTTACACTTATGGCTTATTGCTACTGCTTGCGTCTGTGAATGCCCATGCTACTGTTCCAACGGAATTAGTTTAGTTCTATTAGTATTAACATTTTTATGAGGACATAAAACAATTGTATTCTAATGATGGGAATATTTTTTCTAAAATATCTTACACAATTAGAGCCATGTGAAAATCACTCACCTAATGTGACCTAGGTGACCTCATTGTCTGCATGTTCATAGGTGTTCCAATAAGCAGCTAGTGTACATTAGCTCAAGCATTTTAATGAGATTAGGCATGTGCATTCATTAGCACACAGTTGGCTCATTTGTGCCTTCACATGGTTTACAAACTATAGACCAGGGCTGCCCAAGTCCGGTCCTCGAGATCTACTGGCAGGCCAGGTTTTCAGGATATCCACAGTGAACATGCATGAGAGAGATTTGCATACCAAGAAGGCAGTGCAGGCAAATCTCTCTCATGCATATTCATTGTGGGTATCCTGAAAACTTGGCCTGCCAGTAGATCTTGAGGACCGGATTTGGGCAGCCCTGCTTATAGACTTTGGTGTGCATTAACCTACTAATTACTGCATGGTAAAAATGTGCTACAAGTATGAATGTGTAAAACAAAAAATGAATGAAAATCATTTTTAAAAACGTCCAAACAATGATCCCAAAATGAACTAAAGTATTTTCCCTTGTACAGCTCTGAATAATATGGATATTCTAGCAAATGCAAAATGTGCATGAATAGTTTAATATGTGCATTACCTTGTGAATGTTCCTTAATACACATATACACCCTTATAGGGGCATTTTCAAAACTCTAAGGGCTCCTTTTACGAAGCAGCGTTAGCGGTTTTATCGCACGCAACTTTTTAGTGCGCGCTAACCCCTGCACTAGCCGAAAAACTGCTGCAAGAGGAGGTGGTAGCGGCTAGCGCGGTGGTCAAATTAGCACGCGCTATTACACACGTTAAACCGCTAACATGGCTTCGTAAAAGGAGCCCTAAGACATCCAAAATGGCAAAGATTGATACTTGGACATCCTCATCGCCAGGACATCCAAGTGCCAATTTTCAAAATTGTATTTCTGGACGTTTGTGAGACAATCTACCCATTTTGTCCAAGAGTAAAGGGGAACATGTTGGACTCTTGATTTGGGCAGGCTTAGACTTGGACATCTTGCGTCGACAATCAAAACTTTCCCAGGACATACTCAACAGAAGTTAGACGTTATGAGATAGACCTGTTTTAACAACATCTAAGTGCCAAAATCATGCACAAACTGACCAAATGACCACTGGAATAATAACCCCATACACTCCCCCAGTGGTCACTGACCTCCTCTTACCCCCTTCAAAATCTGAATGAAATAGTACATACCTTTCTCTAGAACAGTAGCACCTGGTATGGGAAGTCCTAGTAGGTATCTTAAGTAGCCTGTTAGTAGGTTAGTGATCATAGAGCAGAGATCCCAAACCCATAAGTCACTCTAACCACATTTATGGTGGAAAGTGTGAGGCCATAAAAACCCTACTATACTGCCATATAGATGCCCTCCTCCCAACATCGCCAGCAGGAGCGATGCCCAGTCCCTCCTGCAGGAAACCCCCCACCCCTGAACATCACTGGCAACCCCCCCCCAAAAAAAAGATTGCAGGCAGGAGGGATGTCCAGTCCCTTCTGCCGTCGATGTACAGGGAGGTGGGAGGTTCTAGCAGGAGGGACTGGGCATCCCTCCTGCTGGTGATCTTGAGGGAAGGGGGTTTCCTGCAGTTGTCAGCGATGTTTGGGGAGAGGGGGTTCCGGCAGGAGTGACTGGGCATCCCTCCTGCCAGTGATGTATTGGTGGGGGTTACGACAGGAGGACTGGGCATCCCTCCTGCCAGTAGTCTTTGCGGGGGAGGGACTGGTAGCCATAAACCTATTGCAGCAGGGAGATCCCTTGCCACGATAAGCGCAGTGCCGATTCTCTAACCGGCACCTGTGACATGGACGCTGGTTTGAGAATTGGTTATTAGGCAGGCTTAGGCATCTGTCCACAAGGACAGATGTGATTCTCTATTGGACACCTAAGTGTGATTCTCAAAAGCCACTTAGCAGGCTTCTGAGACTGGGTGTTCTATACAGAATCCAGCCCAAAATGCATAGGATACTTTCAAAGACGTGACAAAGTGCGAAACGGGGACAAAGTGCGAAGTTATCAAATTCGCGGATGACACAAAACTCTCCAGCAGGGCCGGAACTGTTGAAAAATGCAAAGAACTGCAGAGCGACCTGAACAAACTGAGTGAGTGGGCAAAAAAATGGCAGATGAGCTTCAATGTGGAGAAATGTAAGGTCTTGCACATAGGGAAGGGGAACTACATGTACAGCTATACGATGGGAGGGAGGGTACTCGGGGAAGGAAGCCAAGAAAAAGATCTGGGGGTATTGGTGGATAACACAATGAAGCAGGCGGCACAATGTGCAGCGGCCTCTAAAAAAGCGAACAGAATGCTGGGCATTATCAAAAAAGGTATCACTACCAGAACAAAAGAAGTTATCCTGCCACTGTATCGAGCAATGGTGCGCCCACATCTGGAATACTGCGTCCAATACTGGTCACCATACCTCAAGAAGGACATGGCAATACTCGAGAGGGTCCAGAGGAGGGCAACGAGGATGATAAAGGGTATGGAGAACCTTTCATATGCCGAACGGTTGGACAGGCTGGGGCTCTTTACCCTGGAGAAGCGGAGACTGAGAGGGGACATGATAGAAACCTATAAAATCATGAAAGGCATAGAGAAGGTGGAGAGGGACAGATTTTTTAGACTAGCAGGGACAACTAAAACAAGAGGTCATTCAGAAAAACTGAGAGGAGACAGATTCATAACAAATGCAAGGAGGTTCTTCTTCACTCAGAGGGTGGTGGACACCTGGAACGCGCTTCCCGGAGAGGTGATAGGACAGAGTACAATTCTGGGGTTCAAAAAGGGACTGGATGACTTCCTGGAAGCGAAAGGGATAACAGGGTACAGATAGAGATTTACCTTACAGGACATTGAGTGAACAGGGTATGGGTATTTTAAGTTGGGTAGGGAACACTTTCAGGTCATGGACCTGGGGGGCCGCCGCGGGAGCGGACTGCCGGGCACGATGGACCCCTGGTCTGACCCGGCAGAGGCAACGCTTATGTTCTTATGTTTATTGCCAAACAGTGATCTCAGCTGTGGGCGCCCATTTGATGGATGTTTATCGCAATGATTTTCAAACATTAAATGGGTATCCACAGCCGAGATCGCTGTTTGGCAATTAACGTTGCCACGTCTTTGAAAATACCGTACGTAAAGCATCCACTCTAAGATACACCATAGAGAACATTAGTTATGACATCAGGACATTCCCACAGTGGTGAAATTATGTTCTTGCAAAGTACTGTATATGTATATATATCACTGTACAGTATATGGAGAAACATTTCTTTGTGAGAGAGTAAGGAGATAAAAAGAGGAAGAGATGGTAGATTGAAAGTCAGACGGAGTGATTAGAGAGAGAAAAGAGAGAATATGTGGGAAGAGGGAGGGAGAAAGATATATCAAGTTTCAAGTTTCAAGTTTATTTAGGTCTTGATAAATCGCCTATTACAGAAATTCTAGGCGATGTACATAATATAATAAAACAGGTTTAAACTTATTAATCCAATAATAACTAACATGACAAGAAGGAAAGGGGGTGAAGTTACAATTAGGGAATGTGAAAGAGGAAAAAACAAAAGGTAGGGTAAAAATCGCAAAGCACTTTTGTGAATATTAATTAAAACAAAATAAATAATTTAAAATTCTTAAAGGTCATAGGCATCCTTAAACAAATAAGATTTTAAAAGTTTTTTAAAGGTTAAAATATCTTGTTCTATTCTTATATATTGGGGAAGAGAGTTCCACCATTTTGGACCTGCAACAGTGAAGATGTCCGCTCTTCGAGTTCCGATAACTTTTAATGAAGGGACTGATAATAAATTTAACTCAGATGAACGTAAAGATCTCTGGGGATTATATGGGATCAATGATTTAGATATGAATAGTGGTTCACTGGATTTGAGGGTCTTAAAAATTAGGAACATCAATTTATATAGGATTCTGTGGCTAACAGGCAACCAATGTGCGTCTATCAATAAAGGTGATACATGATCAAATTTTTTACTGTTATAGATAAGTTTTATTGCGGTGTTTTGGACAATTTGGAGTCTCCTTTTTTCTTTTTGGGTAATGTTTAAGAATAGAGCATTACAGTAATCAATTTTTGCGATGATAAATGAATGTATCAGGATTTTTAAAGAAGAAGGATAAAGGAATTTGGCAATGGCTCTAATCTGACGTAATTTAAAGAAACAGTTTTTGACGATAGAAGAAACATGTTCGTGGTAAGAGAGGTTTTCGTCGAATATTACCCCCAGAATTTTAATTGAAGATTCCATACTGATAGGTATGTTATGGAGAAGGAATGGGTTTATGAGAGAGATGTCTTTTTTCCAATTAAATAAAATGGATTTAGTCTTATTGATGTTTAATGCTAATTTATTCGAATTCAACCAATTATATACTTTTTCTAATTTATGATTTATAGTGGTGATGTCTGTACTGCTTTCGGGATTCAAAGGGTGAAGTAATTGAATGTCGTCGGCATAGGAGAATGGAATGAAACCTATGGCCTGACAGGTTTCCAATAGTGGCGATAAAAAAATATTAAATAATAGTGGAGAGAGGATGGATCCTTGAGGGATGCCGAATGTAGATGAAAAAATAGTGGAATCTTCGTTATTAAATCTCACAGATGAGGTTCGGTTGTTGAGATAAGATTTAAACCAATCTAAGACTTTACCGCATAATCCTTTTTCTTCTAATCTATTTAGGAGTAAGTCATGATCGATGGTGTCGAAGGCAGCGGATATATCTAAAGAAAAGAGAATAACCGATTTATGGTGGTCGAGATAGTATTGGATGTTAGTGGTTAAACCTATTAATGAATATTCTGTACTATGATGTATATATATATATAAATGTGGCCTCCTGGCTGGATTATAAATTGCCTAAAACTTAATCCATCCACTTCAAAAATCATCTTCATCATAGGCCAAATCCTAGTTGGGCACATACTACCTTTAGCTTCATCCTTGAAGATTTGTGGCTTTACATTTGATCCTCAACTCTCCTTCAAGGCTCACATTTCCTTCTTTATAAAGCATTGCTTCTGTGCTCTCAGAAACATCAAAGATATTTAACCTTCTTTTGTCAGCCAGACCTGTTTACTCTAATCTTCACTCTACTGATCAGTTGTTTAGACCTCTGCAATGGTTTATATAGTGGAATATCACCCCCTCTTTTACCTTGTTGTTAATGGTTAAAAATACGGCAATCAAATTAGCCACTTTTTCTCTTAAATATGGTCACATTATTCTGATACTCACAAAATCTCATTATTTACTGGTATTATAGTATATTCAATTAAACCCCCCCCCAAAAAAAAAAAATCCAACATAGCCCTGGCTTAAAAACTTTATACCTTGTTACTTGCTAGACTGTTAGAGGAAGATTCTCTAATATCACCAGTAAAATCCAATGGGCTGCTGTCACAGTTGTAAATGTCATGATTTCTAAAAGCTGAATGATTTTTGAAAAACCGCACTTGCAAATGAGGTTTGCGGAGGGGTTGCCAAATTTGCATGAGATGAGTTGCTGGTGATAACGATCAGCGCATGTGCAGAATAGACCATGGAAAGAGATGTAAATGTGCACATCTGCTGGGAAAAGCTACATCATAGGTGTGCCAGTGCAATTGGATGGAAGGGGAGGGAGGGAGGGAAGGTAAGATGCTAGCATCGGCTTTCAGCACCTGTGGATAAGACACGCTTTTCATATATGCGCTCAAGAAGTATACTTTTGAGATCTTTTTTCTCCCAAACTACTATAATTTATGTGCATGGTGTACTTTTTTTAAAAAAATTTTATGATAAGCCACAGCCAGAAACACAAGTCTGAGACATGCTTTGCACAGTACCGGCACCCCCAGACCAGCTGGTAATTTTTGCTTATCAAAACTATATTTTATGTGGATGATGTTTTTTATTTTTGTATTTATTTCTTTCATTTTATGACGAGCCACAGACAGAAACACACACCTGAAACACACTTTGCGCAGTACCAGCACCCCTGGACCAGCCAATAATTTTGGGCAATCAAAAGCCGGTGCCGCACTTCAAGAATCACCCAGTGATGATAAAGAATTGCCTGGAGTGTTCGCTTAAATACTGATGATCTCATTGTACTACCATTTTAACATTCATGACCTCATGATAATACATTTGCATGGAAGAGTCGGAGTCTGCCAGGAAGCTCGAAAAAGGTCATGGTGAGCTGTTTTGAATATCGGCCGGTAAAATACTACCATGCTGAACCAGCTGTAGCCAATTTACTGACCATCATTAAAGGCACGGTAAGTTTTGAGAATCTGCTGCTTAGACAATTACCAGCTAAAGTGCTACATTCTCAGTCAATCCCAAGCCACAGCAAGGCTAGATAGAACTCATGAGGTTGCACTTTGAATTAGAGAATGACACGGTGACAAAATTCATCACCGTTCCTGTCCCCGCGGATAACCGCGGGAAATAATCCCATGTCATTTTCTAGTGTCTATTGTGACATTTCCGCTCCCCGAGACGGTCATGTCAAAGTGAAAACCCGGTCTCAGTCTCTTACTCGAGACCAGACTCTCCCTGAAAAGGATCAGGAAGAAGATCCTGAAAGCCCAGCTGCCTATCCTGAGTCTTCTAGCCTAGAGCAGTGCCCTGAGTATAGGTTAACTGCCCGGCCCAGAAAAGCTTCCAGTCACACTAAGGGGTTTAATCAAGCTCCCAGTGATATTCTGCCCTTTAGCCTGAGGGGGAGCCCAAGAACACACAAGCTAGGCACACAATCACCCAGTGTAGGGCGTGGCCCTAAGCCTGGTAAGCAGCTCTCCAGAGCATTAAAGGAGGCTGCCCAAGAGAGTCTGGGAGAGAGAGTTCTCCGGGCCAGGAGAAGGCCAGACCTCACTCCAGAGCCAATGGAGTGTGAGGCTCCAATGCCTCAGGAACCAGCAGAGCAGCTGGATACACCAGAAAGCATGGACCTGGATGAAGGGTGTATGCTGGAGACCGTTATGGAAGAAGCCATGGATGTGGGCTTGGCAACTTTCCACTAAACACTACAGGTACAAGGCTGTACACGAATAATAGTGGAGAGGAGTTTTGGGAAGAACTGTTTTGATTGTTTGTGCTGTAAAAACAAGCTTAGAGCAGTGCTGCACCAGCTTGATTGGATTGCTACATTGCAGCTGTGCAGGAGCTCAAGAGAAGCCCAAAGGACTGTGAGCTAATCAGGGCTGGAAATTTAGGAGCCTGCAGTAAGGCTTCAGTTTTTGTCTTTTGTTTTTGCTTAAAGTTTACTTTATATGCAAGACTGTAAATAACTGGTGAAGAAACTGGACTGTGTTGGTTAGTAAGCCCAGGACTCCAGCTCAAGGCTGGATAAGTGCTTAAGAGACTAATTGTGCAGTGTTTTTCAGAGACTGTGTGATCAGGTAGAGCAAGCCCTAAAACCTGGACTGGAAGCATACCTGATAGAAAGCTTGCTGTGCTTTCACTGGACTGGGGTGAAAGTTAAAAGTCTTTTTGTTTTCTGTTTTCTTTCTTTTTGCCCTTGTTTGGGAAGAAAGGAAACTTGGACTATAATAATAGCTGATATGATTTATGTGTCAAGTGACTAATTAAACTTTTCGCATTATTTTTGTTCAACTTGACTCACGGTGCTTTATTTTTAGCAAAGCCCAAAATAGTGAGACACCAGTGAGGTCTCCCTCTTTGGGAGCCACGTCAGGAGTGTACTAGCCTCTACCGGAGGTCTTCTTAATCTTACTGAGACCCCGGCAGGTGACACTATTTAAACCTCGGTCCTTCTACACCAGCATTCTTCAAAGCAAAGCTTGCGGGTCAGTGGTTGTGGCCATTCATACTCTGATTCTTCCCTCTCTCCTTAAAGAATGACATGAAGATGGTTTCCCGCAGTTATCCGTGGGGACAAGAACGGTGATGAATTTTGTCACTGTGTCATTCTCTACTTTGAATCTAAGGTACTGCAATTAAGAATTCCAAAGTGAATTTGAGAAATTTCAAGACTGGGCTGAAGATTATTATGCCTTAGCTTTTAGTAATCCTTAGTCTTAGGGGGGCCTGCTGGAGGTTGCTGGGGAATTAGAATGGAGACCAGATAATGTGGCATTTTTTTTAGATTCTTTTCTTTTTTTCCTTTCTCTCATAGTATTAAATACCATTATTTTCTTGCTAAAATTGTTTTGGTTTTTTTGGTGTAAACTGCTCTGATTTTGTGGATGGATATGCAAAAGTCATGGCTGTGGAGGTGCATTTTCAATAGGATGCCTAAGTCCAATTTTGGATGTTTCTGCAAAGACGTCCAAAAGATGGGGCAGGAAAACAAAACCACAGGACGTCTTTTTTTT
The DNA here is from genome assembly GCF_902459505.1 of Geotrypetes seraphini. Lineage (NCBI taxonomy): Eukaryota > Metazoa > Chordata > Amphibia > Gymnophiona > Dermophiidae > Geotrypetes > Geotrypetes seraphini. The sequence goes on along the minus strand of NC_047085.1, from coordinate 132,845,313 downwards.
TTTTTTTAATTTTCAAAATCAAAACATCCAAATGCAAAATGTCCAAAAAAAGCCCATTTGGATATGGGAGAGGTCAGCATTTTAATGGATTGACCACACAGACATGCCAGCAAGCAGTGGAGCACTGTAGCTGACTTCACATAAAGGATGGCCACGTACGCACTCACTATAACCCCTCCAAAATCTCCCAAAACCTATGTCTGCCACACCAATATCCCTTATTAGTCAACGTTAAATATATACCTTCGATTTGCATTCTGTTGCACCTTGTATGCAAAATAATGTGTATTCAGTTTGTTTCTTTAACATGACAGATTCTTTACTCAACTCAGCTGGTGTATGGCAGAACAGTAGGTTATAGGTAGGTTTTGGTGGGTTCACACTTTCCACCATAAATGTAGTGGGTAGGGTGGGATATGGGCCTGGATCCCCCCCTCTATGGTTCACTACACTGCACACCAGGCTACTCCAGACACCTGCTTGCTGCTCTATTAGGATTTCTCATATTATTTGCAGCTGTCAAAGAGGCTGGTATGTATTGTTTGTTTTACATCTTTAGGGGATGGAAGCGGTCAGCAATCACTGGGGGAGTATAGGGGGGTCATGCTTTCATGCACCCAGTGTTCATCTGGTCAGTTGGGTACCTTTTTGGCCCCTATGCACTTTTAAAACAGGTCTAACACTGAAGTCTAAAGGACGCCCTGGAAGTCTTCAAAAAGGTTTGATTATCCCTGCAAGACATCCAAGTCCTACTTCCACCCAAAACATGCCTCTAACATGTCCCCTTAAGGCTTACATGTACTGGAGAGCAAATGACCTGCAAGATGCCTGTAAAGTCAGTTTTGAAAATTGGCAATTGGATGTTTTGGCGATTAAAATGTCCAAAGTGCCACTTTATGCCATTTTTAGGATATCTTTCTATTATGAAAATGAGCCCCATAGGGCACAATGGCTAAAGCTTCAGCCTCAGCACCCTGACACATGGGTTCAAATCCACACTGCTCCTTGTGACCCTGGGCAAGTCACTTAGGGATCCTTTTATCAAGCCACGCTAGCGGGGTTAGCGCGTCGGACATTTAATCATGCACTAACCCCCTACGGCCGGCTATAAAACTAACGCCTGCTCAAGCAGGCATTAGCGGCTAATGCGGCAGGCAGTTTAAGGCGCATTAAACCCCTACCCCAGCTTGATAAAAGGACCCCTTAATCTCCTCATTGCCCCAGGTACTTTAGACAGACTGTGAGCCTTCTAGGACAGACAGACAGGGAAAAATGCTTGAGAAGGACATGGCGGTACTCGAGAGAGTCCAAAGGAGAGCAACGAAACTGGTAAGAGGGCTGGAACACTGCCCATATGCCGAGAGGTTGGATAGGCTGGGGCTCTTCTCTCTGGAGAAAAGGAGGCTCAGGGGTGATATGATAGAGACCTTCAAGATCATGAGGGGCATAGAGAGGGTGGATAGGGACAGATTCTTCAGGCTGAAGGGGACAACAGGTACGAGGGGGCATTCGGAGAAACTGAAGGGAGATAGGTTCAAAACGAATGCAAGGAAGTTTTTTTTCACCCAAAGGGTCGTGGACACTTGGAATGCGCTACCAGAGGACGTGATTGGGCAGAGTACGGTACAAGGATTCAAACAGAGACTGGACGGATTCCTGAGGGATAAAGGGATCGTGGGATACTGAGAAAGCTAACCAGAAAATAAGTATAGAAACCCGACCAGGTCGTGCATGTGCAAGACCGGAGGGCTAGGACTTTGATGGGAAGATAGGACGCAATAGGAAACCAAGGTGGCATGGGGGCCCCTTCTGGTGATTTGGACAGGTCGTGACCTGTTTGGGCCGCTGCGGGAGCGGACTGCTGGGCAGGATGGACCTATGGTCTGACCCGGCGGAGGCACTGCTTATGTTCTTATGTTATGTTCTTAACCATTCTGAGCTCCCTGGGGAGAACAATATAGAAAATTGAATAAATAAAGGTGTTTATTTTGAGCTAAATATTTTTTTAAATAGTTTCAGCCATCATTTTAATAAATCTTGCTTAGAAGCTAAAAATTTGTTGGTTTTTCATAATATATTGGATTTTGCATTCCTGCATAAAATGTATATGTCACCCTCAGTGTTCCCGCTAAGGTGCGTTGGCCTGCGCGCGCGCACAAAATATTACATCGCAGCGCAAAGTTTCTCTTCACAGCGCACACACGCGTCGCAAAGGTAAGGGGAGGTAAGGTAAGGGGACGCATTGGGGGGATTGCACTTCCCCACAATTGCCATGCTTCGGTTCCTCTTCTTCCTTCCTTCCTCCCCCCCCCACCCCCCCGCGGGACCCTGCGGCACCATCAACTCTTACTCCCTCTAATGTCGGCCCTGCAGCTCCAGACTTCCTCGCACCTTCTCCCCTCCCCCTTTGGATCGCTATTATTTTAAATGTTATAGCCGCGGAGCTGTATCCATCAGTGGAGATGTCTAACCTCGGCCTGCCCCGGAACTCTTACTGCAACAGTGACTTCCTGTTCCTGCCTAGACGGGCGGCTGCTGCAGTAAGAGTTCCGGGGCAGGCCGAGGTTAGACATCTCCACTGATGGATACAGCTCCGCGGCTATAACATTTAAAATAATAGCGATCCAAAGGGGGAGGGGAGAAGGCGCGAGGAAGTCTGGAGCTGCAGGGCCGACATTAGAGGGAGTAAGAGTTGATGGTGCCGCAGGGTCCCGCGGGGGGGGGGGGGAGGAAGGAAGGAAGAAGAGGAACCGAAGCATGGCAATTGTGGGGAAGTGCAGAGCTGCAGGGAAGAGTGTTGCGGTACCCAGCTGGAGGGAGAAGGAAGATGAGGGAGGGAATTAAAGGAGATGCCAGGGCTTGGAGCGTAGGAGGAAGGTATGCCAGTCTAAGGGAAAAGGAAGGGGGAGATGTGAGAGCATGGAGGGGGAACGAAAGATGGAAGAAAAGGAAAGGAGAGAGATGCCAGAGAATCAGGGAAGGGGAGATACCAGACTATGAGGAGAGGTGTGGGAGAGGGAAGGCGAGGAGAGAGATGCCAGACCAATGGGGTGAAAGGAGAGATGGAAGGGGGAGGCATACAGTTTCTGGAAGGGGCATAGAAGGAGAGAAGATGCCATATAGGGGAAGAGAGACGGCAGACAGTGAATGGAAGGAAGAGAGTTACAAGAAGATGAGGAAAGGAGAAACCACAGAAGACAAAGGTAGAAAAAAATTTCTATTTATTTATTGCTTTAGGAGACATGTGTCACTGTTTCTGTGAAGCATTGTATGCAGAGTCCAGCTTCTTGCTGGTTCAATTTAACCTTTGTCTATGTATTTTTATTTTATCCCCCCTTTTACAAAACTGTGAAGCGTTTTTAGCACCAGCCTTGGTGGTAGCAGCTCTGATGCTCAGAATTTTATGAGCATCAGAGCTGTTACCTCCGTAGCTAAAATCCACACTACAGTTTTGTAAAAGAGGGAGGGGTTAGTTTGTGATTACATATTCCTTACTAGGCGAAGGTGTTTTCTGTGTTCTGTGTGTTCGAAAGACATGGTTTTCTGTTAGGATTGACGGTGTAGGATTGATCTGTGCTGGTCTGGCTTGTTTAGTTTTACAATGGGTGTATTGATGTACTGCTCACTGCAATATGTAAGATGCTGCCTTTTCCTAGGTACTCATGTGTGACGTGTGGTTTGTTACTAAAAATCATGTTTTTCTTACAGATGGGGGGGGGTGCCAAAAAATGATGGGCCCCGGATGTTACATATGCTAGGTACGCCACTGTATGTAAAGATACCAGAAAGCTGGCGTAGCAAAAACTTCTAAGTTTTGAGTATTTAACCCTCCCACAATCTCACGGGCACTCGTTTCAAGTTTATTGAGATTTTGATTTAAACGCAATATCAAATATTTTCAATGCGTATAACAAAAATAAATTTGGGGAAATAAATAAAACCATTTGAACCAGTGTTCCCGCTAAGCTGTGCTGGCGTGCGCTGGCGCACAAAATATTACATCGCAGCGCACACGTTTCTCGTCACAGCGCACGATCGGAAGAGGCGTACGGCAGATGGCAGGGCGGCGAGAGGAGAATCGGGCGAGTTGGCTCATAACTTGCTGGCGCCCGATATTTTTGGCTCACGGTGAAAAAAGTTTGCTCACAACACCCGCCCGCTTAGAGGGAACACTGGTCACCCTATAATATTACTATTTGTATAATTTTTTGTATAATTAAACATTGTTGGAAGTGTAAGAATAGATAGTTGTAGCTGTGAGACATAAAAGAAGTTTAATGTCTCTTAGATCACTGTTAGTGCTGTTTGATTAGCTTGACTGTAACAAAGGATCAGATCCATTAAAATTTGATGCTGAGTTAAGTAAAAAAATAAAATCTGTTGTGTTAAAGAAACTGAATAAGCATTATTTTGCTTACAAAGTGCAGCAAAATGAAAACCTAAGGTATTTATATAATGTCCACTTATAAGAAATTGTACATGTCTTTGGTTAATTTGCTTCAGATTTTTGCTTGTGTATAGCAGCACAGTGTGTGGGAGAGAAGTTACTGTAGAGAAAAAGTGCACAGATTGTAATTTTGTACAAAGAAAATACACCAATAAGAGCAATTGCAAAGAACTTGAAAGTTGCTCATTCAACTTTTATATAGTGATGGTCTGGGGCACACTCAGGTCAACCAAGAGCTACTGATTTACGAATGGAGAATGTGATCAAAGAGGCATTCCCTAAGATCATCATCAAGTATTATCAGAGCCAGACTTGTAGGAAGTCCACTGAAGAAACCAAGCAACAAGACAATGTGCAGGAGGTTATTTGATGCTGGACTTTGGTCTTATTGAAAAACAAAAAAGAAACTGGAGACAATTGTACAAGATGCAAGCAAATGTTTATTTAAACCAACAAGATATTTGTTGCTTCAAACAGATCGCCTTTTACAGATCATGGGATCCGACACGGTCCATGTTTCGATCAACACGCCTTCATCGGGGATCCCTATGTATGGTGGTCGAAAAGGCTCGCACCAAATTTTGCCTGATTCTATGAAGCCCAGAAAAACATCTCACTACTGCAAAAACTGTACAGTTGATTGAAACACGGACCGTTTCGGGTCCCGTGATCTGTAAAAGGCGGTCTGTTTGTACGCAACAAATATCTTGTTGGTTTAAATAAACATTTGCCTGCATCTTGTACAGTTGTTTGCAGTTCCTTTTTATTTTGCATCATTTGTGCCCTTACTACAGATTTGTTGGATTTTTGCTTTGTTCGACTTTGGTCTTAGAGACCTACTTGAAAACCAACATTGTCAACCAAAAATATCAACGGTCGGCTTGTTTTCTGTCACAAGTACAAGCATGGGACATCTGATCAATGGGAGTGAATTATATTTTCAGATGAAAACATGTTCACTCTGTTCTACAGCTTCTGTAGACATGTAAAGGAGACTTTTAAATCAGTGAAGCAACTCGCTCTTCTTTTCAATTCCTCTGGAAATGGCCAGATAACTTCTTTTGTAATCCGCCTTGAACCGCAAGGTATTGGCGGAATAGAAATCACTAATGTAATGTATGTTATACTCACAGTGAAACAAGCACCAGAGATTATGAGCTCCTTTTACTAAGGTGCGCTAGCGTTTTTAGCAGACGCTGAAGATTAGCACGCGCAAAACCGCACGATAGATGAAAATACTAAGGCAAGCTCTAAGGAGCCATTAGTGTATAGCACGCATGGCATTGTAGCGTGCGCTGCTCCGTGCGCTAATGCCCTAACGCACCTTAGTAAAAGGAGCCCTATGGTTTGAGGTGCATTTTCAGCATCTGGTTAAGCAGAGCTGTGAATTATGCCAAAGAATAATACAATCAATAGAACTATTTGAACACTTTGAAGGAGAAACTATCAAACCAAATGCTAATTCACAACATAACCCATTTCCAACAGTACTGAGTACTAGAAACGGTCTATGTATAGACAGTATACACATTTTTAAAATAATAAATAAATTGTAAGCAACTAGATATCATGCATATTCATTGAGGAATTCCTGAAAAATCTGACAGGGTTGTAGCCCTTGAGAATTAAGGTTGGCCACCTGCCTTAGCAGCTTTTGTTCCATGGCATGGTGCACCATCCTTCTGGAAATGGATGTTGCTGTGAATTAGCATAAATTCACCTGCAGGCCTCGGTGAATATCGCTGTCACCTGCATAAGCCCTAGCTCATCCCTAGCACTGCCACTTTGCTCTCCCCTGCCCAGCCTACTTTTGGGGAGTCTGGTCAGAGATGATATTCAGAGGCACTGCCTGGCTTAGTTCCGCTGAATATTGGCTTTTCTAGCCCACTTGAATCACTTTGAATATTGGCCCTAATGACTTTAGATGCTAAATACAACATGGACAACGTGTAGCTTTAAAATCAGATATGTTTCATATATATGTTTATTTATTTCTAAAATGTACAGTGTACCCCACCTACAAAACTAAGCAGCTTTCAAAGAAAACATATGCAAAATAACTCAACATACAAAAATAATTCACAACTTAACAAAACATCAGGCTTTCAGAATAATCCCTCTGTAAAAATAAAATAATGAAAATAAATTACGGTACATGACCATTAAAAGCCTGCATTAAAAGATAAGTTTTCAATGCCTTTTTAAATTGCAGCAAAGATGAACAAAAAATGCAAAGAGCCAGGAAGAGGATTCCACAAATATGGCCCATTTTATTGTACCAGAATAATGTGCTTGCTTCAAATCAAGGGCCTTTGCCTTTCTTTCGTAGTTCAATCTCAAAGATCTATTTGATTTACACCAATGCACTGCATTTCTCAAATATACAGTAGAAGAACAAAACAGACTTTAGAACATCAAAACCAAAATCTTATCTTATATCCTACAGTATAGTGTACAGGTTTAAATTCATGGGACACAATTTTGATGGGAAGCTTCTCAAAACCCGGGCAAAGTATTGGGTTTTGAAAAGCTGTCCGGACCTCCGGATATGTCCTCGAATAGGAGGAGATGCCGGGGGAAATCCGAACGTCTGGTAATCCTACCTTTTACTGTTCAAACATTCCTAACATTTCAAACTTTTTGCTGCTATCAGTGCTATTGTTAGTAATTTATATTTCAGAATCAAAAATATTGTTCTTGTCAAAATTATAATCAATATCATTAACCTTGTTGAAAACTCTATGTAAACCCAGCGCCTGTAATAAATGATCAAATTAGATTTTCAAGGTCAAGACAGCTACTTACTTATTCATTGTGTCTGTGGCGAAAACATGTCCACATAGATGCCTTTTCGAGGCCTGCATGACGCTAAAAATAGAGCCTTCACACATCCAAGAAAAAATACTTTGTCAATATGGTGAGAAGAAAACAGAGATAAAGGTTGAAAGGAAAAGATTAAAAACATTGATGAATAAATCCAGCTCTTATGATTTATGATCAAGAAGCACAATTGAGAACAGACATTTTAGTCCAGTTTTATTCCCATATTTTTCAGACCTCCAGTATATGGTGAGACATGAAAGAGAGAGATCTGATTCAGTAAACCAATTGCAAATTTGTATGGTTTAACTATAATAAGAAAATATAAGAATAGAAAAGGAAATAGATATATTCCCATGAAAACGTTACATTTAAAAATTAAAGGATTATTTATTAGCAGTTAGCACATGCTAAAACTTTTAAATGGTGATTTTAGATTTCTACACTACCCACCTTGGAGTCCCCCAGTAGATTCCATAGAAGGTGTTGGGATCAGTGGTGTGAGAAGAGTGGGAGGCGCCCAGGCGGTGACACCCTCCTGCTCACTGCCCTGCCACCGTGCTCACCCCTTTCTTTCATCCGTACCTCTTTAACTTCCCTGTCGCGGACAGCATCTCCAACTGGCTGCCCGCACCGGCCTCGGCTCTTCTTCTGGTGTCACTTCCTGGTTCCGCGTTAGAGGGAGAGCCAAGGCTGGCGCAAGCAGCAGGTTGGTTGCTGTTCACACCAGTGAAGATCTAGAGGCACGGGAGGGGGGGGGAAGGAAAGCACACGTATGGTAGGGTAGGGGTAGGAAGGAGGAGGAGAGGTGCCAGTGCCCCACCAAGATAGCACTCGGGGTGGTCCATCCCCCCCCCTTACAAAAGGGTTTTGAGGGTGGCATGGGGGTGCATTAATGCTAGAGAAAGGATCAGGGATAAAGTTGTTGTTGTTGTTTTTTAAGGATTCAGGCATTGGGAGTCATTAGTACACAAGTATTAGGGTGTTGGGATTTATTTTTTAGTGTAGCATCCCTTTAATAGATATTAATTTTGATTTGAGCCTGCTATATTTGTGCTGCTGCCACCAAAAAATGCCTGATATTTTCAGCTGCAACACTAGAAAATTAAATTCATCAGTCAAGTCAGTAACCTTTGGTACCGAGGTATCAACAGCTAGCAACTCACAGGAAATTATATTATGGTAAAATTATCACATTTTATTGTGGCTTCCCCCCCCCCCCCCCTTTTACTAAACCATGATAGCGGTTATTAGCACAAGGAGCCACGCTGAATGCTCTGCACTGCTCCCGACACTCATAGGAACTCTATGAACGTTGGGAGAAGTGCAGAGCATCGAGGGCAGCTCCCTGCGCTGATAACCGCTATTGAGGTTTAGTAAAAGGGGGGCTTAGTAACTAAGGCCCCTTTTATCAAGCTGCATTAGTTTTTTTTTATTGCGTCGCTGCAGTGAAAGCTCCAATGCTCATAGGAATTCTATGAGCATCGGAGCTTTTATCGCAGGGACTGGCGATAAAATCCTCCAACAGCTTGTTACAAGAGGGCCTACGGTTCATAATGTTCTAGGCTGATTTTAAGCTTGGGAAATCCTCATATTACACTGTTTTAAACTCTTTCGCATGTCCGATTACATTGGACAACATGATTTTTTTTTTTTTTCGTTTCCATAATGAGATTGGATGTTTCTAATGGATTGTTTGGATGCTGATCACAAAATAGATATTAAGAGCTCCTTTTACTAAGCTATGCTAATGGTTTTAGTGCGCTGCAATACCGCGTGCGCTAGGTGCCAATGCCTTCCATTAAGCTGGCGTTAGTTTTTATGCGTAGCGCGGGAGGCAGCGCGCGCTAATCTGCAACGCACGCTAAAAACACTAGCGCAGCTTAGTAAAAGGAGCCCTAAGTCTTCTATAGTATCATATGGTTTTTCCAGAAATATAAACGTACAATACACATGAATCAATGCATCACTAGTAAATCCCAATAAGAGCAATTGAATGTTATTCAGTTTAAATATATTAGAATGTTATTTATCCCTATTTTTCTATAGCTTCTTGAAGTTGATGAATAGCTAGTTATTGCATGACTTGATGGTTAATTAATCAGAAAATGTCATGAAAATGTATTATCATGCTTACACCTTCTGCTGCATTTGCAGCGAGTTCTATCTGAAGGCAAAATGAAGAACTATGACTCCACTGAAGAAGAAGGCATATGAACTGTACTTTGGATGCACATTTCTAGTGGAATTCTGCCCCAGAATGTCAAATTTCTGCACAAGAAAATTGAATTCTGCACACAAAATTTGCAAATTCTGCAAGTTTGTTTGATGGTATTTAAACAATACAGTACAATTCAGTATTTCATTAAATTATACTAGAGAAATCAAAGAGCCTTCACATTTTTCTTGTTTACCTCTGTTATAAAACCGTAGTCAGTTTTTAGTGCCAGCCAAGGTGGTATGAGCATTGGAGCTGTTACCGCCGTGGCCGGTGCTAAAAACCATGCTACAGTTTTATAAAAGGGGGGTTAGTGAGTTTCTTCTAGCAGCACACCTTTGTAAAAGCCCACCTTACCTCTTTTTCTACAAAACCGCGCTAGCGGTTTTTAGTACAGAGAGCCACGCTGAATGGCCCGCGCTGCTCCTGATGCTCATAGGAACTCAATGAGCATCGGGAGCAGCGCGGGCCATTCAGCGTGGCTCCCCGTGCTAAAAACCACTAGCACGGTTTTGTAGAAGAGGGGATTAGTGAAGTTCGGTTGGTTTGTTTTCATAGTACTTCACTTTGCCTTTATGTTGTTGAACTACATTTCTGAAAGCTGTTGCATTTCAATAAATTCAGAAATACCAAAATAAACACCCTTTTTTCTATCTTTTGTTGTTTGAGCAGTTTATTTTTCCATTCACTTAAGTCCCAGAATCGCTTTTCTTTGGGTTTTTTCTTAACTGCCTTCCCAGGATCGTCTGCCCATTTTACATTTTGTTCCTATTTGTCCTTTCCAGCATCTCTGTCCCCATCTGTGTCCCTTTACATTCCCCTGCATCCGTCATCCCTTTGTCAGAATCATCCCTTTGTCTAGCAGCCCTTCTATGTCCCTGTTTCAGTGCTCTCTCCCCATCTAGCATTGTTTTCCATGTCTATCCATTTCTGTGCCCAGCATTGCTTCCATGTCCCTGTCTCTATGCTCAGTCCCCATCTTGGATCTCTCCTCTATGTTTCTGTGCCTCAAGTCTGTATCTCCCTCCCTCTCCCTCTCCCCTACCAAGCCAGAATCTCTCTTGCCCCCCCCAACATACTCAGCCAGCACCTCATGCTATCTCCCCCTATCCCCACATCTCTCATGTTCTTTCACCCTGCCCCCATGCCAGTATCTCTCTCCCCATTTGCTCTAGCCAACACTGTTTTCTCCCAATCCCCCCTCCACAGCCATCATCCTTCTCACCCCTACCCCCCCACACACAGCCAGCATCTTTTTACCCCTGCCCCCCAAACAAAACCAGCATCTTTCTCACCCTTGACCCCACACACAGTTAGCATCTTCTCATTCCTTCTCTCCAGCCAATATCACTCATTCTTTCACCCCTGCTCCCCAAGCAAGCATCTCACACTCTATCTCCCCTATCTTCCCCAGTCAGCACTCTTTCCCCTGTCCCCAATCCAGCATTTGGAGTACTTCAGCGACAATTCCGGCTCTGCAGGTTTCCCTCCACTGTTGTCCCGCTTGAATAAAGCCAATGTGACATCATCTAGGGTAGGAACGCAGTAGAGGGAAGCCATCAAAGCCCACATAGGCTGCCTGAAGATGACATGGCAGCAATTTGTGCCACAGAGAGGCAGTGCCAATATGATTCTAGGCCACAGCAGAGATTCTGCCCAGAACACAGGTATTCTGTGGGCTTGGGGAATTCTATGTAAGTTCTGCATTGAGTAGTTGCACAGAATTCCACCAGGAGTGGATGTGAAGCTGATGATTGTAGTGCCCCCTAGGCTTAAGTGCTGCTTCAATTCAGTTGCTGCCATACCACAGTGGTAGGAGGGTTGACTTCTCCTGAATCACAGCATACTTCCTCCTATGGACTGTTGTCATTAGACAGCTCCACTAAGACCCTGGTGTGAGTGGTAAACACCCCCTCTCTCACAGATACAAGGCAGGAAGAGATTTCACTTGGACTTCTTATATTAACTAACATCTTATTGAACAGAGGGGAAGGGGAGAGACTGGTTTAGGAGGAAAGATAAGGAGTTCAGTCTTGGCCATGTTTAATTTTAGATGGCAGTGAGACATCCAGGTAGCAATGTCAGAGAGGCAGACCGAGACTCAGGCCTGGATGCCCACTGAAATTTCAGATGCAGAGAGATAGATTTGCAAGTCATCAGCACAGAGGTGGTACTGGAACCTGTGGGAGGAAATTAGAGAACTAAAAAAAGAAGTGTAGATAGAGAAAATAAGAGGTCCCAGGGCTGATCCTTGAGGTACGCTGACTGATAGCAGAATGGTAGCAGAGGAAGATCCTCTAGAGCTTAAACTAAAGTTGTGATAGGAAAGTGGAATATGATCACCAGACGCTCCAAGTGAGGGCATCTCCCCACTGAAATGATACCATGAACATCAAAGTGACTCGAGGGCTGGAAACTCTGAGCCGTGCACGGTGATTATACGTGAAACAGTTTGGAAGACGGTGGACTTGACATCGGTGGCTCCAAAATCTTCTGTGGAGATAACAACTTTAATTTCTAAAATGGATACTAGTTCTAAAACTGTTCAGGAGCTAAAACAAGACTCTTTCAATTCTCAACAATTTCAATTAGATATTTATTCTTTACAAGAATTCAGATTTATTGCTATAAAAGATAATGTTTCAATAAGAAGAAAGATAGAGCAGATTTAAAATTTCAACAGAAGATTAAATCTTTGTTTTTTGAATTTTCCTATGGACCCTGGGATTTTGTCAAAAGATATGCTTAAAAAATACTTTTTGGAAGTTCTACATTTTTACTTGGATATGGTTCCTCCTATGAATAAAGTATTTTGCTTGAAAATGCCTAAGAGAAATACCCAAGATGGTTTGGTTCCAATGGTTTTGTTTCCAATTAGAAATTGGATTTGAATAATTTATCTGAGATTTTGAAGCAATCATTGATGGAAATGTTACTTTAGTTGCTGCTTCTGCTTTTCAACAAGATCTGAATAATATCATGAAAATGCATTTCTGTAATTCAAAAGCTCTCTTTTAGTCAGAAACTTTGAGTCTTCCCAGATGTGACTAAAGTGATGCAAGAGCGTTGGAGGTTTTTTTTAAACCTTAAACAGGAAGTTTTGGATCTGGGGGCCTCATTTAAATTGCTCTATCCATGTAAATGCCTGATACTTTTTCATTGTTTGTGGCATTTAGGGTTCCTTTTACGAAGCCGCAGTAAACATAGAAACATAGAAGATGACGGCAGATAAGGGCCATAGCCCATCAGATCTGCCCACTCTACTGACCCACCCCCAAGTCTACTATCCTAGGGATCCCACTCCTGGTGACAGGTTCCCTTGGCTTAACCCTCTAAGGGATCCCACATGGGCATCCCATTTGCTCTTAAATTCTTGCACGCTGTTTGCCTCGATCACCTGCACTGGGAGCTCGTTCCAAGGATCAACCACTCTCTCGGTGAATAAATATTTCCTGGTGTCGCCATGAAATTTCCCGCTTCTGAGTTTGAGCGGATGCCCTCTTATGGCTGAGGGTCCTTTGAGAATGAGAATCTCTTCTTCCATTTTGATACAGCCGGTAATATACTTAAACGTCTCGATCATGTCTCCTCTCTCCCTACGTTCCTCGAGTGAGTACAGCCGCAAATTTTTCAGACTTTCCTCATACGATAGATCCTTGAGCCCCGAGACCATCCTGGTGGCCATCCGTTGCACCGACTCTACTCTCAGCACATCTTTTCGGTTAGTGTGGCCTCCAGAATTGCACACAATATTCCAAATGAGGTCTCACCATGGTTCTGTATAATGGCATTATGACTTCAGGCTTCTGGCTGACGAAACTCCTGCGGATGCAACCTAACAACTGTCTTGCCTTAGATGAAGCCTTCTCCACATGATCAGCAGTTTTCATGTCTACGCTGATGATCACTCCCAAGTCTCGTTCTGTTGAAGTTCTAGCTAAAGTCTCACCATTCAAGGTGTAAGTTCTGCATGGATTTCTGCTGCCGAGGTGCATGATCTTGCATTTCTTAGAGTTGAAGCCCAGCTGCCAGGTCGAGGACCAAAGCTCCAACAAATGTAGGTCCTGTGTCATACTATCGGGTGAATTGCCATCTCTCACTATATTGTATAGTTTAGCGTCGTCAGCGAATAACGTTATCTTACCTTGAAGCCCCTGAGTTAGGTCTCCTATGAATATGTTGAAAAGGAGTGGGCCCAAGACTGAGCCCTGCGGTACTCCACTGGTCACCTCCGATGTTTTAGAGAGGGTACCGTTAACTACCACCCTCTGAAGTCTGCCACTCAGCCAGTCATTGACCCATGTAGTTAGTGTTTCTCCCAGCCCCATTGATTTCATCTTGCTCAACAGCCTGCGATGCGGGACACTATCGAAAGCTTTAACACGCGCGACTTTTCATAACGCGCTAACCCCCACGCTAGCCAGAAAACTACCACCTGCTCAAGAGGAGGTGGTTGTGGCTAGCGCGGCCGGTGGTTTAGCATGCGCTATTACGCACATTAAACCGCTACCATGTCTTTGTAAAAGGAGCCCTTAGTTTATTTAATCATTTAAATGCACCTTCACAGTCACAAAATTAGCACAAACTTGGGGTACCTATGATGGTTTATGGCAGGATCCCAAGGGGTTTCTGTCTTCGGCTTTAAGAAGGTGAGCAGGTTCTTTGTAATCTGCTCCTTGGAGCTTACTACCTCACACTGAGGACCCCTTATTATAAATTTAAATATTAAACATGTGACGTATAATTTTATTTATACTTGTTTTGACAGGTTTCTTCTGTTCCCCACCTGTGTCCCTTTAACCTATTGTGTGTCCCGGATGACGGGACATTCCAAAAAATGTCATTGCCATCGTATGTCTCATGGCATGGGACATACAGTACACCTTCTACTTATCATTTGTCCCATCTATTGGGCCATTGTGTTTACAATAGCCGTAAATGATAAAGATGAATAATACAAAACTTTGCTAAAATAATTACGATTGGAACCAACGTAACGTAAAATTTATTATGATAGGAAAAGGTTAAGCAGCAGTTTTGTATCTTTTTGAATTTTTTTTGTGCTTAAATTGTGGTTATTTTTGTGATGATACATTTGGGTGGCTTGAATTATGTTGTTGTTTTTTATTCCTGAAAGTTGAAATCTTTTATTAATCTCAAGAGCATTGTTTGAAGTCAAGTATAAAAGTCAAGAGATATATTGCTGGAATTGTATGGATGTTTTATGCTTTATGTCTCATGTTATCTTTTTTTTTTTTTAATTTCTTTATTGATATTTTGAACTTGACAATGTATACATTTGAAAAATTGAAAAAAAAAAAAACTATATGAAAATACACTATTAACATCAGAAATATTACAATAAAAATTTTAAATCCCTTCTTAACCTATAACAGTAATGATATTATATTATACTCATCAATATTATAGAATATTATGAAATTTATATCTCTAAATAAATAATACACCCCCCCACCCACCCTGGATGTGCAAAGGAATCTAACATAAAGAAAAAGGAATCACTTTAATTATAATGTGACAAAATTAGTTAATGGACCCCAAATCCCCTTAAAGGATTTAACAAACGCTAAACGCTCTGCCATAATCTTTTCATATTTATATGTTGCACATACAGTTGCCCACCAAAAACTAAAATTAATCCTATCATGATTTTTCCAATTAGATGTGATCATTTGAACCTCTATTCCTGATAAGATCATGAAAAGGCGACTATTATTTCTATCCAAAGTGGGTTTATCATGCAGAATCGTTCCAAAAATTATTGCTTCATATGTCAAAGGAATAGAGGATTGAAGAATATTATTAATTTGCCCCCAAATCGACTTCCAAAAGCCAAGTATCAATGGACAAAAAAATAAAAGATGATCCAAAGTCCCAATATCAATATGACAATGCCAACATCTATTAGATTTAGAACTATCTACTTTATTCAACCGAACTGGAGTCCAAAAAATTCTATGTAATAAAAACAACCATGTTTGTCTCATAGATGCTGACATTGTACATCTTAATCTCCAAGTCCAGATTCGTGGCCAACGAGAAACAGAAATATGCTGTTTTAACTCGATACTCCAAATATCTCTAAGACTATTTTTTGTTTTTTTATTTAAAAATCCAGAAATCAATTTATACCACTGGGCAGCCTGATGTCCTATTAAATCTGTTTGGTAGCAAAGGATTTGCAAGCTAAAATAAGTTTTCAAATTTTTCCATTCAGGGAACCCCATCTGAATAGCCTGCTTCAACTGCAAGCACCTATATTGTTGAGTGTTTGAAATACCAAATGCATGCTGCAGTTGTGAAAACTCAAGCAGATTACCATTAGAAATAAGATCATCTAATGTCCTAATATTTGCCTGCATCCAATTCTTCCAAGCGATTCCAGCACTGCCTATTTGAATCTTGGAGTTTAACCATAAGGACTGTAAAGTAGATTTCATTATTGGTACCTCTGTTAATTTATCAATAAATTTAATAGTTTTCCAAGTATCCAATAAAATTATATTGTCCTTAGCATATTTATGAAATCTGATACTTAATACATGTGGAAGTCTCATAGGGGACACCAAATTCCATTCCAAATATAACCAATCTGGTTGATGATCAATAAGCTCAGGGAGGATCCAATACATACCTTGACACAATATATAGGCTTGATGGTACCTATAAAAGTTTGGAAAATTTACCCCACCCTCCACAATTGATTTTTGCAACAATACTAAAGCAATTCTTGGTTTTTTCCCAAGCCAAACCAATTTTGTCAAAATATTATTTAATTTTTTGTAAAAGGACTCTTGAAAATAAACTGGTAACATACTCATTTGGTAACAAACTATAGGCAAAAATCATCATCTTTACCGTTTGCACTCTCCCCCACCAAGAAATATGCAAAGGATTCCATTGCTCACACTATTCTGTAACTTTTAGTAATAAGGATTTTTCATTTACCTTCATTGTTTCTTCCAATGTACTTTTTATCCAAATTCCTAAATATTTTATTCCATCTTTCTTCCAACTAAACTGAAACGAATCAAATAAGCCTTTTATACAATGTACATTTAATGGAAGAATTTCTGATTTATTCCAATTTATTTTATAACCTGAAAATTTTCCAAATTTATCAATCAAATCCAATAAATGTGGAATGGTTGACTCTGGATTTCTCAAATGAATCAAAATATCATCTGCATAAGCAGAAATTTTATATTCCCGACCTGCATAAGGAATACCTTCTATCTCCTTTGATTGTTGAATAGCTAAAAGTAGAGGTTCCAAAACAATATCAAATAACAAAGGAGATAATGGACAACCCTGTCTAACTCCCCTTTCTAAAAAGAACCTTTCTGAAAAAGTATTATTTATATATAATCTAGCAGATGGGGAGCTATACAGGGATTGAATCATTTGTATAAATCAAGAACCAATATCAAACCAATTCATTGCTTGATACATAAAAGTCCATTCTACCCGATCAAATGCTTTCTCTGCATCTAAAGAAACAGAGAAAGACAGATCTTTCATATCCTTTGTTAAATGTAAAATATGAAAAGCTAATCTGGTGTTATTTGAAGAATGTCTTTGAGCAACAAAACCTGTTTGATGCATACCAATAATATAAGGGAGAGCCTTATTCAAACGCAAAGCCAATATTTTAGCTAACAATTTCCCATCAACATTAATCAAAGAAATAGGCCTATAGTTTGAAACCAACATGGGATCTCTGTTTGGCTTAGGCAAAACTATTGTTAAAGCTTCTGCCATAGTACCTGAAATACAACCTTTATTTAGTTGAAACTGATATAATTTGAAAAGATGGGGTAACAAAATAGTTTGAAAAGAGTTAAAAAATTCTACCATATATCCATCACTTCCTGGAGCAGATCCAACTCTAAGGGACTTTAAAGCCCTCTGAATTTCTTTTTGTGTTATAGGTGCTTCGAGATTTTCTTTCATATGATCAGGAACTTTAGGCCCATTAATCAACTTTAAAAATTCAAAACCATCTTTCTCTTTATTAAAATAATGCTCAGAAGAATACAAGCTTTCATAAAATTTCAAAAATTGTTGTAAAATATTTTTAATTTGAGAATGAATTATTCCATTATCATCTGAAATAGCCATTATATTAGCTTTCCTTTTTTTTTGCTTTTAAATAGTTAGCTAGTAATCTTCCCGCCTTATTTGAGGTTCCATAATACAATGCCTTATAGGACACAAACTCCTTTCTAGCCAATTGTGATGATATCTCATTGTATCTAAATTTTACTTTTAGCAAATTCTGATAAATACTTTGTTCCCATTTTTCCTTTAATTTAATTTCCAATTCTCTAATATTTTGTTCTAAAATTAAAAATCTTTATTTAGTTGTTTTCTAACATATGCTGAGTACGAAATTATGTGTCCTCTCAAGGTAGCTTTAAAGGCATCCCATAAAATTTCCTGAGACATTTCTTCTGATTCATTAAACTGAAAAAATTCACTTATTTTTAACTTAAATTTTTCTATAACATTGGAATCTGCTAGCAATGTATTATTAAACCTCCAAACAGGTCTATTATTTTCTTGTTCATCTATCTCAAAATCAATTCAAATACCCCCATGATCTGAAAGTATAATTGAATCTATATTCACCTTCTTAACCTTCTGTACTAAATTATCTGAAATGAAAAAATCAATTCTAGAAAATGATTTGTGAACATGGGAATAAAATGAAAATTCCTGATCATTGAAATGAAAAATCCTCCAAATATCTTTTAAACCACAAGAATTTATCAAATTATCTAATCCTAAAGATTTTAAAATTTTACTAGGCTTTTTATCTAAAATGGGGTCCATTACTGCATTAAAGTCCCCTGCCAAAATTAAATTGGAGGAAGATGATGGTAAAATTATTTGTTGAAGGTTTTTAAAAAACTCAGATTGATTCAAATTAGGTGCATAGATATTGAACAGTATCAAGGTATCTTTCCCTGAGCTCATTTTTACTTGGACCCATCTTCAGAAAGGATCCATAGATAACATAGTAAAAGTAGCCATACATTTTTTATATATCAAGATAGCCACACCAGCTTTTTTGCCTACAGTAGGGGCAAAAAAACACTGTTTAACCCAACCCCCTTCCAGCTTACTTGATTCTAATGCAGATAAATGAGTTTCTTGCAGGAAATAAATATCTGCCCCCTGTCTTTTAAGAAAAGATAAGGCTTTCTTTTTCTTTATAGGGTGATTGAGTCCATTAACATTCAACGAATACATTTTAAAATACATTTATATTTATATTTACTTTAAGGAACCAAAGAAAATGACCTGAAAAGATTTTAATTCTTATATATAAATTATCCCAATTACACATCCAATTACCTTCCCTTAAAACCCCTATATACCCTCCCACACCCATCCCCCATAACAAATATAAGTGAATGACAGCACACATAAAGACCAGGAAATCGAAAGAAATCCCCAACCAGCAAACTATCAATTCATACTATAATAAAATCTTAAAATAATGAATTAAATTAAAATCATTACTTAAAATTACCATAAAATAAAATTTTGAAAATAATAAATTATATTATATAACTAATATCATTTTTCATTATAGACATTAAAACTTATTATATAAAATTTCCAACTTATCCAAACAAAACAAAAATCACAAAAATTAATAAATACCAAATATAAAAAACTAAATGAATAAATAAATTAATGTTTATGATTAATAGATACCCAATAAAATATTAAAATAATAAATATTGAAATATGAAATGTTAAAATTAATATATTAAATTATATAATTTATATTATCTAAAATTAGAGACAGTAGAAATTATTATATAAAATTATCATCCTATTTGATACTCCTTTTATTGTGAGCTCACTCCCCTTTTATTGTCAACTATTTAGGAGATTAAAAATTTCATGGTTAATCTATTTTTCTTTTTCCTCTGGAAAATTAATAATTTCCATGTTGCTGTAACAAGTGTAATCTTGTTATACATTTATTGAAAATAAATAAATAAGAGCTCTTTGGTCTAGCAACCTGGAAAGTGATGGAAAATTTTCAATATTAAATATAATCCCCTTTTACAAAATCGTAACATGGTTTTTAGTGCCAGCCATAACCATAACAGTTCTGACCCTCATATAAGGAAGCTACACCCACTGCATCAGTTTGTAAAACCCATGTATAAGCCACGGCCTATACAAGGGGAAATATGGTACTAATTTTATACCCAGTTCCTCAGCGACACCACTTTAGGCTCAACAAAATCTCATTGCCTAAAGCTTTATATGTCAAATTGTTACTGGATCTTTTATTTATTAGGCATGAACTTCCTCAATGTTTTAATAAATTTAGATTCTTAATTTAAAAATTTTTAAAGAAATACTTAGCTTTTGTGGTCTCTGAACAGGGATGTATTTGCCAAAATGTTTCGCCCCGTGCTTTATCAAGGTTTAATCCCTAATAACTTATCTGCCATCTTCTTTGACCACATCATCAAATAAATATCTCTCTTAACTGGATAGTGCCATTGAGTATCCCCTCTGCCTATCTAAAACTGGGTAGTTTGTGGGTTGTCCGAGGGGGGGGGGTAATTTTCAGCCCACTAACCAACTAACTTTCAAGCTGCATTAGAGGCTTTTAGAACGGGCAGGCAAGGTAAGTGCTCTGATGCTCATAGGAATTCTATGAGCATCAGAGCATTTACCATGCTGGCTCATGCTAAAAAAAACCTCTATCACAGCTTAATAAAAATGGTCTTTATATCCTAACTTGTGGCCCCTTTTACAAAACCGCGGTAGTGATTGTCTTGTGGCAAATGCATCAAAGCCCATAAGAACTGAATGGACTTTGGTGCATTTGCAGTGGGAGAATCACTACCACGGCTTTGTAAAAGGGCCCTTTATGCAGCAAGTTAATTGGGCAATGGTCTGAATATCAGCCAGTGTTTGGTTAACTTGAGGGTCAATGGTCATACCCAGATATTTAGTACTGGGAGTTATGTATGCCTCAGCATAGGGTTACCATATGGCTCCAGAAAAATGAGGATGGAGTGGGACATCCAAGTTTTACCTTCCATTGCTTTCAAAGGAAGTAAAACCCGTATGTCTTAATCTGTCTTCCTTTTTCTGGCGCCATATGGTAACCCTACTACAGCACTGAGGAAATGGGGTTTGTTCAGCTTACAGTTGGAAGTGGCTTACTAGCCACTTTTTGTGATGGGCTGCATATTGTAACCGGGTCTGTGGCCTGAACGAGCCTCCACAGCACCTCACAGTGGTTACACACACAACAACACCTGCGTGTGACCCGGCCTGGAGTCACCCTGCAGGCATGGACTGACACCAAGAGTAAAAGCAAAAATAAACCACAATTCTTCAGAAAAAATAAGTAAATCAAAACTCAGGATTTATTTTCTTTAAGGTAATAAAGTCAGGATTCTTAGAAGTCCTACCAACAACAGGTAAGTAGAATGTCTTCAGTTCAAATTCAAACAGCAGAATAATGAACAGTCAAAACATAAATTCAAACACCAAAAAAATATATATTTTTTCTTTTCTTCACCTCACTGGGCTTTATGCTTTCTTTAGCAATCAATTAAACCTGCTCCTAAGCAGGGCATTCAGTTCCTTACAAACTCTGACAACTCAATAGGGCAAAAGGCACTGGGTACCCTATTGTTAATGCTTCAAAAAAAGGAAGCCTCTGGCAGCCAAGCATTGCACTGCCAGGAAAAGGAGAGTGCCTCAGGTTTGCTTTAATTTCAGCTTATAATAGCTTCAAATTTTCCCTCCCAGATAATAGCAAACCTCTCCCTCAGTTCAGGCACTATCAGCTTCAACCAAAATGCAAAACAGTAAAAAAGAAAGTCCTCCAAGGTTCAGCTTCATTCAAACAGTCTCTCAAACAAAGAAAGCTGAACAAAATGCACTCACTGTTTCTTCAATGGTTAGCAGGTACAGCTGGTGGACAAACCAACTTCCATGGCTTCCTCAACCAAGCTCATTTCTTCTGGCAGGTTGTTAGTCTCCATTGGAAGTTCCAGCTCAGCTACAGATTCTGCCAGGATATCTCCAGCCTCTTGCACCTCCATGGGTGTAACTGGTTCGCTCTTGCCTGGCCCAAGGAGACTCTCAGGGAGGAAAGGTCCCAACCTTCTCCCTAACCTGCTTCCTTGCTTGTACACAGCTGCTGGTTTTATACTGATTGGGCTACGCCCTAGCCTGGCTGATTCAGCAGTCCTCAAGGCAGCTCTAGAGCTCCTCCTGTGGTGCCCTGGATATTGCTGGTCTAGGGAACTATTGGGAAACTCAGGCTCCCTCTGGTGGTCAGCCTGAGAATCAGCCAGATCCTCACTAGGACAGCTTTTACCTACTCTCTTCCGGGTTTTGCCGGGAGTCTTAATAGGCACCCTATCTGGAACCAAGGCAGGCACGAAGTCTGTCTGGTTACAATATCGGTCTCTTTGTTTTCAGTTTATTTAGCATTAAGGGCTGAATTCATTTATCCACCCCCCCACACACACACACACACTTTTTACAAAACCACAAAAGTGTTTTTAGCACAGGCCAATGCGTTGAATGCTGTGTGCTGCTCTGACGCAAATAGGGCTCCTTTTACTAAGGTGCATTAGAGCCTTAACGCGCAGAATAGCGCACGTTCAATTGCCGCACACGCTAGACCTTAATGCCAGCATTGAGCTGGCGTTATTCTAGAAGCGTACCACATGATAATTTTGTACGCACACTAAAAACGCTAGCGCACCTTAGTAAAAGGAGCCTATAGAGTTCCTATGAGTGTTGGAGCAGCGCACAGTATTCAGCACATTGACTAGCGCTAAAAAAACGCTTTCATGCTTTTGGAAAAGGGGTGTGTCAGTTTAATAAAATGTAAGGATGGTCGCACCCCCACAATGTTAGGTGGTAGGGGTTAAGTGAAATGCGCACTGACCAACGCCAGGTCCCAGGTTCAGTTCCCTCACCAATGACTCACCAGGAAGTAGAATCAGAGGCACAGCCAGAGGTTTTTGCATAAAGAATATATTATAGAAATAGTCTTACAGAAAAGCAATATTTATAATCATTACAATTAAGTAGAGAGTATTACACTTAAATAGAGAGCCCAGCAGTTCCCCTGCCTTACAGAGTCCAGAAGGAATTGAGTGTGAAGTTTCAGGGAAAGGCAGAGAGAGAGAGGGGGATGGGGTGATGTTTCGTGTTCCATAGATAAAGAGAAGGATAGGCAGAGAGATAGAGAGAGCTCAAGAGAGAACCAGAGTGCCAAGCCAAGAGCCAAGAGATAGCTAGATAGAAAGAGAGAGAGAGGGCCAAGACCCCTCTCCTGATAGCTTGATAGGAAAAGAGACACCCATTGATAGAGCAGAGAGCAGGCTTTTATACCTTGGAATCTTATTCTGAATAGAGAAAATATTGTATCTCCCAGTATCTTTCTGTTTAGAACTTGCAAACTGTTTGAGACAATGGTTAATTTAATTGACAAAGGAGGGTGTAATACCTGCAAGCATGATGATGGGATTAGGTCTCTGGCTTCTTTGTTTCTTGATCTGTGCACTTGGACCTAAGCACCCTCTTAATCAGACATTAACACCTTTTAGCTAGTCATGATTCAATCAGGGAAACTTAACACAGTCTCCCTGCACTAAGGGTCTATCTGCCTTTCCATGCCAGAGCCAGATTGATATAATCTCCCATAAGCCTCTAGGCTGACAGGGTAGATAAGTGACACTCAAAATGTGGTAATCACCACAAATTCCCCTGGATTATACCTATTTCTAAAAACAATTCATTTAATATTATGTTAATATGTTTTTAAATATCTTTAATTGCTTTCATCAATAAAGTTTTACCATTTTTGTATTTAATTTCTAATTTTAGAAATAGTGCTCAGAAATAATTGTGCTTTATAAATGTAAACAAATACTGAGGCACAACATTTCAATAACTACACTACCAGAACAGCTGTTTTTTTTGTTGTTTTTGTTGTTGTTTTTTTTGCAACCTCCACAAAATAAATTCCATTTATCTGGCATAATATTGTTGATTCCATCTCTCCATAAGTTACTCTCAAAAACTGTTTGTAGCGCAAACACTAAAATGATGTCCCAGCATTCTTAAATATATCTTATAAATCCCTTCATTGTCCTAACAAGGATCCTAGTTTCACAAAAAAGGCTTCTTCAGGAGAATCTCATTAGTGCTGTTCTCTGTCAAAATCCCCCTTCCCCCCCAAAAAAAAAAATTGGCACTGAATAGAATTCTATAACAGGCATTCTGGGATCAGTATTCCTGCAGTTTTCAAAATGGTGCAACTACCACTAGGGGTCATATTCCCATGTACGAAATTATGGGAATATGGCCTCTAGCGGTAGTTACATCATGTTGAATACAGCTCAGGGCTAGGCTGGCCATGAGCTGAACACCCCACCCCCACCAAAAACCCCCGCTGGTACAAGGGGTGCTTTTCTTTTGGGAGTAGATAGGTATTGTGATAGAACAGTTGAGTAGAGGCAGGGCATGATTAATTCTTCAAGGGCCCCAGCGGAAACAGGAAGCTGCATCAGAGGGAAGCAAGCAGCACCACTTGGAAAATTACAGTTGCTATTGCCTTTCTTACCCACGTTCCTTGTTTATCTTACTTTCCATAGATGGGGGAGGGGGGTCCATTGCCGATCGGTCCATCGATGGGGGGTGTCCACGTTGCTGATCGGGGGAGGACCACATTGCTGATTGATGCTGGGGGGGGCCCATCACCGTTTGAAAAAAAAAATACCCTCTTTCATTGGGTCCCCCTGACCATTTCAGGCCCTAGGCACGTGCCTACTGGGCCTATTCCTTAATCCGACCCTGAGTAGAGGGGGCCAGATACCTGGAGAGATCCTAAACTGGTAACCCAGGAGCATCAGGCTGCAGCTTTGAAGCCTGGTGGTTCTGGGCCATGGGAATAATGTTGCTTGCAAGATGGCTCACATGCGGCATTATTCTTTTGACTTGGGATTCAGCAACTTGAGGTACCAGGTAGAGAATGACGTAGTAACAAATTTGTCCACGCAGGAACTCAATTTCCCCGCAAATTTTGGCGCTGTCCCTGTCACTGCATCATTCCCGTAAGCTCTGTCCTCATTTTCAGAAGCCTCCAACACTTATGATTTTAAAAAGTGATGGAGGCTTCTGCAGATGAGGATAGAGCTTGCAGGAATGGGGCAGGCAAAGAAAAAGAATTTGCCAGGATGGGATGGGAAAATGAATTCCCGCAGGAACAGGGAAAAATTTGGCCCCGTGTCATTCTCTAGTAGCAGGATTCCACAGGATATCAAAGTGCAGTAAAGAGTGATTTTTTTTTTCTACAGCAACTCGAATTCCCCCCCTAAACCACTTCTTACAATTTTAGCATATCAACCCTTACTTTCCCAGATGTCTGTGATTCATTAAAAAAGAAAACCTGTAGGAGAGGGTTTAGAGAGAACCATGCTATCAGAATCCAGCAGTCATGTTTCTGTAAATAATGCACCATCTAATACTAAATCATAAACAATGGTCACATTTGAGTGAACAGATCAAGTATGCACTACATTTAATTTGCAGCTGATGGAGCAAGTTCCAAGCATAAAAAAACTATTATGAACTGTCAAAAAAACAAAACAAAACCCATTGGTGTACAGTAAATACTTTTATTTATTTATCTAAAAAATGTGTAGTCTGTATTATCCATCATCCTGGGCAGTAAGAATAACAATAATAACAAAAATGCATGAAATTTCAGCTTCAGGTTCAGTGATATGTTTATCTGAAGCATAAATTTATTTTCTGTAATCACCTTAACCCCCCTTTTTACAAAATTGTAGCTCAGGTTTTAGCGGTAACAGCTCCGACACTGAGTCGTGGCTCGTGGCTCATGGCTAGCGTGCTGTTTATGGAACGATATTGGAATGGATGTCAGAAGCATGCTAGTGCAGTATTTTTGTAGGGCCAGTTTTTCGTATGATTCTGGGTAATTCTAGTTAGACAAACATCTGTGTTAGTTAAGGACCGCGCCCAAATAGAAGCGTACGGAAAAACAGGTGAATAAAACATTTAAATATAATGTAGCTAAGGCCAGAAGAAAAAAAACACACTAAAGATTAATATAAGGAAAAGAATGGTGTTTTCTTGTGTACTTTGCTGTTGAGCTAAATCATGGTGAAAATCATGATTACATGATTACATGGAGTCCAGTTTAGGTTCTTTGAATGTTACTATAACTGTCCTGTCTTCGGCCACCATCTTGTGCCAGTGAATAGTTTCTGTTCTTTGTTCAGCTTCCCGCCTTTAGCCTCGTGGTTCTAATTGATAACAGATGTGCTTAGGCCAGTTAGGAAGAGCATATTAGACTCCATATTCCAAACTGAGCTATAACGTGTCTCAAACTGAATTGGATGTAGTTTTGAATGAAAATTATGATTTATTGAATGAATGAAAGCTTGGCCAAGCAAAATGTGAATGATTGGATTGAAGTGTATGACTGCTGCTTTGAAAAACATATTTTATATATTTTAAATCTGAAGAAACACTAAGGAAAATCCTGAGCACAACATCTGGAAGTAATTAGAGTCAGTCTCAAGAATAGGAAGAAGGGGGGCATTGGAAGCCCACCTTCAGGAAGAGGAGAGGGGGATTTACCCCCCCTTTCTCCAGAGTAAGATTTCTGTGTAAGGCCATGCAATTTGAATCTGTCAGCTTAGGAAGAGTTTTTTTCCTTTATGGCTGAGAATTTATCAGCACCATGTTAATAATTATAGATTCTCTTGAATGTTATAATGTTAATTCAGAAATCAAAAGTAATTTTCTGAAAACTTTGTATAACTTTTAAACATGGAGGAATGTTTCTTTGTCTAAACTTTGAGACCACCCATAGAAATGTTATTGGTCGTCAAACTTGATGATGTCACTAAACCAAAAGTTATATATGGACATGTAACTGGTAAAAAAGTTGGAATTTTTTATGAGAAAGGCCAGCGTTTGGCTTCTGTAATAATTCTCTGATGCAAAAGATACTCAATTGATTTGCTAATAAAATTAATTGCGTACTCTTATGATCTAATATTGATATCTAATAAAAAATAAGATTTTGGATTTTATGAAAATATTATGCATCATTATTTTTTTCCATTTTCATTTTACAACCCTAGAAAGCTATAAGTACGCATGTGTGCAATTATCCTGATCAACACTCATAGAATTGCTATGAGCGTCGGAGCTGTTACCACTGCGGCTGGTGCTAAAAAATTATGCTACAGTTTTGTAAAGGGGTTATGTTCTGCTGAAAGAAAAAACAACAACCCAGAAACCAAAAACAGCCTTACCAAGAATCAAATTCCTTACCTGTTAAAATGGTTAATTTAAAAACAATAAAATATAATGGACAAATATTATGGGCTCTTTTACTAAGGTGTGCTAGCTATTTAGTGCACGCAGCAGATTAGCGCATGCTAGCTCCGCGCTACACGGCTAGAACTAATGTCAGCTCAATGCTGGCGTTAGCGTCTAGCGCATTGTAGCATGCGCTATTCCATGCATTAATGCCCTAACGCAGCTTAGTAAAAGGAGCCCTATACCATAAACCCTAGTCAAATAGAAATATTCTTCCGATGTTTAAAACACAAGCAAAATCACAAGAACTGAGATCTAAACCTCAAAACTAAAAATTAATTTCTAAAAATTAGGTTTAAAACCATAGAGAAGCAGAATCAAAACCAACGTCTAAGTCCCCTTTGGCCCAGGTGGGAGGGGCCTTATGTGCCTGGGCCAATCAAGCCTTTAGGCCCCTCCCGGTGGATGTATGAGTGTATGCATAAACATACATGTGTTATTGCAAAAAAATTTCCATTTACAGTAATTTACATAGCATGTATTTGCAAGGGAACATACGAGTGGTGTAGGGAGACAGCCACTTTTGGGAGGGCCTGAGCCCAAAGTGGGTGGGCACAAAATTTTATTTGTCCTATCTTGCCCTACTCTACCCTCACCTCAAAATATAAATAATTTTGCTAATGAAGATCCCCAAGCTCTGTAGGCTGAAGACTTCTGAAGGTTACCAAAACTCCCTTATACCAAGCTTGGCAAGCAGCAGCAATGTCCTTAAGCCACCAATGTATTATCCCATGCATGCTTAGTTGTTGGTGGATCCTGTCCATTTAACACTTAGAGACCCAAATATAGAAAAAAACGTAAAAAAATTTTTTCGAACGTTCACATGTTGTTATAGGAGGCTTGTGATCCCTAAATCAGTGTTTTTTTTTTATTTTGACATTTTAGTAACTTTTGGGGAGGATGTTGTAAAATTGCAACGCTGGGCCTGTAAGGTAGCAGAATTTCAATAGTGTCACTCTCTCTCTGAACACATGTAAGGAATAATTAAAAGTTTATTTGTACTTTACAGCTTATAAAGACCCACCTAAGTTTATGTATATACACAACAACAATAGTATAATAAAGAAAAAAGTAATTTTTATTATCAATTTAATACAAAAAATGAGTATCATATAAAAACGCAAATTTTTCCCTGTGAAGCGCCCATTGACTTAAGAACATAAGAACATAAGCAGTGCCTCCGCTGGGTCAGACCTCAGGTCCATCTTGCCCAGCAGTCCGCTATCGCGGCGGCCCGAACAGGTCACGGCCTGTCTGAGACACCAGAAGGGGCCCCCTTGCCACCTTGGTTTCCCATTGAGTTTTATCTTCCCATCGAAGTCCTAACCCTCCGGTCTTGCACATGCACGACCTGGTCGGATTTCTATACTTATTACTTGGTTTGCTTTCTATACCTGTGTTACATCCCAGCACCTCTCTCAGTATCCCAATATCCCCCTATCCCTCAGGAATCCGTCCAATCCCTGTACTCTGCCTGATCACTTCCTCCGGTAGCACATTCCAAGTGTCCACGACCCTTTGGGTGAAGAAAAACTTCCTTGCATTTGTTCTGAACCTATCTCCCTTCAGTTTCTCCGAATGCCCCCTCGTGCCTGTTGACCCCTTCAGCCTGAAGAATCTGTCCCTATCCACCCTCTCTATGCCCCTCATGATCTTGAAGGTCTCTATCATATCTCCCCTGAGCCTCCTTTTTTCCAGAGAGAAGAGCCGCAGCCTATCCAACCTCTCGGCATATGGGCAGTGTTCCAGCCCTCTTACCAGTTTCGTTGCTCTCCTTTGGACTCTCTCAAGCACTGCCATGTCCTTCTTGAGGTACGGCGACCAGTATTGAACGCAGTATTCCAGATGTGGACGCACCATAGCTCTATACAATGGCATGATGACTTCCCGCGTCCTGGTTGTTATGCCCCTCTTTATGATGCCCAGCATTCTGTTGGCTTTTTTCGAGGCTGCTGCGCACTGTGCAGATGGCTTCAGTGATGCATCTACCAGCACACCCAAGTCTCTCTCAAGACTACTGTCTCCCAATAATGCCCCCCCCAATTTGTATTTGAACAGCGGGTTCTTTTTACCTATATGCATGACCTTGCATTTTTCCACGTTAAAGCGCATTTGCCATTTGTTTGCCCAGTCTTCCAGCTTGTCCAGGTCCCTTTGCAGGTCCTCACACTCCTCCCTAGACCTAACTCTGCCGCACAGTTTGGTATCGTCTGCAAATTTTATAACCTCGCACTTTGCCTCTTTTTCCAGGTCATTGATAAATATGTTGAAGAGTAACGGCCCCAGCACCGATCCCTTGGCACACCGCTCGTGACTCCCCGCCAGTCAGAGTATTGTCCCTTTACTCCGACCCTCTGCAGTCTACCCGACAACCAGTGCTCGATCCATCTGTGCACATCCCCTCCCACCCCGTGGTTCCACAGTTTCCTAAGCAGCCTTTCATGTGGCACCTTGTCGAAAGCCTTTTGAAAATCAAGGTAAATGATGTCTATAGGTTCCCCATTGTCCACCCGACTGCTTATTCCCTCAAAGAAGTGCAGAAGGTTCGTTAAGCATGACCTTCCCTTACAGAATCCATGCTGGCTTGTTCTCAGTAGGCCATATCTCTCGATATGCTCGCAAATACCATCCTTGATCATAGCTTCCACCATCTTCCCTATAATTGAAGTCAGGCTCACCGGCCTGTAGTTTCCGGGGTCACCCCTCGATCCCTTCTTGAAGATAGGTGTGACATTCGCCAATTTCCAGTCCTCTGGTACCTCTCCAGTTTTCAAGGATAGGTTGCAAACATGCTGGATTGTGCCCGCTATTTCTTGTCTTAGTTCTTTCAGAACCCTTGGGTGGATCCCGTCCGGGCCCGGCGATTTGCCGCATTTTAACCTGTCTATCTGCTTGAGGACATCCTCCTTACTTACCTCTATGTGTTCTAATTTTTCAGCCTGTTCCCCACTCATGAGCTCCTCTGAGTCTGGTATATTAGATGTGTCTTCTCTCGTGAAAACCGACGAGAAGAACGTGTTCAACCTCTCAGCTACCTCTTTATCCTCCTTGATCACTCCCTTCCTATCCCCATCGTCCAACGGCCCCACCTCCTCTCTCGCTGGTCGCTTCCCCTTTACGTAACTGAAGAATGCCTTGAAGTTTTTCGCCTCCCTGGCCAGCCCCTCTTCATATTTCCCTTTTGCTTTTCTAACCTCTCGGTGGCATTCCTTTTGGCATTTCTATCAGCGGTAATCAAGAAATTTCGTGTTTTTGCACAAAAAATTTCATGTTAGCGCAAATCTTTTGGCAGTTTTGTCCCAGCGTTGAATCTTCTCCACTGGTTGTGGGCCAGCAAAGGAAGACACAAGTGTAACCTGTCTGTTGTCAAACCATTTCACAGCACAAATGTTGTGATTTGACTCCACTCTGACATCAAAGCTTCCTCTTCCCTTTTTCTTCAAGCTTTTCTCATCCTCAAGATTACAGTTTGGAAGGCGCACTTGTCTGGCTGTTCCTGTGTAATGAATTCCACAATCCAGCAGCCTAACTATCAATGGGATGCTGGTGAAAAAGTTGTCTGCATAGATCTTGTAGTTGTGACTATGTGGAAGTGTGGAAGCAAGTTTCATCACAACATCCCCTGATAGTCCAAGTTCAGATCTTGCCCGTATTCCATTCACACTGCCTTGGTACACATCAAAATCACAAAGTATACCAGAGATTCCAGTCCTTGCCCACAGCTTGAACCCCCATGGGTTTGGCTTGCCACGCATGTACTGTTTGATGCAGCTGAATTTCCCCCTGAAAGGGATCATCATTTCATCAACAGAGTTATGTTCTTCAGGGACCACTTTTAGGCATTTCTCTCTGAAAGCATCAAGCCATGGTCTGAGTTTCCAGAGTTTGTCACTTTTTTGTTCCATCTCAGACACGGTTAGATTGTTCACAAAATGTAATGATGTCAACAGAGACTGGAATCTGTTTCGTGACATTACATCAGCGACAGGACTGTATCTTGTGTCTGCTTCCCAGTACATACGGACTCCAGGCATTTGGACAAGACCCATCTTCAGATACATGCCAATCATCTGCTCTATTTCCTTTGTGTTTGTGTTTATAGATGATCCTTTCTTCTGAAAACTGTACTGATTTGTGTTATCTGCCAGAGCGTTGATCATATCTTCTGTCACAAACTTCTGAAAGTACTCCAGTGGTGTGCAGAGGGAATGGACATCATTACTGACATCCTGACCAGAAAAATCAGTACTGGGAGAGATGAAATTCTTTTTCAGCCATCGATATCTGTCACGGGGCCCAGTCTTGGCATCAGGATGTTCTGCCTCTGTTGGGATGATTTGAACATCAGAAGTTAGGTGGTCATCGGGTAATTTATTTTCCTTGTCCACTTCACCGATAACTCCATATTCCACAACTTCTATCAAGTAGACCTATTGTTCAATTAGACATGCAAACACTTTAATCCTCACCTCCTGGAGATTTATCACCTTCTCAAGTTTAAAGTGCAGACAAAACCTTGCTATCACTTTGACCCACTGTTGTAAAATTACAACATAGAAATAACCAGCTCTAAATCTCTTAAAATCAGTATATTCAATGATGTCATAAAATCTGCATGATCTACACATATTAATGATCACATAAAAAAATATTTCAAGCTTTTTACTTACTTTAGTCCTGATGTATCCCGTCCAAAACAACAAGATGATATACTCCAAAGCAGGCAACAGGGTTGTATGACTTCATGGCCAGATAAACAGACCTATTTACACATTCAACCATCCAATGGTGTTGCTGAACTGAACAATAGGTTCTATTAGTAATGTACATGAAGTTTTAAAAAGAAAAAAAATGGGGGAGGGTTTATTTTGTAGCCTTAAATGTGATGTTGTAATATTACAACACTGGGTCTCAGGGGAGTGCAGACAAAACCTTGCTATCACTTTGACCCACTGTTGTAAAATTACAACATAGAAATAACCAGCTCTAAATCTCTTAAAATCAGTATATTCAATGATGTCATAAAATCTGCATGATCTACACATATTAATGATCACATAAAAAAATATTTCAAGCTTTTTACTTACTTTAGTCCTGATGTATCCCGTCCAAAACAACAAGATGATATACTCCAAAGCAGGCAACAGGGTTGTATGATTTCATGGCCAGATAAACAGACCTATTTACACATTCAACCATCCAATGGTGTTGCAGAACTGAACAATAGGTTCTATTAGTAATGTACATGAAGTTTTAAAAAGAAAAAAAATGGGGGAGGGTTTATTTTGTAGCCTTAAATGTGATGTTGTAATATTACAACACTGGGTCTCTGGGAATTAAGCAGCTCTCCAAGGCAGTAAGAGAGGCTGCACATGAGGACCTGGCAGGAAAGGTTCTCCGGGCCAGGCAAAGGTCGGACCTCGCGCAGGAACCCATGGAGTGTGAGGATTCCATTGCTCAAGAGCCAGCAGGGCAGCTGGGTGTTCCAGAAAGCATGGACACAGATGAAT
Organism: Geotrypetes seraphini; assembly: GCF_902459505.1. Taxonomy (NCBI): domain Eukaryota; kingdom Metazoa; phylum Chordata; class Amphibia; order Gymnophiona; family Dermophiidae; genus Geotrypetes; species Geotrypetes seraphini. Next base: position 132,812,870 of record NC_047085.1, on the reverse strand, counting down.
GGACAATGCCTGAAGCTGACAACGAGGAAGCCATGGATGTGAGCTTGGCAGCCTCTCACTAAGTATTGGAGGTACGGGTGTGTTTAAAGATATAGTTGTGAAGACTGCTGGAAAACTATTTTTGTTTGGTGTACAAAGCTAAGCTCAGAGTAGTGCTGCACCAGCATTGATTACGTTGCTGCACTCCAGCTGTGCAAAAGCCAAGAGAAACTGAAGGAAGTTTTGTTTTGGGCTTGTGAAACAGTTTCCCTCTTACCTGTTTAAGTGCAAGGGACTTGCAGAATTGGGGTAGGATCCCCGAAGATCTAAGGGTTGGGATTCAGAGGGAGCTTGTTAAAGCTATTTAATAAAGGGGAACCAGCAATTCTGTTGCCCCAACAGTGGGAAGGACTGGAGACTGGTTATTGCTGGAATGACAAGAGCCTGCAGTAATGCCTTACTTTGCTTTTCATGATTGAAGTTTGCTTTGCAAGGTGAAATTTAAGTGCCTGGTGAAGAAACCGGATTATATGATTAAAAGTCCAGGACTCAAGTATATTCTTGAGGACTTTTCTTTTTGGGACTAGTTTTGTGTTCTCTTGCTGAGACTGTGTGGTTCAGGGCGGGGTGGAGCCCCTGGAACCTTTATTGTGAACTTACCTAATATAAGAACTGCTGTTCTTCCATTATTCTGTTTGGAAGATAGAAATCTTTCTTTTTGTTTTTCCTTTGGAGCTACAGGAAGAATGTGCGCTAATACTTCCTTATATGATTTTTGATTGCCTAATTTTTGTTCTTTGGTGACACATTAAACTGTGGACCTTTTTTGTGATTTGACTTGGCTCGCTGTGCTTTATTGTAGCGAAGCCCAAAGTATTGGGACACCAGTGAGGTCTTCCACTTTGGGAGCCACGCCAGGGTCATGCTGCCGCCTGTCGGTGGTCCTCCCCAAGCTTTCAGAGGCCCCGGCAGGTGACAAGTACAGACCTCGGCTGAAACAACTTGGTGCCAAGTTCGGGATGTTGTACCCAGCTAAACTTCGGGTGACGTATAATAACTGTACTAAAGATTTTACTCAGCCTGGAGAACTGGCTGACTATCTGGAGAAGTTAGCTCCCAGTCACATTGATGACACCTGAAGTTCAGATATTTACCTAATATGCTGTTATGCAATATCATCTATTGCTTTTCCATTAGATGATTATTTCTGTGCAGTTTGGATGGCTTTACAGACCATTTCATTTACAAGTTATATTACATTTCTGTAATGCTGAATATATGTTTTATATTATACACTGCTGATTAAGCTGTTCCTGTGTGCGGGTTGACCTTGTTCTCCCCTCTTCCCTGTTCTCATTATCCCTAGGTTAACTTACTTATTTGGGATAACAAGATGGCTTTTTATTATTTTCTTATTTTCATTTTCATTTTTTTGCTAGTCTCTAGCACAATGCAGTACTGTTCCTACTTTCCTACGGATTGTAACTTGATATATACCACTTTATTGTCTCACTTTGATAAACAACATGCAGTTACATTGCTTGACTCTTAATGTTAAAGGTTTGAATAATCCTATTAAGAAGAAGAAAATATTTAATTATTTGTCTAAATTTCAAGCTGACATTATTTGTTTGCAGGAGACACATCTCTCTGAATCTGAAGCTAAGAAATGTTCATTTCCTTGGGCATATCCTGTCCTGTATTCTCCTGCACTGGGGAAAAAGAATGGAGTGTTATTAATTGTTAGGAAAAGAAAAGATATATCCATACTATCTCATCGTTCTGACTCTAATGGCAGATGGATTCAACTAGTCCTTGAAATTAATAGCATTAAAATAATGTTTCTGAATATATAAGGTCCTAATATCGATGATGTTTCCTTTTATGAAGAAATAACTGATTTATTGAATTCCTTTCGGGATCATCATTGCTTCCTTGGGGGTGATTTCAATGTAATACAGGACCCCAAGAAAGACAGAAAATCTTCACTCCAGTACAGGAAATCCAAAAACTGGTTCTCCCTGCAAGATCTTATTTCTCAGTTTAACTTGCTCGACCCGTGGAGAATTACACATCTTGAAGACTCTGATTTTACCTTCTTCTCTACGCCACATAATTCCTATTCCAGATTGGACTACTTTCTGGTCAGCCCTTCACTGGTACGATTCATTCATTCTTCAGATATCAAAGAAATTAGCATGTCGGATCATGCTTTAGTACAACTTAAACTGAAGGTAGCTGGAACCGAAACTCCGTTGGGTCAGTGGAAGTTCAACAATACTCTTCTTCAGGATTCTGACTTTGTATCCTATATCTCTGCTGCCATTGATGAATATTTTGAATTTAACTCTCCTGTTGATACCAATTGGTCTTCTATCTGGGACGCATTCAAGGCTTATATAAGGGGGCTAATTATCTCCTACTCAGCTTCCAAAAAGAAAGCTGTAATGGCAGAAGTGAATTTATTGGAATCTGAAATAAAAGATCTTGAAAACTATCATCACTCTCACTTAACTGATATGAACACCCTAGATTCGTTACGGGCCTTACGATATAAATATAATGTTTGCTTAAGCAAATCAGCAGCCAATCAAGTCTTTACTCAAGCTGCCTCCTACTATACTGAGTCCAACATATGTGGTCATACTTTGGCCAACTATCTTAAGGGTAAGAGAGATAAAACGAATATAACTGCTATTAAAAATGACAAAGATGATGTTCTAACTAACCCGAGAGACATTCTCAGTGTCTTTCACCAATATTACAAGATTCTGTACTCCTCTGATTTGGACCCTACTGATGACACATGTGATTTTCTAACTAACTTACCACATACCACTATTGGAGAAGATGACAATAGTATCTTGACTCAAGACTTCACTGCTACAGAAATGTTTGAGATCATCACATCTATGGCTAAAGCGAAAACTCCTGGTCCTGATGGGCTCACAGTTGAGTTTTATGTAGCTTTTAACAAACAATTATTGTCTCGTTTATTGGAATATTTTACTCATCTTATAACATCAGGAGACGTCAGAGGTACCTTCACTGAGGCCACAATTATTGTCTTACCTAAACCTAATAAAGATTCTTTAAGTGTATCTAATTATAGACCCTTATCGATGATAAACGTAGTTGCTAAACTATTGGCTACCAGTCTTCAAAAGGTGCTCCCCACTCTTATATCAGTAGATCAGAATGGTTTTTTACCTAATCGACTTTCCAGTGACAACACGAGGACGTTTATCAATATTATGTCACGAGCTCAAAATCTAACTGAACATATGGCAGCCATGAGCCTTGACGCAGAAAAAGCGTTCGATAGAATTGAATGGTCCTATTTGTTTAAAGTTCTAAGATGGTTTGGCTTTGATCCCAATTTCATTGCAATGCTTCGAATCTTATATACTGCGCCATGTACGAGAATATATATCAATGTTTTTTTTTCTGCTCCATTTACTCCTGGAAGAGGTACTCGACAGGGATGTCCACTGTCCCCACTTTTATTTAACTTGGCATTAGAACCACTACTCATTGCTTTACGCCTTCATCCTGATATAAAGGGTATCAAAACTGATGACCGAGACATCAAGTTATCTGCCTACACGGATGATGTGTTGTTGTATGTGACGGTGACCTCAATTCCTTATGTTCTTGCAACGATACAAGACTATTCTAATATATCTGGATATAAGTTGAATCTATCAAAAACGGAAGTGCTGTCTTTGAATTCCCCTGCAACGCAAGAATCAATACAACATCTTGGCCTGAAATGGTCAGGCAGGAAACTTAAATATCTGGGTGTTTATTTTGCTCCAACAATCAAGGAAACAGTACAATTTAATGCAGAGCACCTTATTACAGCGGTGACGAGACTTACCTCCAGATGGTCCCCTCTCAAACTTTCATGGTGGGATGACTAGATACGATTAAGATGATGATTTCTCCAATTATAACTTACACATTGAGCATGATTCCTCTTTATCTGCCCAGATCCACATACAAAACTATTGAAACAATACTATCAAAATTTTTATGGAATAACTCGACGCCTCGTATTAGTCTCCAGAAATTGAAAAGAGGGAAACTTGAGGGTGGGGTTCGTTTCCCCAGTTTTTACGATTACCATACAGCCATGTTGTTGCGACAGGGTTCCTGTTGGTCATATAACAGTTGTTATGCTTCCATTCCATCTTGGCTATTGCTTGAAACAGATGGTTCTGATATTGATATATTTTCATCCACATTTACTGAACCCACTGTTTCCAAATATTCTGAACCAATCCGTTCTACTAAGGCTGCCCTTCATTACGCTGATCAACTTTTGAAAACGAAATGGGCTGATACAGCTTACATATACATATGGAATAACGCTAAAATTAAAATACAAGGTAAAACTATTAATTGGTCTTCTTGGAAGAGAGCCGGCATTGCTTTTTTGACTCACCTATACTGTGATAGTTCTTGGGTTCCATTTGAAACTATATGCAAAAAATATAATTTACCTTCATCACATTATTTCAGATGGTTACAATTACATCATGCTATTACAGCTGGTTATGATCTGTCGAACATAAAACAAATTAAGCCTTCTATCTGGACCCTATATGAGCTTATTGCATGTAAACATAAGGGCCAATCTTCCACATGGTACTCAGTGCTCATTGATATGAAGTCAGATACATCCTTAGACCTATGGGATGCTTGGGCACAAGACACTGGTGCTACCTTGAAAACTTCTCTTAGACCCAAAATCTGGAAAGAGGTACACACTTCTATACATTCTTCAGCTATTAAACAACCTGTTTTTTATCTGATTCATAGAGCATTTTGGACGCCTTATAAATTGTCAAAGCTTCCTAATTCTGAGGTTTCAGTTTGCTGGTCCTGTAAGGATGCTGTTGGAACATTAGACCATGTGATTTTCCATTGCTTACCTGTTAATACTTTTTGGTTACAAATTTGGAAGACCATCACTTCTGTCATTGGTATTCAGGAAGAGATATCCCTGGATATTGTTATTTATGGAAGATATGGCTTAAAATCAATAATAGATGATGATGCTGCAAAATTATTACGATGCTTACTTATGATTGCTCTGAAACTGGTCATTACCAACTGGAAACATGCTGATAATCTGTCATATATGTCATGGTGGAACTTAGTATGTCTATATATGAGATATGAAAGATGCTTTGCTGAGAAATATGGTGCTCTTCACAAACATGATGTTGTCTGGCACTTTTTAACCTCTTATTGTAATTCTTTGTCTTTGAACGGTTGATGGATTATTCTAGTTTGTAACACTGCTATATTTCTATTATGTGGATGTAGAACTGTACTAGTACCAATATCTACTAATGACTGACGTGCTTATGTTTTGGACTGTTCCTTTTTTCTTTATTTATTTCTCATCGTGTTATCATAATGTATGACTCTGTCATGTACTTCTATTTTATATTCATATAAAACCAATATACACATTGAACTTAAAAAAGAATTAAAAAAAAAAAGAAGTGCCTGGTTATGGGTTAAAAGGGTGTTTCAGTTGTAACTGTATATTACAAAGTCACCTTGATACTGAGTGGTTTAATTCTTAGGGGGGGTCATGGTAATTGGTTTATTAGCCACTGTGAAACAAAGGAAAGGAAAAAGGGGAGATTCGCCTAAGCTTTGGATTGCCGTTGGACACCTGCCCACCTTGCTGGACTTCTCATCTGCATCCAAGACTCCATCTTCCACTTCTAACCATTCTACAAATAAACTTTTCTTCCAGCAATAACATCAACTCCTCAAGCTATCCTTTGCAGACAACAGATCTTCTTCACCTTTCTAACCACAAGAAACAATAAGAAGAAAGAATGCCTTTTGCACCCCTTTTGCACCTTTATCAGCTTAATTAATCATTCTGCTTCTCTAACAATATTTTATCTTGTGGTACATTCTCCTTGTTTAACGATCCCTATGTTTAGGGCTCCTTTTACAAAGGAGCGCTAGTGCTTTTAGCGTGCGTGCGCGCTAGCCGTAAAACTACCACCTGCTTAAAAGGAGGTGGTAGTGGCTAGCACGTGTGGCATTTTAGCATGCACTATTCCACGCGTTAAGGCCCTAACACACCTTTCTAAAAGGAGCCCTTAAAGCTAAAATTATTGCATTGCCTACATAGTATTATAAATAAACTTGTTCTGTAAAATAAAATTATAATTTTTCCTTAAGTGCTCTATGTTCTTAATTATTATATTGCGCTGGTTTACAACATAAGTAAGGCCATTCCCCAAATTAACATCTGTTAATAAACATGACTGAATTTTTGTTTTTATATCTTGGGCAAAGACAGCCACCAATATCATGTTCAAAGATGTGTTTCCACTATGATGGGCTTGATGAAGTCCGAACTACTCAGAAAAATAAAAAAACAACCTAAACACAGTAAAGTGTTTGATTTCAAATGTCTTCTTTCAGATCATCAGGTCATATTTCTTTTTATGGAAAACTTTTTTGAATTATTTTTATCAGTGATTTGACCTACACAGCAAAGGTTTAATAAGAAAAAGGAAATATGCTTGGTTTTTTGTTTGTTTGTTTGTTTTGGAGGGGGTAAGGTTGTTGAGGACTGTTGGTTTTAACTTCCATTTCCCTCCTTGGTTTTGGATTTGCCCCCTTTTCCATTCAATAACCTAGGCATTTGCCTTCCTGATCCTCTGACATATTATTTTGTATGTCCTATCAATGATGAGCCTATGAAAATTGTTAGAAGTGCCTGGTTATGGGTTAAAAGGGTATTTCGTCTGTAACTGTATATTACAAAGTCACCTTGATACTGAGTGGTTTAATTCTTAGGGGGGTCATGGTAATTGGTCCATTAGCCACTGTGAAACAAAGGGAAGGGAAATTCATTGAAATAGTCCATTAGGTTTTGTGAAGGTCATGTGTCTCTTTGCTTGTTTGCTAGTAATTCTCAATTAGCTTTAATTTGGATATAAATCATGATTTCCTCAAATTTCTGGGAACTTTGGAAGAAATACGGGAGAGTAGAAATATGACAGAGATGTTTAAATACCTAAGTCGCATAAATGTGCATGAGGTGAGTCTCTTTCATTTGAAAGGAGGCATCTTTTTTTTCTAATGATTTTTCTATTGTCCTATACTTTTTGAGGGAACATACTATGTTGACCAATAACTATTTTTATTTTATAATTTTTAAGAGTTAGTGTGTTCTCATCACACATCATTTATTCCAAAATATAATTATTGCTGTTTGAATAATGAGTGAATCATTGGACTGTATACATATACATACGCACATGTTTTTCTGTTTTTAAAGTGCTACCACTCTGTGTACAGTAGACAATACGTTGAGGTATCGTAGTAGCTTAGTGCTCCTGAGCATCTTTTTGTCTCTCTACATGTCTTGTACTTTAACATATAACGCTATGCCTCTACCAATTTGATCCACCCTCTCACTGCAATATAGTTTGCTCCCCAGTATGAAAGTGTCCCATTGATTATCTTCCTTAGATCCCTACACACTGTAAACTGTCCTTACCAACACTCTCCCAGCCTTTCACTGCCCTCCTTTCTTAACTTTATTCCAACCTATATCTTCTCACCTCTTCACCATTTCTTCCCTCCATCTCCCCTGCATTTATTTATTTATTTTAGGTATTTAAATACTGTACCACCTATTGAGGTTATCTAAGCCAGTGTTTTTCAGCCTTTTTACACCTATGGACCGGCAGAAATAAAAGAATTATTCTGTGGACCGGCATCGGTCCGTGGACCGGCTGTTGAAGAACACTGGGCTAAGTCGTGGGCTAGACCCCGCCCATCTCTACCCAATCTCCACCCCATACCCCCGCCCCCATAATAGTACTAATTGCACCTTGCACGTCCCGTGCCTCATCTGGAAGCCTTCCCTCTGACGTTGCAACGTGGCTTTGTGCACTGAATCAGTTAGGAAGAGGGAGCTGGCTCGAAGATAACGCCACATTAATCGCACCATGGACCGGTGGTTGAAGAACACTGTTTTGGGCCTGATGCACGTACTGGCCCTGAGGACAGGCAGGAAATTTCTGTGCACCAGCACTGGTCCATGGACCGGTGGTTGAAGAACACTGATCTAAGTGGTTTATAATCAGGTACTCAAGCATTTTCCCTGGGAGGGGCATAATCGAAAGGAACATCTAAGTCCGTTTTCGTCTAAGTCGCAATTCGTACAAAACAGCGTAGGACACATTTTTTAAAAATACATTCAAATGATTTTTCGTTTTGAAAATCGTCTAAGTATACCTGCCGATCTGATCATCCAAGTCACTAAATCATCCATCTTTTTATCACATTTTCGTACATCCTTTCGTCCAAGCCAAAAATGCCTAGAACAAGCCCTGTTGGACATGGGAGGGGTCTGCAAAGTGATGGACTAAACACCTAGACATAGCACCTGAATAGTGGGGTACCTTACAGGGCACTTCTGTGAACCTCGCAAAAAGGGTGCCATGTCTTCATCTCATTTCAGTTCACTTAGAAGTCATGGTGAGCCCCCCCCCAAACCACCTCCATAATCCCCTAGACCCACTTATCTACCACCCCAATAGCCCTTATGGCTATAAGAGCCACTTATATGCCAGTACAAAAGGGGCTTGGGGGTGTATAGGGGAGCGCACTTGTTTCAATATCAATGCAGTGATTACAGGAGCTTATGGGCATGGGTCCTGCTCTCCATGGGTCCTTAACTCACCCCCAAGACGGCTTAAGATGCCTCTGTACAGCATGACTAGGCTTTCCTATGCCAGGCGGCCAGGTTATGATGTTCTGGAGGCACAATTTTAAAGCTGTGATTAATATTTTTATGGTGATGGGGGGGTTTAGGTGATCACTGGGGGTAGTGTGTGGGGGTCTGTATTATGTGTTTGCAGTGCTTATCTGGTCACTTTAGGTGGGTTTTTGTGATTTAGACCATGTTTTAAATGGTCTAAGCCACAACGTCCAAGTTCCGTCGATCCTGTGCTGTATAACATTCGGTTATACTTGCAGTACGACTAAGTCTAAGCCTGCCCATGTCCCGGCCAAATCCTGCCCTCGACACTCATCCTGACACACCCTGTTTAGCTATGGTCATTCATCAGTACTATGAAGGCTTAGGTCATTTAAAAATACATCCTAAAATCCGGTTTTATTATCGGCACTTGGACATATTTTAACAATGTTTGTCCAAGTGCCAACTTAGGCCGGTTTTTGGACGTTTTTCTCTTTCGATTATGAGCCCCTGTCTGTCCCTTACCACAGTGTCAGGATCAACAAGTATTGTTCACCCTTTTTTCTCATCGCCAATGTTTCTCATCGCCAATGCTTTCTACGAATGAAACTTAAAAAGCTGGATATGAAATATTTAATGTCATGTAAGAAAACCTGATATACCTAATGGCTGTTAATTTCTACAAATTAGCATCAGATAATCTATTAAACAGAAGGTGACATATTCATCAATGACATTTCTATTAAAATTGTAGAAATAGCATTTCTTACAAATAAATTTGCCAGTGCCTTAACACAAGAATTGCTTTAAATGATTACTGTCAGTCGTTTCCATTCTTCTATTCAATTCTTGGGGAAAAACAATCATATTTGTCCATTGTAAACACCTAAAACATTTGAAGCAATGCAATTAAGCTTTTTAAATTTAAAGCAAAAGAAGAAATTCAGAAGTGCCATGAAAAAAGTCAGCTACAGTAATTATCGCTAAGCAACACAGCATAACAATTAAAACAGCAGCATTATAGTTCCAACATTTTTAAATAATTCAGCAATTATGGCAAAATCACATCAACATATTCATTCTTCTTTCTTGTCTTTATTGCATTGTGAATGAAAAGTTTTGAAGTGTTTGAAAGTTCTTCCTAATTATGCACTGCCATCATAATAGACCTATTAAATCTTGCTGTTTTTATTGTTTCATTCATTTAGAAGTTGTGATTGTGCCACCAAGGTATGAATATAACATTGTCTAAAGAATGAAACATTAACATGATATGGATGAGTGGTGGAGCATGAGAGACCAAGGACACATTTTCAAAATAAAAAGTATCATATCATAAATCCCATATTTTAGTTCAAAACAAAATATTTTTTTTTCAGGAATCCTAGATTAATGTTTGATATTGGGGTGATAAGGCTACCCACATGGGCTGAGAGGTTAAGAACTTAACTCCATCAAGCAAGCAGAGAAATCCATCAAACACATTACTGAACTTGCAGAGGTCTTTATGCTCAGCCCCTGGAAAACATGCTGTGCTTTTCAGCAGGAGTTCAAAATCTATAAAGTTCTTTACTAGGCTTCTGATCATTACAGTTTATTCTGTTTAGGTACTTCTCTTTTGGAGTTAGATCTCAAAAATGTGTAAGTTAGGAGGTTTATGCAAATTAACTGGGAGGTCACATTCACTGGCTTTTTCAAAGACTGTTCTTGATCATTATATTATTTCTTATTGAATAATTTTTAAACTGCAATGTAACCATGTCGGGGGTGGGGGGGTCTACAATCAGTGTTAGAGTTTCAAGCTGTGGTAAATGGTCCTTTCCATAACTTAGCCCTAACACTACAGGGCCAAAAATAATGCAGCAATATTTAAGGCATTGCGTTAGGTCAGGGGGGGCCCAAAAGGTCAATCGCGATTGACCAGTAGATCGCAAAGGCAACGCGAGTCAATTGTGTTGCCTTCGCGATCTTGTTCTTCCTGTCTCCCCATGCCAGGCCAGGTGCGTACAAGCGCCGGACCTACAAGCTTTCACCTCCGATGTCAATTCTGATGTCAGAGAGGAAGTTCTGGGCCAGTCAATTGCTGCCAGGCTGGCCTGGAACTTCCTCTCCGACATCAGAATTGATGTCGGAGGTGAAAGCTTGTGGGTCCGGCACTTGTTCGCGCCAGGCCTGGCTCGGGGAAGCAGGGAGAAATCGGCGTGGTGGCTGGGGGACAGGGAGAGAGAAAGAATTGAGGAAGTGGAGAAATCAGTACAATGGCTTTGGGGGGACAGAGGGAGAGAGAAAGAAAGACAGGTAGGCAGGGGGACAGAGAAAGAAAGGCAGGCAGGCAGGGGGAGAGAGAAAGAAAGGCAGGGGGAGAAAGAAAGACAGAATTAAAGAGAGGGTGGGAGAAAGAGAAAGAAAGAGAGACAGAAAGAAAAAAATATTGGATTTACAGTCAGAAGAAGGAAGTGCAACCAGAGACTCATGAAATCACCAGACAAAAAGGTAGGAAAATGATTTTATTTTCATTTTAGTGATCAAAATGTATCCGTTTTGAGAATTTATATCTGCTGTCTATATTTTGCACTATGGTCCCTTTTTACTAAAAAACGATAGTGGTTTTTAGCGTAGGGAGCCTATGAGCGTTATGAGCAGTGAGGGGCACTCATCGCAGCTCCCTTCGCTAAAAACCACCATCGAGGTTTAGTAAAAGGGGAGGGGGTATATTTGTCTATTTTTGTATAGTTGTTACTGAAGTGATATTGCATATTTTTAAGTCATCTGCCTTGACTTCTTAAAAAAAAACCAAATACAAATTATAATTAACATTTTTTCTTTGTACAGTGTGCTTTGTGTTTTTTAAAATTGTATTGTTGGTAGATCATTTTGACTTGGTCATTTTAAAATTAGCTCGCAAGCCAAAAAGATGTGGGCACCCCTGCGTTAGGTGATTATGTTTTGCATCTCATTACTATGCCAATCACCTAACGCAGTACCACTGACAAAATAGAAATATGAACTCTTATATGGAAAATAACCCCCTAGCAGTAGTCTTGTGAGATGGCTGCTAGGGGTACAATTTTTTCAGTGGTGCCAGAGTGGCTAGGAGTTTGGGGCATCAGTCCTGGCTTCCCCACTGGACCCCAACATACACCCCCAGGAACACCCACCATGGATATTTTAGGTAGCCACTAGAGATGTTGAGGGGTTAAGGGGGTCTTATAGCCCTATATGGGGGTTGGAGCCAGAGGTGGTGGGGGGAGGGGTTCATCATGGTGCTCTGTTGCGGGGAGGGGAGGCAGAATTCATCTGTGCAATTTTTAAGCTGTCCTAAATTTGTCTGCTTAGCTATGTGTGTGTAGGCTTTGAATATTGCCAGCACCTGCATACCTACTGGCTCCTCCCCAACGCTGCTTCTGACCTACACACATTTGTATTGGGCAGCTAGAAACAATGTTCAGTGGCACTGCCTGATTAAATGCTGATGAGTGTCAGCAGTTAGGTGGCCATTAATGGTTTAAGAGTGTTTGGGCCACTCCCTGTTCTAGGTGTCTGCTTTCGGGCTCTTTGGCTCCCCCCCCCCAGGTTGCTGGGCAGAATACAACTGGGAGCCTGATTAAACCTCTTAAGGGAGCTGGGGTTTTTACTGGCACGTGTAGCTACTCTGTATTCTGGCTCCTGCTCAGGTTCAAATGGCTCAGGATAGGCAGCTCTGCTTTCAGGATCTCCTGCCTGCTCATTCTGGTCTCGGGTAAAGGCTTTAGTCTGGGGTTTTACTCTGACAGAACCGTCTCGGGGAGCGGGAATGTCACATACTCCAGAAGTTGTTTCCGTGCTTTAGCTGTTTGTTTGCAGAGATCTGGTACAAATAGGAGAGAGTGGCTTTCATATTTGATGGGAGCTTGAAGACGAGCCTGCTGCATGATCTCAATTACTTGGGTATAACGGAGAAGTCTTACAACCACCAGCCTCGGGTATTTGCCAGGAATCTTGGGCTGCTGAGATGGGACGCGGTGCGCCCGCTCTATTTCAAACGGTTGTTTAAAGTTGAGATTGAGAATTTTAGGCAGATTATCCTCTAGAAACTTGATCATGTCTCGTCCTTCCCGAGACTCAGGTAATCCCAAAATCCTGAAGTTACTCCTTCGGGATCGATTGCTCTGGTCTGCAAATTCGGTTTCAAGTAAAGTTATTTTATTAGCCTGACGCTGGAGAGTTTTAATATTTTCAGCGTTAACCCCCCCAGTTATTTCCACTGTATCCATTCTGGCATTTAAATCGGAGATTTCAGCCTTGAAAGTGGAAATTTCAGATAAGATCTCTTCCGTGGCCTTTTGTTCTCAGCCATGAGGGAGCGGAGAGCGCAAATTTCCTCCAGCAGAGAAGCAGTAGTGACGTCATCCAATTTTATCGGCGGTTTAGATGGGGAAACCGGCTCGAGACTGCGACGCTTACCGGTTTTGCCTGAAGCCATGATAGGTAAGACTGCTCGAGGGCTAAAGTCAGCACAAAATCGTCGCGTGTGTAATGCTGAAATCGGGACTATCAAGTTCCTCACGCGGGAGACACTCGTTCAGGCAGCCATCTTCCTTGGCGCTCACCAGCGCTCCCTAACCAGGCACTTCTAACAATTTTCATAGACTCGTCATTGACAGAACATACAAAATAATATGTCAGAGGATCAGGAAGGCAAATGCCTAGGTTATTGCATGGAAAAGGGACAAATCCAAAACCAAGAAGTCAGGTGGTATATTTAGCAGTCCAATCAAAATTCAGGGATAGTTCAAAATTGCCTTGCTAGGTCTAACTGGTCATATGCTTCCTAGCTAGGCAGATCCCTGATGGAATTAAAGAGAGTCATTGGGGGTTTCAGTGGCTTTTGTCTCATTCCAAACTCTGATTGCTTTGGTATGGTTCCTGGAGAAGAGAGGTTGTTAACACTTATTCATCTTTTATTGCTGTGCACATCTTGGAGAGTGGAATTCTGTCTGACACTGGTATACCACCCTGCCATCTTTTGTTATCTATAGATTGGGCAATTAACCCTTTTTGATTTAGGCTTTTAGTATTCAGAGTCTTTCAGATGTTAGCCCCAGAAATATATTTTAGTTCACGCCTTATTTTTATAATTATTAGACCCAGCAAAATTATTCATATCATGCTACAGTTGCCAGTTCTGAGCCTCTGTTTAGTTTTTGCATCCTGTTTCTTTAGTGAGATAATCAGCTGGACATTGTCTGCTTAGAGGTAGCATTCTCATCCCAGTCTTCTGATGAATTTTCCCACTGGTTGGAGAAAAATGTTGAACAGCATGGGTGACATAGCACAGTGTTCTTCAACCTTTTTACACCCGTGGACCTGCAGAAATAAAAGAATTATTTTGTGGACCGGCAAACTACTAAGACTGAAATTTTAAAAAACCATTTCCGCCCCGTCTCCGTGAGCTCGGTCCTTGCAAACCATCTGATCCTATCTGCACAAGCCGCAGTTATGATTTTACATTGAACGTATTTCATTAAAGTATTAAAAAAAACAATATTCTGTACAAATGTCATTTTATAAATACAAATATACAGAGCAAGGACCAACAAAACCCCTGTCTCCCCTCCCCTTCACATATATCCCCTCTACTATCAAGAAAACTGAACAAGCCAAGTTATTACAGAATGATACACAGAAATATCATGCTAACAGTATACTGAAGTCACACATGACAGGAACAGTGTTAGGAGAGTGCCCCTTGGTAAGAGAGAGCCCTGGGCTTTTCAGTCCCCAGTTATGTCTCTAGCAGGATATATATTTCAAATCTGATATATTCTAATGACAAAATAGAAATACAATTATTTGTTTCTACCTTTTGTTGTCTCTGATTTCTGCTTTCATCTTCTTTTCACTCTCTTCCTTCCAGCATCTGCCCTCTCTGTCTCTTCAATACAGCATCTGCCCCTTCCATCCACTGTCTGCCCTCTCCCGCTTCCATATGTATCTGACTTCTTTCTTTGCCCCTCTCCCCTTTCCATCCAGCCTGTGGCTCCTCTCTCTTTTTTACATCATTCATTCCAGCTTCACTGCTTTCTTCATTTTTATCTCTCCTACACCAGATCTAGCATTGTTGTCCCTCTCTGCTTATTTCTCTGCTGACCCCTTCCCATCATCAATCTCTCTACTTTCTCATGCCTGTCTCTCCCCTTCCAGTCCTCTAATCACCCTACTAGCTGTTTCCTTCCTTTTTTTCCTTATCCCTTCCTTCCTCCTCCTGTCCAGCAGTAACTCTTTTCCCTTCCTCACCTCCCAGCAGAATCTCTCTTTCTCCTTTCCTCCAGGTCCAGTAGCAGCTGTCCATTTTTTCCCTTGCCCAGCAATTTCCCAGACTCCTTTCCCTCCTCCCCTCCCAGCAGCATCTCTTCTTCTCCCTCTCCAGGTCCAGTAGCAGCTATTCATTTTTTTCCCTTGCCCAGCAGCTTCCCAGCCTCCAACAGTGGCTTTCTCCCCTCCCAGCAGCTCTCCTTACTTGCCAGTGCAGCAATTCAGGAAGGCAGCCTTGGGTCCTTTGTTGGGTCACGTCGCCTCTGAGGAAAGAGGAAGTTTCATCATCAGAGATAGCCGCGACTCAGCAAAAGCCCCAAGGCTGCCTTCCTGAATCGCTGCGCTGGTAAGTAAGGAGAGCTGCTGAGAGGGGAGAAAGCCACTGTCGGAGGCTCCCCATGATCTCTCCGGCCCAGCGCGGACCAGCTGGAAATATCTCATCGATCTCACTGGCCCTGCACAGACCGGCAGGAAATTGAAGTTAATCAATCTCGCCAGCTCTGCACGGACCAGCAGAAATTACCTGCGGACTAGCACCGGTCCATGGACCGGCGGTTGAAGAACAGTGACACAGCAGATCCTTGTGGTATCCCTATGTCTGTTTCTTTCCAGTTGCTTCTATTCCCCTGCCATTCTACCCTCGTTATCTTTGGTTTGAAAGGACTCTGTCCATGCCATGACTTTTCCATTAAGGCCCAAGTCCATGCATCTTGATTTTAGCAGTGTATGCTGGATTAGATCGAAGGCTGCTGAGAGGTCCTGGAACCCTAGCAGCTGTTTTCTCCTTTAGCATGGAGTTTGAGGACCAAATCCTATACTGCTACTAGTTCAGTTTCCATGCTCAGGTGTCTTCTGAACCATTATTAGGTCTGGTCTATCTTTGATAAGTTTTCTAGGAAGTCTGATATTTGTTGGCAGGATAGTTTGTCTATTAGTTTAGATATCCACAGTTGGTTGGCTATCGGTCTATAGTTGGAGAGATCTTCTAGATTGTTGTTTTTTTCAGAATGGGCTTGGCATGTGTCAAGGGATGATGGGCCCAGTTTTACTCTTCTCAGTAGTTTCTTCACCTGGATCTCTGTGATGGGTTCAAATTCTTCCATTGTGTCGTCTGTTTCCCTTATATGTTTTTCTATTGGTATGTTGTTATTTAGGCCATTGTCTTTCTGTAGCTACATTATTTTCTCTGTGAAGAAGTTGCTGAATTCCTTACTGGTTAAGGAGCATTTAGTGGTCATGTTTTTTTTTTGTTTTTTTTTTTTGGGGGGTCCCTCAATAAACTATACACTAAGTGGTGTAGGTTTCCTTTTGAGAGGAAATCTGTCTTTTCTTATTTTCATGATGTAAATTCTTTTGACTCTGTTCCAGCTTTTTCTAGCTTCCTCATCTCCATCTGATTTCCTCCATTCTTGTTCGAGTTTTCTTTTCTCTTTTTTTAGTTTCAAGATTTCTTCTGATGGTGTGAACCCATCTTTTTTTTCGTTTGGTTTTAGAAATTTTAGAGAGGCTACTTCCTCTAGACTTTTGAGTTCTATTATTCTAGCTCCGAAAGTTATTTTAGTCTTTCCCACAAAAAGACCATTTATTGAACATTAAGATTTTTTTGTGATTAGCACTGTTGCAAACAGAGAGGAAGAAATACAAAATAAGAATTTACCCGTTTTAATTGATGTGCTTCACCTCTATGGACAAATTTTAATGTAGGATTATAGATATATTAAAGTTTATTTATAGCTTGATTTTTTTTTTACCTTCTCACTTTGGGCCCCTTTTACAAAGCCACGGTAGTGATGCTGCTGCTGCAGTAAATGCCCATTCAATTCCTATGGGTTTTGGTGTATTTACTGCAACAACATTGCTACCACAGCCTTGCAAATGGGGTCCTTTCTTTTATATACTAGTGTGGCTTCCTTTGTGGCACTGTGTATAGGGAAAACACAGAGAAACAGGAGCTAATGAAGGCAGCTGACTGGATAAAGGATAGGATTATATAAGGGGCCCTTCTGACTCTGCAGTGAAAGGTCCTGTCTGAGGATAATTTTATAAGATGGCACCTAGTTAAGAAGCCATTTAAGGCACCTCTGTGAAGCCTATTTTATAAAGGCAAGAGGGTACATACTCGTCATTATAAAATAATAGCCTGTGGTAGGAGCTGATATTTTTATCATCCCTAAAGCTGATGTAAATGTCTGCACCATGTTTGTCAAGAATGTGCATACATTATTGTATTTTATATAGGACTGCGTATTTAACTTATTTTAACATAATTGTTGCATTAACATTTTAACTCATATTAAGCTCCCTACTCCTTGCCTTGCTATCTGAATCTTCTCTCCATCTTTCCTTTGTTGTCTTTTCTCAGCTTCTTCCTTCTCTACTCTACCCCCCTCTAACCTCAATCTACCCCATATGAATGTATGCATAAGCTCTGGCATCTCCCTCCTCCTCTCCCTCCCTGGCAGGTCTCTGAGCTTGCCTTTAGAGAAGGGGTGTCCAACCTTTTGGCTTCCCTGGGCCACATTGGCCGAAAAAAATGTTTCTGGGGCCGCGCAAATGCTGCAGCAAGACAAAGGAGGGAGCCAGCAAGATGGTAAACACCTGGGGGCAGCAGAGGAAAACACTGCATCGCCCTCGACTAGGGCTGCACAAAATACTTCACGGGACGGTTGGACACCCCTGCTTTAGAGTTTGCAGCACTAGATACATCTGTTTCTCTCTAGCTGAGAGCCCCTCTGCAGCATCCCACCCACAGAAAACAGGAAGTTCAGTCAGAGGAGGCAGGAGCTACAGAAGGAGGGATCCCAGCAAGAAAGAAGCAACATGTGTATAACACTGCAGACCGTAAAGGCAAGTTCAGAGGGTTTGGGAAAAGAGTGTCAAATACCTGTATTCAGGGGGAGGGGAAAGGCAGGCAGAGAGAGAAAGAAAAGAGAGAGATTCAGATGGGAGTGAGAGGGAGAGTGAAAGATGCTACTGGAGTACAGGGAAAAAGGAGGGAAGAGGCAGCCAGCCAGAGATGATAGGACCCAAATGAGTGGATGGAATTAATAAAAACAAGGGAGATAGTGCCCATGGAGGTGAGGGGAGGAACAATAGGGGGAAGGAACTGGAGAGGAGATGGTGTCCATGGAGAGAAGGAAATCATTCTGTTTGAAGCAATTCATGTACAATATTTTTTTGTGTAATTTTTCTATATATTTGATTGTATACTCATTGGGACAAAAATATTTATTTTATCCTGCTCTTTCCCTGGTTTATGTCCCCCACCCAATTCTTTATTTTCTAATTGCTTTCATCTTTCTCTTAATTTGTTTTATTTCTTTCTGTTTTCTCTATTTTTTTCTCTCATGTTTGAAATATTATTTTAAGTAGTTTCTGCCTGTCCCTTTCTTAGATCTAATTATTAACTTCCAGCACAGATAGCAGACATCTTTCCTGCTCAGGCCTTCAGGAAATGGTACTGCAGATGTCTGATGGACCAAATGATCATTCTTCTCACAGTTTGTCAGCAATTCCAAAACCACAGTAGTGATTGATGTTCTAAATTTCCTCCATTCTATTCACCCAGATCCTATCTGAAACTTATTAATTAGATGTCCCATGATCTGAAGGGAATCAGATCAGTCTGAAAGATTGTACCTATCTCTATTTATAATGGAAGAATCAGTCTTTTTTTTTTTTTTGAGGTATAATTGCAGTGATATCATAGTGCATTCTTCAAAAAAATGTAAGAGTGATGGAGCTATCATATGCATATGATAACTAGGCAATTGGTTTCCAGTTAACATGCTCGCTTTCAGATAATCAGTGTCTTTATCCACCCCCTCAAATCAATTTCAGTTTTATTTTAATAATTTAGAAGCTGTTTATACCAGCAATAAAAGCACACCTCAATGATATACCAAAACATACAAAGTAAATAACTTACAAATTAAATACAAAATACCCTTGCAAATTTATGGTATCCGAATTAGCGGACTCAGTAATTTGCAGGGTTTTTTTCTATCTATCTATCTGACACTTGTCTCCAGCTGCTCCTCCTTTCATGGCGCAGGTGCATTTTGAAGTCAAACTCTTCAGACAGTGAGGTTTTGAGCCTATGGGGGCTCACGTAGTTCCAACAGTGTTTCACTAAACTGCGCAGGTGTGAAGGAAGAGGGGTGGCACGTGCGCTGTGGAAAGAGGAGTTTTTGGTTTCACGCCAGAGGCCAGTCTGGGGAAGAGGGAGGTGAGGGAGCTGGAGCGAAATGGCTATTGCTACTGTGACCTGAGGGAGCCATTGGGTCTGTAGAATCTCACTCTGTTAAGCTCTGGAACGCGTTGCCAAAGGCTGTAGTAAAAGCAGATAGCATAGCTGGTTTTAAAAAAGGTTTGAACAAATTCCTGGAGGAATAGTTCATAGTCTATTATTAAGACATGAGGGAAGCCTCTGCTTGCCCTGGATCGGTAGCATAGAATGTTGCTACTCTTTGGGTTTTGGCCAGCTACTAGTGACCTGAATTGGCCACCGTGAGAATGGACTACTGGGCTAGATGGACCATTGGTCTGACCCAGTAAGGCTATTTCTATGTTCTTATGTTCTGAGCTCTTTGAGAATGATGGGATAGAAAACAAATTAAATAAATAAATAAATAAATAAATAAATCAGAGCTCCTAATGCCACTTCCAGCATTAGCTACCTTCTGGAGGCATGATTCTGGTGTCTTTTGTTTAGGCACTAGTGGGCGCTTTAAATTTAACATTGCTTGATGTTTCAAATGGTGTTTCCCAAATAACTTAGCAAATATGTGCTATGTAGACTATTGGCATACAACCATGTATGTATGGACCTATGTGTATACATATGCTATAACACTGGGACTCATACATCGGCCATTCAAAATACATTTCCCATTTCAATAATAACCATGACAGCGTTCACTTGGGCAAATATTGGCTGCAGCTTTATTTCATATTATTTTCAAACATTAATTTTCAAAACTTTTATAAATATAACCAAACTCCACATTTAACCATTTAGGATTTACCTCTAAGAGCTAATCGGTATTGACACTAGCTCCCTTATCCCAAACTTTCCCTTAACTCCCAGTGAGTTATGGTGTTGTCAAGCCACCTCAACTCGTGGCGGTGTTGCCCATGAGGACATATTTACCATCCACCATCATAGGTCTTCCAATTCTATCTGCCTCTAATAAAGGCTCTGCCCTTAGGCCCCCAAACCTACTAGCTGTGACCGCCACCCCCCCCCAAAATTCCCCCAACCCCTCCATCTTTCAACCCCTTACCTCCGTACTTCCCATAGCGGTGGGAGGGAGGGAAACTCAAATCCCTTTACTCTCCTCCCTCTCTCTTTCACCCGTGCTTTCTTATTTTTTGCCCGCCTATTTCTATCTTTCCTTTCCCCCTCTATAACTCCGCCCCTTTTCCTTTTTCCCCCGTTCTCACACTCTTACCCCTTCCCATCCAATCATTCCCTTGTTACTATCCCCCTCTCACTCCTACTTACCCCTCCCCACTATTCCAATCCCTTTTCTAATTAAATTGCTAGCCTTGATGTTGCCCACTGTTATCGGCCACTCAGATTAGCTGCTTGGCCTTTTTTATTCTCAATATTTATTCAGATAACACACATGGAGATGTCAGTGCTATTTATAGCACAGATGTTCAACCACTCTTGTATAACAAGTTAAAAGCTTTGTTCAACTACCACAGTCGAAAAGTTATTTTATATTTCCTGCTGTTTTGAATTTCAGTCCCCCAAGAAAAATGTAAATTCAGTTTCTATCAGAATTATGCAAATTCTTTATTGATGTTTGTGTTTTGCAGACAAGGTTTTCAGTCTAGTAATAAATTGATTTAGCCGGTCTACATTCTGGCTTCTTTGCAAATATTCCAATTTGACTGACAGCAGTTTGACTCTGGAGAGCCTAGGAGCTGCAGCCTCTTACTTAAGAGCTTTCCTCCCCTGTCACCTGAAATGTCGTTTCTGAAGCATTTATCACGAGGCATTGTCATTGGACAAATAATGGGGTTGAATGATAGCAGCTCGGATACACACAGCCTCCATGATTCTCTGACAGGTTCTGCTGTTGGTTACTTGAGATAACAGAAGAGTTCAGATGCATCGATAGATAACAGGAGGAGGAACAGCATTTGAAATGGTACTGCACATGCTCTGTGGAGCCATGACAGCTGTCAGCATGGAATAAGTGCAGATCACAGCAGAGATAAAGTTCCTTGGGAAATGGTAACATTTGCCGAAAGGGCAAAAGCAGTATCTGCTCGAAGAACTTCTATACTTTCAGATGAGTCGGTAGTCAAAGGCATGCACGAAGCAGTTGTTATAAGATGAAGCAAGACCCTTTCATTCTATTGAGTCACACAAGCAGAAAGGTCAAGCTTTTCAAAGACATGCTGACACAGGATCCTGTGCTTTTCTCCCCCACCCACCATGATGTTTCATGAGTGCCTGTGAATACAGGAATGTTGAAGCTAACTTTCCATCATCAATACTTTCACTATTGGCCCCAAATTAATAAATTATTAGAAAATCATGTTGGACTATCATATGATACAATATTATTTGGAACAACAATGAGAACACAGAGTCCGATATCAGCTAACAATAATAAACTTTTATTAATTCTAACAGGGGTCGCCATTCAGCAAATTACTCAGAATTGGAAAGATTACACTAAATTAAATTACACTTTCTGGTGGAATTCAATTTGTCATATATATAAAATGGAAAAAGTAATGGCATTACAACAAGGTTATATTAAAAAATTTAATAAAATATGGGGACCATTGACAAATTATTCTACTGATCAGATATCATAACACATGTATAGAACATATAGAGGGGGTAGGGAAGGGAAAATATTGTAATAATAATATGATATAAAATTTTGATAAAGGGTTTCTTTAATTTACAATGTAAGAACATTTATTGATAATTTCAAGTGTTTCTTCATAATTGAATGTAATACATGTATTTCACTTGATGTAAGAATTTAAAAAAGAATAAAAATTATTTACAAAAAAAAAAAAAAATACTTTCACTATACTAGGCTAAATAAATGTATAATATCAGCTAGAGATGTCAATACATATTTGACCTTAATAATGTTCAAACCTTTGCACACCTAAAAATGCATCTGCATTTCAGTGGAAACAAAGCTGTGACCCCCCAGTTTCATGACCTAAGCTCCATGCTGTCCCGCCGTAATGTGGCTATTGTGCTACAGCTCGAACAGGAGAGAAGATGCTGAAGGATGTTAAGAAAAGGGCCATGTTGCAAAGTTAAACATTTATAGAAAATTAGTAATAAATCTATCCTGACACAGTCACTTTTAGATTTTCTGCTACATACGCAAATTATCTCACTTAAACCTTTGGCACTTCTAAAGATTTTCTCATTCCACTTGTGACTGATAAATGCTTGCATTCGGCGTTCGCATATTGATGCAGTGATCAGACGCCGCATAATGGGAGCAAGCTGAAGGTGAATAAATAATGCACTGATGTGTTTAATCAGTTTCATGATTATCCTTTCCTACCTTTCTCTTGACTTTACTGCATCGTTGACCTGCTTGATTGTATTGACTTAATGCTGCTGCAATACACTTTTCTTCCAGGGCCAGATCTTGCTCTCGTTTTCAGATTACCAAATGCACACATAAAGATGGCCATTTTGTAACAGGGTGCATAGGTCGGGAAGGCAAATAATGCAGGAGCATATATTATAATTGTTTTATTAAAATAGAGTATGTACCCATATGCATGTGCCTTTATTAAATTACCTACCTGAATGCTCCTGCAAAATGTTATACCTGCTTCATGGTAAGTATAACTTTAGGCATTTATGTACTAAGAACATAAGAATTGCCGCTGCTGGGTCAGACCAATGGTCCATCCTGCTCAGCAGTCCGCTCAGGCGGCGGCCCCAAGGTCAAGACCAGTGCTCCAAATGAGTCCAGTCTTGCCAGTTTAGCATGAACTTGTCCAACTTTGTCTTGAAACCCTGGAGGGTGTTTTCCCCTACAACAGACTCTGGAAGAGCGTTCCAGTTTTCTACCACTCTCTGGGTGAAGAAAAATTCCCTTACATACCATTAATAAATGTTACTTAGGCATTTAGGGGTCAAAGCATACAGATTCTAGGTAACAGATACTGCAAGCAAAAATCACTAGTTTTACCACAAATTTGAACAAGTCACTTTAATAAACACCAGCATGGCCATGTTTTCTCCTCAGACTGCATCAAGGGTAGAATTACATTATAGATTCCAAATAAAATAATTTCATCCAGCTACAGTATATTGGATTAGCAGATTCATATTTGTCCACAGTCTAGCAACATTTGAAATCTACAATCTAAATGTACTACAGTCACAGCATGAGAGCAAAATGTGGCCACAGTGATTTTCTAATGTGACTTGTTCAGATTTGGGGTCACTATCCAGACATCACAGTCAGTGGTTTTGATTTTTAAATACAAAAAAAAGAGAACAGTGTTATATACAATTACTCACAATATTTAAAAATTCACTGTAGAATTGTATTATGGAGAACTCTAAACAGCATCCGTGTTCTTAGTTTCTAGTTCATAATTTTTCATCTCAGTCTTTTATCATTTATCATTCATTTTATTCTTCTAGGGCTAGGAAAAAGCCTTAGAAAATCAGTCAGTTATTGTTCCCATGCATTCAATCATCGGATAAAAATAACCCCAAACCCTCCTTATATTCTATAACCCACAGTCCATCAGGTTATGTACCTGTATATATGTAAACCGCTTTGAATGTGTAACTCAGAAAGTGGTAAAAAAGTCCCATTCCACCCTCCCTTGCAGCTTCAATTTTTTTTTAATTAGACAGAAATTTTTGGGTAACTTTCACTGTGAAAATTCTTGAAACAACTTCTTGAATATTTCAAATATATGTAGTACAGTGAAGTCAAGAGCTTGACTGGGGGTCGTAATATATAGGGTGTTCTTTTTGTTGTTTTGTTTTGGGTTTTTTGATTGAATGAATGGGATCAATAATTGCTTGTTTAAACTACCCTGATTTTGTGAGGCTTGTTTTCCCTACCCCTAGAATAATAAAGTAAATAATAAAAGGCTGAGTTGAAAAATTATGAACTAGAGACTAAGAGCATGTTATAGTATTCATGGTGGGCCATTTTTGATAGGACATCTAAGTCTGACTTTGGACATTTCCTGTGAAACATCCAAACTTGGAGGCAGAAAAATGGCTTTTTGAATAGAATGTCCAAATATTTTTTTCTGAAACCTACCAAAATCCTACTAAATTGCCATATAAGTGCAACCTGCAACCATAAAGGCTATTGAGGTGGGAGACACGTGGATATAGTAGGTTTTGGGGGAGATTTGGACGGGTCACCATAAATAATAAGGTGGTTATGGTGAAATGTATATCTGTAACCCTTTATGTGAAGTTCCCCACTCCTCTATAGGGGTGTCTATGTGTCTAGTCCATTAAAATGCTGGCCCTTCTCATATCCAAATGGTCTAGATTTGAATGTTTTCAACTTGAATTTTTCTGTGGCCCCACACTTTCCACCATAACATAATGGTCAGAGTGTCTTAAGGGCCTGGGTCCTCCTCTCTATGGCTTATTAGCCCACCCACCTGACTACTTAAGACATCTATGTGATGTTCTACTAACCTTTCCCATACCAGACGCTGCTGTACATGTATGTACTGTTCTCTTCATATTTTTGGTGGGTGGGAGGGGGTTAGTGACCACTGAGAAAGTGTGGGGGTCATTACTAAATCCATCTAATGGCCATCTCATATTTTGCAACCCAGTCTGTCAGGGTATAGGTACCTGTATATATACTGTATATATAAACCTAGCTCGGTATAGCTCATAATGTCTAAATTCCATCTAGGATGTCCTGCAAAAGATTTAATTATCACCACAAAATGTCCAAGTCTAACCCAGCCCACAGCCTGTCTAACTTCCACCCCTTTCTGAGTTTGACTTTTTGCAGAGTGAACATCCCACAAAAATCGAAGTTCTTCATTTTGATTATTGGCTCTTGAATGTTTTGCAGACAAAAATGTCCAAGTGCTGATTTTTGGACATTTTTGAATTTAGGACATGAAAGTGGCCTAAGGAATCTGGCCATTCGGAATCTTAGGCCACTCCCAGAACATCACAGAATTCACTGGGAGAGAGGCCTAAGACTCCAATTGGCCCAGGTGACTAAGGCCTCTCCTATGGACATGTTGAGTGGAGAGTTAAAGTGTGGTAAAGAGATGGTGAGGATTGGATTTAAAAAAAATCAGTCAAGCAGACATAGCATTCTTGTTTTGCAAGTGAAAGGGCAGATTGGAAGGAGGTCAGCAAGAATTTGAAGTGAACAAAGTCAGTGTGTGTGCGAGATTATAGCCGTGGTGTTCCACAGATAGGGTGCAGGAACGTAAGTAATGGACCTTAGAGGTCAGTCAGGGCTGTGGTTTGGTGTGAATGAATTGCATTATATGAAAATATGGTCTACAGACATTTTGGTGGCTGGTCTACAGTTATGGAATGCTCAACCAGGTTTTTTGAGATTATGTAATAATGTGAAATCATTTAAAACACTATTGAAAACTCATTTGGTTTGCAAAGGCATTTTATTAGAATGAGCAGCTTTTTATAGCAGATTCTCTAAACTGTATACAGTTAAACCTTTGGATTGCAAGTAACTTGGTTTGCAAGTGTTTTGCAAGACAAGCAAAACATTTTCTGAAATTTTAACTTGATATACATGCAATGTCTTGCAATACAAGCACATACAGAATATACACATCACAACTGATCCGATGATTCTTCTTCTTTCTGATACTGCAGGAGTTTAGTGACTGTTCTAAACAAGCAAAGTCTTGCAATACGAGTACATACAGTGTACACGTGTCAAATCATCACAACTGAACCAATGGCTCTTCTCTCTCTGACGCTGAGGGAGTGTAGTGACTGTTCTAAATGGGTGAGGTCTTGCAATACAAGTATGTATAGTATTTTGTATTAAAGTTTTTGGGTTGGGTTGTGTTTCCATTATTTCTTATGGGGAAATTTGCTTTGATATACGAGTGCTTTGGATTATAAGCGTTCTTCTGGAACGAATTATGCTCGCAAACCAAGGTTTGACTGTATTTATCTTCTACTGTTTAAAGAATGCTCTGGCAGCTAACAGTTTTGTGACAGTCTTATGTTGTGATGTACAGATAGCATTTTGATATATTAAGAAGGAATAGCCTAGTGGTTAGAGCTACAGCCTCAACCACCTGAGGTTATGGGTTCAAATCCCATATTGTTCCTTGTGACCCTGGGCAAGTCAATCAATCCTCCACTGCCCCACATATGTTGGATAGATTGTAAGCCCATCAGGCATATAGGGAAAATGCTTGAGTACCTGATTTTAAACCACTTAGATACCTTGATATGCAGTATATAAATGCCTAAAATAAAGAATCTGTTTAGGTTTAAGCAGAATATATATATATTTTTTAAATAAATAAATAAAATGTATCCTGTTCAACAATGGGCATGAAGTAATAGTTATCATATATAGAATAACACCTAGTACCAGGATCTGTGTCTTCCTATTAGGCGTGATGATTTAATGCACAGTAAACATAGAAACATAGAAATAGATGGCAGATAAGGGCCACGGCCCATCTAGTCTGCCCACCCCAATGACCCTCCCCTACCTTTCTCTGTGAATAGATCCCACGTGTCTATCCCATTTGGCCTTAAAATCAGGCACGCTGCTGGCCTTAATAACCTGAAGTGGAAGACTATTCCAGCGATCAACCACCCTTTCAGTGAAAAAGAATTTCCTGGTGTCCCCGTGCAGTTTCCCGCCCCTGATTTTCCACTGATGCCCCCTTGTTGCCGCGGGACCCTTGAAAAAGAAGATATCGTCTTCCACCTCGATGCGGCCCGTGAGATACTTGAATGTCTCGATCATGTCACCCCTCTCTCTCTGCATTCCTCGAGTGAGTACAGCTGCAACTTATCCAGCCGTTCCTCGTACGGGAGATCCTTGAGTCCTGAGATCATCCGGGTGGACATTCTCTGGACCGACTCCAGTCTCAGCACATCCTTACGGTAATGCGGCCTCCAGAATTGCACACAGTATTCCAGGTGGGGCCTCATCATGGATCTATACAATGGCATAATGACTTCAGGCTTACGGCTGACGAAACTCCTGCGTATGCAACCTATGATTTGCCTTGCCTTGGATGAAGCTTGCAAAACACTTTTAACACCGTAGTACACAAATCTCTTAGTTTAATTAACTTGTTTGCAGGAAAGAGAGAAGCCTTCATAAAAATCAAGTTCACTAGTACAACCTATCCACAAGAAGTAATTCTTCTAACACGTTATGTTCCTATGCATTCTTAGATTTTCACACAATATCCAGCTTACAAACGATTACTGCTGAAAGTAGAACTTTGCAATTATGTATCAATAGCATGTAAATATGATTGATGTTTTATTCCATGCCACACATTGCTGGATCACCAAGGGAGTTAGCAATAAATGCCAAAATGCAACATCATTTTCATCACGCTCAATTCAGCAGGGATACCCTGTCATTTTGAAATAATGTGGAACCATTAGTGATCCTTTTTTTTATACTATTGTTGCTATTTCTCATCTGAAACCCCACAAAAACTTTATTTGTTTGTCTTTCATGCCATTTCAGAGCATGCTAAAGTATCTTAGCATGTGTTATTCAAAATATAGCACCGATTCCTAAAAACTATTACATGTGATACAAGATATAAAAAAAATGATATGTAGCTACCAAACCAGAACCAAATCTTCAAGAATTTTGTTATGTACGTATCTTGCTAGCTAGCTATAAATAAAAGTAAACATATAAAGATAGATAGATAGATATATGTGAATCTTTATCTAAAAGTATAAACACAATGAGACATCAAATCCCCTAATTCTATAAAAAGGTGCTGAAAAATACACAAATTTGAGCATGTGCCTAATTTGTGCATGCAATTTAACTGAATAACAAGCTAATTAATGCCAATAATTGACATGTCATCAAGCAATTATTGGCACTAATTAGAATTAATTACAAGTTATGCATGTAAATTTAGGCATGGGATCCATGCCTACTTTTTGCACCTGAGTCACCAAGGGGGGGGGGGGCGTGGAAGTTGAAGGGTCATGGGCAGATCAGGGACATTCTATAACATGCATAGTTATAGAATAAATAAAAAATCTTAAACTCTAAGGGCTCCTTTTACTAGGGCTTTAACGCACAGAATAGCGCACGCTACATTGCCATGCACGCTAGACCTTAATGCCAGCATTGAGCTGGTGTTAGTTCTAGAAGCGCAGCGCGCTGTAATTTCTTGCGTGCGCTAAAAATGCTAGCGCACCTTAGTAAAAGGAGCCCCAAGTGCAACCAGTAATTTAAACCAACTATAGCACTTTTCTTCTGAGCCTCAGCACCACCACTTCACCGCTTCAGTTAACTTTCATGGCGGTGAGCTTTATGTAGCAGATCGTCTCTGGCTCGATCTTTAATTTTTAATCTTTACATATAATTGGAAGGATTGGAGGAGATTAAATTACACCTTTTGGTGGAATTCTTTATGCCATATCTATAAAATGGAAAGATTTATTGCATTACAAAAGGGATATTTCAAGAAGTTTCAGGATGTGTGGAAACCATTAACAAAATATTGTACGGATTAATTGAAACTGTTTCCCTTCAGTGTATCAGATCAATTGGATAGGGTGGGGATTATTGTATTGATGAGTATTTATATGATTATGGATTATATGGTAGGGAGGGGGGAGGGGGGAGGGATAAGAACTTATGTAATGAACAAATGATAGACTGTAAGTGATATATTTATTGTTAATGTGATTGGATATATATATATACACTTTATGTAATTTTGAAAATGAATAAAGAATTAAAAAAATAATAATAATAATAATTTTTAATCTTTCTTCAATTTTGGTGCTCAGCAATCAAGCTCATATACTTTTCCTTTATAAATATTTTTACCCAATATATAAATATTTTTTTACTTTTTGCTTTTCACTTTAAATTCATTTAAATGAATGACTTATGTTATCGAGTTTTTACTTCCTCTATGCTTTAAACTCGGCCCGGGAGGACTGGACCCTTGAAAAAATGGAATGCAAAACATGTTGGGTCCAGCCCTCCCGGTCCGAGTTTAAAGCACAGAGGAAGAAGAAACTCGCTAACATAAGTCATTCATTTAAATGAATTCAAAATGAAAAGCAAAAAGTAAAAAATATTTATATATTTACACATTGGGTAAAAATATGTATAAAGAAAAAGTATATGAGCTTGATTGCTGAGCACCAAAATTGAAGAAAGATTAAAAATTAAAGATCGAGCCAGAGACGATCTGCTACATAAAGCTCACCGCCATGAAAGTTAATTAAAACGGTGAAGTGGTGGTGCTGAGGCTCGGAAGAAAAGTGCTATAGCTGGTTTAAATTAGAGAATGACACGGTGACAAAATTCATCACCGTTCCCGTCCCCGCGGATAACCGCTGGAAATAATCCCAAGTCATTTTCTAGTGTCTATTTCAACCTCAGTCCTTCTACACCAGCATTCTTCAACGCAAAGCTTGAGGGTCAGTGGTTGTGGCCATTCATACTCTGATTCTTATGTGAGCCAAGGATAATGAAGCCATTGTGACATCATTGATGTGATTGGCTCTTAGGCACTGGTGGAATGAGGCATTATGACATCACAATATCTGCTCTGGATACCAGAGACTGTCATTCTGTAGCGTCTATCTCAACTTCAATCCTTCTACACCAGCATTCTTCAAAGCAGAGCTTGTGGGTCAGTGGTTGTGGCCATTCATACTCTGATTCTTCCCTCTCTCCTTAAAGAATGACATGAAGATGGTTTCCCGTGGTTATCCGCGAGGATGATGAATTTTGTCACCTTGTCATTCTCTAGGTTTAAATTACTGGTTGCATTTAGGGTTCCTTTTACTAAGCTGTGCTAACGGTTTTAGCGCACGCTTAGCACGTGCTGCAATGCCGCACGCGCTAGACGCTAACGCCTCCATTGAACTGGCGCTAGTTTTTGGTGCGTAGCGTGGGGGTTAACGTGTGCGACAATGTAGTGCGCGCCAAAACGCTAGCGCACCTTTGTAAAAGGAGCCCTTAGTTTAAGATTTTTGATGTTTTGAGGATTCTTTAAGTGAATAGTGGATATAAAAATAATCTCTCTGAGTCCCGCCTATTTTGTTTCAACTTCCTGTTTCTGAACAGGCCAGACTCAGAGAGGGAAGGCCCCGACGTCGGCAGTCTATCTTAATCGCCTGAGGCTGGGAGGAACATTAGTGAGCAGGAACGTGAGCAGGAACTGCAGTCGGCAGGAAATTTAATTGCCGACTTGATCTCGCCGGCCCTGCGCGGACCGGCAGAAATTTTCTGCGGACCGACACCGGTCCGCGGACTGGCGGTTGAAGAACATAGAAACATAGAAAGATGATGGCAGATAAGGGCTACAGCCCATCAATTCTGCCCACACCATTGACCCATCCTTATAAGTCTACTGGCCCCCTTAACTCTACTGACCTGCTCTATTAAGTCAATATCCTAGCGACCCTATTCATTGGTATGACCCTCGCAGTGATCCCACATAAGTATCCCATTTATTCTTGAAGTCTGGGATACTGCGGGCCTCGATCACCTGTACTGGAAGCTTGTTCCAATGCTCTATCACTCATTCCGTGAAGAAGTACTTCCTGACGTCTCCACGAAACTTCCCTCCCCTGAGTTTGAGCGGATGTCCTCTTGTGTTCGAGGGTCCTTTGAGAAGAAAGATATCATCTTCCACCTTGACCTGTCCCGTGATATACTTAAATGTCTCAATCATGTCTCCCCTCTCCCTACGCTCCTCGAGAGTATTGAGCTGCAATTTGTTCAGTCTTTCTTCGTACGAGAGACCTTTTAGCCCCGAGACCATCCTGGTGGCCATCCGCTGAACCGACTCAATTCTGAGCACATCTTTACGGTAATGTGGCCTTCAGAATTGCACACAGTATTCTAGATGAAGTCTCACCATGGCTCTGTACAATGGCATCATGATCTCAGGCTTCCTGTTGACGAAACTTCTCTTGATACAACCCATCATCTGCCGTGCCTTAGATTAAGCCTTCTCCATTTGATTGGCAGTCTTCATGTCTGCACTGATGAACACTCCCAAGTCTTGTTCTGCCATAGTCTTGGTCAAAGTTTCTCCATTCAAGGTGTAATTTCTGCATGGATTTCCATTTCCGAGATGCATGACCTTACATTTCTTGGCGTTGAAGCCCAGCTGCCAGATAGAGGACCAACTTTCTAAAGTACGGAGGTCCTGTTCCATAGTATCCTGTAGATTGTAGCCGTTTACGATATTGCATAGTTTGGCATCATCAGTGAATAAGGTTATCTTACCTTGAAGCCCTTGAGTCAAATCCCTAATGAATATGTTGAAGAGAAGTGGACCCAGGACCGAGCCCTGCGGCACTCCGCTGGTCACTTCCGACGTTTTAGAGAGGGTACCATTAACCATCACCCTCTGAAGTCTGCCACTTAGCCAATCTTTAACCCATGTAGTTAGTGTTACTCCTAACCCCATCGATTCCATCTTGTTCAGCAGTCTGCGTTGTGGGACGCTGTCAAAAGCTTTGCTAAAGTCAAGGTATACGACGTCCAAGGACTCTCCCGAGTCCAGCCTTCTTGTTACCCAGTCAAAGAAGCTGATAAGATTGGACTGGCAGGACCTACCCTCGGTGAATCCATGTTGACTGGGGTCCCAGAGATTCCCCTCATTCAAGATCGTATCTAATTTATGCTTAATTTGTGTTTCCATGAGTTTACACACTATTGAAGTGAGACTCACCGGTCTATAGTTCGCAGCCTCAGCCTTGCAACCCTTTTTATGCAGAGGAACGACGTTGGCTGTTTTCCAATCTAATGGAACTTTCCCCGTGCTTAGTGGGAGATTGAAGAGCACGGCCAACGGTTCCACCAGAACATCTTTCAATTCTCTAAGCACACTTGGGTGTAAATTGTCCGGTCCCATGGCCTTGTTCTCCTTGAGCCTTGTCAGCTCGCTGTAGATGTCTTCAGGTGTGAACTCAAAATTCTGAAACGGGTCTACCGCAATTTGTTTTGCCTTCAACTGTGGTCCGTGTCCCGGTGCCTCACAGGTGAAGACTGAGCAGAAATATTCATTTAGTATTTCGGCTTTTTCGGAATCCGCCACCACGTAGTTTCCGTCCGGTCTTCTAAGGCGTACTATGCCGTCTGTGTTCCTTTTCCTATCACTAATATACCTGAAGAAAGACTTGTCCCCTTTTTTAATGTTTTTTGCCAAAGTTTCTTCCACTCGAAGTTTGGCCTCCCTTACTGCTGTTTTGACCGCTGCAGACCTGGTTTTATATTCTACTTTAGTTTCCCTTCTCTGCGTACGTTTGTAGGAAAGAAATGCTGTTTTCTTCTCCTTAATGAGGTGCGAGATCTCCTCAGTGAACCATTGGGGTTTATTGTTTCTTTGCCGTTTGTCTACCGATTTTATGTAGTGATTAGTAGCTTCGTGTATTGATGATTTCAGGTACGACCACATAGCTTCCACATTACCGGTCTCTGCTTGGTCCTGCAGCGTCTGATGGACGAAATCTCCCATGCGTGTGAAGTCGGTGCCCCGGAAATTAAGTACCTTTGTTTTTGTGATTGATTTAGGGAATCCTTTCCTAAGGTTGAACCATACCATGTTATGGTCGCTGGAGGCTAGCGTATCCCCTACCGAGACCTCTGAGACGCTTTCCCCGTTGGTGAGTACCAGGTCAAGGATCGCCTGGGCCCTAGTGGGCTCCGTTACCATCTGTTTTAGTTGTGCACCATTTATGGAGGTCAAAAGCCTCTTGCTGCCACTGGTGGTTGCTGAAAATGTGTTCCAGTCTGCATCAGGCATGTTGAAGTCCCCTAGCAGTACAGTGTCGCCCCGTAGAGTGATATTCTCTATGTCTTCAATTAATTACATGTCCATGTCTTCCAGTTGTCTTGGGGGTCTGTATACCACACCAAGATACAGGCATTTATTGCCACCTCTTGCCAAGTTAGCCCAGAGGGACTCCCCGGTGTATTTGACATCAGTGATCCTGATGGTTTTGATGTCTTCTTTAATGTATAGTGCTACCCCACCACCTAACCTGCCCTCTCTGTCACGACGAAGAAGATTGTACCCCGGTATAGCCATATCCCACCCATGTGAGTCTGTAAACCATGTTTCGGTTATTACTACCACGTCTAGGTTTGCATCCCTTATTTCAGTTTCCAGCTCTAGAATTTTATTGCCTAAACTGTGAGCATTAACATACATGGCCCTCCACACTTTGTGTTTGCTAGGTCGCTGTAAGGCGTTTTCCATCTGAGTCAGTGTGGCACCTAGAGAACTGTTTACTATGTGGGCCCTTACCTCGGAAGCAGAGTGTCGACTCATCCCATCAGGATAGTTCCTTTCCACACCAGTACATGAGTAGGTACCCTCCCCCAACTTACCTAGTTTAAAGCCCTACGAAGCAGGCGGGCTAGTCGGTGTCCGAAGATGTTCTTACCTCTGCTGGTCAAGTGGAGTCCGTCTGGTCCCAGAAGTCCTTGTAACGCCTCTCCATGATTCAGGAATCCAAAGTTCATATCCTGACACCATCCTTGTAGCCATTCGTTGGTTCTTAGGATACATTCATCTCTGGCTCTTCCCTTGCCTCTAACTGGGAGGATTGAAGAGAAGACCACCTGCGCACCCGTCTGCTTCAGCCTCACACCCAAGGCTCCGAAGTCTCTGGTGATGGTCTCCTGGGTGTTTCTTGCAGTGTTGTTCGTACCTTGTGGATAAGAAACATAGGAAAATGGTCATGAGGTGTGAGTAGTTTCCCAGGTTGGTGGTGACGTTCCGTATCCTGGCTCCAGGTAGACAGCAAACCTCTCTCAAGAGTGTATCCGGCCTGCAGATTGGTCCCTCGGTGCCCCTCAGCATGGAGTCCCCAATGACTATTACTCTGCGCTTCTTTCGTTGTGGGGGGGGGAGTGGGTCATCAGATGGAGCTGTGCACTAGATGATGTGTTATCAGATGGAAAGCTGCTTGTCTTTTCACTACTGCAACAAACATTTGGTATTGCAAAGTCTCAAATATATAAGTAGTTGCAGTTGAAGCAGGCCAGTCAGAAAGGGTTCACTGATTAGCAAAACTTGAAAACTCAGTATAGTTTGCCGGGCCTGTGCTTCCAGACAGATTTACTGGGGCATCAGGCAGCCAAGTGGTATAAATTAATATCTGAATTTTTGCATAAAAAAAACAATTACTAGTCTAAAAGACATTTGTAGCATTGAGACAAAGCAGCAAATTTCTGTAACTCAATGGCCATGGATTTGGACTTGGAGGATTATTATTATTATTCTTCTTCTTTATTCTTATATACCGCCATACCCAGTGAGTTCTAGGCGGTTTACATCAATTAGCAAATGATCTGCATTGACAAGCAGATTTACAACAAAATTAGAAGCAGATTTACAACAGATTACAAGCAGATTTACGATAAATTACAACGATTTACAGTAGTCAGCAGTGAAATTACAGCGATTTACAACTGTCTGCAATGAGGGGAAGATTTACATCAGTATAACAGAAATTGCAGGTTTGGTCGAACTAGATAAGGGAAGTAGAGAGTGTGGAAGGGAGGGTCTGGTGAAGGAGGAAGGGGGCAGGGGTGGGGTAAGTGTTATGTGGGGTGAACGGAATATTAAGGTTGTGTTTGCTGAATAGGTAAGTTTTTAGTAGTTTTCTGAAGGCAAGGTAAGTGGGGGCCTCGAGTATCATCTGGGCTAGCCATGGGTTTGACTTGGCTGCTTGGAAGGTGAAAGTTCTATCGAGGAATCTTTTGAGAGGACAGTGTTTTGGCGAAGGGAAGGTGAACAGTTGAATTCTGCGTGATGTCCTGTTATTGCAGTAAAGGTTAAAGTGGGTATTTATGTAACTTGGAGAAGAGCCGTTAATCGATTTGTAGCAGAAGCATGCGAATTTAAAAAGAACTCTAGATTCAAATGGTAGCCAGTGTAGTTGGTGATAGAAAGGGGTGACATGTTCCCATTTCTTTAGGCCAAAGATGAGGCGCATTACGGTATTTTGGATTATTTTTAGTCTTCTGGTAGTTTTCTTTGTGGCGTTGAGGAAGATGATATTGCAGTAGTCGAGAATGCTGAGGATGGAGGATTGTACAAGTAGACGGAATGCAGTGTCATTGAAGTATTTTTTTATGGTGCGAAGTTTCCAAAGTACCGAGAAGCTTTTCCTAATGATGAGGTCAGTATGGTTATTTAGGGATAGGTTTTTGTCCAGCGTGACTCCCAGAAATTTTATGGTCGGATCAAGGGGGAAGGTCACTCCTTTTAGTTGAATTGTGGTTTCCTTGATTTTATCTTTGGGGGAGGCTAGGAAAAATTTTGATTTGTCGGGGTTTAATTTCAGTCTGAATGATAGCATCCAGAGTTCTATCTGGTTGAGAATGTTTGTGATGTGGTCGAGTAGTTCTTGTGAGAAGTTGGTTAGTGGGATGGCTATTGTGATATCGTCTGCATAAATGAAGAATTTGAGATTTAGGTTGTGTAAGAGTTTACCTAGGGAGGCTAGGTATATGTTGAAAAGGATGGGGGATAAGGGGGAGCCCTGCGGGACCCCACAGGTGTTGTCCCAGCAGTAAGAGAAAGAGTTATTCTTGAGTACCTTGTATGATCTATTTTGTAGGAACCCCTGAAACCAATTGAGGACCTGGTCTGAGATGCCAATGTGAGCTAGGCATTCAAGGAGAATGGTGTGGTCGACCAGGTCAAAAGCACTGCTCAGGTCGAATTGTATGATCAGGGCACTTGAGCCCTGACTGAAGAGAGTGTGGAGGTGGTCGAGAAGGGAGGCTATGATGGTTTCAGTGCTGTGGTCCGCGCAAAATCCTGATTGGTTGTCACATAGAATGTTGAATTTTTCAAGGTATGCGGAAAGTTCCGCCTTTACCAACCCTTCCGCTATTTTGGTAAATAGGGGGATGCTGGCGATCGGCCTATAATTAGATGGGGAGTTAGGTGGTTCTTTCTCGTTTTTTAAAATTGGGGTAATCATTATATGACCTTGCTCCGACGGGAAGTTTCCTTTGGATAGTAGGTGATTAACCCATGTCAACATTTTTGCTTTAAAATGGGGGGGGGGGGGCAGTTTTCATGATATTTGGTGGGCATGTGTCCAGATGGCAGTAGGAGTGAGTATACTTGTTGTAGTAAGTATTGAAGGTTTGCCAATCGGTTAATGCGAATTGTTTCCAACTAAGGTCGACTCTGGCTCCAGGATCTGGGTTTGATAGATTCATGTCTGTGAGGATGGGGAAGAGCTCGAGGGGGTTGGTGCTGGCGGGTACTGTTATTAATAATTTTTGGATCTTGGTATTGAAGAAGTCGGCAAGGGTGTTGGCGGTTAAGGTGGATTCTTCGTGTAGGTTTGTGCAGGTTTCTATGTTGTATAGATCGTTGACCAGTTTGAAGAGGTTACTGCTATTGGTTTTAGGATTACTGATTTTGTGGGAGTAGAAATTTTTTCTTTTTTCACTAGTGAGGGTTTTGTACTGTTTTAGTTTTTGCCTCCAGGCCAATCTGTGTTCTAAGGTTCCGGATTTTTGCCATAATCTTTTGGCTTTTCTGAGATCCTTCTTGCATAGCAGCAGTTCAGGATCGAACCAGCCCTCTTGGTTAGGGGTTCTTATTCTGCGTGTTTTTGTGGGGGCAATCTCGTTTAGTATGTTGGTACTATCTTGTTTCCAGGAGGTCATGATTTGTTCCGTATCTTCTATTGGATTGGTGTTGATTTCGAAATGGGACCAGAATTCGATTGGGTCAATCTTTCCTCTGGTAGTGTGGGTTTTGATGATTCTTGTTTTGCCGCTTTTAGGAGGTTTGAGTTGGCATCCAATGGTGAAGCTATTGAAGAGGATGAGATGTACGGTGTCAGCGTCCATGAGAAAAACATGTTTTGTTTTTTTTTTAATTGTTGTTGCATAGGAGTTTTTGGACCCCTGTTAGATTACAAAAATTAGATAGTTCTAAGTCAAATAGATGCTGGCACTGTCATATCGATATAGGGACATTTGATCATCTCCTCTTCATTTGTCCTTTGATAATTAAATTTTGGTGATCCATTTGGGTCAAATAAATAGAATACTGGAAGTTCCATTGGCATTGACATACGACGTAGTGCTGTTTGGTACATTATTGAGGGCCAAAAGTCCAATAACTCCATATAATAATAGACTACTTCTCATTATGACGGGGGTTGCCATACAGCTTATTTTGAAAAATTGGAAAACTTGGGATAGGCTAAATTATAGTTTTTGGTGGAAATCCTTGTGCCAAACTTATAAATTTGAACGTATGAGTTCAATACAGTTGGGGCATTATGGGCTCCTTTTACTAAGCTGTGATAGCATTTTTAGTGCACGCAGGATTTTAACATGCACTAAACCCGCACTACGCGGCTAGAACTAACGCCAGCTCAATGCTGGCGTTAAGTCTAGCACATACTAAAATCTCTATCGCAGCTTAGTAAAAAGCGCCCTATAAGAAATTCAAGGAGATTTGGGACCCATTGAGAAAATTTTGTAAAGCTTGATTATTGGTTATAGTCCTTTGATTATACATGTCCGGGATGGGTGGGTGGGAGGGGAGAGGGGATATGCCTTTAATTTATTATTTGATCACAATTTTGTTTGTTTGATCATTTGTATTATTTTTGATTGTCTTTTTGCTATATGAAAGCTTGGGTGGGTGGAGAGGGATATGTTTTTATTATATCAGTTGATGGAATTAAGTGCTGTTTATTTGTACATTGTTTGATAATATGTTGCACTTGATGGCTTTTAAAATGAATAAAGATATGGAAAAAAAACCAAAAACCTAACCTCCCTGAATGAATGCAGACTAAAGTCAGTGCTTTCTTAATCTAAGTCCATATATTTCTAACTAAACGTGTAAAAGAACAGATCATTCTTTTATTCCTAAGCAAACTCTCAGAGGAAACCCCCTCCCCCTAAAAAACTTCTGATATTAAATCAGCTCGGAGTTTTAACACACACATTCACACAATATCTGAGCCACCCCAGCTTTATCTGTATATCCAAGGTTTTTTTTCCAGAAATAATGAAACTCCTCAGTAAGTACAAAGTATTCCCACATAGAACCTGCTAGTATATCAGGAATACTGACTGGAAACAACTCTGTACCACAGAAATTCTTAGAATTCTAAGACAAGAGTTTAGACCTTCAGTTCTCAAAAGAACATTTAGGGCTTCTTTTACGAAGGTGCACTAGCGTTTTTAGTGCACGCACCGGATTAGGTCGTGCTATAGCTGAAAAACTACCGCCTGCTCAAGAGGAGGTGGTAGCAGCTAACGCATGCGGCATTTTGGCGCATGCTATTCCGCACGTTAAAGCCCTAATGCACCTTCGTAAAAGGAGCCCTTAGCTTTCAAAAATAGTTTAAAATTCTCCAAGCTTCACAAAACTGTGTATTCTGGTTAAGGTCTCAGCAGATTAGTAATCAGAAAAGACTGTAGGAGTGCACTCTATCACTGCAGGAGAAAAGCAGCTGAATACTAAAATATTTACTTTAAACATCAATAATATTAGACAATCTGAGTTGAATCAGTGGTCTTACACAGTGAAGGGATTACAATTCTCTATTTCCCCGTACTTAATACTTTTTAGCATGAAGAGTCACAAAAATCCACTTTAGATTCTGAAACACACTTTAAAAGTTCTAATCAATTTTCCTTTGAGATATGACTCCAAACTTAATTTAGAAATCTCAATAAATCATGAGAACCAGCAGGTATCAGATAAATTCTTGACCCCCAACTCACATAAACTCAATTGTATCCTCTTTCACAGCCTTCTCAATACACACCTCAGCTTAACAGCCCATAATTAGGCTTAATTTGCAGCATTTATCATGCTTGCAACAGATCCCTTCCTATCTTCAAGTCAGGAAATCACTAAAAACACATCTATTCTCACTGTAATCCAAGACATGAACTCTATTAACTGATCATTGATGTTACTGTTATAAATCTTTATCAATTTTATGTAGGCCACAATGATTCTTTGTTGATAATTGTGCGGTATAAGAAACAGTATGGTATGGTAAATTAAACATTTACTGGAAATATTATTTCAAAAATATTCACTCCTTCACACACACATACATACAAACTCCAGAACTAACATTTCCAATCAGCAGTCACACACCATTATCTCACCAGCTCCTCATGCTGCCTTAAACTTTCTGATCTCCTCTTGCTCACAATAAAGGTCCTGGGGCTCTTAATGACACTGCTTCCTCCAAGCTTCCTGCCTCAGACTCTCTGGCCTGGATTCTATAAATGGTGCCATTGTCATTGACTGCCTAACATACAGTCACCAATTGCATGTCAGTAACACAATGATGCTATTTATAGAATTGTGGCTATGTCACAGATAGGCGCCAGAAATGTAGGTCAGGGTTTTCAAGGCTTTCATTTCTGGAACCTATCTGTGATGAGAATTGTGACTACAGATATGCCTAAGTATACTTCTGGCCTTAACCATGCCTATTTTACCCATAAGCACAGGTAGACACCTCCATAGTCACATTTATGGTGTCGTTTGTGGAGGTGCCATCTTTTTTTTAATGACATTTTAATTGCTTAAACAACACAATCAATTATCACATAAACTAAAGGCAATTAAACCAATTTAAATTGGCACTGTTAGGGCACCTAATGGCACCTAACTGGTGGAACTGTTTATCGAATTTGGGCCTCTGTCTCTTATCTTTTTGATCTCCCTGCAGCTTCCAGACTCTGTGCATAGTCCCAGCTTCTAGCAGCTCTCAGCATTTCCCTCCTGCCTCTCCCCAGTAAGTGCTTTAAACTTATTTTTCTTCTTCCTGTTACAGAAGTTTATTCTGATGATTTTTTTGTTTTGTTTTTTTAAATCAGTGTTATCTTCAGATTGTTTTATAAAACATACATTATGCCACCAATATATTTGATTAAGAGAAATCAGCTGTTTCCAATTTACCAACACCATCTGAATGCCTGTTGCAAGTATCTAGCAACCTGGCATACTCCCCAGAATCATTTACATTAGGGTGAATTGATCTCAGTTATTATAATCCGAGAATTTATTGTCACTGGACATCCAACTATCTTCTGAGTATGTTCCTAAATTCTTTCAAACCCCCCTAACTTTAGATTCTTTCAATTGATAAGCAATGCCAACATATACTAGAATTTACCAGGTTTGTTTTCCATTGTCTTCCTCAGTGTCTAACAAAATACAGAACATAAGAATAGCCTTACTGGGTCAGACCAAAAGGCCATCAAACCCAGTAGCCCATTCTCACAGTGGCCAATCCAGGTCACTAGTACCTGATCACTATGCTACCGATCCAGAGATTAGTGACTGATTTACTAAGTTCTAGAATAATCAAATATTCACCTCTTTGTCTCATAACCCAATGTCATCCAGCTATAGTATTTGGCTCTGCATCTTTCAATATGAAGTAGATAGAATAAATTGCTAGAATTCCCTTCTACAGTTTGTAAATCAGCTGTATCAAGTAACACTCATACATTAATGATGTTTTGCTTTTATACAGTGCTTTAATTGTAACCATAGAACCCTTCTGAGTTAAGTATTAGATAGCAATGTAGTACAACTTCTAAATGGAACAACATCTAGTGCTCAGTTAGCTTTGAACAATAGATCAACTATGCATTTTGCCAAACTGCACACAAATTTGGTTGTTCCACTATTTTAAGCTTGAGGTTATTTTACAATGAGTTTTATTTATGTTTCACTGTAACTATCCAATTATCTGAGACTACTTAGGGCAGATTCCATAAATATGGAGAAAAGACCTCAGTGTTCCCTGAGAATAAACTCAGGAAACTGCTATGACAAATACTGAATTGTCATAGTGGACACATCCTTGGTCATAGAAAAACTCCGTTAAAGTGCAGTGCATATATATTATCAAATTCTTATAATCAAAAGGACTTATAATAAAAAAAACTTATAATCAAAAAAAGAAATCTGCACTTATCTCAAAATTATCCTCAGATACGGAACAGATCACAGCTGCTCAATAGTATACAATCTCCCAGTGCAGGGACTCAATTCAGCGTCTTGAAAATCTTTCCCGATAGGCCCTGTTTTGCAAAAACTGCTGCATCAGGGGAATTAACATCTGCCTGGTTCTGTTCATAAAGAGCTTTCATTTCCTCCAGAACTTGTCTGATTCCATCTTCATTAAAAGCCGGTAGTTGTCCGTCAGCCGCCCAGTGCAGCTCTCTTACCAGTTCCAGCGCCCAGTTCTGCTTTTTACAAAATGGTGGGCCTTCCCTTTCCCAGTACAACTTGGATTGCACTAGAGAGGTGCTAAGGCTCTGATTGGCCCAGGTTGCTTATGACCCCTCCTATGGAAGGGGCCTTAGGCATCTGTGCCAACCAGAGCCTTAGACCCCTCCCCAGTGCATCTGGAAAGGGAAGGCCTGCCATTTTGTAAGAGGTGGGCCTGCCAGCCGGAGTGGGATAGGTGTCCCTCCAGCCAAACTTCCTGAATAAGGTAGGGTAGGGTAATCAGGGACATGGGAGGAATTGTTGGGGGAGTTGGGTGATTGCGGGAAGGAGTAGGCATCCCTCCTGCTGCAGAAGGAGGGTAGAGTGATTGGACTGTGTGAGCAGGTTTTTTCTGCGCATGTACAGATCACTACCACCAGTGACTCATCTCATGCAAATTTAGTGAGCCTACGTGAACATCCATGCACTTCATTTGCATTTGGGGTCTTTTGAGAATGACTGGCCCTTTTGAAAACATTACAATAGCGACCTCGGTAGCAGCCCATCTGATTTTACTGTGAAGTTTTCAGAATCTTCCCCTAAGAAAGCATTAGGGGAGTCCACTTAGTCTTATCAATTAAAATAACTTGTGTTTCCATATTTACCTTTATTATTTATGAGTCTTTATTGATCAGGATACTTGGTACTTAATATGCAGGGTCCATACCAATTCCAAGTCCACCATTTCCACATGGATAGCTTTTTATTCATAGACATAATTTCCCAATTAATATGATAACCTAAGAAATGAAAATAAACTCTCACCAGAGTCTTTTGATTTTGCAATATAATTTGTATCCAGGTAATGCAGTGTCCCATTGATTCCACCAGGTCTCCGAGATGCCTATTATATCTAACTAATCATTCAGTGCTACAGTATATATCAGACATAGGCAATTCCGTCCTCGAGGGCTGGAATCCAATTGGGTTTTCAGGATTTCCCCAATGAATATGCATTGAAAGCAGTGCATGCACATAGATCTAATGCATATTCATTGGGGGAAATCCTGAAAACCCGACTGGATTGCGGCCCTCAAGGAGGGATTTTGAGACCCCTGTTCCTAGTTTAAAAGCTGCTTCATCTCCTTTTAAATGTTAATACCAGCAGTCTGGTTCTGTCCCGTTTAAGATGGAATTCATCCTTTCGGAATAGCCCCACTCCCTTTCCCAGAAGGTTACCCAATTCCTATCAAATCTAAATCCCTCATCTCTACACCATTGTTTAAACTAAACATTGAAACTTCAGAGTTTTGCCCACCTCTTGGGTCCTGTGTGTAGAATAGGTAGCATTTCTGAAAATGCTAACCTGGAGGATCTGGATTTCAGCTTTCTACCTAACAACCTAAATTTGGCTTATAGAACCTTCCTCCCACATTTTCCTGTCAATTATATCTTCATGTACCAAGAAAGATTGCTCCTCCCCAGCACTATCTAAAAGCCTATCTAAGGGGCACATGAGGTCCACCACCTTCACACCAGGTGATCTTCACATCCACCAGTGACCCAACTATCTATATGCCTAATGATTAAATCACCAACTGACCCAGCTGTTTTAACCCTTCCCTCTTGGCAGAAGTCCCTGGAGACACACCCTCAGTGTTAGAGGATATTGCATCCCCTGGTATGCAGGTCCTAACTACAGTATTATTTACTACTTCCTTTTAGAAGACCACCCTCCTCCAAGGCAGCACAGGGGCTGTCGACTGGAGGTAAGACTTCTCTACATTGTTCCTGTAATAATAATAATTTATTCTTTTATACCGCCAAAGCCATAATAGTTTGAGATGGTTTACAATGAGAAGTACTGGACAATCAGTGAAAAAATAAAATACAAATTATTAGAAATACATACAAGATAAAAGGATACAAAATTAAAACAATAAATCATTAGGTTACAAATCAATCAAACAACTGTGGTTTACTAATTTTTTAAAAATAAAATAAGATGGAGCACACGTAATA
The DNA here is from genome assembly GCF_902459505.1 of Geotrypetes seraphini. NCBI lineage: Eukaryota > Metazoa > Chordata > Amphibia > Gymnophiona > Dermophiidae > Geotrypetes > Geotrypetes seraphini. The sequence goes on along the minus strand of NC_047085.1, from coordinate 132,769,375 downwards.
ATATTACCCAGCCAGTCATTCATTTTACCTGCCTGAAATGCAAGTGTTCTATACAGAAATCTTTTAAAGCGACAAGCATTTACTGTTGGGTAAGCAAACATATGGATTCTGCATGTAGGCCTATTAAAATGGTCTAGAAAAAAGTGAGAGACCAAGTACACAGGAGCCATACCAAATATTGATTTAAAACCGATACAGAACTTAAACAAAACTCTTGCCTCCAACGGTAATCAATTTAGTTTTTGATAAAAGGGAGTAATATGTTCCCAATTTTTCAAACCAAAAATCAGCTGAATTGATGAATTTTGAATAACGTGAAGTCTTTTCAGGATTTTCTTATATTTACCCAAATAAATAATATTGCAATAGTCAAGCATACTTAAGATGGAGGACTGAATGATGCTACATCAAAATACTTTTTAATGGTTCAAAGTTTCCATAAGACTGAGAAACATTTTCTGACTAACAAATCTGTATGTTCTTCTAAGGTGAGATACTGATCCAATGTTTCAAGTTTCAAGTTTATTAAAGATTTGTTGACCACTTAATCCAATTTCTAAGCGGTTACCATAATAAAATTACACAAAAACAGGTTAAACATATTAAAACAGGGAAGACAAGTGACTTACACAAACATATGGCAACAAAAGGACAGATGGGGAAGAACTACAATAAATATAGGATAGGTAAGTCATAAAGGCTAAAACAGTAGGTTAGGTAAAAAGATTGTCAAAAAAAAAAAAAGGGCATTTAACAAAAAGCGTCTCGGAATAGAAATGATTTTAATTCTATTTTAAATTGTTTTATATCTGATTCGTTACAGAGATATATAGGCAGTAAATTCCAAAGAGAAGGGGCAGTGACAGTAAAGTTGTTGGTGCGTAAAGTATTTATTGATTTTAATGATGGTATAACTAAAAGATTTTGAGAAGTGGAACGGAGGGATTTTGACGTTACAGACGGGATTAAAAGACTGTTAATAAAATCAGGTTGGTTATTCATTCTGGTTGTAAATGTTAAAAGTAAAATTTTATAATTAATTCTGTGTTCGATTGACAGCCAATGAGCATTGATTAAGAGAAGGGTGACGTGATCATATTTCTTTGCCCCGCTAATGATCTTAATAGCGGTATTTTGGATGATCTGTAATCATCTGATCTCCTTTTTTTGTGATACCCTTATAGAGGGCATTACAGTAATCTAAACACGAAATAACCAATGAGTGAATTAAAGTTTTCAGTACGGCAGGTTCCAGTACCTTAGAAAGGGAACGAATCATTCTTAATCGATAGAAACATTTCTGGACGACTGCGCTGATATGAGAATGATACAAAAATTTACTGTCAAGAGTAACGCCCAAAAGCTTTAAAGTTGAAACAGTTTTAATAGGGGTAGATTCAAATTTCAATGGAGCCTGAAGTGTTGTACCTTCTTTTAACGGAAAGATCATTAATTTAGTTTTGTTGATATTCAATGAAAGTTTATTAACGTCCAACCACGATTTAATTTTTTCCAATTTGTGATTAATAAGAGCTAGTTCTTCCTTATTATTTAAATCTATAGAATGAAGAAGTTGGACATCGTCCGCGTAAGCAAATGTAGTGAAACCGATAGATTGTGAAACCGTCAGAAGAGGCGATAAAAAAATGTTGAAAAGTAAAGGAGATAGTATAGAGCCTTGCGGGATTCCATATTTACATGACATGTATTCAGATGAGGTGTTGTTGAAAACTACTTTAGAAGATCTATCTCTGAAGTAAGATGTGAACCATTTCAAGACCTGGTCAGAAATACCGATTTCCTGAAGCCTTGTTAAAAGTAAGCAGTGATCTATGGTGTCAAATGTGATGAAAGGTCCAAAGAGAAGAGTAAAACAGATTGATGATGGTCGAGATGGTAGAGTATTTTGGTGGTAAGTCCTAACAGGGAATATTCAGTTGAATGACAATGACGAAAGCCGGTCTGATTAGGGCAAAGAACATTGGTTTTTTCAACGAAATCCGAAAGTTGTCGGAAGACGATTTTTTCTGTTAGTTTGGCCATGTTTGCTATGGGGCGATAATTGGAAAGATCTAGTGTACTAACAGATTTATCTTTAATAATTGGATGAATAATTGATTGTTTCTAGATTTGGGTAAAGATCCGGAGGACAGACTTGAATTGACTAACTCCTTGATAAATGGTCCAAAAATAGAATAAAATTGTTTTAATAGGAAAGGAGGAATTGCTTCAATACTAGTTCCTTTTATATTAAGTGTGTTAATACATTTTTGTATTTCCTCCAAGCTAGGAAGGGTGAAGTGTGAACATCTAGAAAAGGACAAAGTGGTTGTTCTAGTAGAGTCTGCACTGTCATCGGAGGAATTTGAGATTGTACTTCTCTGTTTCCCTCAGCTCCTCCAAATCTGCAACTCTAGCCTCAAGGGAATGGGTTCATTCGCTAACAGCTATGAGCTCTTTGCAATGAGCACATACATATAACTTCTTGGCAAGTGGGAGATAATCATATGTGTGATACTCAGTGCAAAAAACTGGATAGCACCCCTCTTGCTGCTGGGCTACTGTTTGCATCTTATTTTTGAACTGAATAATTAAACCCTAATAAGGTTCTAGGAATATTAGACTAGTATAGAGAGCCTTAGTATTATATTGCATGCTTTATTTAGTGTTTGATTCTTAGCACATAATAAAATTTTATAAGAATATATAATAAACAGTTTTCCTGCTGTCCTAATTAGAATAATTGACTATATATTGAGACTATAAGTAAAGAAATTAGCTAGTAGTGGGCGGGAATGAAGACTAAGCCAGACCCTTCTATTTTTTTTTTAATTCAATTCAAATCAATGCCTGCCTGAGATTATCTCTAACAGAAAGTTAGTGGTTAGTGGTGTAGTGACCCTGGGTAAGTCACTTAATACTCTACTGCCCCAGGTACATTAGATAGATTGCAAGCCAACCAGGACAGTTAGGGAAAATGCTTGAAGTACCTGTATGTAAACTGCTTTGAGTGTGGTTGTATAACTACAAAAAGGCAGTATACATGTCCCAATCCCTTTCTTATATTGTGTAAACTAGCTAAGTAATGTTTTCTCTTTTAAGATCTAAACTGTCTTTATAAAGGAACCTACAATTTAGCTTTTGTCCCCCAAATTATCAAAGCTCAGAACAAAATAATGTATACTTACCCAGAGAATTGTCCTCTCCACTCCTCTCAGCAAGAGAAATATCCTTTCCTATCCTCTCTGAAAGAAAAATCTCCTCGTCTCTCTGCTCAGAAAGAATATTACCTTTGATTTTTTCTCGTTCTCTATGAGTATGTTTGAATTTTAGGAGACTGCTACAAACAGACCCTTTGAAGCTAACACAGTAATTATATTACCCTAGTGACCTTAACAGCTACTCAACCTTCTTCACAGAACCTTAATTCCTAATTCAGGTCATAAGCACTTTTTCTGTTCCTGAGCTTTGCTCATAATGATTTTGACAGTTACAGTTTCTACCTCTGGTAAAAACACTTCACACTTAAAACTATTGGAAAAGGGTTGTATACTATGGCCAAATGAAAATATACAAATTCACAAATGCAAGGGATCCTCATAATCCACTCTAAACAACCCGTGAATAATATACAATAAACCGTTGGCTCATAATTACTGAATTTGTTTTAAATGAATGTATTTTTCAATACATTTTTGAAGATATTTTTAAAGATATAATAAAATATATTTTTAAAGAAGGAGGATGGCTTTTGTACATAGAATGGCTTGTGTATTATTCAAGGGTTGTTTAGAGTGGGTTGTATACTATTGCCCCCTTTTATGAAGCCGTGTTAGGCTTTTTTATCACCGGCAGTGACGGTATTAGCTCTGATGCTCATAGGAATTCTATGATCATCGGAGTTTTTACCACTGTGGCTGGCAATAAAAAAAGCCTAACATGGCTTCATGAAAAAAAAAAAAAAAAAAGTACACATATTTATTTATTTAAAAATAATTTAAGTGAATTAAAGAAATTTACAGGTTTTTTGGCCAATGATTAGAGCAAGGAGCTGCTACGTTGAAGTCTCAGTCTGTGATAGGACTGTACGTATGCTCCTATTCTGAGGCCTTTTTCCTGAATGAGTAGTAATATACATTGGATACATTCTGTCTGGAAGTGGTATTAATGATTAGTTTAGTATAGTGTGATTTGCACCACTTCGGGTAACTATATCTTGGAGTTTATGAAAAGGGGGTTATATTATTAACTAGTTATAAAGTTTGTCTTTCTTTTTTTAATGAAGACTAAGCCAGACCCTGCTATACCTACTAGAGACTATCTCTAGCAGAAAGTTCAAGTTTAAAAACTATAAAAGGTTTTTATACTATGTAAACTAGCTAAGTAAAGTTTGCTCTTTTAAGACCTAAACTGTCCATATAAAGGAATCTACAATTTAGCTTTTATCCCCCAAAACATCGAAGCTCAGAGCAAAATAATATATACTTACCCAGAGAATTGTCCTCTCCTCCTCTCCTCTCAGAGAGTGAAATATTATCTTTTCCTCTTCTCTCCTCTCAGATGTCTTGTTATTCACCGATGACATCTTGGATTAAATGAAATTGGGCATTTACTAGGTCCATGTTTCCAAGCACTGGTCTGTTAGTTGTAGCTGTAGTTTTATGGATTGCTTGATGGTAGTGTTCTATCTCTTCAATTTCACCAAAATTTGCCCCTTCCTCTCTGAGCACACTACCCAGACCAGGGGTAGACAATTTCGGTCTTCGAGAGCCGGAACCAGATCAGGTTTTCAGGATATCCACAATGAATATGTATGAGATAGATTTGCATGCACTGCCTCCTTGAGATGCAAATCTATCTCATGCATATTTATTGTAGATATCCTGAAAATCTGACCTGGCTCCGGCTCTCGAAGACCGGAATTGTCTACCCCTGGTCTGGGTAGTGTGCTCAGAGAGGAAGGCACTAAGGCCCAGATTCTCTAAAAGTGTGTCCCGATTTTAGGCAGCTGTAGGCGTCCTACAGCTGTCTAATCAGCCAATCGGGATGCACGTTTTTTTAAAAAAAATGCTCCCCAGGCAGGCCACCTATATTGAAGGCGAGGCCCGCAAGACACCTAGGCCCTGATTCTGTATAGGACGCCCGGGAGAGGCGTCCTATTCAGAATCGGCCTAAACTAAACCCCGATTCTGTAACCGGCATCCATGTTACAGACGCGGGTTAGAGAATTGGGTTAGATTAGACACGGCCCGCTACACTTATCGCAGCAAGGGATCTCTCTGCCGCTATAAGTATAGCGGGCCGTGGCCCCCTGACCGATCACTGGCAGGAGGGTGCCCAAACCCTCCTGCCCGAAGACACACCCCCCTCCCTGACACTACCGACCGCCCCCCCCCGACACTAAGACCGCCCCCCCCGACACTACCGACCGCCCCCCCCCGACACTACCGATCCCCCCCCCCGACAATATCGGTCGCTGGCAGGAGTGTGCCCAATCCCTCCTGCCCGAAGACGCACCCCCCCCGGCGCTAACAACCTCCACTCCACCAAACCTGTTCTTACAGATGGGTCTTACACGTCGAGCAAGCAGGCACGCCTCGTCGAAATGAGGCGGGCCCGCCCCTTCTCGGCCCATCCCGCTGAAGCCTAAGGCCTGATTGGCCCAGGCTCTAGAAGCCTGGACCAATCAGGCCTTAGGCATAGTGGGTCCGCCCATCCCCACTTAATCTAAGGCCTGATTGGCCAATCAGACCTTAGACTTAGTAGGGATGGGCGGACCCGCTATGCCTAAGGCCTGATTGGTCCAGGCTTCTAGAGCCTGGGCCAATCAGGCCTTAGGCTTCGGCGGGATGGGCCGAGAAGGGGCGGGCCCGCCTCATTTCGACGAGGCGTGCCTGCTTGCTCGACATGCAAGACCCATCTGTAAGAACAGGTTTGGTGGAGTGGGGGTTGTTAGCACCGGGGGGGGTGCGTCTTCAGGCAGGAGGGATTGGGCACCCTCCTGCCAGCGATCGATATTGTTGGGGGGGGGAGATCGGTAATGTCGGGGGGGGGAGCGGTCGGTAGTGTCGGGGGGGGAGGCGGTCGGTAGTGGTGGGGAGGGGGGTGCGTCTTCAGGCAGGAGGGTTTGGGCACCCTCCTGCCAGTGATCGGTCAGGGGCCACGGCCCGCTATACTTATAGCGGCAGAGAGATCCCTTGCCGTGATAAGTATAGCGACCGCGTCTACTTACAATGTAGACCAGCATTTTGCTGGCCTACATTTTTAAGCTTCTCATCTACTAGGGAGACGCGTAGGGCCGCCTAGGTTCAGCCTAAGGCCCGCCTAAGGCCCTTAGACGAGCTTAGGTATCTTGCGGGTCTCCCTAGGCTCCCGGAGGCACCTTCAGGCCTGCCTGGGGAGCATTTTTTTTTAAAAAAAACGTGCATCCCGATTGGCTGATTAGACAGCTGTAGGACGTCTACAGCTGCCTAAAATCAGGACGCACTTTTAGAGAATCTGGGCCTAACAGACCAGTGCTTGGAAACATGGGCCTAGTAAATGCCCAATTTCATTTAATCCAAGATGTCATCAGTGAATAACAAAACATCTGAGAGGAGAGGAGAGAAGAGGAAAAGATGATATTTCACTCTCTGAGAGGAGAGGAGGAGAGGACAATTCTCTGGGAATTGCCTACCCCTGACCCAGACCCTTGTCCACACTCTCGTAACCTCATGCTTAGATCACTGCAATCTACTCCTAACTGGTATCCCTCAGTGTCACCTCTCTCCCTTGCAATCTGTGTAAAACTCTGCTGCATGACTCATCTTCTACCAACCTTGCTACGCTCATGGTACCCCTCTCCTTAAGTCACTTCACTGGCTCCCTATCTGCCATCGCATACAGTTTGAGATCTTATTGCTGACCTACAAGTGTGTTCATTCTGCTGCCCCTCAATATCTCTCCTCGCTTCTCTCTCCTTATATACCTCCCAGAGATCTCCGTTCCTCAGATAAGTCACTCTTAGCATTATCCTTCTCCTTCACTGACAATTTCAGACTTTGTTCCTTTAATCTAGCTGCCCCCTATGCCTGGAATAAATTACCCGAGTTTTTCCGCCAAGCCCCTTTCCTTCCCTTGTTTAAAAGCAGACTGTAACCCCATCTGGTAGCACTATTAATAGTAGTAGTAGTAGTATTCATGTGAGTATAGGTAGATAAGTATTTTGCCTCTTGAATTTGTGTCCTCTAGGTCAGGGGTAGGCAATTCCAGTCCTCAAGAGCCGGAGCCAGGTCAGGTTTTCAGGATATCCACAATAAATATGCATGAAACAGATTTGCATCTCAAATAGGCAGTGCATGCCAATCCATCTCATACATATTCATTGTGGATATCCTGAAAACCTGACCTAGCTCCAGCTCTCGAGGACTGGAATTGCATATCCCTGCTCTAGGTGAATGAGGAGGGGGGGGGGGGTCTATATTTGCTTCTTTGCCAGATAACTAGCATGGATCTTTGATTTGCTAAGCCAAAGCACATTCTTGTTTAAAGTAGGTAAGATTTCAGAGCTCTTTAGTTATTCAGTATAACAAAAAGTCAGGGTTTTTTTGGTAGCAATTAGCAGTGGAGTCTTAATTATACAGACAGTACTTGATGAGAGTCGGAGTCTCTTTGAAGAATCTAGAAAGCAGATTCTCTTGAGATATGAGGTCAGACGGGCGTCAGCTTATAGAGTGCTTATTCCATCTATATATTTGTGCTTTTAAATGTTGAAGCAAGGTAAAATAGTTTTTAAAGTCCAGTATCTAATAAGGCACTTCTGTTCACTCTTGTAAATCAGCGCTTGCCAGTGCATCAGCTACTGCCTGCCAGAGACCTATGAGTCCAGGACCTTTACTTATATTGAGAATCTTAACTTGCATTAATGATTCAGGCCCCTCCTGTTCCCCAATAGTACTGCTGGTTGGTCCTCCTGCCCTACCCCCCAAGGTTTACTACTACTGTTTATATACAACTTATAGCCTAAGTCAGGGGTGTCCAACCTGCGGCCCCGTGAAGTATTTTGTGCGGCCCCTGTCGAGGGCAATGCAGTGTTTTCCTCTGCTGCCCCCAGGTGTTTACCATCTTTCCAGCTTCCTCCTCTGTCTTGCTGCAGCGTTTGCATGGCCCCAGAAAAAATTTGTTCGGCCAATGCGGCCCATGGAAGCCAAAAGGTTGGACACCCCTGGCCTAAGTGGTTTACATTCAGGTACTCAAACATTTTCCCTATCTGTCCTGGTGGGCTCACAATCTGACTAATGTACCTGGGGCAGAAAGCCCACCGATCAAATTCTAACTACTTAACAACCCCTTTGCGACTCGATTTCCCTCTGACCCGATTCACTAACCTCTGTCCCGATCATCCTCCAATCCGCACATGCAAATGAGAGAGAACGGCATTCAAATGTAGGCAGGCAGCAATTCACTAAAAAAAAAAAAAGCAACACCGACTTGGCTGGCTGATCGGCAAACAAGCGACTGCTGGGGACCAGTCATTTAGTAGTTTCTGACTGCATATTCTGCTCTCTGCCTCGAATCTCCTGCTCTCTGCCCCAACTCAAGCTGTGATTCTCCTGCACTGTGCTCTGCCCCAAAGCTGTAATTTTCTTGCTGCCCTGCTCTGCCCTAAATCTCCTGCTCTCTGCCTCAAAGCCGCAATTCTCCTGCTGCCTTGCTCTGCCCTGAATCTCCTGTTCTCTGCCCCGAAGCCGCGGTTGTCCAGCCGCCCTGCTCTGCCCTGAATTTCCTGCCCAATTCTCCCTGACTCTCCTTCCCTTCCCCGCTGTGCAAGCCCATGGTTTTAACCCACACGTTTAAAGTGGGTTAAAACCACGGGCTTGCAAAAAAGTTTAGAAAAGTAAAATTTAGCTCTGCCGGGCACAGAAGGCCAGCGCATGCACAGACCATCTAAAGATGGTCTGCGCATGCATTGGGATCGCTATAGAGTGATCTGGGCAGGCGGTTGGGGGCGTGATTCTGATTGCCCTCATTTGCATGAGGGCGATTCATGAATCAGCCCCCCCCCCCGGACTGAGGGATCCGATCTGATCCGTGCCCTTAGTAAATCTAGCCCTAAGTGACTTGTCCAGGGTCACAAGGAGCAATGTGGGATTTGAACACATAACCTCAGGGTGCTGAAGCTGTAGCGCTAACCACTGTGCCACACTCTCCTCCTCTACTACTATTTATCACTAATATAGTGCTGAAAGGTCCTGCTGTTTCATCTTCCCTCTGGCTTCACCCCTCAGCAGCCTTGTGTTTCAGCTCCCCCTACTCCCCCAAGATTCTACTGTTTCATCTTCCCACAGGCTCCCTTCACCCCTCCGACTAGCTCACACCAGAAACAAATCAAAACACCATATGTGGAGAACTAGCCTATGTGCTTGCAGCACGCTGAGGCCCTGCTGATATTGCTCTCTATCAATGGAAAGTATGCCTCAGAGAGAGCAGGACTTCCATGGGCTGCTAGTACATGGGCTGGTTCTCCTGCATATATTGTTGCTTTGATTGGGGGGAGGTAAGGGGGGGAGATAAGGAGATGACGGTTAATGCTGAATGGGTAAGAGAAAGTAGGTGTTGTTAAAGGGTGTCAGGTCAAAAGCGCGCCGGGACAAAGGCGCGCCCAGACAATTGAGCGCAGTGCGCACCGCCGCGCCGCTCTAAATTACTGTTTTTAGTGCTCCGATGGGGGTGGGGTGGGGGGGGAACCCCCCCACTTTACTTAATAGACATTGTGCCGCGTTGTGGGGGCGTTGTGGGGGTGTGGGGGGTTGTAACTCCCCACATTTTACTGAAAACTTCACTTTTTCCCTGTTTTTAGGGAAAAAGTTCAGTTTACAGTAAAATGTGGAGGGTTACAACCCCCCAAACCCCCCATAACGCCGGCGCGATGTCTATTAAGTAAACTGGGGGGGTTCCCCAACAAAACCCCCCGTCGGAGCCCCTAAAAACTGTAATTTAGAGCTGCGCAGCGGCGCGCGCTATGCTCAATTGTCGGCGCACGCTTTTGTCTTTTGCGCCGTTGTCTATGAACCGTTGTTAAAGTCTTCCGGATCACATTTGTATGAGTTATTCCCCTCTCACCTTCTCTCCCTGAAGATGCAAGATCTCTCGTCCAACTATTAAAGTTCTACTAAGCTTCCCCTATCATTAAGTGAGGAGGGAGGATCTTGCCTTAAAAAAAAAAAAATACTGACTACCACAGGATGGATATCTACCTTTGGAATGTCAGATCTGTTATTCTATTCTATTTATTCATTATCCTATTTATTTATTTATTTGGATTTATTGACTGCCTTATGAAGAGATTCACCCAAGGCGGTGTATAGCAAGTACAGCTTAATATAAAACTTATAATTTTGTAAACAACAGAATAGTAAAATGACCAAATATAAACATAAATACAATCCATGAAGTAAATCCAAAATCAGCAAATTGAAACCTAATAATAGGACTAGCATGAAACAGTATAAAAAATATACGCCCCTTCACTTTTATGAAGCCTCACTAGGCTTTATTATCGCCAGCCATGGCAGTATTAGCTCCAAAGCTCATAGAAGCTGGAGCTAATTCCACCATGGGAAACAAAAAAAAAGCCTAACACGACTTCATAAAAGGAGGAGATACACATTTAACAATACTGAAATTCAAATAAGAGATATATAATATGATGTCAGCATAATACCTACAAAACACCCAATAAGCACACACATTAATGCATGCTTTTCTGCAATACAACTTGCCATATTCAGGCAGTACCCGGATTTAGAACGAGTTCCATTTTAAAACCATTCTTAAGTTGAATTTGTATGTAACTTGGATCCTATACAGTCTATAAAACATTAAACAGTCCTCAAAAGAAAGTACTGTAGTTCAAATAGGAAGAAAAGATAGGAGGTTTACACTTACTTTTGTTCTTCATCCATCCCACTCTCTACGACCACATCCAACATTTCTCCCTCTCATCTCTCCCCCCATACATCTTTACCCCACACCTCTCACACCACCATGTTCAATATTTTTTTCTCCCTCCCTATGTCCAACAATTCAACTTTCTTCATTTCTCCATGTGCACTGTCTCTCTTTCCCTCTCATTCAGACACTCATGCCCAACAATTTTCCCTTTCTATTCCCTCCCTCACTTCAGTATGTCTTTCCCTCACTCACTTTATTGTTCCATCCTTTCTTCCAAATTCATGCTCCCTCCTCCTTCTTCCTTTCTTCCATCCTTTGTCCAAAGTTTGTGCTCTCTCTCTTCCTTCTGTGTCCTAACATGATCCTGCTTCTCCCTTCCTGTGCTAAGACTAAACTAAACCTTAAGTTTGTATACCACATCTTCTCTATAAATATAGAGCTCAACATGGTTTATAAAAATTAAAAAGGGAAGTATAGTTAGAATTGGTAGAGAGGGAAGCAAAAATTATTCCAAAGCTCAGTAGTATTGAAGAAAAGAGATATCCCTAATTTTCCAATTTAAGTAACGCCTTTTAGTGAGGGGAAAGATAATTTGAGCTTTTGGATAGATCTGGTGATTACTGGTCTCACAGCATTCCAAGATAGAGGAATTAAAGGTGGAAGAATTCAGATATGTCAAATTGTAATAGAATTGCAAAATTATTACGTGAATGTAGTTGCTGAACCTTTGAGATTAGTGTGACCAATAGAGATTTGGTACTGAGATTAGGTCTGAAACCATATTGACAAGGTAAAAGAATGGAAAATCTCTAACATTTTGGTCAGGAGAGGGATGTTTGCTTTAGGTCGATAACTGGATAATGAAGAAGGGTCTAGATCAGCTTTTTTCAGTAATGGGGTCAGAGTAATGTGGCCATCTCTTCAGAAAATAGACCTGACAGTAAGGCAGAATTTATAAGTCTGATAGCCTGAGTGGGAATTTTCTCATATAAGTATGAGGGAAATGGATCTAAGACACATTTACAAGATCTTAATTTGTGACACAATTTTGAAACCTGAGCCTCAGATACATACTCAAAGACACACTCTTTTTCCTCCCTTCCATGTCCTAACACGCCCCTCTTCGTCTTTCCCTCCATTCTACATCCATAATTTGTGCCTCCCACAGGTGTTTACCTCCTGTGGCCTGCTCCCTCCTCCCATCGCAGTTCTCATTGCAAAGCCGGTAGTTCTAGCATGAGGCTCGCGGCTGACCCGGAAGCCTTCCCTCAATATTGTTAATGTTTTTCCTGCTTATTTCTGATATTTTCCTTCCTTCATTAAATTAATTGGGATTAAAAATTTTAATCAAAATACACACCTAAAACAAATCCATTTGAAGACATTGTACCCAAGAAAACCCTCTTTTCTTCCTCTATGGTTGTAGCAGATAGCCACTGTCATTCTTCAGACCTTCTAGTCCTAACACTGACAGCAAGGTTGACATTCCACCGCAAATCTCACTGTCCCTTGAAGTCAGCTGACATACCTAGAGCAGTGAGAACCAAATGGGAATATAGGTGTAACATTGGTGTAACACACAGACCCAGTCACCTATACCAAACACAATCAGAGGTACCACCCCAAATGATAGTAAACATAATCTTGTATCCTTTTGCTCACCCTTAATATACTGTTTAATCTTTCCTTTCACATAGCCAAGTAAACTATCCTTGCACAAAACTATAGTTAATACGTATTTTTCCATGAAATATGGGAATCACTACTGTACCTACCCAATTTTTGGCCTTGAAAACAGTACAAGGCCAAACTCAAGCTTTTCCACCGTCAAAGTCTGCTTTCAGAATTGCTGGTGTAGAGGTTTTTCTTACTTTTCCCATGAGAAATCAGTCTTTGTTAGAGGATCAGGTTTTTGCTAGTATATTGTGAAATAAATGTGTTCTTGTGTATCACAATGAATAAAAGATGAAGAACAAAGAGTATGTCTTTAATTTTTTGCAACATGAGACTGCCCACATTATCATCTCTAGTAAATACTTTCACAGCATGCTTCTAGAGGGGAAAAACTATATAGAATGAGGATGCTTCTATTGCCATGGCATTTGAATTGGCACATCAGAGCCTATAATGATACAGTAAAAGCCGGCACCAGCTGGTTTGGCAAATAATCTAGCTCTATGTTTTATAACAAAATTATGGGCTAGTGGCTACAGTAGGCAATTCCTGGCCACTGACACCCCATTTTTTCACAAATGTGGATGTATACAGTTCATTCTCCAGCATTTTAAGTATGTCTACAGAGGTCTACAATAACTGTTATTTACAAACGGTGAATAGTTTGAAAACATTTCTTAGAACATCAGCATTCTGTCAAAGATTAACATTAATATGATTGCTTGTGATTATGTCAGTATTTGGATAGAATTTAAAGCAGTGTCTCTCAAACTTTTTTTTAGCTCCAGCACACTAAACGGAGCAAATGTGTTTTTGTTTTTTGTAGCATGTTATAATTGAAATTATAAAATTGTAAAACCAACAAAAATTTAAATTTGAGAGTTGTTTATTTACAATTCTTTAAACTACGGATGTATGGGTAATTGTAACAATCTTCTATCTCTGTGTATGTATTATTTCCTATGTTCAGCATCTCCCTTCTCTATGTCTCCTATATGTCCCTTTCTAGTATTTCTCTTGTGCCCATCTCCCTGCCTTCATCATCTCACCATTCTATGATCCCCTCCCTCTGTGTACAGGAAGTGGGGAAAGAGAGAGAGAGATCCAGGGTGCATCGCCCCCACTCCTTCTACTGCCACATCCAACATTTCTCCCTCTCTCATTCCCTAGATCATGTGCAACATTTTCCACCATTGCTCACTAGCCCCATGCCCAACATTTCTCCTTCTATTACCCCTCTCCAGCATCATGTCACGCCTCTCCCTCCATCACTATATCCCAACATTCTGTCCCTCTGTTCCTTCTCCACCGCCATAGCCAACATTTCTCCCTCTCATCCTTCTCTTCTCCATTTTCTCTACCTCACTCCTCTTTCTCTCTCCACCTCAAAATTTTCCTCTTTCTTCCTTTCCCCATGTCACCCTCTTTCCCTCTCACTCACACACTCATGCCCAACAATTCTTCCTTTCTATTCCCTTCCTTCCTTGTGTCCCAAGTTCATGCCCCTCCCTTCCTTCAGTGTCCCAAGTTTGTATCCCCCTCCCTGCCTTCCAGCATTTGTCCCAAATTATTCCTCTACCATGTCCCAATGCAGTCATTCCCCCCCTCCTTTCTCCCTTTGTCCCACATTATCCCCTCCCTTATTTGTTCCCTTCAGGGCCATCCAGCTGGGCATGCTCCCCTCCATTGAAGCCGATCCTGAAGGCTTCCCTCCGATGTCAGAGTTGAAGTTGGAGGGAAGCCTTCTGGGTCAGCCAGGGATCTCAGTTACCTCAACAGTCCCCCTTCCAGCTGGGCTGCTCTTTCCTGCCTCCAGCTGTACTTGTTTGTAGGGACACATGCAGTGGCTCTTGCACACTGCACTTGGCTGACCCAGAAGCCATCTCTCCATCAGAACTCCAGCAATGGGAATTATATGATTTTACCATGGAACCACTTGCCATAGTGAAGCTATTTGGCTCTTATCCAATAAATGGTGTAAATTAAACAATTCTGTGTTTCTTGAGGTACAAAAATATGCAAAATCAAAATATAGAGGAAAATGGTTTATAAGTATATAGGGCTCCTTTTACGAAGGTGCGTTAGGGCCTTAACACGCAGAATAGCGCATGCTAGCCTCTACCGCCTCCTCTTGAGCAGGCAGTAGTTTTTCGGCTAGCGTGCGCTAATCCGGTGTGTGTGCTAAAAACACTAGCGCACCTTCGTAAAAGGAGCCCATAGTTTTGGAGCCTGAACAGTTTGCATTTCTGTTAGATGCTAAGAAGTTAGAGCTTCCGTTTTCCATATCCACAATGCATATGCATGAGAGAGAGATTTGCCTACCAAGAAGGCAGTGCAGGCAAATCTCTCTCATGCATATGCATTGTGGATATCCTGAAAACTTGGCCTGCTAGTAGATCTCGAGGACTAGTCTTGGGCAGCCCTGAATTAGGGTATGAAAATCTTTATTCTCAAACAACTCCCTGATGGTTCTTAATGATCTTAGGGTATAAAAACCTTTTTTTTAATAACAGACGATACCTGATCTGCAAAGGTCACTTGTGTGTCTACAATTATACCCAAATATTTCAATTTTGTGACTAGTAGAATAATTGTCCCATCTAAGTTCAAAGTCAAGTTAGGTGCTGGGATATGACCTGTCAACCAGCAGGAACAGCTTTTACCAAAATTCACTACTAATCTGTGATCCACAAGCCATTTTTTAATCTTTGCAAGACAAATCTGAAGTTTATTCAATGATCTAGTAATTGGGTTGATCCTTGTCAGTTATAAGATATCTGCATAGCAAAAAACTTTTATTCCACATTCTTCTAATTCTATTAGACTCGGCAAGGATTAAAACTGCCCCAAGTTCTATAGATAGAAACAGTCCCTTGAAGGCAATGGAGTGTGCTAGGGGAAGGGCAGAAAGGCAGCAGACAAGGGAGGTTTTTCCCAGGGCTAATCAGTTGATGGAAACTTCCTTATCATTCCTTTTCTGAAAGCCCAGAACAAACTCACTTTAAGCCACAGAGAATAAAAGCCAGCACAAGAAGGGTTAACAAAGGATGTGTGCCTGAGAGAACTAGGTTGCACATGGTTCCGCTCCCTGTTGCCTTGGGATACCAAGCAGGAGAAGAGTGGGCTGGGGTTAAATTAAAGCCAGCTGTTGTTGTTAGGAGGCATCTCAGAATGCCAGGCAGAATGACCACAGGGAGCAGCTAGAACACTCACCAAAGATTCAGGCTCCCACACCTCTTCCTCACAGGAACTCTTCTTTAAAGGGGAATCAGGCTGGCAAAGATAAAGTTCCCAAAACCAGGTTGCCCTGGAAGCAAGGGCTGGGGGAAGGCAGTAACTCAGGGGCTGTCCCAGTCTGTTTATACCTACCTCCTTTACAAAGCCGCTCTAGTGCTTTTAGCACTGGCCGCAGTGGGAACAGCTCGGATGCTCATTAGCATCAGAATTGTTACTGTGGTGGCCGGTGCTAAAAATGCTAGTGCAGCTTTGAAAAGGAGGAGGAATGTGATTTCCTTTTTGGTTTGTATATTTGTTACAATACTTTTCTTTATCAAGCTATACTTCTGTTTTCTGACTGAAAGCTGCACATGAACAATTTTTTATAAACATTATTTTCTCTAGAATAATTGGCTTTGTGCTTGTTGGAACACATCTACTTATGATTGTATTCTTTATTTTGATATTTCAGGTTAAACCCTGGTCCAGGAGTTAGGGTAGTCTACTTTATATCTATGGTACCAGGAAGCAAAAGCAGAGAGAAGAAGGGAGCCCTATTGGCCTATGGATGAACCTTCAAACTTATGATAATTTGGTAGATCGCATGGGATTGGTCCCATGATAATTCACCTAGATGTGTGTGTGGCTGTGCTGGAGCAGGTAGAGAAGCAGTAGGCAGAGTCATGGGTGATCATAGTAACAATCTGATGCAGACATTGTAGGCCATAGTGTAATGAGCAGGCGTGGAAGGGAGATTGCCTTAGACCACAAATGACTCCAGTTGGATGGGAAGATAATTGTACTGTTTGCCTTTACAACCCTTAGTGTCTATATATACAGTATATAAGATTTGTTTTCAGCGTTTATTATCATTTCAATGTGCCAGTTGTGATGCTGAATTTCGTTGATTACTGGCTGGCTCCACTTCTTAACTGAATTTTAGGAAATTATTGAAAGCTAACTCATTTATGAAATTTCTGGAAGGTTGATTTATATTTCACTATGATTGCCCAGTTCTCTTTATTTGTTAAACCACTTAGAACTACAAGGTTTTTGCGGTATACATATGGGAATTTATGTTATGTTAACCTTCCAGAAGTATCAAGATTTAGTAGGGCAGAATACTGAACTACATCTCTCAATTAAAGGGAAAGAAGAAAGCACAGAAGTAGAAAGTTAGAGCCTTGCTGAGTGCCAGGAAATGGAATCTGGAAAAAAGGGTACAGTGAGCAAGTGAATAGAATGAAGGAAGCTGATCAAAGCAGGAGTAAGGAGTAAGGAGAAGCTCAAGTCAAAGACTCCCATAGCGAGGGATAAGAGAAAGTCCTTAACACCTTGCTGGGTGAGAAAAGACACCCAGAGATGGCCAAAAACCCTAAGAAGAAAAGTGAGTAAGAATAGGGTCCAGAATACTCAGAAGGGGAAGAAAATCTTATGGACAAAGGGTATAAAAATAAATAAATATGGAGAGTCCTTTTCAAGAGCAAAGAAAGATGCCATTTTCAGTGACAAGTTAGAAAAAATATCCCACAGACTCTCCAGATGCAAAGAAGTGATCATTAGCCCAGACAAGGCCTGCATCATTAGAAAACAATTCCAAATGAAAAGGGAACAGCACCCATATAGAGTTTAAGATCTTTCAACACCAAGTCCATAAACAGAGTAAATAATAGAGTCATAAACAAGATGGCAGATAAAGGCCAAATCCAGTCTGCCCATCCACAGCATCCATTATTTCCTCCTTTCCCTAAGGCAGTGTTTTTCAACTCAGTCCTGGAGAACCCCCTTGCCAGTCAGGTTTTCAGGATATCCATATTGAATTTGCATAAACTTGATTTACATACACTGCCTCCATCATATGCCAATGTCTTTCATGCATATTCATTGTGGATATCTTGAAAACCTGACTGGTAAGGGGGTACTCCAGGATTACGCTGAGAAACATTGCCCTAAGAGATCCTACATGTCTGTCTCATGCTTTCTTGAATTCAGACACAATCTTTGTCTTCACCACCTTTACTGGGAGACTATTCCATGTATCTACCACCCTTTCTGTAAAAAAGTATTTCCTTAGATTACTCCTGAGCTTATCACCTCTTAACTTCATCCCATGCCCTCTCACTCTGGATTTTCCTTTCAATCGAGAGAGACTCATCTCATGCATATTTATGCCATGTAGATATTTAAACGTCTCTATCATATCTCCCGTCTCCCGTCTTTTCTCTAAAGTATACATATTGAGATCTTTGAGTATGTCCCTGTATGCTTTATAATGTAGACCAGAGGTTCCCAACATGCAGTACATCTATCCCAAGTGGTACATGAACTGCTGATGGGGGGTACGTGCAGGTCTCCCTCCCTCTTTCCTTCCTCCCTCCACTTCTCATGGAGCCACCACTGCCACTGCAATCATTTTGCCACCTGTGTTGAGGGGCAGGCTGAGCTCCAGTGGTCCAGGCATCTCCTTTTCATCGCAATCTCTTGCTGCATGGAGATACTGCATAGAGAGGGGCAAGAGGTAAGAGAGAGAGAAAAAAATATTGAAGCATAGTGGTGGAGGGGATGGTGAGATAGTACATAGGGAGAGAGGAAGAAATGGACATAGGGGTGGAGAGAGAGATGGTGCATGAGGATAAAGGGAGAAATGTTAGACATGATGGTGGAAGGGAGAAAAGGAGAGATGCTGCATGTGTGGGGCGGGGGAGATATTTGACCTATGGCACAAGGGAGGGGTAAGAAATGATGAATAGTGGAAGAGAGGCAGGAATGTTAGATATGGCAGAAAAAAGGAGAGAATGCTGCATGGTTGAAGAGAGATGTTGGGCCTAGGAAACAAGGGAGGGAGAGAGAAAGAGAAATGTTGGACATTGGGGGTATGAGAGGGCAGGAGAGATACAGCAGAGGCAACACCAATGTGGGCAGCAAGATCATAATGCTGCTTGCGCAGGGAAAATTAAAGAGGTATGAGGGAAGAGGTACACACGTGCAGCAAGGGGGGCAGGAAGGAGTGAGGGTGGAGAGGAGGATGGGTGCTGGCACCCCTATCAAGACCACCCCATGCCCCCCCCCCCTTACTACATCACTGGGTGTGGAGAGGGAAGGGAAGGGAAGGAAAGGAGAAACTGAAATGCCAGACAAGGGGGTGTGGGAGAAGAAAGGGAAGAAGATGGATGACAGGCCCATAGGGGTGGAGGGAGAGATGGAAGGGGAGGCAGACAGTTTCTGGAAGGGGCATAGAAGGAGAGAAGATGCCATATAGAAGGGGCAGACAGAGGATGGAAGGAAGAGAGTGACGAGAAGATGAGGAAAGCAAAAACCAGAGAAGATTCTATTTATTTTTTGCTTTAAGATAAAGTAGTATTGTAACTGTGTTGATAAATATTTATAAATAGAAAAGAGAAATAAAGTGATCATTATATTAGACTAATTGTAATACATTTTTGACTAATTCAGAGACCAAAATCACCTTTCTCAGGTCAAGACAGGATACCGTAACAGCAGTATATTTACTGACCTGAAAAAAGAGGTTTTGGTATCTTATTTCCATTTTTATTTTTGGCCCCCTTTTATGAAGCTGCATTCGTTTGTTTTGGTTTTTTTTAAATAAATCATCAACCGCTATGATATTAACTCCGATGCTCATAGGAATTCTATGAGTGCTGGAGCTTTTACTTCCGCAGCCAGTGATTAAAAAAAGCCTAATGCGGCTTCATAAAAGGGGGGGGGAGGGTTATGAAGCTACAGGGGTTTTTTAATCACCTGCTGCAGAAATAAAATCTCTGATGCTCAAAGAATTCATATGAGCGTCTGAGCTTTTACCGCCTTGACCTGCAATAAGAAACCCTAATGCAGCTTCATAAAGGGGGGGGGGGTTGGTATTTGTTATTTTGCAAAGTGATGATTGCTATTTCTCTCTTTATTTCAAATGTACATCTGCGATCTTTATATTTTGCACAATATTAGGGGATGCTGTTTCTATTTCTGTGGTGTTGCGTTGAATGCAGACCAGCTTTTTGGTGGTTCAATTTAACTTTTATCTACCTATTTCTATTCAACCCTCCCTTTTACAAAACTATAGTGGTTTTTAGCGCTGGCCGCTGCGGTAACATTTCTATTGCTCACAGGAATTTTATGAGTGCCAGAGCTGTTACCGCTGTGGCTGGTGTAAAATCCATGCTCCAGTTTTGTAAAAGGGGGGCTAGTTTGTGATTACATATTCCAGACTGGGCGAAGGTGTTTTGTGTTCTCTGTGTATGGTTCTCTGTTATCATTGATTGCGCGAGATCAATCTGTACTGGTCTGTCTAGTTTAGTTTTACAGTGGGTGTATTGATGTTCTACTGCTCACTGCAGTATGCAAGAAGCTGTCTTTTCCTAGGTACTCATGTGTGACGTGTGGCTTGTTACTAAAAATCATGTTTTTCATATGCAGTAGATGAGAGGAATGTCAAAAAATGATGAGTCCTGGGTGTCACTTATGATAGGTACACTACTGTGGGGCCCTTTTACTAAGGCGCGCAAGCCATTTTAGCGCATGCTAAATATTAGCGCGCTCTAAACGCTAATATGTCCATTATAGTCTATGTATGTGATAGCGTTTAGTGCACGCTAATATTTAGCGTGCGTTAAAACGGCTAGTGTGCCTTAGTAAAAGGATCTCAGTATGACAGTCTTAGGGCCTCTTCTATTAAACTGTGCTAGCAGGTTCTAGCACGGGGAGCCACGTTGAATGACCCGCGCTGCTCCCGACGCTTATAGAGTTTCTATGAGCATCGGGAGCAGTGCGGGCCATTCAGCATGGCTCTCTGTGCTAAAAACTGCTAGCGCAGTTTAAAAGAAGAGGAGGTTAATTATGTTAATGCTCTTGTTTTTAATTTTTTTTTTTTCTCAGAGTTTATTCCTTAGGCATTCACTCTGGGGTTGATATTCAGCCAGCTGTGGTCAACATTTTTTTTTTATTGCTGCTGGCTTTTCCCAGATATTCAATGTTTAGCCATGTGCAAGCACCAGTATTGACTATCCAGGCTAACACTTAAGCAGTCAAGTGCAATATTCAGCCCTTAACTGCATAAAATAAACCACATAAAGATAGAGCTGTGTTTTATGCGGTCCTAAGTATGTATGCAGTTATTTTATGTAATTAAGCACTGAAGACTGGCCGCCAAATTAGCAAATTTTGGCAAAGACCCTAAGGCCGGATTCTCTAACCAATGTTGTTCTTGGCGACACCTTAAAAGCAGATGCTGATCACATGTCAGTCTCGTGAATCGCGCCTCCGGCAAAGGTAGGCACCAGAAATGTAGGCCAGGGTTTTCCAGGCCTACATTTATGGCATTGTTCTGCCATGTGTTTATCTAGCAAGGGTATGTAGAAGTCACCTCCACCAAAGCTTCAGAGTAATATGATTCTTTATTGCATAAACATCAGATATTATACAAATAATGCAGATAGACATCAGATATTATACAAGATATCAGCAGAGAATATCTATATACACCAAATAGAATACTTCACCATGTCTGGCACGCCCCCTTCCAATACTGATTGGGAATCTGATCGATCAAGGGAAAGGACCCAATCCATGGCACTCCCGAGGCTGCAGCAAGATTCAAAGTCCAGTCTGTGACTCTCAGTCTTATATAGCACAGAAAGTGCTGAATTTCTCACACACACACAGACACTGCTGTTTCTGCAGTAACAACAGGTGTCTCCCTTATCTCCTAACTCTCACAGATGGAATGAGTTCAGGCCCTTCCTAATTACAGTACCATGAGAAATCTTCCTCGACCCTTCCTGGTAAGACATGAAACAGTATAAAAATTATGATACAAATTGATAAACAACTTGCTCTCACAAAAGTAAGTTGTAAGGCTGCCTAATTGTCTGGCACAGATGTAAGGCAAGGATTGCAGCTAAAAAGCAAGCAGACATGAAGATTTACACCTAATAGCCAAAGTGACCACTTGCCATGCCCTGGCCAGCCATGATGTGAATCACAACTCCTTAGGTGGCTTTAGGCACTGTAAAGTGCTGATGGAAGCGTGATTCTGGTGCCAGTTTTTTAGGCCCTGGTAGGTGCCTTGAAAATCTGTGAAAAACATTGTTTAAACAGCGTTTTTCACTGAGCGTGGGTGCCTACCGGCACCTATAACAATGGCGCTGTATAGAGAATCCAGGCCTAATTGGGCATAGTCTGCAGCTCTGTCCAGTTAAGTGTAATTGACTATGCCCACTTAGCCTTGGGCAAGAGATTTAGATGGTCAGGATTCAGGAATCTCCCCTGGCCATTTAAATTGCTTTGAATATTAACCCACTCTGTATTTATATTTTATCTTAACAGTGTGAAACTTGTACATGATTCTGAGAGAAGTAAGCTTTGTTGTACCCTGGATTTCTGTGATTTGCAAATAGCAGCAGTGTCCTTGCAACTCCTCTTAATCATTTAGCTAGTAGAATTTCATATTTCACACAGAGTTCATGAATTTAAACTGGAAAATAGAAGTACTATATTAGTTGCCATATGGATATCTGGAGACCAGCGTATTCTTTAAAAATTCATGCATAATAAATCATTTGGATAAATCTGTTGTTGGTCTGTGAAAAAAAATAAATAAATCACATTTTGCAAAGAATTCCGTTTTTGCCAGAAATAATATTGTTGATATTCTTTGTCTTACTTAAAGTGGATCCACCTCTACTATCTTCATATCTATTACTATTTTTCTATTTTTTTTTATATTTTAACTATTTGTTTAAAGTATTCAACACATACAGAATCAAAATCTACCACTGTTACTTCAGCAGATTATGAGAACCAAAAGTGCATCTGCCTTAATTTGTACTGATTCGTGTTGATTTGGATTGATTTATTTCATATAACAGTTTTAGTGGATATGTTTTAGAAATGTTAATTTCTTTGATGCTCTCAAGCTCTGCCAGTGATGGATCTGTGAAGTGTGCTGTGCCGGGAGTTGTATTAAGACCTGCACTAAAATATAACTGCTATCAGCTTGCTTCAGAGACTTTTCTATCTCTTAAATTTGTTTTATTTTATTTTTGATTTTTTTATCTTTCATTATTTCTATTTTCTATCTCTTTGATTTTTGATCTTGGAAATGTATTATATGTTGTTATTACACATTTTTAGTTTATCAGGTACTTTAGTTAAATTGTGAGCCTTTGGGACAAATAGGGTAGTTTTTCTCAAGTACCTAATTTCATTTTAGGTACAGCGATGCTGGGCACCACTGCTTCAGTTAAACCACCAGAGTGGGGGAGTGGCATGTTGGAGGCTTGTTCTGAGTGGGATTAGACGTGGGCATTTTGCTGAAATAATCAAACCTTTAGAAACATGATGGAAGATAGAGACCAAATGGCCCATCTAGTCTGTCCTTCTGCAGTAACCATTATCTCTTTCTCTCTCCGAGAGATTCCACGTGCTTATCCCAGGCCCTTTTGAATTCAGACACAGTATCTCTCTCCACCACCTCTTCTGTGAGACTGTTCCATGCATCTACCACCCTTTCTGTAAAAAAGTATTTCCTTAGATTATTCCAGAGTCTATCACCTCTTAACTTCATCCTATGCCCTCTCATTGCAGAGTTTCCTTTCAAATTAAAGAGACTCGGCTCATGCACATTTACATTATGTAGGAATTTAAACGTCTCTATCATATCTCCCCTCTCCCACCTTTCCTCCAAAGTATACAGATTGAGATCTTTACGTCTGTCCCCATATGCCTTATGATGAAGACCACATATCATTTTAGTAGCCTTCCTCTGGACCAACTCCATCCTTTTTATATCTTTTTGAAGGTGCGGTCTCCAGAATTGTACACAATATTCTAATGAGGTCTCACCAAAGTCTTATACAGGGGCATCAATACCTCCTTTTTCCTACTAGCCATACTTCTCCTTATACAACCTAGCATCCTTCTAGCTTTCACTGTCACCTTTTCAACCTATTTGGCCATATTAAGATCATCACATACAGTCACACCCAAGTCCCGCTCTTCTGTCGTGTCCAAAGACATCCTGGAAAGAACGTTAGACATTCTGAGATAGACCTGTTTTAAAAGTGTCTAAGTGTTAAAAAGGTACCCAAACTAATCAGATGACTACTGGATGGATTAAGATAAGACCCCCCCACACACACACTCCCAGTGGTCAATAACCTCCTCCCATCCCACAAAAATCTAAATGAAACACTACATGACTGGCTCTAGAACTAGAGAATGACATAGGAAAAAAATCTGTCCCCGTCACTGCCCTGTCCCTGGACCTCCATCACCTTCACTGCCCTATCCCCATCATCCCATTCACTGCCCCGTCCTCGTCCCCGCAGCATCTACTATGCCCTCTCGCCACCTCACCACCCTTCAGCGGCCTGAGAATCTCCCTCCCTCCCCCTTACCTTCACGGCGCGTTAGTAAAGAAACTTACTGAAGCCGGTGGATAATGCCTGCCTGTGACTGCAGTCTAGAGAGCTGCACGGGAACGGGGACGACGGGAATCCCGCGGGACCCGCGGGCATCCCACGGGTTCCCCCTTCGGGTCACGGGGATCCCGTGGGGACACCCCTAGGGTCGCGGGGATCCCGTGGGGACACCCCTAGGGTCGCGGGGATCCCGTGGGGACGCCCCCTAGGGTCGCGGGGATCCCGTGGGGACACCCCCTAGGGTCGCGGGGATCCCATGGGGACGCCTCCGAGGGTCGCGGGGCTCCTGCGGGGCTGGATGTACTCAGTCGCGCGGCTCTTCTTCTCCCTACCTTCTCTGCTTGCAGCACAGAGCCGAACGGAAGTCTTCCCGACGTCAGCGCTGACATCGGAGGGGAGGGAGGGCTTAAACAAAGCTTAAACAAAGCCCTCCCTCCCTCCGACGTCAGCGCTGACGTCGGGAAGACTTCCGTTCAGCTCTGTGCTGCAGGCAGGGCAGGTAAGGAGAAGGAGAGTAGCCTCGCGGTTCGAGTGGCTACCAAGGGAGGGGGGCGGTCCCGGCTGTGCTGCACCCGGGGCGGTAGAGAAGGAGGGGGGAGAAGGACGCTGAAAGGCCATGGTGAAGACAGGAGGGGGTGGGGAAGGACTCTAAAAGCACTTGAAGACAGAGGAGGGAGAAGGACGCTGAAAGCACATGGGGGAATACAAAGGGGTGGAGAAGGACGCTGAAAGGCCATGGGAAGGGCGGGGGGGGAGAAGGACTCTGAAAGCACTTGTGGAAGACAGAGGGGGGAGAAGGATGCTGAAAGCACATGGGGAAGACAAAGGGGTGGAGAAGGACGCTGAAAGGCCATGGGGAAGACAGAGAGGGAGAAAGACGCTGAAAGGACATGGGGAAGATGGGGGGGAGAAGGACATTGAAAGGAAATGAGGAAGAGAGAGTAGGGAGAAGACGCTGGCAGGGAAGAAGACAGATGCCAGACTATGGGGGGAGCAGAGAGAAGAAGATGGGTGCCAGACCAATTTGGAAGGGGGAAGAAAGGGAGAGGCACAGTAACAGAGCAAATGGAAGATGCAGAAGGAAGAGAGACAGTGGATGGAAGGAATTGAATGAGAACATGAGGAAAGCAGAAACCAGGCAACAAAGGTAGGAAAAGAATTCTATTTCTTTTTTTTTTTTTTTTGCTTCAGGATAAAGTAGTATATTAGTTGTGTTGATAAAATTTTATAAACATTAGAGGCTCTGGTAGAAACCCATTTACAAAGTATGTATTCTTCCCAATTAATATTTTCAAATTAATAAAGTCTTTTTGCTTATTTGTAAATGGGTTTCTACCAGAGCCTTTAATTCAGTAGCATAATTAAATGAAATAACTATTTCTGAAGTTTATAGGGACGGGCGGGGACGGAGGGGATTCCTCGCGGGGACAGGTGGGGACGGAGGGGATTCCTCACGGGGACGGGTGGGGACGGAGGGATTCCTCACGGGGACGGGTGGGGACGGGTGGGACTTTGGCGGGGACGGGTGGGGACGGGTGGGATTTCTGTCCCCGCGCAACCCTCTACTGCAGTCGCATGTGTGTGGGTGGAAGCTTCTCCTCTGATGCAACCAGAAGTTGCATCAGAGGAG
The DNA here is from genome assembly GCF_902459505.1 of Geotrypetes seraphini. NCBI lineage: Eukaryota > Metazoa > Chordata > Amphibia > Gymnophiona > Dermophiidae > Geotrypetes > Geotrypetes seraphini. Next base: position 132,743,488 of record NC_047085.1, on the reverse strand, counting down.
AAGCTTCCGCCCACAAACACTCGACTGCAGGCAGGCAGGCTTTGCCAGCTTCAGTAAGTTTCTTTACTGAAGTGCCGCGAAGGTAAAGGGGAGGGAGGGAGATAGATTTGGCCGTAGGGAGAGAGTGAGGAAGGGGGCCGCACGCCTTCCCTCCCTTAACTGCGGGGACAAGGCCATTCACCGCTCCACGGGGCAGTGGATGTCCTTGTCCCTGTGTCCACAGTGAGCACTTTTTCTCCCCAATGTTTCGGCGGATTAGCCGCGGGTAACTGCCACCTTGTCATTTTCTAACTAGAACAGCAGTACTTGGTACGGGAAAGCCTAGCATTGCAGCACACAAGTGTTTTCACAGGTATCTCTGCCCTTCTCCCAGTTTTCAGAGGGAGAGGAAAAGAGGAGCACAGCCCTCCAAAAGGGGTGTTCTACTTGGACCAGCAGAGCAAGTTGGTTCATAACAGTAAGTAATCAGTTTTCTCAGTAGGGTGATAATTTGCTTTCATGCCCTGCTTTGCTATCTTTGAAAGCAGCATGGCATATATGAAAATCCCTCCCTTTAATGTTGTGGAGCACGTGGAGATGTTGTGCATGGACATTAAGAATGCTCCATCTCATGTTTTCAATTTCATCACAGCAGCTATTCTTGATAACACTTAACAAGTGGATTACATCAACTGTCGATCTGTGTAATATTTTTTAACATCAAAGCTAGCAGCTGGGAGCTTTACATTTCATTTCAGCTTGGTGGAAGAAGGGGTTCACATGAAAGAAATAAACTGATTAAAATATTATCTTGCTTCAAACTCTCATCAATATTTGAAATATTTTACAGAGTTTCTGCTCTTGCCATTCTTTTAGAACAACCAAAGGGATAATATACAAAGCAAAGTATCCGTAGAACTGAGAGAAGTTAATATGAGCTAGTGCCCCCTGCCCACCCCCAGTTTGAATATCTAACTAGAGACACGTCTTATTTAAGAACAGCTTGCATTTATTACAGTTTATTCAGCAAGGAGTTACTGACTGGATTCATAATGCACAAATGTATTGAATTCTAAAAGCAAGGATGAAGATAAATTGGAATGTGTCTAAGTGAAATGAAAAATTATTGCTTGTACAAAATTTAGACTGTGGCTCACCATTGCACTGAATTTGCAGTTAAGCAGGTTAGGAATTAAAGGTATGTGACTGATCAAGATGAATGTCTTACTTTCTTGGACTCCACCTACATAGTTTCAGATAACTATTGTAATAATTGATCTCTTTCAAAATGATGTGCATATACTAATTGAGGCTTGATGAATGGCAATGGCTTTCTGGCTGTACGTATCATTGATGAATAGGCTTGCATTCCTATAATGAAAAGATGGCCAAACCCTAAATTAAGCATGAAAATGTAAGGTCCAGTGTACCACCAAACCATTCTAATAAGAACTTTGACTTTAAAATGCATATTGTCACACTGCAGGTATCCTACATGGTGTCTTTTCTGAGGCCTTGGTGTGGCTTCCTTAGAAAGAAGGAAAGAGGAATAACATGCACTGTTTTTACCCAGTCAGAATGTCATTTATAAAAACATAGGCCAGTGTAGTACTTTTAAACAAAATCAGATTTTTTTTTATTGTTGGTTTATCAAACAAGGCAGGATTGGACTTTCCAAAACAGAATCAGTCTTTTAGAGAACATAAATAATTGTTGCAGTTCAACAGAAAAAAAAAAAAATGAAAACAATTTTTCAGTCTGAGAATTATTCTTTTCACAGTTCAAATGCATATACTTTCTCTCCTGGTCTGACGATACTTGCTTCAGTCTCTTTCCTTCAGACCAGTGTATGTAATGGAAGTTATTACCTCATAACTTTCTTCTAAACTATGAGTTCATAGGAAAAAAGTTAGTTCAGCTCTTCCCTGAATCAGAGAGAGAGAGAGAGAACCAACTTAAACCCCAGTTTCAGAGTTTACCAACTCTGTGACACTGCTCTCAGCCCAGCTTTGTTTAAGGGCTCTTTCTTAAACCTTTTTGCAAACAACCCAGCAGGGTGTCTTGAGATAAGTTTTCAGTCCTTAGCAAGGCAAACTCTGGGAGTTCTGTTGTTCCTGTGCAAGAAACAAGAGTATTGCTAGAACAGCACAGCTTCCCTGTTCCAGTTAACAGACACTACTGACTCAAGGACTATTCATATCTTCTGTATCAGCCTGTACTCCTTCAAAAGGGCTGGAGGTATCCATAAAATCCTCTATGGTAACAGGCACAGGGTCTGAGCTCAAGCCTGGCAGATCCTCAGTCATCTCCACATCCTGGATACTGCCTGAGTGATGGAAATGACTCCTCCTTTCTACCTCTGGCTTGGCTTCTGACCTTCCTTCAGGTCTGTACTCATGCTGTCTATCTTGCCAGTTCTCTCTCTCTTTTGCTTTCAGAGTACTGAACTTAAATGGAGCCAGCCCCTGCCCTTCTCTCCTGGGACAGAGGCTTGGCTCCAGCTCATTCAGGTAGTGAGCCTGATTACCCATACTGGGTAACCAGGGCTGAGCTTTCCTTAAAGGAACATGATTCCAGTTCCTATCGTAATAACCCCTACCGGGTTTTCTACTACTTTTACACCTGTGAAGCATATACTGTTGTGGAAGCTTACACTTCTGCCTTCCCTTTCCTGCTTCAAGATTTGAGGGATAGTCAGCCCACTCTAACTCCTTACTATTTACTTGGTCAGCTCTTATGACCAGGGACCAAGCTTTCCTTTTCCTAATCCCTGGGACAAAGTCAGACCCTTCTGTGGGTTTGTCACAACTTTTGTCCACTATAAAATATTATTATCACCTATTAATATGTAAACATAATAACATTAGAATAGCTTTACTGGGTCAGGCCTATAGACCATCAAGCCGAAGTAACCCATCCTCCCTGTGGCCAATCCAGGTCACTAGTACCTGGCAAAAACCCACAGAATAGTAACATTCCATGCTACCAATCCAAGGCAAGAAGTGGAATCCCCCATGTCTGTCTCAATAAGAGACTATGGACTTTTCTTCTCGGAAACTATCCAAACCTTTCTTAAAACCAGCTATGTTAACCACTCTTACCACAACCTCTGGCAATGTATTCCAGAGCTTATCTATTTTCTGAGTGAAAAATATTTCCTTCTATTGGTTTTAAAAATATCTCTCTGTCACTTCATTGAGTGTTCCCTAGTCCAGTGGTTCCCAACCCTGTCCTGGAGGAACACCAGGCCAATTGGGTTTTCAGGCTAGCCCTAATGAATATGCATGAAGCAAATTTGCATGCCTATCACTTCCATCATATGCAAATCTCTCTCATGCATATTCATTAGGGCTAGCCTGAAAACCCGATTGGCCTGGTGTTCCTCCAGGACAGGGTTGGGAATCACTGCCCTAGTCTTTGTAATTTTTAAAGGAGTAAAACATTGATCCACTTGTACCTATTCTATACCACTCAGGATTTTGTCGACTTCAATCTTATCTCGCCTCAGCCCTCTCTTTTCCAAGCTGAAGAGCCCTAACCTTTTTAGTATTTCCTCATACAAGATGAGTTGCATCCCCTTTATCATCTTAGTCGCTCTTCTTAGAATCCTTTCCAGCTCCGTTTTATCTTTCTTAAGATAAGGCGACCAGAATTGAACACATAAGGTAAGATTGCACCATAGAGCAATACAGAGGTATTATGACATGCTTGCATTGTCTATGCCTTGGGGGGGGGCACAGGGGCCATGGCCTCCCCAAAAATTGCCCATCCTGTAGGTCAGGGGGTATATGGGCTGACCGCTGTCCGCCGCCGACGTTGCTCGCCACTGTAACTGCAGGAAGGGAAGGGTCAGGCACATGCAGCCAATGTACACCGCCGGCCCATAAGCCTCACCCAACATCAATTCTGATGTCAGAGAGTAGGTCCGGGCCCGGGCCAGCCAATGGCATAGAAATATGAAAGCAGATAAATGCCATGTTTCAGCATAAAATGCCTGCCTCAGGGGGTCCATTGAAGTCAACTTTCAAATATTACTAGAATCAGTGATCTTGTAGCAAACATGTGCACGTCAATGACTGCACAAAATCTGGAAGCTGCATTCAATAGTTTGAAACTACTGTTCTTGCAAAGGCAGTTCCAAACTATTGAATGCACCTTCCAGATTTCATGCAGTCAGTCACGTGCACATATTTGCTATAAGTACACTAATTCTAGTGATATTTGAAAGTTGACTTAAACAGACTCCTGAGGCAGGCATTTTACAAAACCGTGAAAGCAGATTTTAGCATAGGCAATGCGCTGAATGCTCTGCGCTGCTCCCGACAATCATAGGAACTCTATGAGCATCGGGAGCAGCGCAGAACATTCAACGTACTGGCCTGTGCTTAAAACCACTTTTCCAGTTTTGCAAAAGTATAATAAAGAACATATTAAAAATTTTACTTAAGTAAACATAGAAAATATAATATTTTGGGAGTAAAATGTTAAAGTACTGTAACTATTGTTAACATTTTTATCCCAACTTTATTGCTCTACAATTGAATACACTTTGCTTTTTGCAAAATTTAAATTTTAAAATGACTGTCATTCCTGCAAGTGTGCTTGGGAGTCATTAATCCAGCACAGCTAAAAAGGTGTTCAACAACTGCACTGGCGGGAAGTAGTTTGCCCAGTCTGATAAAATGTTCCTACAAATCAGGCCAGGTTGCAATTACAGATGGTTTTTTTTGACTGGGTCTGCACATATTGATCAAGAGAATCTCTGCTTGAAACACATGACTTCTGTATAGCAAAGAATACTTTATCATCATCGCTGTCATCTTTTTATGCATTAGTAGTACAGTCTAATTCATCACTTGCATCTTCATCTTCATTATCATCATTTTGCTATCCAATTACAGAATAGGCTTTTCTATTCCAAGATGCTTTCAATACCTGAAGCACTTCTCCAGCTGTAAAATGTTTTCTCACTAGACCTTTTGCCTCTCTCCTTTTCACCTTATTCCCAGCCTCCTGTATTGTTCCCTTCCCATCTTTTTTACTTCATATGATGTATCTGTTTGCCATTTCCCTTCTGTGTCCAGTATCATCATTTAGTGTTGATGGTTTAGTCAGTGTATGCCCTCCCTTGTTTAATTATACCTTTGTAGAAAAATTGTTGTTATTTTTCTTTCTTTTTTTCTGTAAACTGCTTAGGCTTTATTAACACTGGAATTTGCACTACTACTCAAATTGTCCAAATAAAAACATCAACTCACATATAGTGGCAAAAAATGGGCCGCAGCTTTATTGTTATTAACAACAAATCTGAATAAAATCAACTTATCAACATTTTCCAATACCGTGTAGCTTAGTCAAAAAATTCTAGAGCTACTTGGTATTAAACTAGCTCCTCTTCCAAAATTCTCCCCCATACCCCAATTCCCTTTTGGCAAGACTCATGGTTCCGCAGAGTCCAGCCGCTACCCATGGCGGTGTCACACATGAGCAGTTAAACAAAATTAATCACCAAATCTGTTAAATAGCCACATGTTCCCCCAACGTATAATTTTTCCACCAATCAAACTGTGACCAACCCCACCCACCCTACCCCCCAAACCCTCCAACCAGCTAACCCCACAAAAAAAGGGGAGAAGAGAAGGGCGGGACAATTTTCCCCACCAACCCATCCTCCCCACACTCCCTCCAAACCCCTAATGATCAACTGCCCGCCAATTCTCTTCACAAAACCCTCCAGTCGCTAAACCCATTCCCCAGCCTATCCTAATCCACTCACCAACCTACCACCTATCCCTTCAGCTCTTCCTTCCACTCCCCCTCTCCTTACTTAACCTGCCTAACAATCCATTACCCACTCCCAACCCAACCTGCTAATATTTAATTAACCCTTTCCCCTCCTTCCCAAACAATCTTCACTGGCTCATCTAGTGTTATAAGCCGCTATACAAGAGCCAACAAGGATCGGAACCCAGAGCTCTTACAAAATTAAAATAATTACAGCTTCTGTTGTTAATTAGCAGCACGTACAAAATGTCGGTTTGCAAAATGGCAGGCATTACATGTGCAACTTGTACCTCTAAACTGTGAAACATCAAGGGGCATAGTTACTAATGTAGGTTATTGTTCAGACATATTATTTACTGTTAACTCTAGCTCTTAGTAATTAGGTTTCATTGCATAAAATGAGTCATGTGATTAAATAAAGCATAAGTAAGTTGCAAAATAACACATTAACACAATAACAATAACACATTAACACAATAACAAACCCGACGCCAGCGCCACACAAGCCAGCTCAAACGGGCCGGCGTGGGAGCCCTGCTCCGCCCCCCCGTTCCCGCAGGAGGACACCATATTTAAAAAAACAACAAACCCGACGCCAGCGCCACACAAGCCAGCTCGAACGGGCCGGCGTGGGAGCCCTGCTCCGCCCCCCCGTTCCCGCAGGAGGACACCATATTTAAAAAAACAACAAACCCGACGCCAGCGCCACACAAGCCAGCTCGAACGGGCTGGCGTGGGAGCCCTGCTCCGCCCCCCCGTTCCAGCAGGAGGACACCATATTTAATTCGACCCAGGGTCAACGGCGCACCGCCGTTCGGCGCGCCGACGAAGGCACACGACAAAGGCGCATGCGCCTTAGTGCGCGCCTTTGGGAAGCGACTGCAGGGACTACTGCCGAATACAGAAATTGCCAACACTACCAAACGTAGAGGTGAGTGAGAATAACCACCTAACACCACCAGGAAATCACACTAGACCACCAATACCAAAAACCCAAACAAACAATTACTAATTAACTCAACTACAAACAGGAACCCGACCAGCCTACATACCAAGGCCGTCCAAAGTTCCAGCAAATTCCACAACAATTTCTTTCAGCCACACACAGAATGGATACAAGCACACCCAAACTCATCCTTGCTATCCTACTACTATCCCTCTTCACAGACAAATGGAAAACAACCGGATACCACACACAGCCAATCCCAATCATTACAGTACCAAACAAATCGGTCCTACAAACCAGAAAAACCCAAACCCCTAGAACCTTGATCCTCTGTTCACCATCCAACCAAACAAGCATACCCACAATCTGGGGAAAAAGACATACAACAAAAGCCAAGATAAGCTTTCAAAAACCCCAGACAACACAAAAAATACTATCAAATATAGCTCCTACCCCCTGCCCACTCACAAAAATCACACAAATAGCATGTTCATACTTAAATATACGATCGGTAGGTCCAAAAACAGAACTAATCAAAGACTGGCTAATCAAAGAAGACTTAGGATGCCTCTTCCTCACTGAAACCTGGCTCACATCCGACAAAGACCCTCACATTATAGAAATCTGTCCCAAAGGATACAAAATTGAACTAGTATGCCGAGCAAACAGACGAGGAGGAGGGATTGCAATCATAGCAAAAAACAACTTCAACATCAAAGTCCTAGCCAAGCACTCCTCCCCCCATCTAGACCTTCTAGCCTGCCAACTTTCTGACACCACCCTAACAGGAAATCTAAACTGCCTTCTATGCTACATCACCCCAGGAAAATGGAACATAACTAAACATGAACTAGAAGAGTTCATCCTCCAGAACTCGCTTTCCTCTACAAACAATCTGATCCTTGGTGACTTAAACCTCCACCTAGAAGACCACTCCTCCAAACAAGTAGAAGATATTATATCATACCTCAATACCCTATCGTACCAGATCCTCAACCCGGAACCAACACATGAAAAAGGTCATCAACTCGATATCGCAGCATACTCATCCCCAAACATCAACACACAAAACATCCAAATCACCAATGGCGCCTGGCAACCCACCCTATGCTCGGACCACTATAAATACAACTTCACCATCAACTGGGAACATACCAAAAACAAACCCACTCCCCTCAAAACAAGCTACAAGACTAGACAGAAAATCGAACCAAACACATTCTGGAGCGCAGTGGACCCAGAAATAGATTCCAGCAACCCTAGTGAATTCATAAACACCTGGCGGTCTCTCAGCGAATCGACCTTGAACAAACTAGCACCACTAAGAGAAAAAAACAAAATACATAGACAATCAGATAAATGGTTTGACACCGAACTCCTACAACTAAAAAGGAAATGTAGACAACTAGAAAGGACATGGTCAAAACAGAAACAAGTTATTACCAAAATAGAATGGAAAATCCAACTCAAGCAATACAAAATCAAATTGAAGGAAAAACGCAAAGACTACTACTCTAACCTCATAGGCACCGACAAACCAGACACAAAAAAACTGTTCAACCTAGTAAGAAACCTCACCGACACTAAACCATGTCTAGCCACCCAGGAAAACCTAACACCTACAGCCTCTCAATTAGCAGACCACTTCAAAAATAAAATCATCTCAATTAGAACAACATTCAACAACTCACAATACAACACAGACAAGATCCTAACAAAACCCACAACAGCCGAAGCAATATCAGCAGACAGGTTCTGGACCGACTTCCCTAAAACCCAATGGACCGAATTGGACAGGCTATACAAAAAATATTGCAAATCAGCATGTGATCTGAATAACTGCCCACCATACCTACTAGCAACAGCTTCCACCAACTTCAAAGCTTGCTACACATTATGGCTGCAAACCACACTCAGGGAAGGCCAGTTCCCACCAGACCTCGGAGAAATTATAATCACGCCAATACTGAAAGATCCCAAAGGTCTAACAAACAGCCCATCAAACTACAGACCAATCGCTTCTATCCCAACATACGTCAAAATAATAGAAGGACTAGTCGCACAACAACTGTCCACGTACCTTGAATCCCACAATATCTTACACCCATCCCAATCCGGATTCAGAACCAACTACAGTACCGAAACTCTACTGGTATCTCTACTAGACATAGCTCGAAGTCACCTCAGCCAAGGAAACAAACTGCTAATCATCCAATTTGATTTATCAGCTGCATTCGATCTAGTGGACCACGACATACTCCTCCAAATATTAGACGCAATAGGAATTTCAGGTAAAGTTCATAACTGGTTCAAAGGCTTCCTCAAAAATAGAACATACAGAGTCAAATCTAAAGACATTCTATCTGAACCATGGTCCAATCCATGTGGAGTACCACAAGGCTCTCCCCTCTCTCCCACACTTTTCAACCTATTCATATCCTCCCTAGGCACCGTCCTAGACGCCCAAAATATTACTTCTCTCAGCTACGCGGACGACATTACCATCCTCCTTCCATTCGACATACATAACCCGATCTCCACAGAACACCTGAAAACTACATTGGAAACAGTGGATAAATGGATGATAGATCACAAGTTGAAGCTGAACTCTGACAAAACCAAATTCTTATTACTAGAGAAAGACAAAAAACCATCCCTAACAGAACTGGAAGTAAACTCAATCAAGTACCCTATACAGAACTCCCTCAAAATTCTTGGAATATACTTAGACAGATGCTGTACAATGCAAACACAAATCCAAAAAATCACCCAAAAAGCATTCTTCACAATGCGAAATTTAAGAAAAATCAGAAAATTCTTTAAAAAAGACCAATTCAGGATCATTGTCCAATCCATGGTACTAAGTATCGTCGACTATTGCAACAGCCTCTACTTACCCTGCCCGACCAACACAATAAAAAAACTACAGACCATCCAGAACACAGCCCTCAGACTCATATAATCACTCAGCAAATACGACCACATTACCAATGCATACCTAGAATCCCACTGGCTACCAATAAAAGCAAGAACACAATTCAAACTCTACTGTCTCATTTTCAAAGTAACCCATGGCACGGCACCCAGTTACCTAAATAACTGTTTTCATTACTACCACCCACCAAGAAAAAGGAGAACACAGAACCTCTTCACCTATCCACCACTCAACGGTACCTGTCGTAAGAAACTCTATGACAACCTCCTGGGGACACAGGCAGCCAAAATAGACTCTGACATCTCTAAATTACTGACCAAAACAACAGACATAAAAGAGTTCTGCAAAGAAATAAAAACACTACTGTTCAAAAAATATCTCCCATCACTCTAACCACCGCCCAATGAGTTCCCATTCAACGACTTCGGAATCACTCATCCATATTATCTCTTTGTCTGTGATCAAGAATGTACTGTAACTCTCCTACACTACACCCGACTTAACTGATCGAGTTGACATATATTACCTCTGCAAAATGCATTATCTTCTGCTATATGTACTATCTTCTGTAATAAGTAATATCTTCTGTGAAATTGTAATATCATAACTCTTCACTTTTCCTGTAACTTACTCCTATCCTGAAATGTAATTCTACTGGAATGTCCCAGATATTTTCTATATTGTAATCCGCCTAGAACCGCAAGGCACAGGCGGAATAGAAATCCGTAATGTAATGTAATGTAATATTTATTTTATTTTATCGTGTTTATACACCACTTCTAAGTGGTTTACATTCAGGTACTCAGGTATTTCTCCTTATCTGTCCCGGTGGGCTCACAATCTGATTAATGTACCTGGGGCAATGGAGTGTTAAATGACTTGTCCAGGGTCACAAGGAGCAGTGCTGGATTCGAATCTGCAACCTCAGGGTGCTTAGGCTGCAGCCCTAACCACTAGGCCACTCCTCCACATATTGATTAAATATGCCTCCAACTTGCATTTGTATGTTACACATACAAATTATTCCACAAATTGCCTGTGTAAGTTACATGTGTATGCCTGCCATTGTGCAAACCTATATATGTATGTTGCCCATATGTAACTTACACTTGTTAATTGCTAATTCAGACTTTGTAAAATTAACTGCTGCCACTTCACTAAACTAAACTAAACTAAGCCTTAAGTTTATATACCGCATCATCTCCACGAAAGTGGAGCTCGACACGGTTTACAAAGTTTAAAAATATAGGAAGAGAGAGGAGAAAGATTTACAAGAGCATGTGAATAGAGGAGGATGTGGACAGGGGAAAGAGATGTTAGAGAAAAGCCAGGTTTTCAGTTGTTTTCGGAAAAGTTGGAGGGAGCGCAGTGTCACAACCCTAGCCCTGAAGCCCGGCTTGTGCTAGGGAAGGCTGCGCCTATCCCTAAGCTTACCTTAAAAAGGGCTAACCAGAGTGACAAGCTGAGCTCAGACAAGCAGATAAGACCTGAGTTCCCATTAAACCTTCAGTTTACAGGGCCCTGGGGAGGGGAAGATGTGAGTGGGAATAGCCCGGTGCAGCAGGAGGTGCCTTTGAAAAAAGAACAGCCTAAGAGGCAGGCTCACAGTACAGCCAAGGCACAACTGCTGGACCCAATTAGGGCTAATCAGAAAGCCCAGCAGAAGCTACAGATTGTTCCTCCCCCTTGCAGGTTAGGGCGTGTCCAGCTCAGGGCTTTAGAGGCTCAGCTCAGGAGAAACAAGTCAGTCTACCCTGGGTCAGCCCAGGAAGGAGGCTCAAGGGACTGGGCTCCTGATCTCTCACAGAATCTGGATGTTGAGATAGCAGATGCGTCCCTGCTAGAACCCTGGAGACAAGCTTCAGTACCCACTAACAGTCCGAGTTACTTTAAAGTGAAACAGGGGTTATTATATAGATGTACTTCAGGTAAAAACTCTTACGATAACAAAGAACAACTAGTAATTCCCCGGGGTTTTAGGAGGATAGTCCTGCAGACAGCGCATGATCACCCGCTTTCAGGGCATAAAGGGACAGCAGCTACCGAGATTCAAATATCTCGGAGGTTCTTCTGGCCAGGAGTCTCTCAGGATGTTGCAGATTTCTGCAAGTCCTGTCCTACTTGCCAGAAGCTCTTGTTATCGAACCATCACAGAGCCCCTGGTGTAGCCCCATTGACATTGTACCTAAGGCTGATGGTACCCCCAGATTCTGTATCGATTTTCGTCAACTTAATGAGGTCTCTCAGTTTGACGCCTTCCCTATGCCCCGGGTGGATGACCTACTAGATCGGCTGGGGCAGGCCCAATTCCTCTCAATGTTAGATTTGACGAAGGGTTACTGGCAGATTCCCCTAGCTCCCAGTGCCAGGCCTAAAACTGCCTTTAGCATTCCCTATGGGTTGTACCAGTTTAAGCGAATGCCCTTTGGACTTCACGGGGCAGCTTTTTCTGTCAAAGAGGAATCACGGAAGTACTACGGGGGCACCATAGTTATGCGGAGGCCTACTTGGACGATATCGTAGTATTCTCTACTGACTGGACGCAGCACCTGAAGCACGTAAGGGCAGTTCTGGATTCCTTAAGGAAGGCCAAAAAGGTTTTACTATCAATCCCAAAAAGTGCTATCTGGGGCAGAAAGAGGTGAAGTACCTGGGGTACGTGGTAGGGAGAGGGCAGGTCAGGCCCCTCATTGATAAGGTGGGTTGTGTGAAGGAATATCCTTTACCTAACTCAAAAAAACAGTTGAGAGGCTTCCTAGGTCTGCTTGGTTATTACAGGCGGTTCATTCCAGCGTTCTCCACAAGGGCTACAGTTCTGACGGATATGCTAAAAAAGAACAGGCCCGACAAGCTTCAGTGGGAAGATGGGGGAAGAATCAACACAAGATCCTCAGGGCGGGATTGTGGGGCCAGTTTTTTGGCAAGCTATAAATTAGTGGATTCAGCTACTCCCCTCCCCCACCAACTATCTGTTAAGTTGGCTGGGAAAGGCCGGCTAAAACCCAGGCCTAGGCAGTACAAGCTAACTGTGTTTAAAAACCCATTGTGAAGCTCCAGTATAAAGACTATATAATTTTGGTGGCTTTAGCTTGCCCTTTGTGGACTGTGAATCCAACAGGGCAAGGCTATCATAGAGTCATTGTTGAACTAACCTGCAAGAAAGGTGTGGGCTGGAATTTTTGTAAGCCCAGATTTTTGTTTATATTTGAGTGCAAAGCCTGCACTATAGCTGTTCGCTATCACAGCAATAAAGTTGAACTAAAATACTTTTGCAAACCTTTATTGGACCTGACATTTATTTTGTTTTATATTGATAAGAACCGGCAGGATCTTCAATTTCTTTTGAAGACACGTCTAAGTCGGTCGTTACTGAACCCTGGTCGGTGGACATCCGGAAAACCCGGCACCGGCAGGTTCACACCAGGTTCCGCAGCGGGATAGTGAGATCATTCCAAAGGCCTGTGATTTTGGAGAGAAGGGATTTTCCCAGTTTGCCAGCGTGGAGGATGCCGTGTAGAGAGGGGAAGGATAGTTTATATCTGTGAGCGGATCTGGTGGTGGCAGGCGTCTGGACGAGGAAGGATAGAGGGATTAGGGGTGGAAGGATGCCGTGAATGATCTTGAAGGCCAGGCAGGAGCATTTGAAGTGAATTCTGGAAAGTACTGGGAGCCAGTGGAGATTGGTAAGTAGAGGGGAGACGTGATCAAATTTTCGTTTAGCAAAAATCAGCTTGGCTGCAGTATTCTGGATAAGTTGGAGTCTGCGAAGACTTTTTTTTGTTAGGCCTAAATAAATGGCGTTACAGTAATCGAGTTTGGATAGGATGATGGATTGTACAAGGACGGTGAAATGTTGTTGGTGAAAGTAGGATCTTACTTTCCTCCGCATGTGGAGGCTGAAAAAACATGATTTTGCCAGGGAATTCAGGTGATCGTTGAGGGAGAGGGAGGAATCGATAGTGATGCCGAGGACCTTGCTTGAGAATTCAAGGTGCAGAGCAGGGCCTGTGGGCAATGTGAGGAGGATGGGCAGGTGTAATAATTTTGGGCCGAGCCAGAGTAATTTTGTTTTAGATTCATTTAATTTCATCTGTACAGAGAGGGACCAGGCGTGAAGTCTCATTATGCATGAAGTGATATTCTCTTGGAGGTTTGTGAGGTTCTGGTCAGTTTTGAGGAGGATAAGTATGTCGTCTGCGTATGTGTATATTGTTTCAAGGGGGGTTAATTTGAGGAGCTTCAGGGAGGTCATGTACATGTTGAAGAGAATAGGGGATAGGGGGAAGCCCTGTGGGACACCACAGGATGGTGACCACGGAGCGGATTTGGAGCCGTTTGTGTTGACAATGTAGGAACGCGCGTGAAGGAAGTTTGAGAACCACTTTAGGACAAAGGGGTCTATTCCTATCTCAGAAAGTTGGTAGATTAATATGTCATGGTGCATGACGTCGAAAGCCGCGGAGAGATCGAACTGTAGAAGAACAGCAAATTTGTTTCGAGCATGTAATTGTTGCACCTTTGAAATTAAGGAGACTAGGAGGGACTCGGTGCTGAAATTGGGTCTAAATCCGTATTGGTAAATGCAGGTAAATGCATGTCCAGTTACATCAGATTTATGGCTGGTACAACAACACACCTAAATGTAAAAGTTAGTGCAGGGCTGGACAACCTTGGTCCTTGAGGGCCAAAACCCACTCAGGTTTTCCAGATTCCCCTAATGAATAGGCATATGATCTGTTTGTATATAATGGAGGAGGAACATGCAAGTAGATCTCATGCATATTCATTGGGGACATCCTGAAAACCCGACTGGGTTGTGGCCCTTGAGGGCTTGAGATAGTGGTAAAGCCTAAAACAAAGTAAAAGAGCCTAAAATAGCACAAATTTAGTGGTAAAATGTAGGGCATGCTGATGCTGGGTTATGCTAGTATTCTATAACATAATCCAGGTACCTATGTGTCATTATAGAATATGATCTCACTGTACAGTATTGGAGCACCCAAAAGGAGGTGCCTCACTAACAGAATTGCCACCACTGTAATTTATGTACAATGATTTTGTCATAATTTTTAGCCTCTATGTTAATTAAATTTATTGGCCTATCATTGTGAACACTGAAAGGGAATTTTTTAGGTTTCTATAGTACTAATAGCTTCAGGAAAGGAACCTGAGGATGCAAAGATTGAATGTAATTCTTTTACGTTTACCATCAAAGAGTCTTGAAATGCCTTATAGTGCTCAAAGGTAAATCCATCCTGTCCAGGGGATTTACAAAGTTTTAAGTCTATGAAAACAGCTTTGATGTCTTATTTAGTAATCTCCTCCTCTCATTGTTCTTTTCCATACTGTACCAGGGAGGGTTTTTTTTTTTTTTTGTAATTACAGAGAAATCATAACATAGCTGCAATTTCTTTTGCCGTCTCAGAATGATTTATTGCAGCTCATGCAAACTGCTTTAAGCGTTCCCTGAAGGGGAGTTACTGTGCTGCTTTTAATGCAATCCCCCTCCCACCCCCAACGCACATTTTTTTTTTTTCCTGTTACATGTTTTGTTTGTCTGTCTTGGATAAATTATAAGTAGTAGTAAGGAGCTACTATGTGTGGGAGAGATCAGATCAGGGACCTTGATTAGGAAAATTTGGTGGGGATGCTGGTTGGGGGGTAACAAGTCATACCACCATGTTAGTTCTCCTTCTTTTTCACTTTGGTTCAGCATCGCTCTACATGGTAAATAGCTTGAGTGCTCCCACGCTATCTGCCAATGAATATAACTCGGTGGTCATGTCGTAAGGGTCCGATTCTATATAGTCCACCTAATAAATCAATACCAAATAGAAAAGCTTAGGTAGCACTAAATTTGATTCTATAAAAGTTAGACGCACTGTATAGAATCCCATGCAGTGCCTCCTAAGCAGGCTTAAGTAAAGCAAGGCGCCCTAACTTTAGTTTATGCCAGGATTTTCTACACCTAAATACCTGCCCCTAATTTAGGCACCTAATGATACCTAATTCACAAAGAGACACTGCTACTACTACTACTTATTACTTATATAGCGCTGAAAAGCGTACGCAGCACTATAGATTTAGACATTTATAGACAGTCCCTGCTCGGAAGTGCTTACAATCTAACTTGGACAGATAGACATGATATATAGGGCTGGGGATGTAGAATCCAAGGTGAGAAGAGGTGGGCTTTTAACTAGGCCTTGAACACTACCAGAGATGGAGCCCGCCATAGGGATTCGGGCAGCTTGTTCCAAGCATAGGATGCATCAAAGCAGAAGGGACAGAGTCTGGAGTTGGCAGTTGAAGAGAAGGGCACAGATAGGAGGGGCAAAGCTCACAGGGAGGGGGGGAAGGACACAGGGGGAGATAAGTGAAGAGAAATAGTGAGGGGTAGCTGAGTGAGTGCATTTGTAGGTCAGCAAGAAGAGTTTGAATTGTAGTGTGAAATAGATGGGAAGCCAATGAAGTGAATTTAAGAGAGGTGTAATATGAGTATAGCGACTCTCCCGGAATATAATTAATACAGCCAAATCCTTGACAGATTGGAGGGAAGCAAAATAGCTAAGTGGAAGGCTTGAGAGTAGCGGGTTACAGTAATCTAAGTGTGAGGTGATAAGGATGTGGATAATTGTTTTGTTAGTGTGCTAAGAGAAGAAGGGTCAGATTTTGGTAATATTATAGAGGAAGAAGACGTTGTAATATTATAAAGGAAGAAGATGTTGTGTCTGGGTGGTGAAGGAGAGAGAGGAATCAAAGATGACCCCAAGATTATGAGCAGACAAAACAGGAAGGATGAGAGTGTTGACCACAGAGACTGAGAATGAGGGAAGCGGAGTGTTGGGTTTAGGCAGGAAGATGAGCAGCTCTGTTTTAGCCATATTCAATTTTAGATGGCAGCAAGACGTCCAGGTGGCAATGTTAGAACAAGCAGGCTGAGACTCTGGTTTGGGTTTCAATAGAGATATTTGGTGCAGAGAGGTAGATCTGGGAGTCGTCAGCATAGAGGTGATACTGGAAGCCATGGAAGGAGATCAGCATTCCAAGTGAGCAAGTGTAGATTGAGAAAAGGAGCGGTCCCAGGAAAGAGCCTTGAGGTACACCAATTGATAGTGGGGAGGCTGTGGAGTATGAACCACCATTGCATACACTGAAGATTCGATGGGAGAGATAATAAGAAAACCAGGAGAGGGCAGAACTCTGGAATTCCAACAAGGACAGTGTATTAAGGAGTAGATGATGATCAACAGTATCAAAGGAGGCAGACAGATCGAGAAGGATGAGGATAGAGGCCTTTGGATCTGGCCAAGAACAGGTCTTTGGAAACTTTAGTAAGGAAAGTTTCCGTGGAATGCAGTGGGCGAAAGCCTGACTGAAGTGGATCCAGAATAGCATGGAATGAGAGGAAATCCAGGCAACGGAGGTGAACAGGCACCAACTCAAATACACACCCACTCTCCGCCCTTAATCATGTTCACTTTTAAGTATGTGCTTTGGACTAGGCACCTACGTTTTATAGAATTGTATTTTTCAAGTTAAGCACCTAACTTTCAATTAAGCCAATTGTCGGCACTGATTAAGCCTATTAATTCACTCTTAATCCACTCACATTGACTCACAGGAGGGAAAGACTTCAGTGGCTGAATCAGCTTATAGGAAGAATTGCTGACAATTGACACGTCCTTAGTCTAAAATATTATTCTCTCATTCAGTTTAATGGTGAGACTCCCTATCATTTCTTCCTTCTTTACATTCTCAAATGTTATAGAGTTCAATGACTCATTTCAAATACAATGTCCGCAATATTGTATATTATTTAGTCCAAAAGGTTTTCAATGCTGTAAATGTAGTGCAAATGTTTCTAAACGCTTATCATTGAAATTGTTATCTGCCGAACTGAGCCACTTATTCCTTTCCAAATAATTCCTAATACTCCATTTTGTTTTGGCTGCCATGGAAAGAAGTAACAGAATAAACAGTCCCTGTTTGTTAAAGAGTTATATAGCGCTTATAAGTGCTCAGAAAAAAAAAAAAAGTGTTTTAAAGAGACCAGACTTTAGGTACCAGCTCCAGCTGTCTATTTCTCTTCTTTTTTTCAATCACAACACTTTTTGTAGCTTTGTATTATATTAGCAAAACATCAGCTGTTGCAAAAAAAATAAAATAAAAATCATCAAGATTAAAAAAAATAAACTTATCTTATGCTGGAGCTGGGCAGCCGTGCGGGTTTTGCCACGTTTGGCCACAAGGCTGCTGCAGAAAACCCGACGTAGATTTTGCATGCACTGAAGAGCACAAGTTTACAGCGAGACCAGCGCACGCAAAATCTACGTGGGGTTTTCTGAAGCAACCTTGTCGCAAAACGCGTCAAAACCCGCACAGCTGCCTGGCTCCAGCATTAAGATGTTTCTTTTTTAAAATCTTGATAAATGTTTTTTCAACAGCTGACATTTTGCTTTTTAATATGAAGTGCTGTGATTGAAAAAAAGAAGAGAAATAGACACCTGGAGCTGGTGCCTAAAATCTGGTATCTTTAAAACACTTTTTTATTCTGAGCACTTATGAAGATGATACAATCACGTATATAACCCTTTGACAATCAGGGACTGTTTATTCTGTTACTTAGGGGTCCTTTTACTAAGGCATGCCAGCTGATTTAGCGTGCCCTAAATGCTAACGCGTCCATTATATTCTACGGACGCGTTAGCGTTTAGCGTGCGCTAAATCAGCTAGTGTGCCTTAGGGCTCCTTTTACTAAGGTATGTTAGGGCCTTAATGCGCGGAATAGCGTGCGCTAGACCTTAACGCCAGCATTGAGCTGGCATTATTCTAGAAGCATACCGCGCAGTTTAGCGTGTGGTAATTTTCATGCGTGCGCTGAAAACGCTAGCGCACCTTAGTAAAAGGAGCCCTTAGTAAAAGAGGGTGTTAGTATCAAGTTTTCCTTGGTGATTATTTATTAATTCACTTCTCGAGTGAGCGTTGGTTACTCCATTGGCGACTTTTCACAGTAGTTTGTGACTCTTGGCGTGATACCTACGTTATCTTTCCAGTTTTTTTTGTGACATTTTTCTCTTTTCTTTTTTATCACGGATTCCTGATGAAGGTTGTCCGAAACACGGACCGTGTTGGGTCCCTCGCTTGGTAAAAGGTTTTTAGATATGATTTATTTGTCACAATAAAATTTGCCTGCATCGTGTACAAGCCTGCAGTTTTGGTTTGTTTGCTTCTGGTTGGTTTTTTACTGCAGACAAAGTTGGACCCCTTGTCTTCTTTGGTTTTGGTACTCCATGGGAAGAGACAGCTATTTTGTTGATCTACTTCTTCCTGTCCATTATTACAGTAAGTGCAGCAAGCCTTCTCTCTGTACAATGCTTCTATTAAAAGCATCATATTTCCAATAGAGTTTGCTTTCAATTGCTGTTTTATTTAACTCACATAACAGATTGCTGAATCACTGCAAATATAATTTCAATACAGCTGTATGACATTTTAAATTAAAAAGTAATTTCTGAATGTTATAAAGAAGCAACAACCCATTTAATGATCCCAAAATTAATACTTCTTCAGTATCTTTGGTATAGTGAAGACTGTTTAAATGATTTTAAAATGTAATGATTTTTTTCCTCTGTTGAGTAGAACAGTGGCGTGAGATGTAGAATATTGATTATAGTTTAATCATCCATTTAATTTAAACAGTGTAGATGGAAGTGGCAATAGCTATCTAGTCTTGTGATCAGCTATCATTTTAAACTCTTGCATTAATCTTACTTGTTCTGATCTACCTTCTTTAGTACTGAGTAATAATCAAAGAAGAATAGATAAAAGGAGTAGGGGAAGAAGAAAGGGATTTTGAATTTACCTCATAACTTTTTCACTTGCAGTTTAAGGTGTGTTATATTCAGATAAATTAAAGTTTTGTTTTTTGTTTTTTTTTTGGGGGGGAGGGGGTCACCAAAAGGCTGAGGGGCTCATAATTGAGAGAAAAATGTCCAAAAACTGGCCTAAGTCAGCACTTGGACAATCATAAACGAAAGACGTCCAAGTGTCGATAATCAAAACGGGTTTTGGACGTATTTCTAAACGACCTAGTCCTTCATAGTGTCGCTGAATGACCATCGCTAAACGGGGCAGTTCAGGAGGAGTGTAGAGGGTGGGAGTTGGGCGGGACATGGGCCAGCTTAGACTTAGTCGTACAGCATGTATAACTGAAAGTTATACAGCCAAGGATCGACGGAACTTGGACGTTGTGACTTAGATCATTTAAAACATGGTCTAAGTCACAAAAACCCACCTAAAGTCACCAAATAAGCACTGCAAACACATAGTACAGACCCCCACACACTACCCCATTGATCACCAACCCCCCCCCAATAAAAATCGTAATCACACCTTTAAAATTCAGCCTCCAGCCTATCATCATCTGGCAGCCTGGCATAGGAAAGCCTAGTTGTCCAGCACAGAGGCGACTTAAGCCATCTTGGGGGTGGGTTAGGGACTCATGGAGAGGAGGACCCATGCCCATAAGCCCCTGTAATCACTGCATTGATACTTAAACATGTGCACTCCTCTATACATCTCCATAACCCTTTTTTACTGGCATATAAGTGGCTCCTGCAGCCATAAGGGCTATTGGGGTGGTAGATAAGTGGGTCTAGGGGATTTTGGAGGTGGTTTGGGGGGCTCACCATGACCTATAAGGGAGCTGTGGTGAAGAGAAGACATGGCACCCTTTTTGTGAAGTTCACAGCAGTGCCCTGTAATGTACCCCACTATTTAGGTGCCATATCTGGGTGTTTGGTCCATCACTTTGCAGACCCCTCCACGTCCAACAGGGCTTGTTTTAGGCGTTTTTGGCTTGGATGAAAACTTTGATGAAAATGTGGTATAAAGATAGACGATTTAGCAGCTTGGATGATCAGATCAGCAGGATGTATAGTTAGATGATTTTCAAAACAAAAAAAATTATGGACTCTGTTTTTTTACTTTGGACGACTTGTGGCTTAGACGAAAACGGACTTAGACGTTCCTTTTGATTATGCCCCTCTTACAGTTTTAGGGCCCCTTTTATCAAATGTGGTAGAGCTTTTTACCGTGGGCCGGCAAGGTAAATGCTCTGCTGCTCATTCAATTCCTGTCAGCATCAGGGAATTTTCCTCGCTGACCCACGGTAAAAAGTTCTACCTCAGTTTGATAAAAGGGCCCTTAGTTTGTACTTATAACCCCTTTCTACAGATATAGCTCCTATTACCGTACTCTTATTGTGAACATTTTTTTAAAAGAAATTGTCCTAGAGTTATTAAAACAAGCTGCAGTTCACCATTTATTAAAAAAAAAAAAAAAAACTAAACTCGATTCTTCTGTTGTAGATAATTTTAGACTAATTTCTTCACTGCTTTTTTTGTCAGAGTTTTAGAAATGCTGGTTTTAGAGCAGTTATAAGATTTTATAGATGAGAGAGGGTTTCTTGACTAATTTCAGTTTGATTTTAGAGTTAAACACAGTACTGAAATTCTTTTAATTTCTGTATTGGATTCAATTTGTATGGGCTTTGATCACAGGATGGAGTTTTTGATGGTTATGTTTGACATAAATGTTGCCTTTTATATGATAATTCATGATCTATTATTACTGAGGTTACATGCTTTAGAAATTTCTGGACAAGTTATAAAATGGTTCACTTCATTTTTACAAGGTCATCAATTTCAGGTTAAATTAGGTTCTGAATCTTCATTATGGTCTTCTATACACAAAGGAATTCCCCAAGGCTCATCACTTTCTATACTGCTCCATTGTGTAAGGTTTAAGGTTGTCTTGGAGTTAATTATCCCTTCTATACCAATGACATTCCATTTTATTTTCCAATTAAAGCTTCATTTTCAGATGCATCTGCTTTTTTTGCGACTTTGTTTATAATGCAACCTTGCTTGTCAGCTAAATTGAAGTTGAACACAGCTAAGGCATAGGTTTTTATTTTTATTTTAACAGGCTCTGATTTACAACACAATCCAAATTTCTTATCTTTGAAGGCATAAAAATTTCTGTTGAAAACGATGAAATATTTAGGAGTATTATTTGATATAACTTTGCCAATGAAACCACATCTTGAAGAAGTTGTTTGACTTGATTTTTTTTTTTCAAGTTGGAATCTCTTAGAATTTTTTGAATCAAAAAATTTTTTGAAACAGTAATACAAGTGTTACACCCCTTTCCCTCTCCCCAACCCCATAGAATGTCTACTACAGAGCAGGAGGCAATAGATTCTTTGGGGAGTCACTGAGTATGTGCTTGCGGATAGCAGAACATTGTGGAAGAAGTTGGAGGCCCATTGCCTGAGTGGGAGGGGAACAGTGTAAAAGAGAAATGAGGAGTAATACAGTATCAAGGCTTTTGGTTATCCTGATTCTTCTGCCAGAGCCATAGTACTGAGGGAGACTCCTAAGGTACTGACTGAATGTGGAGGGAAAGTCTGAGAGGGTTTACCAGAAGAGCAGACAACAAGGAGGAGAGAAAGTGGAACCTGGAGTTTCACTGAGAGAAGATATATAAAGACTTTACTTTCCAAGGCATCATCAGGAGAAAAAAGAGCGTGTGGAGACCTATCTCAATAGGGAAAACCATGAGTGAAAAGACCTTGCTTCTTGCAGAGCCTATGAGGAATATTTCAGTTTGGCAGGAAAGATAGAGTGGTCCAGGACTGAGGAAAGAGGGTGGGACCCTGGAATGGCTCACAGCATGTATTAAGGAATTGTATGAAGAGACTGGGGAACATAATAGAAGTGTTTCTGAAGTGACTTTATCATAAACAGCTTGTAAAACCAGTTTTAGTATGCACTCCAGAATAAATTGTAAATAGTTTATGCTTTTAGGACCTGATTCTGTGTAGGATGCCTGGTTTCAGCAGCCGCCTAAGTGGTTCATGAGAATCGCAAACAGGCGTCCTATACAGAATCGCATCTGTCCTAACAGACAGATGTCTATTCCCTGCCTAACCACCCTAATTCTCTAAACAACGTCCATGTCACAGGCGCCATTTAGAGAATTGCATTGCCACTGAGCTAGTTGAAGCAAGAGAAGCTCCCTGTCGCAATAAGCTGAGCAGTAGCGGTAGGGAAACCACAAACCCCACCACAAGTTGGCCGGCAGAAGGGATGCCCAATCCCTCCTGCCGCAAACCTCAAAACAATCCCTTGCAAGAGGGATGCCCACTCTCTCCTGCTGACCCCCCCCCCCCTTCCAACAATCCCATCAGGAGGGATTAAGAATTGGTTATCAGAGAGAAAACAAAGGGTAGGTTTAAATGGTCATTTTTCTCAATGGAGGAGGGTAAATAGTGGTGTGCCACAGGGATCTGTACTGGGAGCGGTGCTATTTAACTTATTTATAAATGATCTGGAAATTGGAACGATGACTGTGATGGTTAAATTTAAAGATGATATTAAGCTGTTCAAAGTTGTTAAAACACATGTGGACTGTGAAAAAACTGCAGGAAGATCTAAGGAAATCGGAAGACTAGGTACAAAATGGCAGATGAAATTTAATGTGGACAAATGCAAAGTGATAACAAACAGGGAGGAATTGAGGGAAGCATAGTTCAAAAATATCACTCTAAAACAAAAGCACCACACAAGCCAAGAAAGCTAGCTTATTACTTAAGCTAAAGAAAAGCTTCAGACAAACGAAGAGGTATACCCACACTCTTCCACCAAAGCATCAGAGGCAAAAAAAACTTTTGCAGAAGTTTAAAGTTAGCAGGTGGGAGCAAAAAATAGCTGTAAATGATTAATGGTAAAAACCACTGAACACAAGCAGGCCAGGCTGACGATCGTTTCGTGGCCGGTAACCACTGCTTCAGGGTCTTAGTGCCAAATCCAGGCTATCAGTACGCAGATCCTAACTGCTGCTGCTCTCCAGAGAGAATGAGAGCCAGAAGGCCTTCAGCATGCGCAGATGCTCAAGGCCCAGCCCAAGCAAGAGTTGGGATCTTCGTTCACTGGCACCAGCATGTCCTGTGGGTTGGTGCTGCGTGCTGGTGCCAGATGGGGTAAGGGGCTTGTTTGGGCGGGCGGGGGATGCTGCTTCTAGCATGGAGGTGCGATGCCGGTTCTCAGGGGGGGGGGGGCGTTTGCAGGCAGGAGCGATGCCGGTTTGAATGGGGGGAGCGATGCCGGTTTGAGCGGGGTGGGGGAGGGGTTTGGAGCAGCACAGGTGGCCTTGTGGGGGGGAGGTGGAACCAATCAAGTGAGTTTCCCTTACTTCCCATGGGGATACTCGCTTTGATATACAAGCAATTTGGTTTACGAGCATGCTTCTGGAACGAATTATGCTCGTAAACCAAGGTGCCACTTAGTTCAATTAACTGGTCTGCAGAACCGTCTAGATATAGACAGTATATAAATGTTAAAAATAAATAATAAAGAGGTATTCAAAAATTCCTATTTACTTATGTGTGTACAATCTACATGTGGGAATGCTACCATTTATACATACTGATGCCATACAAGGCTTTAAAACTGACATCCAAAGAGTGTTCTATCAACCTATGAGATGCTTTACTATGAACTGAGACTTACTACTGTAAAAACCAAATAAAACATGGATTTTATTGTGTGTCTAGCTACTTTACCAACTTTTCTTGTGTGCGTCTGTTATCAGCTTTTAGACATTTATTTCACTCATTCAGTTTCTGTTATATTAAACTTCTGTTATGTTTCTCATTTATTCTCAATTACTCAATTGTAATTACAACTCATTCCATTTTGGAGCATCCTAAGTCCAGTTGCATGTACACTCTGTCTAGAATTTGCTTCTGTTATTACAGCTATTAGAGATTTTAACATCAGCTATCCCTAGGTGCGGACATGACTCACCAGTTTCATAAACTAGCTTGGTTTTAACTCAAACTTCCTCTCAGGAGACTGACAGACTACTTGTTAGCATTTCAAAGCCAATTTTCTTTTTTTTTTTTCTATCCAAATTTCATTCGACTGACAACTTCTTTAAACTGAGATAACTTTTTCTCAACTCATATTTTTTTTATTCCCTTGGTAACAGGATATTATGGCAAAGTAGTGCAGTTGATGTGTTAGTCCACTTCAAAGTTAATACATAGAAATAAGATCAGAAATAAAACAAAAGACAGGAAAATAAGGTGATCTAATTTTTATTCAACTTAACACACTGTTTGACAAGCTTTCTTCAGGTTGCAGCTGGCCAATCCTCCGATTATCGGCACTTGGACGACCTGTCTTTTTGATCGTCCAAGTGCTGATTTAGGCGGGTTTTCAGACGTATTTCCATTTCGATTATGCACCTCATAGAATACAGTGAAAGCATGCCAGTTAGTCTACCATAGTAATCAAATTATCTCAAGGTTTTCAAGGATGTTATTATCTATAATAGAGAAACAAAAATGTTAAAAAATTATTCATGACAAGATTTTACAATACATTGGCAAAAACATCATCAGATGAAACCATTTTTCTAAAACATAATGCTTTATAGATTTTTTTTTAAAAATAAACTTTCCTAATTCCAAATTGTTTTGTTTTCTTCATTTGATTTTACTCATGGATCTCTTTTTTTGTTTTTTATTTTGATCTGTTTCAGTTTTTGTATGAGAATATCTTTAAAATTAAGTATGAAATCATTATAGTTTAATAACCTAATATTGGACCAGGGTTCCATGGGTCACACCCATCAAGTTTTTAATTAATATGTATGAGATAGATTTACACACAATGAAAGCAGTGCATGCAAACTTATCATTATTATTATTATAAATACAGTATTTCAAATTTGCTAAAACATAATTAATGCACTAGGCAGATCTAAGCTGCTTATCACTAATAATAAAACCCTAAGCGCACATGCACATTCCTACCTGCGTAATCTGTGATCCATAGCTCCGTGGCTCCACATGCGCAGTAGAAGGAGTCGACTCCTCCCTCCAGCCCTCACTCCGTCTAACAGAACGGCCCCACTCTCGTGGCCCCCCAGGTACTGTTCTCCGGCCCACGGTCTGGCTGGCTCCCTTACAGTCCCTGACCGAAGTTATTTTTAAGTTCAAAGCCGCTGCAGCGACTCCTCTCACAGCCGCACCTGTGTCGGAAGCCTCTCTGATGTCACATTAGAGAGAAGGCTTCCGACACAGGCGGGGATCATGAGAGGAGCCACCGCAGCAGCTTTAAACTTAAAAATAACTCTGGCAAGGGACTAAGGAGCCGGCCATAAACAACCAGCTACTGGGAAGGGACAGGGGGGGGGGGAATGCTGCTGCTGCTGCTGCACAGAGATGTGGAGGGGAAGGGAAATACCACTGCTGCTGCACAGGGAAGTGGAGGGGGAGGGAAATACCACTGCTGCTGCTGCTGCACAGGAAAGTAGATGGGGAGGGAATGCTGCTGCTGCACAGGGAAGTGGGTTGGGGGGGGAGGGAATTGCTGTTACACATGGAAATGAAAGGGGAGGGAATGCTGCCGCAGTTGCTGCACAAGGAAGTGGGTGGAGGGAAATACCGTTGCACTACTGCTGCACAGGGAATGGAGGGGGAGGGAAATACCATTGCTGCTGCTGCACAGAGAAGTGGAGGGGGAGGGAATACTGCTGCTGCACAGGGAAGTGGGGTGGGGGAAGGAAAATGCTGCTGAACAGGGAAATGGAGGGAGAGGGAATGCTGCTGCTGCTGCTGTGGCTGCTGCACAGGAAAGTGGGGGGGGGAGGGAAATACCACTGCTACTGCTGCAGCACAGGGAAGTGGAGGGGAGGAAATGCTGCTGCTACACAGGGAAGTGAGGTGGGAGGAGGGAAATGCTGCTGCACAGGGAAATGGAGGGGGAGGGAAATGCTGCTGCTGCACAGGGGGGCAGGGAGAGAGACAGAAAGAAAGACAGACAGCAGGATGGAGAGAGAAAGAAAGAAAGATAGACAGCAGGAGGGAGCCAGACAGAAAGAAAGGAAGAAAGGCACAGGGGCAGGAAGAGAGACAGAAAGACAGACAGACAAAGGGGGCCAGGGAGAGAGACAGACAGAAAGAAAGACGGACAGCAGGAGGGAGAGAGACAGGAGAAAGAGACAGGGGCAGGGAGAGAGACAGAAAGAAAGAAAGACAGACAGACATATATTCTAGCACCCGTTAATGTAACAGGCTTAAAGCCTAGTAGTCTAAATAAAGAGTTAAATGAAGTGAGAAAAGAACACCAATGTGTAGATAGGGAAGTAGAATATCAATCATTCAGTATACAAAGTGGAGTAAGACAGGAGATTTGAGATAATGCTAAGAACTGTAGGTGAGAAGGCTTGAGTAAATAGCCATGTCTTGAGAGCTACCTTAAATGTCTTAAAATAGGGAATCTTACTGATAAAGGAGGAAGAGATTCCAAGTATGTAAAGAAGAATGTTTGATGACAAGTGGACTCAAGATGTACTTGTTGTAGTCCAGGTTGGATTAAGCAAAAACTCATTTGAGGAGTGGAGGAGATGAACTCTACTGTAAGGGATGAGGAGACGAGCAAGATAATCGATAAGCTTTGTAAGTCATCAGGAGAATTGTATAATCAGGAGCCAATGATGAGATTTTAGAAGACTGGTCACTCTGTCATACTTACCAGTTTTACGAAGAAGTCTAATGGCCACATTTTGGAGAGATTGTGGTCTTTTTATAGTGTGGTCTGGGAGCCCATACTGGCTTGGTATGCTTCAAGGACTGAGTTGAGAACCCCTGGATTAGACTAAGGAGGGGAGTTATCAGTGTGGATTTCTATTAAAGATATCTGTTAAATCCAGTTATTAGTAACTAGGTCTCATTGCACAAAATGGGACCTCTGCTAAAATAGCATACACTAGTGGCAAAATAACACATCTCAATGGTATCCCACGTTGATAACTATGTCCCTAACAGACTAGATGATATAATACATACCGTATTTTCGCGGATATAACGCACACCTGTGTAAAACGCGCACAGGGGTATAGCGCGCAGAAATCACGATGATATGTACCAAAACTTTTCTATACCGCGCTCAGGCATATAACGCGCATGATGCCCGACGCTCCTTTCGCCCGCCCTGACTTTCCGTGCGCTGTCCCGACTCTCCTTTCACCCCCCCTGACTTCCGTTTCCGTGCACTGTCCCCCCTTTAAGTCCTGTCCCCCCTTGAAGGTCTGTCCCCATCCTGAAAGCCTGATGCCCCCCCCGACGTCCGATACATCCCCCCCCCCGGCAGCACCACTCGCACCCTCACCCCGAAGGACCGCCGACTCCCCAACAATATCGGGCCAGGAGGGAGCCCAAACCCTCCTGGCCACGGCGACCCCCTAACCCCACCCCGCACTACATTACGGGCAGGAGGGATCCCAGGCCCTCCTGCCCTCGACGCAAACCCCCTCCCCCCAACGACCGCCCCCCCCAAGAACCTCCGCCCGTCCCCCAGCCGACCCGCAACCCCCCTGGCCGACCCCCACGACACCCCCACCCGCCTTCCCCGTACCTTTGTGTAGTTGGGCCAGAAGGGAGCCCAAACCCTCCTGGCCACGGCGACCCCCTAACCCCACCCCGCACTACATTACGGGCAGGAGGGATCCCAGGCCCTCCTGCCCTCGACGCAAAACCCCCCCCCCCCCAACGACCGCCCCCCCCCAAGAACCTCCGCCCGTCCCACAGCCGACCCGCGACCCCCCTGGCCGACCCCCACGACCCCCCCACTCCCCTTCCCCGTACCTTTGGAAGTTGGCCGGACAGACGGGAGCCAAACCCGCCTGTCCGGCAGGCAGCCAACGAAGGAATGAGGCCGGATTGGCCCATCCGTCCTAAAGCTCCGCCTACTGGTGGGGCCTAAGGTGCGTGGGCCAATCAGAATAGGCCCTGGAGCCTTAGGTCCCACCTGGGGGCGCGGCCTGAGGCACATGGGCCAAACCCGACCATGTGTCTCAGGCCGCGCCCCCAGGTGGGACCTAAGGCTCCAGGGCCTATTCTGATTGGCCCACGCGCCTTAGGCCCCACCAGTAGGCGGAGCTTTAGGATGGATGGGCCAATCCGGCCTCATTCCTTCGTTGGCTGCCTGCCGGACAGGCGGGTTTGGCTCCCGTCTGTCCGGCCAACTTCCAAAGGTACGGGGAAGGGGGGTGGGGGGGTCGTGGGGGTCGGCCAGGGGGGTCGCGGGTCGGCTGGGGGGGCGGTCGGAGGTTCTTGGGGGGGGGGCGGTCGTTGGAGGGAGGGGGGTTTGCGTCGAGGGCAGGAGGGCCTGGGATCCCTCCTGCCCGTAATGTAGTGCGGGGTGGGGTTAGGGGGTCGCCGTGGCCAGGAGGGTTTGGGCTCCCTTCTGGCCCAACTACACAAAGGTACGGGGAAGGCGGGTGGGGGTGTCGTGGGGGTCGGCCAGGGGGGTCGCGGGTCGGCTGGGGCACGGGCGGAGGTTCTTGGGGGGGGGCGGTCGTTGGGGGGAGGGGGTTTGCGTCGAGGGCAGGAGGGCCTGGGATCCCTCCTGCCCGTAATGTAGTGCGGGGTGGGGGTAGGGGGTCGCCATGGCCAGGAGGGTTTGGGCTCCCTCCTGGCCCGATATTGTCGGGAAGTCGGCGGTCCTTCGGGGGGGGGGGGATGTATCGGACGTCGGGGAGTCGGCCGGGCAAGAGGGCTTGGGCTCCCTCTTGCTCCGATCGTGGATGCGGGTGCGGGTGGGAGCGCGTGCGAGCGGTCGTTCGGGGTGGGGGTGCGAGCGGTCCTGCTGGGGGGGTGAATCGGGCGTCGGGCGGGGTGGGAACTATGTTTAAAAACTTTTCTATACCGCGCTCAGCCATATAACGCGCGAGGGGTATGCGCGGTAGGTAAAATCGCGTATAACGCGCGCGTTATATCCGCGAAAATACGGTAATCCTTTGAGTCTATGTAAAATTCATCCACTGCTTGCAAATCTCTCTCATGAATATTCATTGTGGATATCCTAAAAACCGGACTGGTTGGACTAGGTTTGGAAACCACTAGATTAGATTCATGGGTTCTCAAAAGCTCGACGACATCAATATTGTTTCTCTGAGTTCAATGAAAGTATTATAACTTGAAAAGACTCAAATTTTCTCCAGCAACAATACTACCAATGTAGCTTTGTTAGTTAAAAAAAATTAAAAACAAAAACAGATTCTGTATGCTGTGGCCAATGTTGTACATGCAAACAGTGGCTTAGCTAGGGTGAGAGACACCCAGGGAGGTGGTGCCCCTCCTCCACCCTTTTATCCACCTCCCCACCCGCATCCAATCCTTCCCTGCCCCCTCCTGCCAGGTGAGCATGCCTCTTCCCTTCCCTCCGTAACTCTTTAATGTTCCAGGCATGAGCAGCAACCCCAACCTGCTGTCAGCAATCGGTTCTCCATCTGATGTCATTTCCTAGGTGCAGGTTGAGGAAGTGACGTCAGAGGAAGAGTCGACACTGACATGAGCAGCAGATTGAGGTTGTTGCTTGTGCCACAAACATTAAAGAGGTACTAGGAAAGGGGCATGTGTGTGTAGTAGTGGGGTGGGTGGCGAAGGCGGGTGCTGGCACCCCTACCATGAAAGCGTCTGGGGCGGACTGCCCCCCACCCCCCTTACTACACTACTGCGTGCAAATCTGTGAGCACTGCTGATTTCCATGAGCAACTTAATTGTTTTACAAGCCATGCACCAATAATTGCCAAATTAGCAAGCAATTATTGACAACCACTTTCTAAATGAATTTTCTAAAGTGGTGCATGTAAATTCTAGTGCATTGGTCTCAAAAGGGAGTGTGGCCAGAGCAGGCACATAGGTGGGTCATGGATATTCCTAAAAGTTAGGCACACTGTTATAAAATACACCCAGTTCATGCACAGCTTAGGTGAAGGTGCCACATGTGATTCTATAAACCATGCCGGTCTGTAGAATTACAATAAGCGTCAATCTTTTCAGCAATGAATTTTTTTTAGATGTCATATATAGAATTGTTTAATTATTATTCTTATTATGAAGAATAAAAATCAAAAGGCACCATGAAACAACAAAATTATATTGAAGAAGATGCTGCTTTTTGTTATCTGATGCCACATCTTTTTAAATGGTCATGTAAATGGAATTTCATTGTAGGTCCACAGATGTGCACTTATCCAGCCATGCTCATCTTAGGAATACCAAGTCTGTTGTAAGCTCTAAGGCTGTCAGACAGCTGAAATGTTGCAACGGTGGCTAAAAGATCAGGGTTAAAGACACCATGAAATTAAGTACAGAGGCAGACATTGCAAAGCAATGTGATCTCAGGCAACAGAGATGCTATCACAATAGCGAAGCATCACACTCAGTATTTAACAGCCCTTCCAGTTTTCTTGACCTGGCAGATTGATTTACTGCTTGTATTAAATTCTCAAGCACTCTGCTTTGTTTGTATTGTCCTGGAATAATAATTCTTGTTTCTCTCTCTCTCTTTTTTTTTATGGCGCTACTTCAAAACTGTGGTTCTCAACCCAGTTCTCAAGTACCCAATATCCAGTCTGTTTTTCAGAATATCCAGGAAGAATATGCACAAAATTATATTTGCATGCAGGACAGACAGCCAGTGTGAGTCTACCATGTGTATGTTTATTGTGCATATTCTAAAAATAAGACTAGCTAGGAGATGAACAATTGGGTAGTAGTTCAATAGAGGAATATTGACAAATTAGTTAAAACAATAAGGGCTCCTTTTACAAAGCCGCGCTACAGCCTTAACTCACGGAACAGCGCACGCTAAATTCCTGCACACGCTAGCCACTACCGCCTCCTTTTGAGCAGGCGGTAGATTTTCGGCTAACATGCGCTATAGCGCATGCTAATCCGGTGCGTGCATTAAAAACGCTAGTGCACCTTTGTAAAAGGAGCCCTAAGCAAAGCATTCATTGAATACATAGATGTAAATGGAAAAAGCAACAATAAGAATAACAGAGGAGAATTAATAAATAACTAAATTCTTACTTAAATACAATTGTTTCATATTCATCTAGGATCAAAAAGTTATGGGTGAAAATCAAATGGCAAGGTTTAATGGGTGGTGGAGGGAACACATTATATGAACTGAAGACACAATCTGGCCAATATTCAAAGCGATTTAAGTGGGTAGGACTACACAAATACTGCAAGCTGCCGTGAAAGTTTGTGGCAGCCATTTTGTTCAGGCAGCCATAATGAGCAGGAGGTCTCATTGATCTCATAGGGCCAACATAGAAATAAGATAGACTGGGGGGGGGAGTCTATTTAGACCAGAGAGGTTAGGGGTTGGGAAAGTTCTGGAAAGAATGGAGTGATTGTTATGGGCTTGGGGGGGGGCATGAGGAAGGGAAGTAGGAGAGCTGTATCATGAGGCAGGAAGGGGTTCATGGGGGTCTAAAAAAAAAGTTATGCAAATCTCGGCTGATATTCAGCCAGGGTCTGCATAACTGTCTTATGCAGGCCCTAGATAAGCGCTGTCTTCCAGCTCTGCTTAAATTAGTCTCTGATGTTCAGTGTCTGTGCCCAGACATGACCCAGCACTAAATATTTGGAGCTAGTTGATGACAGTATTTTAAAAATACTGACACAAAAAATAAACAAGACTAATGAGACCAGATGGGATATATGACAGAACAACTCAGGAGCTACAAGAAGTGTTGTCTACTGTATATCCTCACTGTTCTGATATTTGAATCAAAGCATCACATAAAACAGGAAAGTTTCCAAAACACTGTCGAAAAGCAAGAAACTACTGTATGTTAATTCATTGCTTCTCAACTCTCTCCTGGAAGCACACTTAGCCCATCATTTTTTTTCAGGATTACCACAATGAATATGCATGACACAAATTAGCATAAACTGGAGAACCATTGTATGTAACTCTATTTCATGCTTACTCATTTGGGCAATCCTGAAAATGTGAGTGGCTAGGTGCAACCTCAGGAAATGATCAAAAAGCATTGTGTTAGTTTATAACAGTGGTCTCAAACTCAAACCCTTTGCAGGGCCACATTTTGAATTTGTCAGTATTTGGAGGGCCTCAGAAAAAAATAGTTAATGTCGTATTAAAGAAATAACAATTTTGCATGAGGTAAAACTCTTTATAGTTTATAAATCTTTCTTTTTGGTTAAGTCTTAATAATAATATTGTAATTTATAGCTAAAGAGACATAGGATCAAGAAACTGTTTTATTTTACTTTTATGATTATGATAAACATACCGAGGGCCTCAAAATAGTACCTGGTGAGCCGCATGTGGCCCCCGGGCCGCGTGTTTGAGACCACTGGTTTATAAGGTGCATTAGTACAAGCAATTGTACTAATATATGTACAAGCAATTTATATTAACCTATAAATTAACATGCATGCAATCTGTTTGAGTATATTAAAAATTTCTCATGTACATTAAAAAATGATTAAACTCAACGTATGGTATCGCTCTATGCGTGCGTTACACGCTTCGGATAGGATGTGTCTTGAAGTACTTCCACTGAGGGCTCCTTTTACTAAGGTGCGCTAGGGCTTTAACACGCGGAATAGCGCATGCTACATTGCCGTGCGTGCTAGACCTTGATGCCAGCATTGAGCTGGCATTAGTTCTAAAAGCTTAGCACACGGTAATTTCCTGCGTGCGCTAAAAAACGCTAGCTCACCTTAGTAAAAGGAGCCCTGAGTGTAGTTAAGCGCTCTGTGAGTCATAAGACATTGTTTTCAGTGCAGGGTCCGGTGCATTGGAATATGTTACTGCTGGAATTAAGGCAGGTTTCTACATTGTTACTGTTCAGAAAAGAGCTGAAATTGACCTTATTTGAGCATTATTTTGCCTAGCGATAGGCAAAAGTGTAGAAGGAGTATATGACTTTTTTTTTTCTTTTTTTATTGGGGTTAGTGGATAAGTTTCTTCAGAGATTTGATTTTAATGATTTTATTTATTTAACTTTTCATAAATGTATATACCGTATTTGCCGGCGTATAAGATGACTTTTCAGTACCTTAAAATCCTCCCCAAAGTCGGGGGTCATCTTATACGCTGGGTACTGTTTAGAGAGCTGCACGGGGACGCCCCTAGGGTCGCGGGGATCCCATGGGGACGCCTCCGAGGGTCGCGGGGCTCCTGCGGGGCTGGATGCTCAGTCTTCTGGATGTACGCGGCTCTTCTTCTCCCTACCTTCTCTGCTTGCAGCACAGAGCCGAACGGAAGTCTTCCCGACGTCAGCGCTGACGTCGGAGGGGAGGGAGGGCTTAAACAAAGCTTAAACAAAGCCCTCCCTCCCTCCGACGTCAGCGCTGACGTCGGGAAGACTTCCGTTCGGCTCTGTGCTGCAGGCAGGGCAGATAAGGAGAAGGAGAATAGCCTCGCGGTTCGAGTGGCTACCAAGGGAGAGGGGCGGCCGCCCCGCCCCGGTTGCAGCACAGCCGGCCAGGTTCCCTTACTTTTGTGGCACTTCCCCAACCGACCGATAACAGCCCGGGTCCGACAATCCTCCCTGCCCTGTAGCCGCGAATCTAAATTACCTTCTTACAGCAGCTGTAAGAAGGTAATTTAGATTCGCGGTTAAGGGCAGGGAGGTTTGTCGGACCGGGGCTGTTGTCGGTCGGTCGGGGAAGTGCCACAAAAGTAAGGGGACCTGGCCGGCTGTGCTGCACCCGGGGCGGTAGAGAAGGTGTGCGGAAGAAGGGGTAGTCAGAAGGTAATTTAGATTCGCGGTTAAGGGCAGGGAGGTTTGTCGGACCCGGGCTGTTATCGATCGGTCGGGGAAGTGCCACAAAAGTAAGGGGACCTGGCCGGCTGTGCTGCACCCGGGGCGGTAGAGAAGGTGTGTGGAAGAAGGGGTAGTCTTATACGGCGAGTATATAACAAAACTCTATATTTTAACTAAAAGTTTGGGGGTCGTCTTATACGCCCAGTCGTCTTATACGCCGGCAAATACGGTATGTTTTATTTTTGCTATTATGTATTTCATTTTTGTTACCAGCCTAAAATTATTGGATAAGCAGGATATAAAATTTTTTAAATAAATAAATATATGACATCACATTGACAGTAAAACGTTTTTAATGTGTAAGAAATGTATATTAATTTATTCATTTACATTACTTGGTGCCCTCTTAGGCCCCAGTTCTGTAATTGTCACCGTTGTCATTGGCCATTGATCACATGTCAATCATACAACAGCGTTGGGTACAGAATCATGTCTCTGGCAAAGGTAAGTACCAAAAATATTGACCAGAGTTTTCCTGGTATACATTTCCAGTGCCCCCTTATGAAGTGAATTGTGCATACAGAGGATTTGAATGTTTTTTTTAGCCGAGATTGGGTGCCTACCTATATCTAAAATATTGGTACCACTTTGAGAATCTGGGCCTTAATACATAAGCCTTTATTTCATGCTTGATATACCACCTTTCTGTGGTATAACCAAAGCAACTTATATATTGCATACAGGTACCTTCTCTGTCCCTAGTGGGCTCAAAATTTAAATTAAGACTGGAAAATGTTATTTATTTTCCAAAATAACAAGCCTGGCACTGGATAACAATTTACAAAATATTCAAAGAAGGCTCAAATACATTAACAAAATTCAACAAAGCTGGTGGGCAGCGGACTCAAAACATGTTCCATCACATTTATGCAAACTTGTTTGCTTTGCTTTCCTAGCTAAGAGAAACCTTGCAAAAACTTTTAGGGTAATGATGAAAATGCAGGATGAATTTGAAATGCTAAGAGTGAATAATGAATTATTTTGGCCTGACAGAAAGCACAGTATGGAGTATTTCTAAAAGATAGTGAAGATAATTGGTTTCTCACAATAGACTGAGAGTGCCTGTCTTTCAAAATATCATTGTATTTGAATACATGAAAAATGCTGTATGTACTCAGAATAGAAATGTTTCCTTTATTTTTAAACTGAAACCCCTCTCTATTGATCTTGGCTAAACATACAAACCTAAAATATGTGATTTCCATAGTAGAAGTTGGTTATTGGTTACTGTCCCTATGCATGTGCCTGGCCATTGAACACCCTCTAGCATCAGATCGGCACAGTATTGCAACCCATGTGATCGGCTAGGGAAATGACGTTTAGGATGGATCCCCTACTAGTTATGTCAGGTTAATATATATTCCCCATTCGAATAACCATCAATTTTGTGGACACTGTGGTCCTTGAGTTTCCTCAGGATCAGATTTCCTTCTCTGTCATGTCTTCAATCTTACCTCTCCTCTCAGTAATCAGATCACCTGTGGAGCCTATCCATAAGATGTTAAGCCAGCTGTTCCCAAACGGTGATGCTGTGGCTCTCCGGGGAGCTGTGACTGATGTACAGGGGAACTGCAGATTATTCTTATATTAAATATCTTTTACAACCTTAAGAAATTAAAAAGTATTTAGGAATAATAATACTACAACTGAATCTTCAGGTTATTCATTAGTTACTCAAAAGGGAGTGTGGCCAGAGCAGGCACATATGGCCAGTAAAATAGTTTGTTTTCTGTTATCATGTGAATGTACTCACCGTGGGGGAGACACTATGAGGTACATAATCGAAACAGAAATACATCTAAAACCCCGCCTAAATTGGCACTCGGATGATCAAAAAGACAGGTCATCCAAGTGATGATAAACAAAACGGGTTTTAGATGTATCTAAAAACAGCTTAGGCCTTTCCAATGCTGCTATATACCCAGAGTGAAAAGGAGTGTTTTTGAAGGATGTGGGGGGGAGGTAGGTGGGATGTGGGCTGACCTAGACTTAGTCATCCTGCAGCGATAATTGAAAGTTCAACGAGCCTTCCTAGAAGGAACTTATATGTTGTGACTTAGGTGATTTAAAAACAGGTATAAGTGCCCAGAAAGTATCAAAATTGAGTATATAACCACTGTAGACACAAAGTACAGACACCCACACACTTCCCCAGTGATCACTGACCACCCCACCATAAAAATCGGAATAAAAACATACATACCTGCCTCCAGAACATCAGCAACCTGGCATAGGAAACCTAGTAGAGCTGCACAGAGGTGGCTTATGTAGTCTGGGAGGTGGGAGGTGGACTAGTGAACCATAGAGAGGAGAACCCAGGCCCAAAAGCCACTAAAACCACTGCATTCATGGTGAAACATATGCACCCACCCAAAACCCCCCCAACCCTACTGTACTGCCATATAGGTAGCACCTACAGCCATAAGGACTATTGGGGTATATAGTAGGTTTTGGGGGTGTTTGGGGGGGCTCACCATGACCTATAAGGGAGTTTATATGGCACCCTTTTTGTGAAGTTCACAGCAGTGCCCTATAAGGTGCCCCACTACTCTGTTGCCATGCCTGGGTGTCCAGTCCATCACTTTGCTGGTCCCTCCCATGTCCGAAAGGTCTTGTTCTAGGCGTTTTTGACTTGGATAATTTTTCGGACGAGAATGGGGTATAAAGATAAATGACTTAGCATTCTCGACGATCAAATGGCTGGAAGTACAAGTAGCCGATTCTCGCAAGAAATATATATTTTGGGAGTATTTTTCAAGAATGGACTTTGGATGTTTCCAACTTTGGGTGGCTAGCGACTTAGGTGCATAATGGACAGATTTTTTTATTTTTATTATGCCGCTCCATGCGTATTACTAATGTGCATGCCTAGTTGCTTTGCACATAGCTAGTGACTTCTATTTGAATGTAAGTAATCAGTGGAGCAAACTCAGCTGTAAGTAATCACTGGAGTAATCAGTTGGAGTAAACTCAGCTGTTATACTCAAATTTATCAAACTTTACTGGTAAAATAATACTAACATAAGTATTTTACTCATATTATTCTTGAGTAAGCATCTTTTTTGTGTGTCAAATTCTGATTAACATAATTTTTAAAATTTGTTGTTTCAGAACCCTAAAAATGGACACTTTTTTATTGAATTTTAATAAGCATACAACAGCACAAAATGAAGAGCATGCACCACAAATGAGTAGTGGGTGTGTAAAAAAGAGAAAATATCGTAAGTATAACAATAGTTATTTGGACTTTGGCTTCACATCAACAAATGTTAACAGAGCAGAAAGACCACAATGTGTAGTATGTTTGAAAATGTTGGCGCCAAACTGTATGCTTCCAAGAAAACTGAAGTGTCATTTAGAAACTAATCATTCACACTCAATTAATAAAACTCGCAACTTCTTTACCAGAAAATTTAAAGAATTAAAAGGGCATAAAGGTAATATTTTCTTGGCATTTGTCAATACCAAACAATGCTCTGCTAGCCTCATACAATGTTGTTGCAGAAGTGATTCTACTTGCTGCTATAGATATGGTGAACATTATGATCGGCAAATCTGCAGGGAAAGCACTTTCAAATGTACCTTTATCTAATAATACTATCAGTCGGAGAATTCAACATAAGACAGAAGATCTTAATGACCAATTCATTGAAAAAACTTCAAGAAAGGGAATTTGGCTTGCAGTTCGATGAGACCACGGATAATAATAATGATGCATATTTGATTTGTTATGTACTTTTGTAGATGGAAATGTCATTGTGGAAGAACTTTTTTGTAAAAAATTAACTATAAGTGCAAAGGCTCAGGATTTGTTTGAGATCCTAAATATATTTATGACTGAAAATAATTTAGAGTGGACAAGGTGTATTGGGGTCTATATGGATGGTGGTTGTTCGATGTCAGGCCATTATGGAGGATTACAAGCACTTATTCAAAAGAAAGCTCCAGCTGCAATGTGGACCCATTGCATAATACATAGAGAAATACTCACATCAAAGTATTTGAGTCCTACATTGAATTTGGTCCTAGAACACATGGTGGACGTTATAAACTTTATAAAAACTCGTTCAGTAAAAAACAAGATTTTCTAAAAATTGTGTGAAGATATGGGAGCTGAATAAACATCTTTGTTATACTACTGCCACTCATGCTAGCTTTCTTGTGGCAATATGATGGTCCCTATATTTCAATTATAACAAGAATTCTACATTTTTCTTGAAGAAGAAAAACATGAGTATGCCAAAAACTTTGTAGAGACAGAGTTTTTGATGAAACTGGCATACTTGTTTGATATTTTTGAAAAGTTGCAAGGAGTTGCAAAGAGGCAAAATGCACATTTTGAAATTGATCAAGACGATTTCAGCTTTACAATTATGGTGGGAAAAAAATGCATGAAGATGGTGACAAAGATTGTTTTCCCCTTTAGCAGCAGTTCATGATCTCCAATGAAATTGTTTTGTCTGACAATATAAAATCAGTTTTTGAAGATCACCTATCACAAAGGGCATCTTTTACTAAGGTCCGCTAGCATTTTTAGCGCACACTAAAGATTAGCGCATGCTAACCACGCGCTAAACAAAACATACTAATGCAAGCTCTATGGAGGCACTAGTGTTTAGCGTGTGCAGTATTGTAGCACGCGCTAAGCACACGCTAAAACCGCTATCACACTTTAGTAAAAGGAACCCAAAGTATCAAACGGTTTGAAAAATATTTTCAAGAAGATGATCCCACGAAATTCACCTGGATTCAGGATCCCTTTTAGAGCCAAACCTCCAGCTGACTTTACTTCTGAAGAAGAAAATTGCATTGAGCTGTCTTACGACAAAACGTTCAAGATACAATTTAGCAGCTTGGATATTACTGAATTTTGGTGTTCAGTAAGAGATGAACATCCGCTCTTAAGTCTTTCGACTGTGATGGTATACATGAATAAAGTTATTATTATTAAGCAGTAGAACACAGAGAATCTTAATTCTGTTTGTGACATCCTATTTATGCGAGGTTGAGTTTTCGGCGCTCACTGTGATAAAAAGCAAATACCAAGTGAAAATCAATGTGGAACAAGAAATGAGACTGGCCCCATCAAATATGGTCCATCTCACTAGTTCTATCAATATTTTTTGTGATTTTTCAGTTTTTATTTTCATTGTTGAATTTTTTTTCAAATAAACAATTCAAGATTATTGTGATAACCTTTCTGATAAGTTGTTTTAGGGCCTCATCTATCAAACTGCGCTAGCAGTTTGTAGTGCAGTGATCAGCACTGAGTGGTCCACGCTGCTCCCGATGCTCATAGAGTTCCTATGAGTGTCAGGAGCAGTGCGGGACATTAAGCACGGCTCTCTGCACTAAAAACTGCTAGCGCAGTTTGATAGAAGAGCCCTTAATTTTTCAAATTAATAATCATCTCATTCCCACAACGGAAAAAGCGATATTGGATCTGGTCCTAACAAATGGAGAGAGTATCTCTAATGTTCGAGTGGGTGCTCACCTGGGAAGTAGCGATCATCAAACAGTTTGGTTTGATATAAAGGCTAAAGTGGAGAGCGGCCGCACGATACTTAAAGTCCTAGATTTCAAACGTACGGACTTTAATGCAATGGGAGAGTACCTGAAGAAAGAGCTGTTAGGATGGGAGGACATAAGAGAAGTGGAAAGACAGTGGTCTAAGCTGAAAGGAGCGATAAAAATGGCTACGGACCTTTATGTGAAGAAAATCAATAAAAACAAGAGAGAAAGGAAGCCGATATGGTTCTCCAACCTAGTGGCTGAGAAAATAAAGGCAAAAGAGTTGGCGTTTGTGAAATATAAAAAAACACAAGAAGAGGAGTGCAGAAAGTCGACTACAGGGTGAAACTGAAAGAAGCCATGAGAGAGATACGTCTGGTGAAAGCACAGGCGGAAGAATAAATGGCTAAAAATGTAAAAAAGGGAGACAAAAATTTTTTAGATATATTAGTGAAAGGAGGAAGATGAAAAATGGAATTGCTAAACTACAAGATGCTGGGAACCGATATGTGGAGAGTGATGAGGAAAAAGCAAATGTGCTAAACAAATACTTCTGTTCTGTGTTCACAGAAGAAAATCCTGGAGAAGGACCGAGATTGTCTGGCAAAGTTACACTAGAAAATGGAGTAGATTCTGTGCCATTCACGGAGGAGAGTGTTTATGAGCAACTTGAAAAACTGAAGGTGGACAAAGCAATGGGACCAGACGGGATCCATCCCAGGATACTAAGGGAGCTCAGAGAGGTTCTGGTGAGTCCTATTAAAGACTTGTTAAACAAATCTCTGGAGACGGGAGTGATTCCTGGCGATTGGAGAGCGGATGTGGTCCCTATTCATAAAAGTAGTCACAGGGATGAAGCAGGAAACTACAGGCCGGTGAGCCTCACTTCAGTTGTTGGAAAAATAATGGAAGTGCTGCTGAAAGAAAGGGTAGTGTACTTCCTTGAATCTAATGGGTACAGGATCCAAGGCAACATGGCTTTACAAAAGGTAAATCGTGCCAAACAAACCTGATTGAATTTTTTGATTGGGTGACCAGAGAGATGGATCAAGGACATATGCTAGATGTAATTTTCTTAGATTTCAGCAAAGCCTTTGATACAGTTCCTCTTAGGAGGCTGTTGAACAAACTTGAAGGGCTGAAGTTAGGACCAAAAGTGGTGAACTGGGTTAGAAATTGGCTGTCGGAGAGACGCCAGAGGTTGGTGTTTAATGGAAATCACTCGGAGGAAGGAGAGGTGAGTAGTGGAGTCCCTCAGGGTTCGGTGCTGGGGCCAATCCTGTTCAATATGCTTGTGAGTGACATTGCTGAAGGGTTAGAAGGAAAAATGTGCCTTTTCACAGATGATACCAAGATTTGTAACAGAGTAGACACTGAAGAGGGAGTGGAAAATATGAAAAAGAATCTGCAAAAGTTAGAGGAATGGTCTAATGCCTGGCAACTAAAATTCAATGCAAAGAAATGCAGAGTAATGCATTTGGGGATTAATAATCAGAAGAAACCGTATATGCTGGGAGGTGAGAAGCTGATATGCACGGACGGGGAGAGGGACCTTGGGGTGATAGTGTCCGAAGATCTAAAGGTGAAAAAACAGTGTGACAAGGCAGTGGCTGCTGCCAGAAGGATGCTGGGCTGTATAAAGAGAGGCGTAGCCAGTAGAAGGAAGAAGGTATTGATGCCCCTGTACAGGTCATTGGTAAGGCCCCACTTGGAGTATTGTGTTCAGTTTTGGAGACCGTTTCTGGCGAAGGACGTAAGAAGACTTGAAGCGGTCCAGAGGAGGGCAATGAAAATGATAGGAGACTTGAGCCAGAAGACGTATGAGGAGAGACTGGAATCCCTGAATATGTATACCTTAGAGGAAAGGAGAGACAGGGGAGATATGATTTCAAATACTTGAAGGGTATTAACGTAGAACAAAATCTTTTCCAGAGAAAGGAAAATGGTAAAACCAGAGGACATAATTTGAGGTTGAGGGGTGGTAGATTCAAAGGCAATGTTAGGAAATTCTACTTTACGGAGAGGGTAGTGGATGCCTAGAATGCGCTCCCGAGAGAGGTGGTGGAGAGTAAAACTGTGACTGAGTTCAAAGAAGCATGGGATGAACACAGAGGATCTAGAATCAGAAAATAATATTAAAAATTGAACTAAGGCCAGTTCTGGGCAGACTTGCACAGTCTGTGTCTGTGTATGGCCGTTTGGTGGAGGATGGGCTGGGGAGGGCTTCAATGGCTGGGAGGGTGTAGATGGGCTGGAGTAGGCTTTAACTGAGATTTCGGCAGTTGGAACCCAAGCACAGTACCGGGTAGAGCTTTGGATTCTTGCCCAGAAATAGCTAAGAAGAAAAAATTTAAAAAAATTTAAATTGAATCAGGTTGGGCAGACTGGATGGACCATTCGGGTCTTTATCTGCCGTCATCTACTATGTTACTATGTTATGTTAGCTAACAACTATCAGGTGTGCATTAGATTAAAGAACTATGGTTGGACCTGGGGAGCAGTAGAAAAAAATTTGAAACATTAAAGCTCTCTTCTATCAAACTGCACTAGCAGTTTTTAGCGCAGGGAGTCACACTGAATGGCCCGCACTGCTCCCGACGCTCATAGGAACTCAATGAGTGTTGGGAGCAGTACAAGGCATTCAGTGTGGCTCCCCGTGCTAAAAACTGCTAGTTCAGTTTAATAAAAGGAGGCCTAAGTGAGGCATGAACAGAATAAGTTTGGGAACCGCTGTGTTAAGCTACATACAAGTTATCATATTTGTATGTCATAGTCTAAGGGCTCTTTTTACGAAGCCATGTTAGCCAGTCTAATGCACGTAATAGCATGTGCTAAACTGCCGGCCACGCTAGACACTAACACCAGCATTGAGCTGGCGTTAGTTCTAGCTGTGTAGCGCAGGTTTAGCACGCACTAAAAAGCTGTGTGCCCTAAAACCGCTAACGCAGCTTCGTAAAAGGAGCCCTAATTTTAATACAATGGGTAGGTACTTCAGTAATTCATATTTCAAACACCTAGGGCTCCTTTTACGAAGCCGTGTTAGGGCTTTAATGCGCGGAATAGCGTACGCTACATTGCCGCACGCGCTAGACCTTGACGCCAACATTGAGCTAGCGTTAGTTCCAGAAGCGTAGCATGCGGTAATTTCCTGCGTGCGCTAAAAACGCCAGCGCACCTTAGTAAAAGGAGCCCCTAGTTACTGTATAGACATAATTCTAAATAACAGTTCAACCAATACCACAGCTTTAGCTGCTCTATTTTGTTTTCTGAGTATACTTGGAAAGGAGCCATGAACTCTGCCTTTGGAGCCAGCTGCGAAGCTTCCAGAGATTTCCTTTGCCACGAGTGCTGGGCTGAGATTAAACTAGGCAAAATGCCTGAAGAGATACTGAATAGGTTTGATACAAATTACACTGTCCTGCTGATTTGAAAGTGCACATTATTAGAGTCATTAACCGTAATCATCTTCAATTATAAGTGCTGTAAGCATGCATACAGCAACCCAATAAATGCAGCCATTGTTTGTAGATGAGCACCATAATTTATAAAATAATAATACAACAAACCAAAAAAATGCAGCCATTCCTTCCAACATTCAAAACCAAGTTCCTGTCTCTTGGAATCATTATGAATTATTTTTAACTTTTCAAATTAATGCATTCAATGTTTGTTTATTTCAAATTAATACATGATTGAAAATAACCAGCAGTTTCATCTTAAAGAATTCTACCAGTGATAAATAATGAACTTCTTTTTTTCTTTTTTTTTTGAGGAAGCTAACAGCTTTGCTACACTGGCAATATTACAAAGAAGAGCCATAGGAACATAGCAACATGATGGCAGATAAAGGCCAAATGACCCATCTAGTCTGCCCATCTGCAGTAACCATTATCTCTTTCTCTCTCTGAGAGATTCTACGTGCCTATCCCAGTCCCTTTTGAATT
Organism: Geotrypetes seraphini; assembly: GCF_902459505.1. NCBI lineage: Eukaryota > Metazoa > Chordata > Amphibia > Gymnophiona > Dermophiidae > Geotrypetes > Geotrypetes seraphini. The sequence continues at coordinate 132,699,657 of NC_047085.1, read as the reverse complement.
TAGACACAGTCTCTGTATCCACCACCTCTTCTGGGAGACTGTTCCATGCATCTACAACCCTTCCGTAAAATAGTATTTCCTCAGATTACTCCGGAGCCTATCACCTCTTAACGTCATCCTATGCCCTCTCACTGCAGAGTTTCCTTTGAAATTAAAAAGACAACTCGTGCGCATTTACATTATGTAGATATTTAAACGTCTCTATCATATCTCCCCTCTCCCACCTTTCCTCCAAAGTATACAGATTGAGATCTTTAACTCTGTCCCCATACACCTTAAAATGAAGACCACATACCATTTTAGTAGCCTTCCTCTGGACCGACTCCATCCTTTTTATATCTTTTTGAAGGTGTGGCCTCCAGAACTGTACACAATATTCTAAATGAGGTCTCACCAAAGTCTTATACAGGGGCATCAATGCCTCCTTTTTCCTACTAGCCATACCTCTCCCTATGCAACCTAGCATCCTTCTAGCTTTCACAATCACCTTTTCAACCTGTTTGGCCACCTTAAGATCATCATATAAAATCACACTCAAGTCCTGCTCTTCTGTCATGCACATAAGCTCTTCACTCCCTAATCTGTACCGTTCCCTCTGGTTTTTGCAGCTCAAATGTACGACCTTGCATTTCTTAGCATTAAATTTTAGCTGCCAAATTTCAGACCATTCTTCAAGTTTTGCCAGGTCTTTCCTCATGTTATACACACCGTCCGGCATGTCTACTCTATTGCAGATTTTAGTATCATCTGCAAAGAGGTAAATCTTACCCAACAACCATTCAGCAATATAGTTTATAAAAATGTTAAGAACAGGCCCAAGAACAGAACCTTGAGGCACACCACTGGTAACATCCCTTTCCTCAGAGCAATCTCCAATGATCACTACCCTCTGTCGCCTTCCACTCAACCAGTTCTTGACTCAGCCCGTCACTTTGGGACCCATCCCGAAGGCACTCAGTTTATTTATTAGACGTCTGTGTGGAACACTGTCAAAGGCTTTGCTAAAATCTAAATACAGCACATCTAGCGCACATCCTCTATCCAATTCTCTGGTCACCCAGTCAAAGAAATTGATCAGATTTGTCTGACAAGACCTGTCGCTAGTGAATCCATGTTGCCTCCGGTCATCTCATTAACCCCTTCCCCCCCCCCCCAAAAAAAAAGCAACTTACAAACAATCCCCCTCCTTTACTAACGTGTAGCGTGGGTTTTAGCGCTGGCAGTGGCGGTAACTGCTCCGACACTCATAGGAATTCTATGCGCATCGGAGCACTTACCCCGGCTGCCGGTGCTAAAACCCACGCTACACGTTAGTAAAAGAGGGGGTATGTTATTGGATGATGGAACCAAATAAAGGGATCCTTTTACTAAGGCACGCTAGCCGATTTAGTGCGCTAAACCTTGGGGTTCCTTTTACTAAGGTGCGCTAGCGTTTTTAGCGCACGCAGGAAATTAGAGCTCGCTACACGGCTAGAACCAACGCCAGCTCAATGCTGGCGTGAAGGTCTAGTGCGCACGGCAATGTAGCGCACGCTATTCTGTGCGTTAAAGCTCTAATGCAGCTTAGTAAATGGAGCCCTTAGTGTGCGCTAAATGCTAACGCATCCATTATATTCTATGGATACGTTGGCATTTAGCGTGTGTGCTTAATTGGCTAGTGCGCCTTAGTAAAAGACGGGGGAAATTGTCCTTTTATCCTGCTCATTCACTGCACTGTTAAGGTTTATCGAAAATTTGGCTCCGATTTAGTGAATAAACTTACAGTATTGAATATCCAAGCAGGAATTTAGAATTTGTTTTTTCATTTCATGTTCTGTAATCTATTACACTGGTTCCCAACCCTGTCCTGGAGGACCACCAGGCCAATTGGGTTTTCAGGCTAGCCCTAATGAATATGCATGAGAGAGATCTGCATATAATGGAAGTGAGAGGCATGCAAATCTGCTCCATGCATATTCATTAGGGCTATCCTGAAAACCTGATTGGCCTGGTGGTCCTCCAGGACAGGGTTGGGAACCACTGATCTATTACACAGGGACTGTGATTTTTTTTTTAAATGGTCATCTTTGCATTAGTTTCCACTGCTCTCCCTAATCAAATACCAGCTTGAAAACCAATCATCGTATGCTAATATGAGTAGAAAACATGTCTAGGACAGTGGCTGCTCTTATAACGCTCCACGCTTTGTCTACACTTCAGAATATTATTTGATGAAATCTCAAGAGACAAACTTTAGCACTGAACAGCTTTCTAAGTTAGTATACCCAGAAATCTGGATAGGTTAAGTGTCAGTCACAAGTGGGAAAAGATAACTCACGTTTTAGCAGGAGATTCTGATATGACAACTGTTTACAGAAAACTAACCTGTATATTTTCCCTGAAAAATTACTTATTTGAAGGCATTTAAAAAATCAACTTTGTATGTAAATTAAATAATAAATAGTATAAGCTGCCAACATACAGTATGATTAAAGCCAGAGAAATATAAAAAGAGCATTGTTAAAGGCAGTGGTTTTATGTAACTGAAATCTTTGTAAAGATTTTGATCAGTATTTTTTTAATACCAGCTATTACAAAATAATTACTCCCCCCCTTTTTTTTTTTTATTCTAAGCCACGGTAGAGGTTTCTATTGCAGCCCAGGGTACTAAATGCTTCAACACTGCTCTGATATTCATAGAATTCCTATGAGCATCGGAGCAGCATCAGAACATTTGGGGCTCCTTTTATGAAGGTGCGCTAGCGGTTTTAGCACGCGCTACACGCTAACGCCTCCATAGAGCTTTTGTTAGTATTTTCCATGTAGCGTGGAGGTTAGTGCGCGCTAATCTTCAGCGTGCGCTAAAAATGCTAGTGCACCTTTGTAAAAGGAGACCTTAGCGTCCTGGGCCACAGTAGAAGCATTTACCGCAAGCTTAGTAAAAGAGGGCCTAAATCTGGATAGCGGTCGGCAATGAATATCTGGAATCAGCATTAGCCACTGACACTGGATATCATTGCATGGAGCCTTGATAAATCTTTATTCATTTTAAAACTTACAATAAGTGTGACAATAAGTTAAAACATTTTAACATTATATATATATCACTTAATATTCAACAATAATTCATAACAAATATAAAATATAAATACCATATGATAAAAAATTTTCATATCATTCCTATATAGTTAGATGATATACTAAAAATTACCCTCCCCCCTAAATATTGAACTTATATATTTAAGGGAAAAATGGTATCTATTCATTACAATATTTTATTAACGGCTCCCACACATCTTGGAATTTCCTTAAATACCCCTGTTGTGTAGCTATTACTCTTTCCGTTTTATATATATGGCACAGCGAGTTCCACCAAAAATTATAATTCAGTCTACTCCAGTTCTTCGAATTACAAGTAATTTGTTGTATGGCAACCCCTGTCGTTATAAGCAAAAGCATGGAGCCTATTTCTATTTGGAAATTTATCCAGTTAGAGGAAAGAACAAGCTCCGATCCCGTATAGGGAAGAGCGAGGCCAAATCGGCCTGAAGCCGGAGCGAATAGATAGGAGGGGGGGGGGAAGGGAGGAGGATAGGAAACGCCAATCAGCGAGGGAGGGGGGAGGGGAGGGTTAGGAGATGAGGGGGAAGCGGAAGGGAGGTCGCCCCTTTTCCCGACGGCGGTCCAGGGAGATCGACGCGACTTTCCCTTCCGCTCACCCACTGCATCAATTAGTTTGTCTCTCACCTTGCTGGAGAGCTCCGGTGAAGCTGGCAGGGCGTCCTTTGGCCGCCTCCGACTCCAGTGTCCTGTGAGCGAGTGGGGCTGGACGTGGGGCCGCCGCACACGCGGCAGGGAGCGGTCCCCGATACATGGGGAGCGGAGGGGAGATCGCGTGAGACAGTTGCCAGGTTTGTTTCCCCACGTGCATTGCCGGCTCGCTCTGCTCCCGGCGTGCACTCACTCCTGCGGAGTGACGCGCACCTCACACTCCCGACTCTCCGTTTTTGTGTCGCGGCCTGGCGGGGCCCCGCTCGTGCCGCCGCACATGGCGAGGGGGGTCCGTCCGAGCAGTCGGTGCCGAGGGGCGGATGACTGGCATCTTCGGGTCGCCATCCCCTGCTCTCCGTGCCAGTCAATGGGAGGAGTATCGGGCGGAGGGCCGCGTAGCCTGCCGGATCCCGCCGGGGTGTGCTGCTGCGGGGCCCTTGTGTTCGCCGCCGGTGATTTCTGCCTTTGCGCCGGTAGGGGAGGGGGGGGCGGACGCTGGGGAGCGAGTGCGGCGCCACGTGGCCCGGCGCCGGACACTACTTCCCATGCCCTGACCTCCGTGTAACACGGCGGTCCCCTAGGGGCTTTGGGCGCGCGGCCAAGAGACAGGAGAAGCTGTGGATGGGAAGGATCAGGTCCGGGGGCCGCGGCGGGCCGCGGGCTCACCCGATTTCCGTGCTGTGGAGCCATGCTGCAGCTGGCCGCGGAACCATATGAGTCAAAAAAAAAATAAAAATAAAAATGGAGGATTTGGTTCCGGCGGCTGGGTGTTGCCCCTCGCATTCCGCTCGGCCGCTGTAGGGAGGGAAGCCGATCTGGATAATTGGGCTGAGCGGGGAGGAGAGGGGCTGGGAGTCACGAGCCTCGTCGCCGCGCGGCCACCGCCGCGCCGGCCCAGAGAGGGGCTGGGAGTCACGAGCCTCGTCGCCGCGCGGCCACCGCCGCGCCGGCCCAGCGTGCATGGCGGGACTCCTGTTGATCACGAAATGCAGGTTTGAAGTTTAAAGACCTAAAGTGGCATTTTCCACTTAGCATAAGTCACTGCAATTTCACATCACATCCTTCAATTTTGTAGTGAAAACAAAATGATAAATGCCAGTGTTTATAATTTTCAGCCCGCATGACCCAAACCACTTTGTTAAAATCTTCAAGCTGTTTAGCTATATTTCCCAATATGGGTTGGCTTATAAAATATTCATATATATTTTCATCCAACTAATAATCAGATTTCTAGCAAAAGGAGTTAAAGCATTCTGCCCCGCAGGTGGTGTCCGCCTGGCCGGGGAAAGAAATCCTTTGTGCATTAGGGATTTTGGTTTTTCTATTGGATTCATTCCCTCTATTGAACTGGGAAGTAGCGTCAGAGCCTAAAGCTCCATCTATTCTTAATTTCTTAATGGGAAAAGCTATATAATGCATAGAGAGCCCACGGGGCCAAATTAAAAAAAAAAAAAAAAAATATACGAGAGGCCATGCTTCTTGGGAGCTGCCTCCTGAGACAAGAAAATTGTTTAGTAAAGTAAAGGTCCGGGACAAAGTGTTATGCTAGTCAGTAGAACAATTAAGAGTTATTCAATTGGAAATAATGAACAGTGGGAATTAAAAAAAAAAAAAAAAAAAAATCTAAGTAATCTCGCCGGGAGGCTGTGGGTTGTGCGACCGCATAGCCATGCAGCCGCTGGGGGCGTGCCTACGGCCATTGAGTCCCATTTAGGGATAGCTGGCGAACACAGTGCCCGGCTCTGTGCTTTGGGCGCTGTGCAGGGTGGGCGCCGAGCTGTTGGTGGGTTTTCCTTTTCCTCTTTGGTGGGTTTTCCTTCTTCCTTTCTCTTCTATTGCACTCTTTCCATGTTTCCAGTGTTGGGCCCTGTTGTTGGTCAGCAGGATCTGCCCTCGTGGTGGAGCTTTCTTCCTTGTCGGTGATTCCTTTCTCGCCAGATCGGAGAGGCACCAGGAGGCTCCTCTCCTGTATGAAAAGACTGTAGAGATTGGGGCTCTTCAGCTTTGAAAAGAGACGGCTGAGGGGAGATATGATTGAATTCTACAAAACCCTAAGTGGAGTAGAACGGGTACAAGCGGATTGATTTTTCAAAATTACAGACTGAGGGATGAAGTTACAGGTAAGTACTTTTAAAACTTATAGGAGGAAATATTTTCAAATCAGAGAATAAGAGTTGGGCTCTGGAGCGCAGTGCCAGAGGTTGTGGCGGGAGTGCATACTGTTGCTGGTTGGGAAAATGTTTGGACGGGTTTCCAGGGATAGGTCCATAGTCTGATAGTACATGGGGAAAGCCACAGCCTGTTAAAAGTACATAGTCTTTAAATTCACTGCTTTTCGGGGTTCTCTCTAGCCTAGCCATCTGTCCAATCATCATGTTAGAATGATACTATAATTCTTATCCTGGGGATTTGACTGCGGAGGACCATTAAATCTATTAACATAGCAATTTGGACAGTTGGTATTATGGGATAGTCTCTTATTAAGTGTCTCACATAGATCTTTTCTTTGATTAATTTAGCACCGAAGTTAAGAACATAGGATTTGTGGCTGCGGGGTCGGACCGGCGGTCCAGCATGCCCAGCAGTCCACTTGGGTGGCGGCCTTCTGGTCGGCTCTGCCTGTATATGCTCCGGTTCGGCGGAACTTGTCTGGATTTCTCCTGAATACATGGAGGGTGTTTTCCCTTATGATAGATCCCGGAGTATTGTTCCGGTTTTCTACCGCTCTCTGGGTCAAGGAGAACTTCCTGCCCGGAGTATTGTTCCGTTTTCCTACCGCTCTCTGGGTCAGGGAGAACTTCCTGCCCTCCTGTCCCCTTTCAATTAGGGGGAGTGCCCGCTCGAGAGTGACGCTCGAGGGTGAGCATCATGTCTTCATCTACTAGGTCTATCCCCTTCAGTACCTTGAATGATTCGATCATGTCCCCTCTCATTCTCCTCATCAAGTCCACCTAGTTTATAGTGAAGTAATAAAAGATGTCATACGGCATTCCAGGATGTGTCCCCTGTATCTCAATAAACCGGATGGCGAGGGAGACCCGTCAGGACCATCTAGGCTGCCCCATTATCTATTTATCCTGAGACCGAGAGATTCAACTCATGCTGGTTGAGTCACAAAGATAGACCTCTTTCCTTAGCCACCAACTTCTTCTATGTGAGGTTATGGGAGACACACAATGATATCTGCTTTCATATCCCAGCCTTTTCCACATCATAATTATTAGCTCATAATTGCTTCATCATTAATATGTTACCCAACGAACTACTATGTCCTCTTCCAGTGGCCTTAGGATGGGCCTAACAGCGGATCTTTTCCGAGCAGGGGCGCCCATGAGTTGGGCGCCAGGAGCAGCTCCTCATCTTAAGTACACCAGGATTACGCATCTAGGTACCATCCTTAACTGGGCCTAACAGCGGATCGTTTCTGAGTAGGGGCGCCCATGAGTGGGGCGCCAGGAGCAGCTCCTCATCTTAAGTACACCAGGAGTACGCATTTAGGTACCATCCTTAACATGGTCAGTTCACCTCTTAAAACTTTCATCCTCCCTGAATCCTACAATCGAGGTGACCATATCCAGGTAGTATCAATCCCTCTTCAATAAGTACCATGGTATCATTTTCTTCCTCCATTCATCTACGAATTCCTACTTAGCCAGAGGGGAACTACGACATAGACCTTACAGCTTTGAGCCCTCATATTTGGCTTCCTTGATTTTCTCCATGACCATGGTGGCCCCTTATACGGGGTGCTACAGGCAAGGGTTGTGTTGCCCTCACTTCATGCGTACCTCATGCATGTATTAACTGTTTTTATGCCTCATTCAATACCACTGTGCTTACGACCTTATTACCTGCAGAACGGGAAGTAAGACGTAGGCCTTGAGCCCTCATGTGCCTTCCTTGAGGTCTCCTTGACCATACCGCGCCCTTATACGGGGTGATGCTACTGACAACAGTGTGTGTACCTCCTCTATTAACTGTTTTCTTGCCTCACTCAACTCTCGTCATCAGCCACATGGCCTTGCTATCATCCCTTATCACCTCGCTGATTACCGGAGACCTTAGCCTTAGGACCAGCTTACATCACTCACAGGCATCTGGGAGAGAAGAACGTAAGGAGTCCCCTACTCAGAAGGAAATAACGTAAGGAGTCCCCTACTCAGAGGAGAGTCAACATCTGCGAGGTAAGAACGAACGCTCAGTTTTATGAAGGTTATGAAGGGTGTTATGGGGCGGATGATTGGGCGCTACATAGGGCTCACATAGAGTTTATTGCTGTTTGTAAATCAGGGTCTACATTCGGGTCAGGGGTCTACATTCGGGTTATGGATGTTACAATGCGCGGTTTACATCGTGGATGGTTTATATTAGGTTACATAACCTCAAGAGTGGCACTACCTTACATTTATTGTGGGGTTACATCTTTTACCTTATAGTTTAGCCGAAGAACCTTCCCTATTAGGTGACATTACCTCAACAGTGTTTTCCCTAGATTGGTAGCTAAATTACAATTCGAAATCATGGATACATTCGGTTTATGGAGGTTACTATTCGTTTACATCAGGTTGAGGGATGGATGTTGGATATACATTCGGTTTATGGATGTTACTATTCGGTTTACATTGTTGGCGGAAGCATTTACTGGTCTCACATTCTGAGATTAGGGTGGTGACGGGATACTTAGGGTCACAGTTACAGAGATAGGTACCTTGGGTATGGTTAACAGCGGAAGTTCTGGAATATACTCAACAAGTTAAATGTAGACGAATGTTATCCTCAGCCTGCAGGCTTCCCCACAGACCAATAATATCCTCAGACAGCAGGCTCGCACAGCCGTGGAGACAACTATTATACCCCGAAGGTGTGAGATCTCGCACAGCCGTGGAGATAACTATTATACCCCGGTAAGTATGAAAGGTGTGAGATCTCGCACAGCCGTGGAGATAACTATTATACCCCGGTAAGTATGAAAGGTGTGAGATCTCGCACAGCCATGGAGATAACTATTATACCCTGAAGGGGTGAGATCTCGCACAGCCGTGGAGATAACTATTATACCCCGGTAAGTATGAAAGGTGTGAGATCTCGCACAGCCGTGGAGATAACTATTATACCCCGGTAAGTATGAAAGGTGTGAGATCTCGCACAGCCGTGGAGATAACTATTATACCCCGGTAAGTATGAAAGGTAGAGGACAGCGGTCCGCGTCTGTACTGATGGGGTACACTGCTCCGACATCGGTCTGGATATATGGCATATGTTAACGTGTGCGGGGCCGCAGCCATGACACTTGGGGGGAACCCGCGATAAGCGAGGTTTCGCTATCACGGGTAGTGGCAGGTAAGCACAGCATATGGGTAGAAGGCTGACATCTTTACAGTGGTTAAGACATGGGGCACGTCGCCTTGCTTGGACGGCAGGGGGCCAGGCCATGATCTTCACAACAACGTACAGCTGACGAGGGGACACCTCCTTGAACGGGAAGGGTCCGGTGAGCTGGGGAAGCTTGTACGGCGCCCCACATTGTGCGGGATAGAGAGCCAGATGCTGTGCGCCTGACCATCAGTTCCTTATATGTTGCCGGGTGATGTACATTGTGTGTTATGCCATTTTCTGAAGTGCGGTTACTGTGTACAGTTCATCACCGTTCATGCTTGATTATGATGTTCAGTTGATAACAGTTTGATGTTTGATGTAATTGTGCTGTTATGGCTGCGGCCGAATAAATTCCACTTGAGTTGACAAGCGCCTGAGTGTCATCATTGTGTCACGTTAGACCATGAAGGGTATGAGCAACAGTGCTGAGTGCACGATTTGTGAATATTGCCACTCACTGTATAACTGGCAGGACTATCCTTGGTCTGCCCATGGATCTTCTTGGTGCTATGCAAATAGTGCTGGAGTGGTTAGAAATTATTTTTTAATGGCGTTATTCAAATACAGTAATGCCACTAAAAATTCAGTTTGGCCCTGGAAAATGCTGCTTATCAAGATTAAATAAATGTTTATTAACAGGTAAAACTGAAAAATCCAAAGTTAAGGGGTCCTTTTATTAAGGTGCGCTAACTGATTTAGCGTGCACTAAAGATTAATGCGCGCTAAATGCTAAGATCCCCATAGGAATATAATGGATGTCTTAGCATTTAGCACACACTAATCTTTAGCATGCACTAAATCAGTTAGCGCACCTTAATAAAAGGACCCCTAAATGAAGAGATATTTTGTACAGGATCTAACAAAATATTTCATAAACATTTCAGAATCTATAAACACTAATCCCCTCAATTAATAATCTTCAGCTTACATTTTCACACTTACTCCCAAATTCTATATATGGCACCTAAAAATTTGGTGCTGATCAGAATGGCACTTTAGTGCCATTCTATAAAAGGCACATGCTATACAGCAGGGGTGCCCAAATGGTTGATCGCGATCGACCAGTAGATCGCAAAAGCAACGCAAGTCGATCGCGTTGCCTTTGTGATATTGTTCTTCCTGCCTTCCCGAGCCAAGCCAGGCACGTACAAGCGCCAGACCCAGAAGACTTCACGTCCAACGTCAATTCTGACATTGGAGAGGAAGTTCTGGGCCAGCCAATCGCTGCCTGGCTGGCCTGGAACTTACTCTCCAACGTCTGAATTGACGTCGGAGATGAAGGCTTGTGGGCCCGGAGCTTGTACGCGCCAGGCCTGGCTCTGGGAAGCAGGGAGAAATTGACGGATTGCCTTGGGGGACAGGGAGAGAGAAAAAGAATTGGGCAAGTAGAGAAATCGGCACAATGGCTTGGGGGGAGGTAGGGGGAGAGAGAGAAAGAAAGGCGGCAGGGGGAGATAGAAAGAAAGGCAGGCAGGGGAGAGAGAAAGACAGAAATAAAGAGGGGGCGGGGGAGAGAGAAAGACAGACAGGCAGGGGGAGAGAGAAAGACAGAAATAAAGAGGGGGGCAGGGGGAGAGAGAAAGAAAGAGAGACAGAAAGAAAAGGGAGGGAGCAGAAAAATAGAAATAAATATTGGATTTACAGAAGAAGGAAGTTCAACTAGAGACTCATGAAATCACCAGTCAAAAACGTAGGACAAATGATTTTATTTTCAATTTAGTGATCAAAATGTGTTCGTTTTGAGAATTTATATCTGCTGTCTATATTTTGCACTATGGTCCCCTTTTACTGCTGCGAGGGGCATTCAGCACAGCTCCCTGCACCAAAAAACATTATCAAAGTTTAGTAAAAGGGAAGGGGGTATATTTGTCTATTTTTGTATAGTTGTTACTGAGGTGACATTGCATATTTTAAAGTCATCTGCCTTGACCTCTGAAGAAAACCCCAAATACAAATAATAATTAACATTTCACTGCGTACAGTGTGCTTTTAAAATATTTTTTTTTTAATTGTTGGTAGATCATTTTGACTTGGTCATTTAAAAGTAGCTCGCAAGCCAAAAAAGTGTGGATACCCCTGCTATACAGTATAAAATCATGCTTAGCGGCTGTACTGTATATGGCATACTATTTTTCTTTTTTTTTTCAGCTACCATACAATATTAGAGTGATTTAAAGTGAAAACAAAATGGTGGTGAATTTTTGTACCTTTTTGGATGTATTTCATGTTTTTATGAATCCAGTTATCATACATCTGGCAACACTGACAGGAAGAAGTATAATTGCTCTCTTCCAGTATCTTTTGAAAATTAGCATTCTGGACCTCTGTTATTAAGTTCTGTCATATTGTCATTTTAGGAAACAATTGAAGACATATTTGTTTAACAATTAATTATTTTCTGATATGTTTTACATTTTGTTAACCGTATAGAACTTACTGGTAATGCAGTTTAGAAATTGTTAATTATGTTATATTATGATGAAAGCATTAGCATTGGCATTCACACTACTTTCAGCGCTCATACTCAAAATAAACCAAAAAATTAACAGCCAACAATCTTCTTAATATGGATAAATTCTGGCCGCAGCTTTATTTAACAATACAATAACATTAATCATGAATATAAATAAATGCAACTTTCCCCAAGCGGTCTTCAGAAAGCCCAAACCCCATGTCAGCTAGTCAGTAACGACCTAGCTGACAGCCCCCACCCTAATTCAAACTGTGTTTTATTAACATTGATTTCAACCCTTGCCCCCCCTCCCCATGAGACCTGCGCTGCCGCCCGGCCTCACCAATACCTGTGGCGGTATCACACACAAGTATCTTCCCTTCCATCAATCCCTGTAACAATTTCTTCAAGAAATCATTGACCACCTGTCAATAAACCCATTTTCGCCACAGCTGTGACACCCCCCTCTCCACCCGCACCCCCACCAACAATATTGTACCAATGCCACACCACTAACCCTCTAAGCCCTAAACCACAGACCTGCCCAAAACCCAAACCCCCCAACGGGACAGGGTGGGTGGTGAGATGGATAACCTGGACATACAGGCCTACCTTGTGGACAACTACCTTGTGTATGCTGGACACTACAGACCTATATTTTCCCATAGCCAGGCCCGGCCTGTACCTTGCTGTCTGTGAACACATGTATCCTTTGCAATGCTAACCCAGCTGACCTCTGCTACAAAGTTTTTGTCTCCATTCCCTGCTGGGAGGATATTTCTCCAAGGTTCTGCTGAACTGTTATCAGTGCTGTATGGCTTCATATGCCAGGCACCCTGGAAAGCCATAAAACATTTATAATGAGCAAGGATCCCTGCAGGACGATGTGGGTGTAGCAAGATGAGAGAACTTTGTACCAAAACATTCTCTGAACCGAGTTATGGGAAACAAGCAGCTGGATTGTTGAAAGGTCTCCTTTGTCAACTTTCAGCATACAAGGAAGGACACCATCCTGAAGATGCACAGAATTGTAAAACAACTAATTAGCATCTGCAAAGTGAAAATGATCTCAGAGCTGGAGAATGAAAGTTCACCAAGAGTTCTCTGTTTCTGCAAGCCGCCCCCCCCTACTGGGGTGGGGGTGGGAGTGAGAGAGGCGTGGACTGAGAGAAGGAATAGGTGTACATTTTTCCAATAGTGGGTCACATGACCAGAATTTGGGGATGTACTTTTTGGAACAAAGGAAGAATTTTTTTTGTATAAAAAACATGTGCATCACAGATAGGGCCAGAGAGATTCACTTATTTATGCTACGAGGAACTGCTAGCTCCCTGCTAAGCATATGGGTGAAGTTCTTCTCTCCATTGCATATTCTGAACTGACAATATATTTATTTATTTCTGCTATGTCTTTGCTGCTATAATTTTGTAAGCCATTATACTAACAATAAACAAATATTGTCTGTTTTGGAAGATACAATGCCGTCTCGTAGTTATTCCAATAAGGTAAACAAAGCAGCCTTTATTTCAGTGGGCAAAATAATACTTTCCTCACTCCCTTCCCTCCCTCTCCCTTTACTACTCGCTCACCAGTACCCTAACCACCCTCTCCTTCCCTGAGTTCCCTGACTAAATCTGATTCTCACAGATCCACACTCCCGCCAGACTCCTAACCAATCCCAAGCCACCAACATTCCGTCAATCATAAACTGCCTTTTCCCCAACAACTAACCATTCCTCACAACCTCCTCTTCCCCCCTTCCCCATCCCCATCCCCTAATGCCTTCGCTCTTCAGCAGTTCAGCCAATGTTACTGGCCCACTGCTTAATTCGTGGGCCCCTTAACTCAGCCAAAACACGGATCTTGTTGGTCCAGACTACATGTTTGCTCAACTCAAATCATTCTTCACTGCGAACAGATCATTGCCTTGAACAATAAACTATTTTTATTGAGAGCACTGTTCCATGATATTGCTACATATTTGTATTGTGCTGCATTGTGAAATGTAGTGCAACACTGTGCAATGCAGTGCATTTTTTTATCTACATTTTTATGTTTTTATTGCTTTTATTTGTATTATTTTAATACATTTTCCCTGTATCATCCAGATAAATTTTGTCACACCTTCTTTCATTTTGGTATAATATTTAAGTGCATCCAGTTTGGCCAAGTAAAACCAGGCCCAAATACGTGCACCTACGTTGTGCATGGATTGAGCATATTTTATAACAGTGCAGCTAACTTTTAGGAACACCCACGATCTGCCCATGATTTCTGCATTAGAAATGATGTGCACCACTTTATAGAATGAACATACAAAGTTGTGCTCTAAAATTGCACCTTAATACTTTTTATGGCATTAAGGCCCGGATTCTGTAACCGGCACCCAAGTCGGTGGCCACCTTAAAAGCAACTGCTGATCGCCTGTCAATCAAACTAGGGCACCGGTTACAGAATCGCTCCAAGATAGGGGGCTGAAATGTAGGCCAGGGCTACATTTCAGCCACTTATTTTTGCTGCTAGACCACAGCAGCTGATCACGGCAGAAGGATTCCCCCCCTTCCCCATCAACTGAGTGGCAGGGATTCCCCAAAGCCGTGATTCTGTATCTGCCAGAATCGCAGCTTTAGGAGTCCCTGCCGCTCAGCTGGTAATGGAGGGGAAAATTCCCCCGCCACGATCAGCTGAGAGCGGTTGTGGCAGGGAACCTCCGTACCCGATCTCAAATCAGCCGGCAGGACGGATGCCAAATCCCTCCTGCCAGCAGTCCCCCCTCCCCCCAAAACATCCCAAGCAGGAAGGATGCCCAATCTCTCCTGTTGGCAGCCCCCATCCTACCCCAAACATTCCCGGCAGGGGGGATGTCAGAGGGAGTGGGAGGGGTTCAGTGGGTATGAAGGAGGGAGAGAAATTAATTTTTCTCCCTGCCAATTTAACTGATCCCTGTAGGGGAATCCATGATCAGTTGAGCTGGCAAACTGCATCAAAACTGGCTCAGCTGATGGAGAATCCCCTGTCACGATCAGCTGATGGCATATCAGACAAGGTAGTTGGGTACATTTGAAAAAACTTGCTTTTGTGCTTTTCATGTGGATGATTTTACAGTTGAGAATGGCCATAAAACAGACATACTAAGTGAGACTTTGTTGCCTGCTACACTGTTATATAATTGTCCCCGAGGAAGCCGTTCTTACACGCCAAAACAGGGATCCTTTTTGGAACTTTTTAATTGTTCAATAAAAACTTTTTTACCAGTTGGAAACACACCACCCTTGCCTTTCTTTGCTTGACTATACTAAGAACCAAAACATCTACATAGGTCATTCTCAAAAAATAAAAGACATCTGGCTTTGAGAAAGGACATTTTCTTTACTGGATTTCTGGACATTTTTTTTCTAAAACATCCAAATTTGATGTTCTATAAAAATGCCCCTCCACGTCTAGTGGAAAGTGAACAACTCTGTGCCCCTCAGTAAGAAATCAACTATTATAAACACACCCAGTTGGGGAGTGAGACTCTAGAGCAGGGATGTCAAACTCAGGCCCGCGGGTCAAATTTGGCCTGCAGTGTAAGTATATGTGGCCCGCGAAAAAATACTAAATATTTACTAGGGCTGGCCCATCATTAGACATATTTTTTGACCCTATTGGCTCATGTCCCCATTAGACACATCATCATGTTTGACATTTTTGGTTTTAATCCCTTTGTAGTTTTTCCATTTTAAGTTTGGCTCAGCTATTTGACATCAATCATGGGCTAGTTGTACCTTGCGTCATTCTTTTTCAAACATATCGTTTTTTTAAATGTATTGTCTACAGTTTCCTTTTTGAGTGGTATACATTTTTTCAATAAATATCAAGGTTTTTTGTTTTTTTTAAATTCTTTATTCATTTTTTAATTTACAATAAGTGTAACAATATATCCAAACAAATCAACAATAAATATAACACTTAATAATCATCAATAGTACAAATAATATGCTCTTATCTCCCACTCTTCCCACCCTTTCTTATCATATAATCAATACCTTATAAAATATGTAACAATAAATTTACCCTCCCCTCCCCCCTCACAATCAAACTTGAAAATTTAAGGGGAAAATAAAATAAAATAAAATGTCATCTAATCGGTACAATACTTTGTAAATGGCTCCCACATATCCTGAAATTTCCTGAAAAAACCGCGCTGTATTGCAATAAATCTTTCCATTTTATAAACATGACATAAGGAATTTTAATTTGAGTGCAATTGTTGGATATGTAGAAAGGGGGGGGATGATATATGCATTTGTCATAAAATATAATTTGGTAGAATTTAAGTGCTGTTAAAGTGTAAAATGTCTGTATAATCTGTTGCACTTATTTTTGGCTTTATAATGAATAAAGATTTAAAATAAATAAATAAATATCAAGGCTGGCCTGCGACTTTGTCCAAGTTTTTAATTTTGGCCCACTGTGTATTTGAGTTTGACACCCCTGCTCTAGAGTGAGGATGTTAGCCAATCCAGAGGTTCACTCACCGTAATCCTAACTCAGGTGGTACAAATCACTACTCATGCTCACTAGGTCCTAAACTTAGGGCTCCTTTTACTAAGCTGCAATAGCTTTTTTTAGTGCGCACAGAATTGCCACGCGTGCTAAACCCACGCTACATGGCTAGAACTAACACCAGCTCAATGCTGGCATTAGCGTCTAGTGCATGCGGCAATTTAGCGTACGCTAAGCGCGCGCTAAAACCACTATCGCAGCTTAGTAAAAGGAGCCCTTAATGAGGGAAAACAAACTCAATTTTTCAGGATTTCTCTTGTAATAATTACCCAGTAATGTAAACACAGATTATTTATTGATAAGTTTGCTGTGTTTGTTAAAACAAAATACGTAGCCAACTTTACCAAGTCAGTTGTTACAGTTAATACCAGTGTTACAATTCTGGCTTGAATGTACAAATTTAAGTTTCTTTTTCACTTTTTAGAAAAGCCACAAGCAATAACACCCACCCCACAAATAAAAACAAACAAACCAAAAACTCTTCAGAAAATAAACAAATGAATCCATATCAGATGTTAATTTAACTCATATTTTTTAAATTTCTGTATTTTTCTTTACATTCCTTTATGGAATAATTGATTCTTCGTGTGTGTTTATTCTATTTCAGAAACCCAGACTCTGGAAGAACCTTCAGGAACAGGTATCTTTTTTCATCCCCCTTTCCCCTGTTTCATGGATCTCATAGGTTAAAAAATTTCAATAAAGTCTCTGAATGTTTAACCTCTCTGCAACATCTTCTTCTTGCTTGGCAAGACTTTGACCTTGCTTGAACGTTGGGGACCCTGTAGAATCTGCAGCAGTCAGGAGCTCTCTGGTGCACCATCTGCTGTAGTGCTTAACTTTAAACACTGAAAGGAAAAAAAAAACCTGTCTATACTCTGGACTTTAGTCTAAAGTTCTCCCCTAATGGCTGTGATTAAATAGGCCATACTTTTTAGAGCTTACTATTTAAGAAAAAATGTTAATTAATTTCTCTTACTATTAAATCCAGTTCTCAATACTGACCCTACTCTAAAGAGTTGTGCGGTGACAGTGCTGGTACAATGCATTCAGCTCAGCAGGCACATAAACACAGGCAAACAGATTCCTCCAATTTTTAACAGAACTTTGGGCTCCTTTAACTAAGGTGCGCTAGCAGTTTTAGTGCGCGCTACAATGCCGCACATGCTAAACATTAACGCCTCCATAGAGCTTGCGTTAGTATTTTTCATTTAGCGTGCAGTTTGCACACGCTAATCTTCAGCGTGCGCTATAAAACGCTAGCGCACCTTAGTAAAAGGAGCCCTTTGACTCAATTTCAGTGCAGGTACAAACACTGTGGCTGAGCATGCCGACCACAGCTTTTCCCCAATCAAAAACTTTGGAGAAATCGCATCCAAAGTTTTGCAAATGAATTATTTTCCTTAGTACACCCCCAAAATGCTAAGAACACACACTACCAACTTTTCATTTACATTACTTCTGAGTTAAACAGGTTTCATAAGCAGCTTTCTACTTACACAGCACTGCTTTAAACTTCTCGGGGAGAGAAAGAGTTTTTAAAAAACCCACGCTGTCACACCACTCTGCTTATCACTTTTATTCTTCCACTAGTTTATTCATAAACACTAGTTCAAAATAAACACTGTTATGAGGACTTTATCCTTGCAGGGAACCACTTCTCAGCACAACTACATACTTTCAAAATCACAGCTCATCTGACCAACTGACCCCCAAGATGTCACCTTGGCTGTGGATGTGCAGCTGCCATCAGCTGACCCTCTGCAGCCAACCAGCTGTATCTGTAAGAAATGTCTAAGCATTATTCAAAACTTAGCCTGCAATCCAAGCCCAAGTTTGTAAATTAAAAATCTCATAGAAAATGAAGGAAAGTTCATAAACACAATCATACTAGCCACATTAACCATGATGAAATTTAATAAAACTTATACCCAGATCCCAGTTCATTCCAGGTCATTCCACTACACATTTTCAGAATTTAAAAATAAAAGAATTAAAGGAAGCAGCACATTTTCTTTACAGAAATGGCCCCAAAATATCCCCAAAACAGTTATGGGCTCATAATCGAAAAAGAAAAACATCCAAAAAACGGCCTAAGTTGGCACTTGGACGAACATTTCCCAAATACGTCCAAGTGCCGATAATAAAAACGGGTTTTGGACGTATTTCTAAATGACCTAGGCCTACATAGTGCCGCTGAACGACCAAAGCTAAATGGGGCGTTTCTGGAGGAGTGTCGAGGGCGGGAGTTGGGCGGGATGTGGGCCGGCTTAGTCTTAGTCGTACAGCATGTATAATCGAAAGTTATACAGCCCAGGATCAACGGAACTTGGATGTTGTGACTTAAGTAAAACATGGTCTAAGTCACAAAAACCATCTAAACTCACCAGATAAGCACTGCAAACACATAACACAGACCCCCCCATACACTACCCCAGTGATCACAGACCCCCCCCACTCTCATAAAAATATTAATTGCATCTTTAAAATTCAGCCTCCAGACCATCATCACCTGGCCGCCTGGCATAGGAAAGCCTAGTCATCCAGCACAGAGGCATCTTAAGTCGTCTTGGGGACCCATAGAGAGGAGGACCCATGCCCATAAGCCCCTGTACTCACTGCATTGATAATGAAACATGTACACTTCCCTAAACACTCCCAAAATCCTTTTTTACTGGCATATAAGTGGCTCCTGCAGCCATAAGGGCTATTGGAGTGGTAGATAAGTGGGTCTAGGGGATTCTGGAGGTGGTTTTGGGGGCTCACCATGACTTATAAGGGAGCTGTAGTGAGGAGAAGACATGGCACCCTTTTTGTGAAGTTCACAGCAGTGCCCTGTAAGATACCCAACTATTTAGGTGGCATGTCTGCAGTGGCGTACCAAGGAGGGGGCGGGGGGGCGGTCCGCCCCAGGTGCCAAGCCCTGAGGGGGTGCTCCCGGTCCGGTCCATTTCCCCCCCCCTCTGCGCCGGGTGTCACGTCTGGAAACAGCCTGCAGCAAGATCGCGATGCCAGAGATCTTTGCCTCTGACGTCAGAGGAGGGGCGGGACCGTGGCGGAGGAAACAGCCGAAGCAAGCAAAGATCGCTGGTATCGCGCGATCTTGTTGCAGGCTGTTTCCCTAGGGCAGTAGCGTACCAAGGGGGGGCGGGGGGGGGGCCCGTCCTGGGTGCCGCCTTAGGGGGGGGTGCACAGCTGGCCCGGCCCCTATCGCGCTCCTACCCTCCCAGCGAAAGCAGCATCGGAGCCATTATCGAAAAAGGTAATGGCGCCAGGCCTTGGAGCACCAAGGCAGACCGCTTCTCCCCCCTCCCAGCCGAAACCCCGCTGACCATCCTATCTCTCCCCCCCAAGTGAACCTTTCCGACCCTCCCAGCGAAAGCAGCAAACCTCCCTCCAGTAGCGTCGGCTTTATCCTCTCTCTGCCGCATCACTGATGACGTCATCAGTGACGCGGCAGAGGGAGGAGAAAGCCGCGAAGGAGGTTTGATGCTCTCGCTGGGAAGGTCAGAAAGGTTCACGGAGGAGATAGGAGGGTCAGCGGGGGTTCGGCTGGGAGGGGGGAGAAGCGGACTGCCTCGGTGCTCCATTACCTTCTTCGGGCAGCAGCAGCGTTTACAATTCGCTGCTGTTGCCGGCTTCAGGCCTTGTTCTCTGCCGGGTCCTGCCTACTTCCTGTTTTCATGAAGACAGGACCTGACAGAGAGGAAGGCCTGAAGCGGGCAACAACAGTGAATTGTGAATGCTGCTGCTGCCCGATGAAGTTCAGGACATCGGGGAAGGAGCAGGGAGAAATCAGCTGCTGGCTTGGGGGTGAGGGTAGGGAAAGAATCGTGGAAGTGGAGAAATTGGCACGATGGCTTTGTGCGGGCTAGGGGGAGAGAGAAAGAAAGGCAGAAATAAAGAGGGGTCAGGGGGAGAGAGAAAGAAAGGCAGAAAGAAAGAGGGGGACCAAGGGGAGAGAAAGAAAGGCAGAAATAAAGAGGGGGTCAAGGGGGAGAGAAAGAAAGGCAGAAAGAAAGAGGAGGGCCAGGGGGAGAGAGAAAGAAAGGCAGAAAGAAAGAGGGGGACCAAGGGGAGAGAAAGAAAGGCAGATATAAAGAGGGGGTCAAGGGGGAGAGAAAGAAAGGCAGAAAGAAAGAGGATGGCCAGGGGGAGAGAGGAATAAAGAGGGAGGCCAGGGGAAGAGAGAAAGAAAGGCAGAAATAAAGAGGGGGGCCTGGGGGAGAGAGAAAGAAAGGCAGAAATAAAGAGGGGGCCAGGGGGAGAGAGAAAGAAAGGCAGAAATAAAGAGGGGAGCCAAGGGGAGAGAGAAAGAAGGGGGGGGGCAGGAGAAGAAAGAAGAAGGACCAGAGACTCATGAAATCACCAGACAAAAAAGTAGGAAAAATGATTTTATTTTCAACTTAGTGATCAAAATGTGTCCGTTTTGAAAATTTATATCTGCTGTCTATATTTTGCACTATGGCCCTCTTTTACTAAACCGCAATAGCATTTTTTAGCGCAGGGAGCCTATGAGCGTCAAGAGCAGCGTGGGGCATTCAGCGCAGCTCCCTACGCTAAAAACTGCTATCACAGTTTAGTAAAAAGGGAGGGGGAATATTTGTCTATTTTTGTATAGTTGTTACTGAGGTGACGTTGCATAAAGTCATCTGCCTTGACCTCTTTGAAAACCCGCGGAATATAAATGATAATTAACATTTTCTCTGCGTACAGCGTGCTTTGTGTTTTTAAAATTTTATTGTTGGTAGATCATTTTGACTTGGCCACAAAGGTAAGGGGGAGGGAGGGAGGGGAGCTGCTGAAAGACATCTAGTAATCCTTGCAGGCTTGACTGCAGGGAATTATTTTTGTAAAATCATGTTTTGTTATGTGACTGGCATTATCTAGACTTTAATTTCTATGAATGAATAGAATGAAAATGATATAAAATTACTTGCTTGTTTTTATGTGCGTGCGCTGAAGGAAAGTGGAGAGAAAGTGGGCTGAGGATGCTGAAGGGAAATGGGGAAGAGAGTGGGGAGAAAACGCTGATTTATAAATTGACAATTGTACAGAATATTGTTTCTTTTTATACTTTAATATAAACAATTCAAGGCTTGTGTGGATGGAATCAGGTGGTTTGCGGGGATGGGGACCGAGCTTACGAGGATTAGTCCAATAAAATGGTATTTTTTTATTTCTTATTATTTGTTTTATTTTTATTTGTTAATTTGTAAAGTGGTGATTGTTATGTATCAGTTTTTTCAAATTTACATCTACTGTCTTTATATTTTGCACTGTATTAGAGGACATGTGTTACTGTTTTTTGTGGTGTTGCATTGTATCCAGGGTCTGGTTTCTTGGCGGATCAGTCTAACGTTTGTCTACATATTTCTATTTTTAGTTTGTGATTATTCCATTTTGGGCGAGGGTGTATCTCTGTTCTGTGTGTATGAAAAGAACACAGTTTTCAGTTGGCATTGACTATAGGATCAATTGACTGTGCGAGATCTGGCTTGTTTAGTTTTACAATGTATGTGTTGGTGTTCTAGTGCTCACTGCAGTGTTAAAGATGTTGCCTTTTCCTAGGTACACTTTTGTGGTGCGATATGTAGATTGTTACTAAAAATCATATTTTTCATATAGATCGGGGGGGTGTCAAAAAATGATGGGCCCCGGGTGCTACATACCCTAGGTATGCCACTGCATGTCTGGGTGTTCAGTTCATCACTTTGCAGATCCCTCCCACGTCGAACAGGGCTTGTTCTAGGTGTTTTTGACTTAGACGAAAAGTTGGATGAAAATGTGATATAAAGATGGACGATTTAGCGGCTTGGATGATCAGATCGGCATGACGTATAATTAGACAATTTTCGAAAGAAAAAAATTTTGGATGTATTTTTCGAAAATGTGTCCTAGGCTGTTTTTTACTTTGGACGACTTGCGAGTTTGAGGTAAACGGACTTAGACGTCCCTTTCGATTATGCCCCTTGTTTAAAAAGCTTTCCTTAGAAATGCAGCACAAATGGACAAAAAACAAAATTAAAAAAACAAAATAAGGAAAACAGAAGCCCATAGGCATTCTTACCTGACCCCCAAGAAGGTTCTCAGGACACCTCCACTTTTTTACAGGGTCCCAGTGGACCCACCACTGCAGTGGGAAAATTCACAATTTATCATGGAACTCCTGTGGGGCAGGCTAAAAATTGAAGCCTAGGCTTTGTTTTGGGCTTAGTCGCTGCTCTGGCAGTAAATCCCGGAACCACCAGATTCTCACACCTGCTCCAGACCCATTATAAGCCTCAAGCAGGACATTTTCCTGTCTCTCTACTGTCTTGAGAATCTCATTCATCGAAAAGGTTGACAAGGACAGATTTTTCAATTTGAAAGAAACGACAAGAACAAGGGGTCACTCGATGAAATTGAAGGGGGACAGGTTTAGAACAAACGCAAGGAAATTCTTTTTCACACAGAGGGTGGTGGACACATGGAACACCCTTCCGGAGGCCGTGATAGGAAATAGCACAGTACAGGGTTTCA
The DNA here is from genome assembly GCF_902459505.1 of Geotrypetes seraphini. Lineage (NCBI taxonomy): Eukaryota > Metazoa > Chordata > Amphibia > Gymnophiona > Dermophiidae > Geotrypetes > Geotrypetes seraphini. The sequence continues at coordinate 132,677,009 of NC_047085.1, read as the reverse complement.
AGGAAGACCTGGATAGGTTCCTGGAGGACAAAGGGATTGAGGGGTACAGATAAGAGTAGTGGAAGGTTTAGAGATAAGTGTAGAGGTAGGTATAAAATTAGTCAGGGACCGCTGCTCAGGCAATATGCCTGATGGGCCGCCGCGTGAGCGGACCGCTGGGCGGGATGGACCTCTGGTCTGCCCCGGCGGAGGCGACTACTTATGTTCTTATGTTCAAATCCCCCATGCACTACTCATACCCCAGGTAAAGATTTTTATTTTTTTAATACTACCAGGTTACACTATCTGTAATACACTTTGGCCCAAATTCTTGAAAGTGTGCCACAATTTAGGTGGCAGTAGGCGCCCTGCTGCCACCTAACTTAATTGCTTTGTTTCTAATTGGTGCAGAAATTGCAAAATTTTAAAACAATTTAAAAAGTAATTAAAAAAAAAAAAAAAAAGGCACCCAACAGTGCCTCTAAGAACGGTACCATGATGGCGTATATGGAGGTGCCTAAAGTCAAAGTAGGCGTGGCTAATACTGGAAATGACTTTAGGCACCTTTAGGCATCTCTGTAGATGTGATTCATATCAAACATAAGCACCAAAAATGTAGGCCTTCAAAACCCCGGATTACAAAACCCTGGCCTACATTTCTTTAAAGAAGCTTATGAGATTTATGATTGATAATTGGAAAAAACCCCCACAATATTAAAAAAAAAGAAGAACATAAGATGCTTGCTCCAGTCAACCCCACATCCCTGATGTTTTTCCCTTTACCTCTTCCTTTTATTTTTAATATTTTATCCCTTTTCTTCTTGTTTCAATCTTTGTCTCAATAGTTACCGTATTTTCACGTATATTACGCGCACACGTGTACAACGCGCACATGGGTATAGAGCGCGGGAACAAGGAATTTCTGTAAGAAAATTTTGGTATAGCGCACCCACGCGTATACCGCGCATGCTCCTCATTGAACTTTCATAATCCATGCCAGCGTTTAAGTCCTATTTATCTAACTGTTGCTTCGTATGCAAAATGACTTCACAAGAAATATTAGCTGAGCTATTTTAACTATCAGCAAATGCCGCCAGCAGAGAAATTACCAATGAAGTAATTTTGTTTCCCAGGTTTTCTATTGTAATGCCTATTCTATTGTGATGCGGTGTTTTCTGTCTTGCTGGCGCCCTCCTCCATCTTCCTGTATCATTCGCTGAAAGCCGCGGGCAGCGGATCCTATGTGCCTCTTGCGGCTGACCCAGAAGTGTTCCTCTGATGTCACGACGTCAGAGGGAACGCTTCCCAGCCGCAGGAGGCACATGGAAGCCGCTGCTGCGGCTTTCAGCGAACGCTGCAGGAAGATGGAGGAGGGCGCCAGCAAGACAGAAAACAATTGTATAACGCGCTCACGCATATAACACGCATGGTTATGCGTGGCTTGTAAAATCTTGTATAAAGCGCGCGTTATATGCGTGAAAATACGGTACTTTTAGGGTTCCTTTTACTAAGCTGCGCTAGCGGTTTTAGCTCACGCTTAGCACGCGTAGCATTGCCGCGCATGCTAGACACTAACTCCACCATTGAGCTGGCATTACGGCTCCTTTTATTAACATGCGCTAGCGTTTTTAGTGCGTGCTACATTGCCGCATGCGCTTAACCCTCACTACGTGCAAAAAACTAACGCCAGCTAAAACCGCTAGTGCAGCTTAGTAAAAGGAGCTCTTAGTTTTGTTTGTCTATTCCCCTGATTTTTAACTTAATTTTTTTAACATTGTAAAGATGTAAACCACTTTGGTTTGTAAAAGCGGCATATCAAGACTTAATCAACTTGAAACTTGTTGGTGGCCACGATTCCACAAACAGCGTCGTTGCTCAATTGACATGCAGCAAATGCTGTTTTAGGAGGCGCCAGCTGATAGCAACGCCGTTTCTCGAATCCAGCCCTTTGTTTCCTAGTAATCAATAATCCCGTAATCTTTTACTAAGGTGCGCTAACTGCACGCGTTAGCATTTAGCGCACGCTAATCGGTTAGCGCACCTTAGTAGAAGAGGGCCTTCGTATGCATCTGTGAACCAAGTTATGGTGCTGCATAATGATTTTGGTTTGGATGTTTTATTGAGTACACAAACCGCCTTTTAGTTATTGCTAATTAACCCTCTTTTCCATTATTGGGACTTAAAATTGATAGTTTTATTTTGATAATAGCATATCAATGGACCACACACTGGCGTGTGATTATTTCAAAACATTCTTTACATTTTTTTTTCACTTGTTGGAAGAGCACTTTCCTTCTGTGACAGCAGAATATCATTATCTTGATAATTTTCATTTAATAGGACCAGCAGGTGTATGGTCAGATCTGATAGTTATCTTTGACCACATAGCCCTTGATTTGGGTATCCTGTTATTTGCTGACAAGTCAGCTGGGCCAATACGTTTCTTAAATTTTTAGATAATGAGCTTGAGTTTGTCTGTACTGTCCAGCTTGCCAGTTAAAACAAATTTGTAAGGTTTGAAAGATAATTGATGAAATATGCTTACATCATAAATTGACTTTGCATCAGACTCTTTAATTAAGCTGAAAAGTTACACGTTATCTCCTTGGGGAGAGATTTTACTATACTATCAATATATGTGGAGATTAAAAATAAATAACAGAAACACCCAGAATACATATAATATTCAAATCTGGTGCTTCTATCCAAATTACTATCAAGCTAAAAATGATTAAATAGCGTGATGAGTGTGCTCAGTCCCTCCTTACACATCGGTCACCAAAATCACTAGACCAGTGATTTGGAGAACCATCATGGCAGGACTCTGTTCTCTTTTTTTTTTTATTACCAAACCATAAATTGTAATAATCACATAGTAAGATAGATGAAATAAATAAAACAAAAGTACTTATCTATATAACGGAATATATAACTTATAAGACGTTTTACTAAACATTGAACAAGAGGTATTACCAGGAGGAAGGGGTGGCCTAGTGGTTAGAGTTACATGCCTCTGTACCCTGAGGTTATAGGTTCAAACCTTGCACTGTTCCTTGCGACCCTGAACAAGTCACTCAATTCTCCATTGCCCCGTATACATTAAATAAATTTTGAGCCCACCAGGACAGATAGGGAAAATGCTTGAGTAACTGATTGTAAATCACTTAGATAGCCTTAAAAGGCAGTATATAAATACATAATAAAATAAAAATATTTTGTTAGATTATTGCACCAAGAGAAGTCGAATCTACATTTTGGACATCTTTTTTTACAGAATTTTCCAATGTAGTTAGTGTGTGGCAAGCTCTGACAGCCTCCAACTGGGAATTGCAATTATTTTTGGATGCTTCTAGAGTAATAGCTTCAGGGATATATTTTAAGAATACATGGAGTGCTCATGTGTGAACTCAGAGCTGGCTTTTGCAAGGCTGGACCAAGAATGTTTTGACGAAACAGAGACTGGTAGATAAGAAGAAGATAGCTTTGTGTTCTCTAAAAATATTCCAATTGTAAAGCAACTTAATTCCCAGATTGCTAAATGCCCATTGGTGGCTGAGAGGTTGAGGGTTCTAGTTTAGTGTTGTTTGTAAGTAAACATAGCATTTAGGGCCATTTTTTATATGACATCTAAATCTGAGTTTAGATGTTTTGTGTACGACATACAAAAATCCAGTACCAAACCTGTCCATTTTCAAAACTGCATGATTGATATCATGATATCTGTTTTGAATTGCTTCTGATATTTATTTTATATCATAGCAAAACCGGGAAAAGACCTCAAACGCCCAAGGCCTCCTTTTACAAAGCCGCGCTAGCGGTTATAACGCACTGTGGCGGGGCCAGGGATAAGCCTAGCGCGGGCAACCCGGCTCCCACCCCAGGCGCATGTCTGAGCGCTCCCCGGAGGACTCCCGCTGGATAATCCCAGTACAAAACACACATGCTAACTTTGGAGAGTTCACAGTTTGTCCTTTTATTACCCAGTTCAAGGCACTGGGTCTTTAAACAGCCCCCCCTTGGCTGAGGATATTTGAAACAAATAATACATAAGCAATGCTTCTCCTTTAGAGAGAGTCCAACTGCCCTTCAGGCAACTAAACCAAAACAATACAAAAACGCTTTCTTTCCGGCTTCAGCAGTTGTGCCTGAGGATACTTCAGGAAGCTTTTCCCACCTGACCCACCTGAAGTATAATGCCCCCACTACCCTTGTGCTTATGGGGTAGGGGCTGGGGAACCGTCCACCCTTTGGCTTACTGGTTTAAAGTCCCCACCCAAAAGTTCCCCTATTCAGGGCTATATAAAGTCAGGTTACTGAATTCCCGTTCAGGCTTTTCCCCTGAGGTTAATTAGTGTTCTCACCTCTTTCACTCTTTATGCTCAGCTTATCTCTTGGCCTTTATTTCACATGGGGCACCTCCTCCTCCCCCTTTCACATTCACATTTCCCTACAGTCCTGCCTAAGGGATGAAGAACGCTGCACTGAGAGACGTTAATTTTCATTCCTCTCCCCCATTCATTACCTCACTGACTGTAGTTAGATAGGAGGTCCCAGGCTGCCAAACTGCAATCCATTTCGACCTCTCCCTCTATTTCCATTAGGGACTCCACGCTCTCTGAGGCTGGATAGGAATTCCCCTCAGAGGCAGCTACCGGCCAGCCCGGCTCTGGAAGCCTTTCTCTTCCCCTGAGCCTCTGCCTGGGAGCCAAGGGTTTGTTAATTCGAGAGAACTGGGTGACAGCGTGTTCTCTAGCCCTGGGCTGTGAGAAAAAGCTCCTAGCCATTTCCTTCCTGCTCTGCATGGCTCGTCTCTCTCCCCCAGTACCTGAGTTCCCCTGAGTGTTCCCAGCTGTGTTGATTTTATGCTGCAGCTTGTGCTCACTCCCCCTCTGGGTTCGTCTTGCCTGTCAGCTCCACCCCTTTCCTTAACTCTTCCTGGGCCAGTTTTCTTTACCAGAGGCTTTACTGGAGAATTGCCCAAGGAATTATAAAAGGGATTATAGTGCCCTAAATCAGGTATTGTGGTTTCTGTCCTTCTCTCTCTGCCTTGCCCTGCCTGTTGGCTCTTTATAATAGGAACAGGGTTAATGGGCAATTTCCTGGGCTTAGGAATAGGAACAGCCCTTTGCATGGCAGGGTTAAAAACCGGGTTTAAACCAGTGACAGGAGCTTCCCTGTCACAGCACGCACTGGATTAGCGCGCACTAGCCGGAAATCTACTGCTTGCTCCAAAGGAGGCAGTAGTGGCTAGTGCGTTGTGACAAACCTACTGCATTCCCAAGGTTTGCCACAGGGAAATGTAGGAAAGTATACAAACCCTAGTGCAGAAGGGCTGACCAGGTCAGTGCCCAAGACAATAAGTTAGCTGACTACCCTGTGAGTAAGGATGAGGAAATGGAAATAGAGCAGGAGAGCTTAGACTTACCTGAAGCAGTCCCAAAGCCAGGCAGAAAGAATCTGCCTTGCTATTATCCAGTGCCTGTAAGGCAGAAAGCTCACAAGCAGTTTCCCCTCAGAGAAACGGCACAGGCTGAGGAAGGAATTCCCTTCCCCCATCCAAAGCCAAGGGGGAGTGGTTCTTTCCCTCAGCTTAAAGCCAGGCTTGTCAAAGAGCAAATGGGAGGAGAACGAGGCTTGGGAGAACCAGCAGGATGAGAGCAGAGGCAGGAAGTGAAGGACGGGGCTGAGCTTGCCTCAGACCCTGCAGGGCAGTTTATCAGCACGGACTGGGAGATGACTGAGGAGCAGACTGGTAATTTGTCTACAGAATTCCTTACCCCAGAGCCAATGGTGGTGGAAGACAGTTGTGCTGTGGAGGAGAGCTGGCCAGAGGAAATGGAGAGCTGAACACACTGGGAAAAGGTCTGTGAAAAGGTTTTTTTTCTGGCTGTGTTTTCTGTTTTCTCATTGAGATAATGACTGTGGAAGTTATCAAGGAATGTAATCCTGTACTGCAGTTTTCACAGGCTAGTTTGCTGGACTTTGTGAAAGGTACAGTAATCTCCTCTTCAGGAAATGTACACAGTTGAATCAAACGCTAGGCTGTAATTCTAGCCAGGTTAAACCCTGAGGTTCCTGGTGTCAGGACTCCGTGCAAGAGTCCAGCTGGGAATTGATTGCCATAGCAACTAGGTAATTGAATTAGCCTGCATGCCTCTTAGGAAAAGGAGATTAATTTTCTCCGCGTAAAGACTGCTCCGTTTCTGTGTGGAAAGTCCAGCTCAGCTGGAGAGAGTGAGTGCACTATAGGAAAAGCACAGAATGTCTCTTAGGCATGAATATGAATGTTTCCTCTGTAGCTCAACAGTGAAAAGTTATTTTTGCCAACTATTTCACCTCTAAGCCTTATGAAAAGCTAAATGACTGTATATAATTTGCCAAGCAAGCTCAGAGCTGATTCCTGAGTGATAGTGAATGAAATGAACTTTTTCTTTTTGGTTTTGTATTATGTTCATGCTACCAGGGAAACCTGGAGTGGCACAGTGATTCCACGGGCGGTGGGCGAATAAAAGCTTATGTTTTTGCACCAAGGCCATTCTGACAAATGTGTTTTCTTCAAAGCCCTTGGGAGTAAGCTTAGTTAGGCATCCGCCTAGTGGCGGCCAACTTGAAATGCTAACTGCTGAAAACATTTTATATTTAAATCTTTTTATTAAACTTTGACAACAGCAGGAACAACAAAAGCGTAAAACAATGTTTACAACAGAATCTAGCCACCATGGAGGACTGGACTCTTATGTCCTCCAAGGCCACTATCAAACAACAAACTGCTGAAAACACTTTAAAGGAGCTTGAACATCATCACTTCTGATTTTAGGCTTTAACCAAAAAACATCAATAAAACACTATTAAAAAAAAATGATTAGCCCCCTGCCCCTTCCTCATTTTTCTACCATGGCCTGTAGTGCTAAATGCTCTAACGCTCATAGAATTCATATGAGCGATGAAGCAGCACTGGAACATTTAGCACTCTGGGCTGCGGGAGAAACCTCTACCACAGCTTGGGGGTTACAATAGATGGTTATTAGATAAATATCAGAAAATCATCACTTTTCCTAGTAGATTTCCATCCTTCCCTTAATTTGTCTTGAATCCTCAAACTAGCTGTTCTGCCTTTTCTGAACCAATGACTCTGCTATCTGAATGTACACATTTGACAAAAGCAGCACTCGGCACTTGTTGCCTCCACTGTTTCGTACCCACCCACCCCCTTTTCCCTCCCCCCCCCAATCACTACACAGATGCTACCATCTTATTGGGAAAAAAGAGAATTTATTGGAGTGGATTGAATAAAGGTCGCAGCAATAGATCCGTTAACATCAACTTATCAACTTTAAATAGCAGAGCAACAAATGATACCAATGACTCTGCTATCTGAATGTACACATTTGATTTCACTTGGAAAGGTACTCAGCAATAGTTTCTATGGCACAAAAACACCAATGAACATTGATTTTTTTTTTTTCTGCTCTCAAAGAACACCCAGCTTTGCTGGAAAATAAACACCTAAATATAGAAGCCCTGTCTGTAATATCTCTGCATATTTTCCTTCAAACTATTCATTTAATTTAATATTTATTGTACTGCCTGCTCTATGAAGTGCAAAGAAGTCTACTAATGTTTTAATTATTTCCTAGGACAAGCTGATTGTTGGGTCTAGGTGGCATTATTAATTTAATCAAATCAGTGCCATGCTGTACATTACGCTGCAAGAATAAAAATAATAATACAAGAAGCTCTTGTAAATGACCTGAGGTAACCCTTTCAGGATTCAGCATGAGTCAGATATGTTTTAAGGGCAAAGTAATCTTCTAATGTCCTTACCATTTAGAATTAAATCTAGAAATATGATGGCAGCACATGAATAAATACAAAACCTTATGCCTCCAGGAAGGTGGACATTCAGCCTGTGGTCATTGCAGAACATGTGACATTACTCTTTCCCTCACTGAGTTTGTGAATCCTGTTGATAAGAAAAAGTATATTTTAAGACATAAAACTACATGTACCACGGATTTTGTGGTATACTGTTTTATTTGCGCTTGTGGCAAGCTATATATTGGACAAACATCGAGACAGTTTCACTTAAGGGTGAATGAACATCGGAGTGCCATTGCTAGGGGCGTACTGAATGCCCCAATGGTGCAACACTATATACAACACAATCATGAGTTTAAAGATCTGAAATGTTTTGTCCTGGATCATATAGTAAAGAATCAATGAGGTGGGAACAGATAGCTAGGGCTTCTGAGGCGGGAACAACGTTGGATTTTTCAACTGAAATCAATGCAACCTCATGGCTTAAATGCTTCAATTGATTGGATCTATTTTTACTAATATATGTTTGCTTTTTCTGTAGTGGTCATAAATTATTGAATAAATCTGCGATATCTGGATTTACTGCTATTGTCCCTTTAAATCTGTTCCGAGCAAGCTGGTCACATGATAGTTCTCATGTGACCAACTGAGCTTCTTAAATGACGCTGCAGCTCCATTTTTTTTCACTGAGACTCTCAGCATCAGTAAACTGCAGGTATTGAAAGTTATTTTAATCCGAATGAGGATAATAGATATGGTCTATGAATTTCATGCTTTGAGCCCTGAAGAAATAATTTTTCAGTCATGAAACGTTGTTCTTCGTTGGCTATTGGAAAAGGAAGTTTTCATTAGTGCCTGTACCACATTATCAAGCCTGTCTGCCGTTAAGCAAAAGATAACTGTGGCTTGCATTTTTTGGAATATTATTGAATTACTTTATCATTAAAGTTGTAGGGGTTGCCTATGATAGAATGTTGAAAGTTAACCAATAAGGAATTTGGGTTCTCCTTCATAGCTTTGGAGCAGTGATTGCCCGACAGCTTCTGAGGCAAATCCCCTGCAGATATGTTTCAACTGTATGCTTTAGATATAAAGTAGTTAAGATTTGAGCTTTAGCTTCAGCGTTTAAACTGGACGCATAAAGTTTTGTATCTGTGGATTTTCTCCAGTTTCTCCATATTTTTCTTTCTGTCAGCACATAAATACAATAGTTCACTTGAAAAATCTCATAGACTAGAACCATGTTTCCTAATCCTTTCCTAGAGACTCGCCTGGCCAATTGGGTTTTCAGGATTACCATAACATTTGCATATATTGGTGATCAATTATAGGCAAATATATCTCATGCAGATTCATTTTGATAATGCTGTGAAACCAACAAACTAAGATGGGCTTTTACAAATGTACACTGCCAAGCAGTACACGCTCAATGCCGAGCGGCCCACATGAATAGAATGGGGAGGCTTGGCATTTAGTGTGTGCTGTTTGGTAGCACACCTTTGCAAAAAGGACCTGTAAGTTTGTCTCTAGGAGAAGTCTTAAATGTACTGGAGTAGAAAATGTAATGATCTCAATAGTATCACTAAACAAAGTGCTGCATAAGTTACAGGGAAATACTTTTAAAACCAATAGGAGGAATTATTTTTTTCACTGAGAGACTAGTTAAGCATTGGAATATGTTACCAGAGGATGTGGTTAGAGCGGTTAACATAACTGGTTCTAAAAAAAGGTTTGGACAAGTTCCTGGAGGAAAAGACAAGAGTCTGCTATTCAGACTGACATGGGGGGAAGCCACTGCTTGCCCTGGATTGGTAGCATGAAATGTTGCTACTATTTGGGTTTTTGACAGGTACTAGTGACCTCTATTGGCCACTGTGAGGATGGGCTAGATAGACCATTGGTCTGACCCAATAAGGTTTTTCTTATGTTTTCTGTCAAGGTTCTCCCCCCCCCCACTGACCCCCCTCCCAATACCTCATGGAACATTTATAGGTCATTAGAGCTTATTCTGTACGAGGAGGGGCATTTTCAAAAGGATGGCCAAGTCAGAATAGGAACGCTCATGTCAGAATATTCCAAATAGACATCCGTATCACATGTATTTTCAAACAAGAAACATGAACAGCCACTTTACAAACTGGAACACCCGAATTATGAAGGGCCTAAAAACATAAATGCCTGTATGTCAACAATCTAGAAAATGATCACAAAGGCATCCATCTAGAACAGAGAGGCAGCATGGTGGTTAATGCAGTGGAGTGTAAACCAAGGGGATCAGGTTCAAATCCCACTTTAATGCTTTTATTTTGTAATTGTGAGCCCTCTAGGGACAAAATACCTCTTCTACCTGAATATATACCACTTCAATAGTCTTCAGGCTTACAGGTGGCTTATATATACAGTAAATAGGTAAAGTAGACATTTTTCTTTTCCAGGAGGATACACAATTTCAAGAAACAACAACAACAATGGATTAAAGTACAATTTTAACCTGAGTCTCTTGGCTTATTGTTCACGATCCACTAGGTTATCCCTCAGATCTGTGTGCTGCTTTGTTCAGAATGCCTATAATACCTGAAGCTGGTATTCCTTTCCAGTTTCACTTTCAGGGAAGAAGTAGGGGGACAGCAACTACTGGGGAATTAAAGAAAATATAGAAGTAAAATGGCAGATAAAGGCCATATGGCCCATCCAGAAGGTACCAGCGCGCCTTTTCGTACCAAAGACGTGACTGAAACAGCTCTAAGGAGGTCGTGTTTAAACTTGGGCATTTCCTTCCCTTCGGTTGGACATCTTAATTTTGAACCCTCTCTTGTCCCACACAAAACATGCCCACAACACCCCCCTTGCTATACGGCATTGCCAAATGCCCAAATCCCGCCTTTACAAAATTGGGATCTGGACATTCCATATGCATGGACATACATTTTGGCCTTTTGAGGCATCCATATGCTTCAAAAAAATAAGCACCTTATTGTTAAGGACATCCTAGCAGGAAAAAAAAATTCTAATCCTAAACTCTCTTGACCTTGGTCTTTTCCCTTGTCTCTCATCTCCTGTTTACATATTTATTATTTAGCTTTCAGTATCTGCCTTTTTTTTTTTTTTAAAGTCTTTATTAAATTTCCAAACTACCATAGTACAAACAAACAATTTCAACATACATAAGTTTACATGAAATGTACATTAAACTTAAACATTAATGTACAACTATTCCCCCCGTCCTCTCCAAATAATCAGAAAAAGTGCATACCTAAAGGAAACCCTCCATATATTCCCCAATTAAATTCCAATGCAAAATCCTCCCCCTCCCCCCACCCTGGATGTGTATGCTTAAGGGTCAATAAAATAAAATCAGTTATCATTCCTTATAGAACTTAGTTAATGGTTCCCAAACATCCATAAATTTCTTATACCATCCCTGTTGTACGGCCATCAAACGTTCCATTTTAAAAGTATAACAGAGAGATTTTAATTTCCTTTATTGATGTTAAACTTTAATAGCAATTGAGCCCAAAATCAGGAGTTACCCCCCCCCCCCCCAGCATAATGTAATGTATAATAAATTAAGATCATAAAGATTGTCATTTTAAAAGCCCTATTTACATTTTGGATGTACAGAAACCAGCACTTAGAAGTGTATGTTGCATACATGTTTAAATTCTGATTTTAGAGAGCTAGAATGTATACATCCAAATGTGAATATACATACTGTATATAGCAAGGGGGTGTGGTCAGGGTATTAACTTGAGCAAGACTAGGTCAAGTCAAAGAGATATATGTGCATTACCCATTTCAGAAAAGGAAAGAACATTGATGTCTGCTGACAAACATCAAGATTTATACCTGCTCTAGACTCTAGAGGACATCTAGGTTTTAGAAAGTCGCTAACTTTATGCAGTGCTCCATTGTAGGGATTATGGTGGTCTATATTGGAGGGAAAATAGTGGTCTATATCTTAATCTCTCAGTGTTTTTGCCTCCCTTCCCCTCAAACTGACACTAGCAAATGATATTGGGCTCTATGGTAGTTTTAGAATGCATAGATATGTGTGTATATATACAGTATGTCTATAAAAATCCTACTGTTATAATGTCTATCCAAGACCAATATTTATCAAAATATGGAAATTCTAGTGGTTGTGTCAATTGCTTATGCCAGTGTCTTGCAAACTTTCCAGCTGGCGGCACACTAAACCCAAGACGTGCCTCTCACCGCGAGAGAAACTTAGGCAGTCAGCTGGCGTGGATGACTTTCCTCCTCGCCAGTATGTCGCAGCACACCTGAAAACTCAGGAGGTACACTGGTGTGCCGCGGCACACAGTTTGCGATACACTGTCTTATGCACTTGTCCATATTATTAGTACGGGGGAAAAAAGGCTTCAAGGGCTCACGGGTACCTGACGTTGGAGTGTTCTTGCCAGGTTACCATTAAGTGAGCTATCACTATCCTTCAAACAACCCCCTGTACCTATATGACTTTGACTTATTTGCTTTAAAATTTTTGCCTTCCAGCAATTTTTGCTGATTATTGACAAACTTAGCTTTAGCTAGGAGCTGGTGAAATGGGGATGCTCCGTTGAGAAATATAGTTCCCAGTGGTCACCCACCAGCTCCTAGCTAAAGCTAAGTAATAGTTTATTGTCAATAATCAGCAAAAATTGCTGTAAAGCAAAAATTAAAAGCAAATAAGACAGTCACATAGGTACAGGGAGTTGTTTGAAGGCTAATGATAGCTCACTTAATGGGCATGGAATCATGGTGAAGGGTGAGAAAAGGGGGTCAGGCTGGTATGGAAGCGTGGTGGATAGGTCACTTAATGGTAACCTGACAAGAACACTCTAACGTCAGGTACCCGTGAGCCCTTGAAGCCTTTTTTAATCCTGCACTAATAATATGGACAAGTGCATAAAAGATTAACATAACCACTAGAATTTCCATATTTTGATTTGTACAGTATGTACCAGTACCTACATATATGTTCCAAGATACCAACATACACATGTTTGTGCCAGTACATGTTTATGTTGTGGGAAAGGGATTGGGACATGTATACCACCTGTTTTGAACTCTTACAACCACACTCAAAGTGGTTTACAGGTGCTTCAAGCGCCTACCTCAGATGCATTCATTTAGGCCAAGAAAACCCTGGCCTAAATTGCAGTGTGCCTAAGAATGCTTTGGCACCACTAGACACTATTCTATAACCACGCTGAACGATGCATAGGAGTTAGATGTCATTTATAGAATCAGGTCCTTATTACATTGCACTATGGGTAACGCAAAATATTGGTGTTAGTGCTTAAAATGTGTGTGTGCTGTTATTTGGCACTTTGACACCTAGTGGTAGTACCATGAAACTATCAAAAGGAGTTAAGCGATGTAATTTTGAACCCAGTCATTGAAAGGGCAGGCATGACTAGAGATAACTCCTTCCCCCAATTATATACCAGTGAGAACCTCAATAAGTGCCAGGATACTGGGGCTTGGGATCTTGTCATATGGTGGTAGTGATGGGGGTAGGTAGATTGTTTGCAACACCACTAACCCCTTTAACATAGAAACATGATGGCAGATAAAGGCCAAATGGTCCATCTAGTCTGCCCATCCGCAGTAACCATTATCTTTTTCTCTCTCCGAGAGATTCCATGTGCCTATCCCAGGCCCTCTTCAATTCAGACTCAGTCTCTGTTTTCAACACCTCTTATGGGAGACTGTTCCACACATCTACCACCCTTTCTGTAAAAAATAATTTTCTCACATTACTCCGGAGCCTATCACCTCTTAACTTCATCCTATGCCCTTTCATTGCAGCATTTCCTTTCAAATGAAAGAGACTCGACTCATGCACATTTATATTACGTAGGTATTTAAACTCATGCACATTTATATTACATAGGTATTTAAATGTCTCTATCATATCTCCTCTCTCCTGCCTTTCCTCCAAAGTATACAGATTGAGATCTTTAAGTCTGTCCACATACACCTTATCACGAAGACCATGCTCCATTTTAGTAGCCTTCCTCTGGACTGACTCTATCCTTTTTATATCTTTTTGAAGGTGCGGCCTCCAGAATTGTATACAATATTCTAAATGAGGTAAGTTTGGACTCATTTAAAGAGACATCCTGGCAGTTAAGTAGCAGCCCTAAACTAAATAGAAAGTGCTGGCACGGTCACTGCTGAATACATATATTCCTTGAACTGTGCATACAAATAAGTTAAGCATTGGAGTGCTTAAGTTAATATGAGACCATCACTAACTGAATTTTGTCCTCCAAAGTCCCAAATATAGTTGATATTAATTAGTGATCTGAAGAGTAACAGAGAACAATAACTGTCCTGAAGTATATTTTTATTCTCTGTACAATAATTTTCTTCCTTCCTATGACAAGATTTCTCAGAGTAATGCATTTGAACTTTTCACATCTATTGCTTTTTCTTTCAACATTTCTTTGACAGCAAATAGGTTGTGTTGACCTTGATAGTTCAACAGCATTCTTTTGAAATAGTGTACCAATCATTCAGTATCATTAAATGTACTATTAAATACATTTATTTGAAAGATAGCAATTTTGTGTTCCAAATCTGGGTGAATTTAGATTTATTTACTTTAATTACTGAATAATGAGTCTGAGCTATTTGGATAAAAGTGAAAATCAAAAAGAGAGCCTGTGGTGACACAAGGCAATAATATACTATTACTTCCTTAATAGTCTAAGTCTGGAATACATGAAAAAAGCTCAGGCTCCACCCACTTTAAAAATAACAGGATTAGAATATTTAAATAATAGATATACTAATGTTGCCTCCTTCAGTCTATTCATTTCTTTCAATTCCTTTGTTGGAATGATTTCACAATCATACCTGTATATGTATTAGGGTGTGCCAGTTTTGGAGATGTCATAATTTTAAAGCTACTAAGTAGCAGATTTAAAACAAACCAGAGAAAATATTTCTTCACACAACGTGTAATTAAACTCTGGAAATCATTGCCAGAAAATGTGGTGAAATCAGATAGCGTAGCAGGGTTTAAAAAAGGTTTGGATAAATTCCTAAAAGTCCATAGGTCATTATTGAGATGGCCTGGGGAAATCCACTGCATATTGCTAGGATAAGCAGCATTGAATCTGTTATACTACTTGTGATCTAGCTAGGTACATGGCTAGGTTGGCCACTGTTGGAAACAGCATACTGGGCTTGATGGATCTTCAGTCTGTCTCAGTATGGCAATTCTTATATTCTTAAAATGTACTAGTGAAAAATTTGTACAGTTTCATGTGTGAAATCAACAACTAGCCTTACATTTTGTGTAATATGTTAGTATTTACCTATCTGGAATTTCTAAGAAGTTATGCAAAAATAATCAAATTACTGAAATATGTTTATGTGCTCTGATAATAGTTTTTATGTGTTTTCATTGCATATTAATGCCTTTTGTGCTCCAATTATCAATTTATCTTACTTTTTTAACCCATATTGATATTAACACCTTACTTTCATTTTCTCATTCTCAGATTTTTAACATAGCGCCATCATAATGATAATCTAACATTGAAAATGTCCAAAAGAAAATCACCTTCTGGTCTCACCAGAAGGCTTTGAGCATGCGCAAATGCTCAAAGCCTAGTCCAGCCCGGCGCAGGAAGAAGGAGGATCTCTCCTGCACCGCACCGCCCAGCCCAGCCCAGCCCAAACCAACGAGGGAGGATCTTCGGGCACTGGCACTGACACGTCCTATGCATTGGTGCTGGTGCCGGTGCCCAATCGGGTAAGAAATGTTTGGTGCTGGGGGGATGTAGGATCGCGGGGGAGGGGGGGGTGACGCGAGCGGGGGGGGGGGGGGGAGGATGCCCGTTCGCAGGGGGGATGCCGATCGGATTGAAAAAAAAAAGTTGTAAAACGCGCTCATGCGTATAACACGCAAGGTTATGCACGGTTTGTAAAATCGTGTATAACACACGCGTTATATGCGTTAAAATACGGTAATCAGTGACCTAACAACTGGATTATTTGTTCAGTGGTACAAAGCAAATCCAGCATTTAGTGGTTTTATTATAAACAGCCATGTTAGGATTAAAACAAAGTTGAAATCCATGTAGAAACAAGCCAACAAAGTTTCTGTGGGCAGAAGAAAACTGGAGGAGAAAGATAAAGCAAGGAAAAAGCCTTTCAGACAATGGTTGAAGTTGTCCGAAAGGGTTTTTCCTTGTTTTGGAAGCTTAGATCCATAAGATCATGTTTTGATACCCTTCCATTTTGATAACCTTCCTTTTCAACTATTGGTATACAGTTGACTCCGCTTAAGTGCAAGGCCTCCGGACTGGACCGCAACGTGCACTTAAACAGAGTGTATGCTTAATCAGAGTACCATTTTTTAGTCATGAAAAATCACAGTACGCTGTAGTCAAATGCAATAAAACTTTTATTCAGCAAAAAACACACCAAATACAATTTTACAAGGTTCAGTTATAAAAACAGCACTGTTCTGTCTAATGCAATATACTGTAAACCTTTTTTTAAACCAACATTCTACTAAAATAATGTCATTGTTTTCTGCACGCAGATTGAATGATTCAGGCTGTACCGTATATCTGGCTACTGATGCTGTAAAACTGTCCATAGTTGTGACATCCATTTATCTCCACATAACAATGCACCATGTGTAGGGACTTCAGCGCATCCGAGAAGGAAACAATCTCTGTAGGTGTTTATTAGTTGTGATGACCACAGCAGTATCTCCAATGTCTGCAATGTCCTTTATGACTGTACAGATATCAGAATTAGTGCTGTTAGATGATGTGGGCATATTGTTGACAACGACGACATACAGCTCAAACTCTTGTGGTGAGAGTCCAACCGGGAGTTCAATGGACAAAGTGTCAGCTTCAATTGTCTCATCAGATGCGTGAATGAAGCTCGCCCGTCGATAGAAATTTGAAATCGTTGATGATGAGACTCGACTCCATGCCTCCCGTACCATGTGAAGAGAGTCGAGCACTGTAATTTTTCTCACGAGCTCAGTAGCTTGGGGGCTGGATTCCGTGCTTGCATCAATCACTGTCATTACATATCTTAAGACAAGAGACCTGTAATGACGTTTAAAGTTGGCGATTATCCCTTGGTCCATGGGTTAGATCAAAGAGGTCATGTCTGGGGACAGAAACACGTGCTTGATGTTGGTTAGTCGAACGTCATTGCTGTGTGCTGCACAGTTATCATACAGCATTACAATATGCCTCCTAAGCCTTCTCATCAGATTGTCAAGATACTGCAACCATTCAATCCAGAGTGTCACTGTCATTCATGTGTTTTTGTTGCTTTCATATTCAACAAGCAGGCTTTTAATGTTTTTGAAGCACCGATGATTTTGATTCTTACCAATTGCCAGTGGCTCAAACATTTCACTACTGTCTATATTGCCACTGAGCAGCAATGTCAATCATTCCTTTGGCACTTTGAAGCTAACAGTTTTGCTGTGTTTGAAAGCCAATGTTCCATCAGGGATGGCACACCAATACAGGCTCGTCTCATCAGTGTTGAAAACATTGCATGGTTCATATCTACCAATGACTGATGGCAACACTTCCATGACCCATCGTTCTGCACCAAACTCATCTGCTTCTTGTTTTTCGCCATGTTGCTTCTTTAATTTTATGCCATTACAAACTTTCCATCTCTCTTGCCATCCATTTGTTGCTTTGACATCTTCTGCGCACATTTCTTCGGATAGCTGTGCTGCTTTCTCTATCAGCAGAGGCCCACTGATTGGCAGTTGATAACATCTAGCTTCAGCAAACCATCGCAGCAATGCCTGCTCAACATCTCCAGCCTTCCCAATTCTTTTCCGTTTTCTGGTAGGACTGCTGTTGTTTTGCCAGTCTTTCAATATGGCTTGCTTTTTTTTGTAAATCCGAGAAATCTGACTAAGATGGCTGTTGTAATGATTTTCAATAGAGACCTGACTCTCCCATTGGGCAAGTCTCTTTAAGACAACGACATGTTCAGCCAAAGATGATGACTTTTGCCCAGCATGGTGGACACGTTCAGCCAAAGACAAAGATTTTTGTCCATATGTTACCATGGTGCAGTTCCGAAAGTTCGAACACCTGGCCAGGCCTAGACTTATGATCTGAAACACGTGGCTCATCCATTTGAGAATGTGATTGCTTTTAACCGGAGTGAATGCAACGTGAACGAATAGAGGTGAGACCTATAACATCAGTGCGCATAAGCGGATTTGTGTGCTTGTCAGAATTGCAATTTTCTAGAGTTTAAGTCCATTGACTTTAATGTAAAAAAAATGGGATCATGGTGGTAGGCTGCGGATAACTGAAGCGTGTGCTTAACCGGCATGCACTTAGGTGAAGTCGACTGTAATCTTTATGTATACAAGAATTGCCATACTGGGACAGATCAAGGGTCCATCAAGTTCAATATCCTGTTTCCAAAAATAGCCAGCCAAGGTCCAAGTACCTAGCTAGATCTTAAGTAGAAATAAGCAGTGGATTTCCTCAAGCCATCTCAATAATGGCCTATGAACTTCTATTTTAGGAAATTATCCAAATCTTTTTTAAACCCTACTAAGCTAACTGATTTCACCACATTTTCTGGCAACAAATTCCAGAGTTTAATTGCACATTGTATGAAGAAATATTTTCTGTGGTTTGTTTTAAATCTACTACTTAGGAACATCATTACATACCCCTAATCCTTGTATTTTAGAACAGAGTAAACAAGCAAGTCATATGTACCCTTTCATTATTTTATAGACCTCTATCATATGACCCCTGAGCTATCTGTTCTCCAAGTTGAAGAGCCCTAGCCACTTTAGCCTTTCCTCATAGGGAAGTCATTCCATCCCTTTTAGTATTTTTGTTGCCCTTCTCTGTACGTTTGCTAACTCTGCTGAATCTTTTTTGAGATACAGTGACCAGAACTGTAAAGAGTATTTGAGATGCAGCCATACCATAAAGCAATACAAGGACATTAAAACATATGCATCCTTGTTTTCTATTCCTTTCCTGATTCCTAATATTCCATTTGCTTTCATAAACGGCACCATACATTGAGCTGAAGGTATCAATGTATCCTCAATGAAGACACCCAGATCCTTTTTATAGGCAGTGACTCCTAATGTGAAACCCTGAATCATGTAACTATAGCTTGGGTTACTATTTCTTACATGTATCACTTTACATTTGCTCATATTAAATGTCATCTGCCATTTTGCTGCCCAGTTGCCCAGTCTCCCAATCCATTTACTAGTTAACAACTTTGAACTTTGTCAGAAAATGTAATTATCTCATTAGTTATTCCCATCTCTAGATCATTATGTTAAAAAGCAGCGGTCCTAGCACAGACCCCTAGGAAACCCCACTATTTATAATCACTCAAAATAACCCTTACATAGCCAAAAATTATATCAAAACAGGTCATGAATATGTAAATGCTTCGAATCAAAGAAGCAGCCAGTAAACAGTGAGTTAGAGGAGAAAAAGCCTCAGAACACCATTAGGGAACATGAGAACATAAGAATTGCCACTGCTGGGTCAGACCAGTGGTCCATTGTGCCCAGCAGTCTGCTCCCAGTTTTTAACATTGGTCATTGTGCTGAATGCGGTGCGTGCTCCGACACTCATAGGAACTCTATGAGCGTAAGCGCAGCGTACAGCATTCAGCTTAAAAACACTTTCACGGTTTTGTAAAACGGGTTACCCTTGTCTATCTGCCAATTTACTCCCTCGAAGAAGTGCAGAAAGTTCATCAAGCAAGATCTTCCTTTACTGAAGCCATGCTGGCTGGTTCTCATTAGATCGGGTCCGTCAAGGTGGTCAACAAAGTGGTCCTTTCCCGGTACCGAGGTCAGACTCACCGGTCAGTAGTTTCCAGGATCTCCCCCTCAAATCTTTCTTGAAGATCGGTGTAACATTCACCACTTTCCAGTCTTCCTGCATCCTTCCCAATTTGGTCAACAGATTGGTTATTAGCTGAAGCAGTTCAGCTATAACCCCTTTCAGTTCCTTGATTACCCTCGGATGGATGCCATCTGGTCCAGAGGATTTATAGTTTTTAAGCCTATGAATCTGCCTGCATACCTCTTCTAGACTGACCGTCAACTCATAGAAACATAGAAACATAGAATATGACAGCAGTTTCCCGTCTTCGTTTCCTGCGTATAGCCTGTTGGCTTCCGGTATGTTGTGGATATCCTCTTCAGTAAATACAGACGCAAAAAATGTGTTCAGTTTGTCAGCGATGGCTTTGTCCTCCTTTAGCACTCCCTATATTCCAAGGTCATCCAACGGCCCCACCGCTTCCTTCGTGGGTCATTTCTCCTTAATATCGAAAGAACGGCTTGAAGTTTTTTTGCCTCTTTGGCTATTTTTTCCTCATAGTCTCTTTTGGCCCCTCTCACCACCTTAAGGCACCTGCTTTGATGTTGCTTGTGCTTTTTCCAGTTTTCATCCATTTATGATCTTTTCCATTAAACGAAGCCTTGTTGTCTCTGATTGCTTCTTTCACCGCTCCAGTGAGTCACGCTGGTTCCTTGTTCTTTTTCCTCTTGAATCCCTTGTTGATATGCGATATATATAGATTTAGCGCCTTGATGACCATGTCCTTAAAAAGGGACCATGCTTGCTCCAGCGTTTTTATAGTGCTTATCCTCTTCTTAAACTTCTCTAACTTAAGAGGATATGGATAATGTCATAGGCACAAAAACCCTGCTCTTGCATCTGTTACAGCTGATACTTGTTAATTGCAATTAGCAAAGTTAGTTGATTTTAAATATAAGCCCGGTGAGGGCAAAAAGTTAGTTAAAAAATAAATGTTAGCTGCTGTTAGTTGTCCAAGTTAAGGCAAATACAAACACAATTGTTTTTATGAAAAGTTGATCATTAGAACTTATCTGTGGCTTCTTCAGGCACGGATCCCCGCCCCCTTTGACAATGGCCAAAAGTGTTTCACCAGAAGGCTGCTTCAGGAATAGGGTAGGGTGGCCTGTAAAACAAAAAAGCCAAAATCAAGGACTGCAAACTGAAAAAAGCCATATTAAATCCAACTAACAAAAAACAAAAAAAAAGCAAAAAAAGATGTGCTGCCATTCGATTCAACATACTTCAAACTCGGCAAAACAAATGCCCACTGCCCGCGCCACAAGGGGTTCACTGGTGTCTGACGTGTCAAACCTAAACATACCTATCTTGTGCTGATTATTTGTTTATTTATCTCCCACCCTTATCCAGGGTGAGTTACACACTTAGGGCTCCTTTTACTAAGGTGTGCTAGCGTTTTTAGCATGCGCTAAAGATTAGCATGAACAAACCATGCACTAAATGAAAAATACTAACACAAGCTCTATGGAGGCGTAAGCGTTTAGCACGCGCGGCATTGTAGCATGCGATAAGCATGTGACAAGACCACTAGCGCACCTTAGTAAAAGGGGTCCTTAAATACAACAAATTAAATAACATATAACATACAAGTCGCATCAACGACAAACATCACTATGACCATAAAACAATCCAAATCATAGAATAAATCAGTGATTGGCTATCAGCTACCCTGCCTTGTTGATCAATCTGCATGGAGCAAAAACAGAGTGTGCATGCAAGGAAAACTCAGGCATTCATTAATGAAAACCACTTTACAGACCTTAAAAAAGTGTATTACATTGGCTATCAGACAAAAAAAAAAAAACCACAGTGGAAAAAACATTCCTTGACACAGACCAGTTATACAGATCGTGTATTATAATTTAATTAACATGGAGAGAAATTCAAAAAAGTGGCACCATTCAACTTTTGCATTAAGTCCTGCTGGTTCTTCTGATCTTAGACTTTAAATCCATTCCTGTTCTTTCTTTAACAATAGAAGTCTTCTGTCTCCACTTCTAGAAAGTGGTGGAACATAGTCTATAACTGTACATCTTAAATGATCCAGAGTGTGCTTAGACTTGATCCAATGATCAACCAGTGGTTCATCTATTTTAAGACTGCATATACTGCTCCGGTACTCCCCTAAGCGGGTCTGAACTGGTGAGACGTCTGTCCTACATATAACTTAGGATATGGGCAGATGATAACATGTACTACAAATTCCATAGAGCAGTTAGTGGTGTGTGATAATCTGTGCTTGAATCCAGCCATAAGATGTATAAAAAATGGTGTCAATTCCACCTGTAGAAACATACGTTTTACACCTTGTACATCTCCGATGAAGACCTATGGTTTTAGTTGCTTCAGTATTCTTTCTGAAGTTTGATGGACACAGAAACTCTTTTAGATTTGGCAGACGGCCATAGGCTACACATAATGGTTTAGCTGAAAAACATTGTTGCAACTGGGCAATATGCTAGTGCTTCTTTAGAATAGCAACCACTTTGTCTACTCCACTACAATACTATCCTATAACATAATGGAGTTCTTTCCCTTTTCCCTATATTTAAATTGTAAACCACTTTGCAGTATTTATATGAAAATGTAGTATGTCAAATAAACTAAACCATATTTGGACAAGTCTTCCAGGAAATGCCATTGAAAATCCAGGTGTCGGTAGATCTTCAGCTTCCAGGAAATGCCATTGAAAATCCAGGTGTCAGTAGGTCTTCTCCAGATAGAAGGCATTCTTCCTCAGATAGGTCCCACAGCAAATATGAATTTATCACTACCAAATGTTTTTCTAAAGACATTTTTTTTACAGGATTGGTATTTGAAAAAGCATTCCCCCAAATATTCATCTGCTGTTGGCAACTTCCATTACCAAAAATATTCCAGTCTTATCAGTTGTAGAGTATTCCCTTGTGTAACAATGTCCAAGTGTCAAATATGTTCAAAAAAACCTGTATAAAAATAGAAAAAAATCTTTGTCTTGTCTTCTTAAACATTCAATATTCATGAATGCAATTCAATTCAAGCAGGATCTTAGCTTAAACACATTTTTTTCCCAAGTTGACAAACTATGAAGTTCTAATTATGCAAAAAAAAAAAAAGTTGTACATTACTGTTAAAATTAAAAAGATCAATTAATTTAATAACCACAATTCATTCATTATACTGTATTTTAAAATTGTGTTTAAAATACATTATTTGGTCTTTTCATTTGTACCAGTTAATTCTTCTTGACACTCTTTTTTCCTATTCTATTTTCATTGTTGGCTTGCTTTTTTTTTTTTTTTTGTCTACTCTCCTTAAACCAGGAAGTTAGGAAGTTGTTGCACAGTTATTTTTAGTATATGTTTATTTACCCACTAACTATTGTTTCAGAATCTGTCTGGTAATAAAAGCAAAGAGGACGCATGGTGCAAGTGATATTTTGAAAGGTGCAAGCACATAATTAATTATAGAACTAGGCCTGCTCAATACTTATCATCCTTCCGAATCTGTACTGGCAGTTTCTTATTTGAGCTGAGTGGAATAGTTTGCCTATTCTTGGAATGCACTGTCAAATAATGTCATAGCCACGGGCACTGCAAATATATCTAGACTGTTAGAAATAGCTGAGAATAATGTGATCCAGGCATTACACCAGCATCTTTCATAACTGTGGTCTTTAAAAACGAACCTGTTCAGATATCATGTATAGATTTAACAGTTTGCTCTGACAGTGTATATATTCTTAATGCCATTATCATTGCTACTATCAGTGAAAGTTGGGTAGGTATTGCATTGCTAGCACTGAGTATCATGTTCAGTAGCAGGAACTGATGTGTTTCTATAACTGCAACAAACAAAAATTGACCCTTAATACTCCACAGACCAGAAGGTCAATCAAAACAAAAACAAAGACACTGTGGAGACGATGATGTCCAAGATGCAGGTCTTTATTAAAAAAAACAGTCAATTAATCCACATGACGAAAAGTCAAAGACCCAAAAAAATGGGGACTAAGGACCCAACATGGTCCGTGTTTCGACGACCCTGTCTTCCTCAGTGGTCCCTGAAAGTCCTAATGCAAAAAAGTGGATCAAATCCTAAAACCTAAGGTGGTCAAGTATGGGAATCGACTGGTCCAAGTAGAAAACTCTGCGTGATTGAAAACCATCAATCGTGCAGAGTTTTCTACTTGGACCAGTAAGCAATGGGATACAAGACCAATCCCTCTACACTTTTCAGTCCATCCCTTAGTATCAGTTTACATTCAAGAATGAAAAAAAACCCAACAAAACACATATAGACTCTAGAGGTAAAATAACCAAACTGGACCTCTTTACTGTAACTTTGCAGTAACAGTCAACTTGAAAGAGTTGTACAAACGTATAAGTTTAAGAACATAAAAATAACTTTACTGGGTAAACCAGTGTTCCCGCTAAGCTGCGCTGGCGCACAAAATATTACATCGCAGCGCACAAGTTTCACGTCACAGCGCACACTCGAGCGGAGGTGAGAGGAAGCGGCGGCGGTCTGCCCTGATCGCCTAAGATGCAGCAGCGGCGGCATCCCCGTAATTTACGGGGATCATGAAAGGAGCCGCCGCTGCTGCATCTTAGGCGATCAGGGCAGACCGCCGCCGCTTCCTCTCACCTCCGCTCGAGTGTGCGCTGTGACGTGAAACTTGTGCGCTGCGATGTAATATTTTGTGCGCCAGCGCACGCCAGCGCAGCTTAGCGGGAACACTGGGTAAGACCAATAGTCCATGAAGCCCAATAGCCCATCCTCATGGTGGACAATCCAGGACACTAGTACCTAGCAAAAACCCAAAGTGTAGCAACATTCCATGCTACTGATACAGAGCAAGCAGTGGCTTCCCCCATGTATGTCTCAATAACAGACTATGGACTTTTCCTCCAGGAAATTGTCCAAACCTTTCTTTAAACCAACTATGCTATCCACTCTTACCACAACCTCTGGCAATGCGTTCCAGAGCTTAACTATTTTCTGTGTGAAAAATATTTCCCTGTAACTTCATCAAGTGCCCCTAGTCTTTGTAATTTTTGATGGAGTGAAAAATCGATACACTTGTACCCATTCTACTCTGCTCAGGATTTTGTAGACTTCAATCATATCTCCCCTAAGCTGTCTCTTTTCCAAGCTGAAGAGTCCTAACCTTTTTAGTCTTTCCTCATATGAGAGGAGTTCCATCCTCTTTATCATCTTTGTTGCTCTTCTTTGAACCTTTTCTAGAACCGCTATATCTTTTTTTTTTGAGATGAGACAAGAATTGAATGCAATACTCCAGGTGAGGTCGCATCATGGAGTGATACTGAAGTATTATAACATTCTTAGTCTTATTAACCATCTCTTTTTTTTATGGGTTAAGGCAAGGGGCATTTACCTATTTCCCACTTCCCCTATTCCTCCCCTATGTCAAGTGTTTTCCTCTGTCACCCTATTTCTACTCCATATAACCCCAATTCTCCTCCTACTTCTCGCCAGTAATGGCAAAATCCAGGTTCTCCCAACAGTTACACCCCCCCCTTTACCACAACCACCACTCTTGGGTCTACAGCATCAATCTCCCTTCCCAACCTGTCAGCTGGCATACTGCCGTAACCTGTGCCAGCCATATTAACAGCAAAGAACCATGGGGCCTCATTGAACCTCTGTAACCACAATGGAAGGAACTCTCTGCCAAATACCATCCCCCTCTGATTCAGACTCTCTGTTCATGTGGGGGCAGGACATGGCAAATACTTCTGTTCAGCATGCTCACAGAGGCTCAATGAGGCCCTGCATTTCTTTACTGTTATTACAGATTGTGGTAACACAACTAGGGTTATTCTATGTCCGGGGAAAACTTGGACATGTTCTCTTTTTAGAGGACTGTCCAGGTGCCCAGAGGGATTTTCAAAACCCGGCAGTTTGTCCTGGTTTTGGAAATTCTGAGCTTGGAGGCTGCGTCTGGAAGCCTTTGTCCATGACATCATACGCATGCGCACATGCGTATGATGTCATTGTGTTGACATCCACATATGCGTAAAGGCTTCCGAATGCGGCCTTTGAGCTTGGAGGGGGGATTTGGGGGGGCTGTGGAAGAATGGGGCAGAGCCGGAGGCAGAATGGAGCAGGACCGGGGGAAGGGGGAGGTAGAACGGGGCAGGGCCAGGTGTCTTCTTTTTCAAAGAGGAAATCTGGCAACCCTAAGCATAATGATACAGGCGACTGGCAAGTAGTAAAGGGAAATACTGGACAGAGCTGTGCCCTGAGGCCAGCAATTGGCAGAAAACTGTTCCCCCCCCCCCCCACCACACACACACACACACACACATATACATACCAGATTCCTTTGTATTTGACTTGCCATTCCTTATGGTGTTTCCTATTATTTTCAGTTGGATCCTTCCATTTTCTGAAGGATTTTCTTTGATCTCTAATAGCTTCCTTACTACTACTACTACTACTTATCACTTATATAGCGCTAAAAGGCATATGCAGCACTGTACATTTTGACATTTATGGTCCCTTCTCGGAACAGCTTACAATCTAACAGACAGACATGACATAGAGGGCAGGGAATGCAGAACCCAAGGTGAGAGGAGTTAGGAGTCAAAAGCACTCTGAAAGAGAAGGATTTTTAAATGGGCCTTGAACATTGCCAGAGATGGAGCCCGCCATCGGGATTCGGGCAGCTTGTTGCAAGCATACGGTGCAGCAAGGCAGAAGGGATGGAGTTTGGAGTTGGCTGTTGAGGAGAAGGGCACAGATAGGAGGGACTTACCAGCTGAGCAGAGCTCATGGGGGGGGGGAATCATAAGGGGAGATAAGTGAAGAGAGATAGTGAGGGGCAGCTGAGTGAGTGCATTTGTAGGTCAGAATGTGGAGTTTGAATTCGGAAATGGATGGGAAGCCAATGAAGTGGCTTAGGAGAGCAGTAACGTGAGTAAAGCGGCTCTCCCAGAATATGAGTCGTGCAGCTAAATTCCTTCACCTCACTTAACCATTCTGGCTGTCATTTGGCTTTCTTTCCTCACTTTTTAATACATGGACTATATCTGATCTGGGGTTCCAAATGGTACTTTTGAATGACATCCACACCTGCTGTAAATTTTTGACCTTTGCCACCTTTGAACTCTTGATGAGTGTCTATGTGTTTGTGATCTTGGTCTTTCTATCTATTCTTCCTGGTTACTGGTACCTCCCCCTAGGCTCTAGGTTACAGGCAGTTGTTCTGATACTGACAGCATAGGAAGGTTAAACCTCAAGGGAAGGTGCCCTGTATAAACAGAAAGCTCTTTACCAGGTTTGCCATATCCTGGAGGGAACTTATTTTCTTCACTTCCCCTCACTCAAATTGGAGACACCTTTTCTTTTAGTCAAGTCCCTTTCTTCACTCCAACCAAGCCACGCTTCTTTCTGCCACTCCTGAGAGAATGACCGAAAGAAACAAACAGCACAAGGAGCAGTAGCCACCCTTTCTCCTTGTAGCTCTGGATATTCTTTTTTTTCTCTCTCATGTTTCTTAGCAATGTGCACTAGATACCTGGTTTCCAATTGACAGCATATAAGCAGTTCAAGTGTGGTATAGTGATTAGAGCTACAGGCTCATCACCCTGAGGTTGTGGGCTCAAATCCCATATTGTTCCTTGTGACCTTGAGCGAGTCACTTAATCCTCCTTTGCCCCCAGTACATTAGTTAGATTGTTAGCCTGCCAGGACAGATAAGGGAAATGCTTCAGTACCTGATTTGTAACCCATTCTGAGCTCCTTTGGAAGGACAGGCTTAAAAATCAAATAAATAAATAAATGTTGTTAGAGGGTACAAGTATCCCCTCCATAGGGATCAGCTCTGATGATAATATGTTATTGTATAAAGTTCAGTAGAAATAATAGTGGTTCTCAGCTAGGAAGTTGTATTTGTTAGTGCATTTTTGGTTCATTGGCACCTCTTAAAAAATTCAGTGCATGCAAAATTAATTTAAATGTGCATTAGCCTACAAATTAATTAATGTGCAATCAATTTGCATGTGTTAAAAAGGTTTAGCACATCCATTACAATGAGTCTTCTCATCTCAACCTTCCACTGGGTGAGAAGCAATATGTCTCCTAATCAGAAATTGCCTCAAATACTGAGGTTAATAGAAAACATGCATGCTTTTCACAAAGAATAATATATTTCTCTGGACATTTTAGAAATAAAAAAGCCTCTATATCTTTAACTTTAACTTGAAACTTATAGACACATGCTTGTACTATATATTCACATATCACTTTGCAAAGCAAGGAGCCTTGCCCCAGCTTCTTGGCATTGGCTCAAAGGCTGGTTACTACAGCTGGGTTTCTCCTCTAACTGGTAGCCGCAGTGGCAAGCATTTCTTCAAAGGGGAGCAAAATGTTTTTTCCATTATCCAACAGAGCTTTCTATGCAACAGGTAGTAACAGAGAGGGTGACGCCACTGAGAACTGCCTTATGTATAGTGGGACAGATGTTTTTGTTGTTTTAACGATTCCTTCCATCAATCTGCTCAGCAGGCTCTCTTTTCCCTATAAATCATACTATACATAAAAAGTCTGATTCCAGTGTCATCTCAGGAAAATAAAATAACCCCTCCCAGAACCAGGACACGGTACTACTCGAAAGGGTCCAGAGAAAAGCGACTAAAATGGTTAAGGGGCTGGAGGAGTTGCCGTACAGTGAGAGATTAGAGAAACTGGGCCTCTTCTCCCTCGAACAGAGGAGACATGATTGAAATATTCAAGATAATGAAGGGAATAGACTTAGTAGATAAAGACAGGTTGTTCACCCTCTCCAAGGTAGGGGGAACGAGAGGGCACTCTCTAAATTTGAAAGGGAATAGATTCCGTTCTTCTTCATCTAGAGAGTGGTGAAAAACTGGAATGCTATTCCGGAGGCTGTTATAGGGGAAAACACCCTCCAGGGATTCAAGACAAAGTTAGACAAGTTCCTGCTGAACCAGAAAGTATGCAGGTAAGGCTAGACTCAGTCAGGGCACTGGTCTTTGACCTATGGGCCGCCGCGTGAGCGGACTGCTGGGCACGATGGACCACTGGTCTGACCCAGCAGCAGTAATTCTTATGTTCTTATGTAAGAAAGAAAGAAAGAAAGCCCCCTTTTACAAAAATGTGAAAGTGGTTTTTAGCATCGGATGGTGCACTGAATGCTGTACGCTACTCCGACGCTCATAGAGTACCTATGAGTGTCGGAGCACGCACCACATTCAGCGCAATTGCCAATGCTAAAAACTGCTTTTGAGGTTTTGTAAAAGGGGTGGGGAGTGGGGAGAGGGTTACAGGGCAGAGGCTGCGAATTATACACCGGTGAGTCTCACATCAATAGTGTGCAAACTCATGGAAACACTAATTAAAAGCAAATTGGACACGATCTTGAATGAAGGGAATCTTCGGGATCCCAGTCAGCATGGATTCACCAAGGGTAGGTCCTGCCAATCCAATCTCATCAGCTTCTTTGACTGGGTAACAAGAAAGTTGGACTTGGGATAGTCTTTGGACGTCGTGTACCTGGACTTCAGTAAAGCTTTTGACAGTGTCCCACACCGCAGGCTGCTAAGCAAGATGGAATCGATGGGGTTAGGAGAGACACTAACTGCATGGGTCAATGATTGGCTGAGTGGCAGACTTCAGAGGGTGGTGGTTAATGGTACCATCTCTAAAACATCGGAGGTGACCAGTGGAGTGCCGCAGGGCTCGGTCCTGGGTCCACTCCTTTTCAACATATTCATAGGGGATCTGACTCAAGGGCTTCAAGGTAAAATAACACTATTCACTGATGACACCAAACTATGTAATATAGTAAGTGAATGCAGTTTACAGAATTATATGGCGCAGGACCTGCTTACATTGGAAAGTTGGTCCTCAACCTGGCAGCTAGGCTTCAATGCTAAGAAATGTAAGGTCATGCACCTCGGAAGCGGAAATCCATGCAGGACGTACTTCTTGAACGGAGAAACTTTAACTAGGACTTCAGCAGAATGAGATTTAGGAGTAATCATCAGTGCAGACATGAAAACTGCCAATCAAGTGGAGAAGGCTTCATCTAAGGCAAGGCAGATATTGGGTTGTATCAATAGAAGTTTCGTCAGCCGAAAGCCTGAAGTCATAATGCCGTTGTACAGGACCATGGTGAGACCTCATCTGGAGTACTGTGTGCAATTCTGGAGGCCACATTACAGTAAAGATGTGCGCAGAATTGAATCGGTTCAACAGACGGCCACCAGGATGATCTCGGGGCTCAAGGGTCTCTCATACGAAGAGAGACTGAACAAATTGCAGCTCTACACTCTTGAAGAACGTAGAGAGAGGGGAGACATGATCGAAACATTTAAGTACCTCACGGGACGTGTCGAAGTGGAAGATGATATTTTCTTTCTCAGGGGACCCTCGGCCACAAGAGGGCACCCGCTCAAACTCAGGGGCGGAAAATTTCATGGCGACACCAGAAAGTATTTCTTCACAGAGAAAGTGGTTGATCATTGGAACAAGCTTCCAGTGCAGGTGATTGAGGCAGACAGCATGCCAGACTTTAAGAATAAATGGGATACCCATGTGGGATCCCTACGAGGGTCAAGATAAGGAAATTGGGTCATTAGGGCATAGACAGGGGGTGGGTAAGCAGAGTGGGCAGACTTGATGGGCTGTAGCCCTTTTCTGCCGTCATCTTCTATGTTTCTATGTTTCTATGACTTCAGCAAATCTACCATTACAACACTAACTTCCATAAATATACAGTGGGCCCTAGCACATCAGTATACCTAATTAGGAAAACTAAACTCCTAGAACCCTTTTACAAAGCTGCAGTAATGATTCCTATTTGGCAAATGTGACATAGCCCATTCCATTCCTATGGGGTGTGTGACATTTGCCACGATGGGACTCACTACTGCGGCTTTGTAAAAGGGACCCACCAAAAAAACTAAAAATATTTCCCCATCTACTGTGCAAAATATGAAGATAGTAGATATACAGTACATTACAAAACCTAATATTGCAATCATAACGTGGCGGTTTACTGTGTGCCAGTTGCCTGTGATAAAAAAAAGGTAGGTAGGAGAAGGGGCACGATAAATAGACAGACAGAAATAGAGAAACACACACTGAAAGACAGGTGGGAGTGAAAGACACACACAGAAGGGCTACTGCTTGGCAGGGGGAACAGGGAAGGGCTGCTACTGGACAGGGGGAGCAGGGAAGGGGTGCTACAGGACAGTGGAGAGGTAAAAGGAGGGGAGAAGGGCTGCTGCTGGACAGGGGGGAGCAGATAAGAGGTTCTGCTGGACATGGGGGAGATAAAAGGAAGGGAGAAGGGCTACTGCTGGACAGGGGAGCAGGCAAGGGGTGGTGGTGGATAGCCGAGGAGAGAGAAAGAAAGAAAGACAGACAGACACATCTATTCTAGCACCGTTAATGTAACAGGCTTAAAGACTAGTATATTTATATATTTAAAATTATTTCTATTCCACTCTATCTATAATTCAAAGTGCATTACAATAAAATATATGTGATTTTCAACACAAAAGACACTAAAAAACCACAGATAACATAAAAGCTCATGTTCAGTTCAAGGTATCTTACAATTCATAAAAACATCTCACACAATATTATGGGAGCTGTTACTTAACCACTGTAAATCACAATGACTTCTCCATCTCAGTTATTTGCACCAGTTCTTTAATTCCCATTGTGTTGATTGATATTTCTCAAATACCACAGTAATGTTATATCCGATCCACGTTGGCTCCACACATATTATTAACTCGATGTCCCGTATCTACTCATTTACTTTAGCTGGTTTGATAGCAGAAACGATCACTCGGTATTTATCTCATGTTATTGACCACAATTCCATTTGTTTGGCTTAAATACTTATGTATTTTTATGTTGCCACAAATGTATTTTCACTGGTGTCATACCTGTTCCTATCTGTATATGTTCCTATCTGTATATGTTCCTATCTGTATATGTTGTTATTTGTTCTATGAAAACCAATAAAAAATATTGAACACACACACACACAAAATCTCACACTATACTGAGAACTCAGGATACCTTATGTTATTCAGATATCCAATACTCTGAAATAATAGTCTTTAAAGTTTAAAGCCTTTTTAAAGTGTTCTAAATTACACATTGATCTCATAACATCAGGTAATAAATTCCACATTTTTGGACCTGCACGATAGAAAATAGCATTTCTATATCCATCCAAATAAGTCATGCTGTATGAAGGAACTTCTAATAAATTGGCTGGCACAGATCTTAATACTCTCCTTGATTGGTGTAAGTGTAAACTGGAAGCAATCACTCTGGATACTTTATTTCTTACACTTTAAAGGCAATCTAAACTCAACAGAGAGTCAATGCAAATGGACCAAAGCAGGCATGATGTGGTCAAAACATGATAAACCATGCAGAATATGAGCAGTCGAGTTTTGTGCAATCCAAACAGACTTGAGGGCATTTTTTGGTAATCCTGCAAATAAACCATTATAGCAGTCAAAGTGAGGAATAAACACACTCTGAATCACTAACCAAAAGTTATCTTTTTAGCAAATGGGTAGCACACACTGAGCCTGAGCATGGCACACTTGCGCCATTTATAAGCACTATTCTGGTTAGCTTGGAGGTCACCCACATGTGAGAATATGCTGCCTGCTTGTCCTGGGATAAAACATAGTTACTTACCATAACAGGTGTTATCTAGGGACAGCAGGCAGATAGTCTCACAACCTACCCACCTCCCCTGGTTGGCTTCTTAGCTAGCTATCTAAACTGAGGAGACATGCGCCCTAAGTCCGGCGGGAAGGCACTCGCGCATGCACGGTGCGATCAGTCGCAAACTTTCTAAGGAACTTTCTACGGAAGTATTGAAGTATTGTGTTCAGTTTTGGAGGCTATATCTGGCAAAGGACATAAAAAGACTTGAAGCAGTCTAGAGAAAAGCAATGAAAATGGTAGGAGGTTTGTACTAAAAGACGTATGAGGAGAGACTGGAAACCCTGAATATGTATGCCCTAGACCAGGGGTGTCAAAGTCTCTCCTTGAGTGCCGCAATACAGTCGGGTTTTCATGATTTACCCAATGATTATGCATGAGATCTATTAGCTTACAATGAAAGAAGTGCATGCATATAGATCTCATGCATATTCATTAGGGAAATCCTGAAAACCTGACGGGATTGCGGCCCTCATGGAGGAACTTTGACACCCCTGCCCTAGAGGAAAGGAAGGACAGGGGACATATGATTGAGACATTCAAATATTTGAAAGGTGTTAATAAAATATTTTCCAGAGAAAGGAAAATGGTAAAATCTGAGGGGATAATTTGAAGTTGGGAGGGGTGGTAGACTCAAGATTAATGTTAGGAAATTCTTCTTTACAGAGAGGGTGGTTGATGCCTGGAATGCAATCCTGAAGGAGGTGGTGGAGAGGAAAACAGTGACAGAGTTAAAAAAAAAAAAAAAAAAAGAAAGCATGGGATGAACACAGAAGATCTCCAATTAGAAAATAATGGTATATATTGAAGAACTAAGGCCAGTACTGGGCTGACTTTCCGATTTGTGTCCCGTATATGGCCATTCAGTTGAGGATGGGCTGGGGAGGGCTTCGATGGCTGGGATGGTTTAGATAAGCTGGAGTGATCATTGACAGAGACTGCAGTAGATGGAACCTAAGCACAGTATCGGTTCGAACTCTAAGTTTCTGGCCCAGAAATATCTAAGATAAAGGACAATTTAAATTAAATCATTAATTTATAGAAAGTGTATTTTGGGTAGATTGGATGAACCATTTGGGTCTTTATCTGCCGTCATTTATTCTTTTTAAGCTTTTATTCATTTATTCTTTTCAAGCTTTGGCGCTCCTTGACCAATACTGCATCCAAAACTAATCATTCTTCATCCCCTTCTGCGGATGCCTTAGCTTACTTCTTTCAAGACATGATCTCCACTATTAGACAATCTTTATCTACAACTGAAATTGATTACTCTTCCTTTAATTGTAAAAATTTTACAGATGAAATTCCAATTGATTGCTTCTGGCATTCTTTTACTCCTGTCTCTGAATCCCAAGTCCTTAGATTATGTGAAAGGATGAGTAAATGTAAATGCTTGTTGGACCCTTTTCCATCTTATTTATTTATTAATATCTCTCCTCAAGCCCTCAAGCCATTATGTGGCTGACTGCTCTACTTAATTTTTCTTTAGAAACAGGTTATTTCTCACACTCTATGGGTCGAATAACGCTTTCTCTTCTTCTTAAAAAAGTTGACCTAGACCCTACCGTGTCCTCTTATTATCGCCCAATTGCTAACATTCCTTTACTGACAAAAATGTTAGAATAAATTGTAGTCAGCCATCTTACTGACTATCTAAATAAATTCTCCCTTCTCGAGCCATCTCAACATGGCTTCTGCTCTAATTTTATCACCAAAAACTTGTTGATCTCTCTCCTCTCTAAAATCCAACAAATTCAATCTCAAAACAAATATTCCATTTTACTTCAGTTTGATCTATCTGCGGCATTTGATGTGGTTCATCATGACATCCTTCTTCAATTACTTACAAATATAGGTCTCCACCATACTGTCTTGGACTGGTTCTCTAAATTTCTTAAATACCGCTCTTATTCAGTTCATTTCCAAGGTAACACATCCATTTCCTGGCAATCTTCTTGCAGAGTCCCTCAGGGCTCCCCGCTTTCACCAATGCTATTTAACCTATACATGACTACCCTTAACTTCTTTAAACTATCCACATATAAAACTCTACTCACTTATGCAGATTACATTTTTATTCTGATAGAGATAGAGCCGGACACTATTTATTTATTTTTTTTATTTAAATTTCTTTATTCATTTTTTCATATTACAAGTGTATCAGAAAAATACATATAATCTTATAAACACACACTTGATTTTCCTTCATGAATACTTTAAGTACAATATATCATATTTATATTCATATTTTTATAATGTTTTAGATAATATGTAAAGCATTTAATATGTATGACAAATATAAATAAAATAAAAAGCCCCCCCAAGCCCTCCCTTCCTATTTCAGAAAATCTAACCTAATACTTCAAAATGCATTAATTAATTCATACAAATTGTGAGATAAATAAAATAATACCCACTCACATCCCCACTTAACAAATCTCTTATTATGGGAAAATGTTATTAATCATTACAAAAATCTGCTAATGGTCTCCAAATCTTCAGAAATTTACCAAAATAACCTTTCTGTGTTGCTATTGTGCGCTCCATTTTATATATGTGGCATACCGAATTCCACCAAAAGTTATAACTTAATCTGTCATAATTTTTCCAGTTACATGTTATTTGTTGAATTGCTACTCCAGTTAATATGAATAAAAGTTTATTATTATGTGACAAAATTTGACTTTTTGCTCTCATTGTTGTACCAAATAAAATAGTATCATAAGTCAAGGCTACTGGATTGTCCATCATCCTATTTATTTGAGGCCAAATTGATTTCTAAAATAATAATATATATGGACAATAGAATAAAAGATGATCTAATGTCCCAGCCTCAAGATGACAGTGCCAACATTTATTAGACTTAGAGCTATCTAATTTTTGTAAACGAACAGAGGTCCAAAAAGCTCTATGCAAAAGAAAAAAACATGTTTGTCTCATAGATGCTGATACTGTACATCTTATCCTCCAAGACCAAAGTCGTGGCCATTGAGATGCATTAATTTGATGCCGGACACTATTAATGTTAGTATCTAAAGTAAATCTATGCATCTCTAAACTTCAAATGTGGGCCCAGTCTGTCCAAATGAAACTGAATGCATCTAAGACAAAATTATTGTGGCTTGGCCCGAAATTGGACTATCTTCCTAATTCTGTAGCACTGGTATCAGGAACCTCCTTACAAACGGAATTTTCTGCCAAGATCTTGGGATTCCTTTTTGATTCCTCACTTTCTTTCAAGGATCAGATTAGTTCTGTGATTAGTTTTTCAATCTATGTATGCTGAGGAAAGTCAGACATCTCTTTCATCAACAACATTTTTCCATTCTGGTTCAGTTGATTATTTTATCTCATCTTGACTTTTGTAATGCTCTCTACCTTGGTATTACAAAAACCTGTCTTTTTAGATTACAATTGGTCCAGAACACTGCTGCTAGATTGATTTTCAGGAAATGTAAATTTGATCATGTGACACCATTACTCTATAACCTTCATTGGCTCCCTGTGTATTTTAGAGTCCAGTTTAAATGTGCTTGTGTCATTTTTAAAATTATTTTTGTTATTTTAATTCCTTTAGTTTCTCTATCTTGGAATCTCTATAGATTCTCTTTTGCAAGGGGTGACCAACAATTTAAGCTATCCTGTCCATCTAGTAAAGGCATTAAAAGAACTAAGGAGCTCATAATCAAAAGAAAAAAACATCTAAAAAGTGGCTACTTGGACGATCAAAAATCCGATGTCGTGGGGAGTTGGGGGTGGATTTTGTAACCGGTGTTGTTTTTGACAGACACCGGTTACAGAATCCAGCTTTTAGGCGAAGGACTGGCTCCTCTTTCGCCTAAAAGCTCTTGTTTTGGATGTTTGGGGCTTAGGCTTTTTTTTGGTTGATTATAGGGTATAAGTTTAGATGTAGTGGTGGTCTGGGCGTTTAAACAGCTGAACGTAGAGGCAGGCCATTATCAAAAAAACCCTCCTTTTGGACGTTTTTTTTTATAATGGACATTTTCCCTGCTTCTACTTTCAACGTTTAAGGCCTTAGGCCAAAAGGGGACTTAGACGTTTTTTTTTATTATGCCCCTCCACGGCTTTTGGTCAAATTCTGTCCTTCAAGTCACCTAACTTTGGAATGATCTTCCCCCTTTTTTGCAAAGATCTAGTTCCTTTCTTTCGTAAGTCTTTGAAAACTATTCTGTTTACTAAACATTTTGGTAATTAATTTTTCCTCTACTTCTGTTATATTATTGTAAGCTTAATTTAATTACTGTTTTATACTTTCATTACCTTAACCGGTGTTGTTTTTGACAGACACCGGTTACAGAATCCAGCTTTTAGGCGAAGGACTGGCTCCTCTTTCGCCTAAAAGCTCTTGTTTTGGATGTTTGGGGCTTAGGCTTTTTTTTGGTTGATTATAGGGTATAAGTTTAGATGTAGTGGTGGTCTGGGCGTTTAAATAGCTGAACGTAGAGGCAGGCCATTATCAAAAAAAAACCTCCTTTTGGACGTTTTTTTTCATAATGGACATTTTCCCTGCTTCTACTTTCAACGTTTAAGGCCTTAGGCCAAAAGGGGACTTAGACGTTTTTTTTTTATTATGCCCCTCCACGGCTTTTGGTCAAATTCTGTCCTTCAAGTCACCTAACTTTGGAATGATCTTCCCCTTTTTTTGCAAAGATCTAGTTCCCTTCCTTTCTTTCGTAAGTCTTTGAAAACTATTCTGTTTACTAAACATTTTGGTAATTAATTTTTCCTCTACTTCTGTTATATTATTGTAAGCTTAATTTAATTACTGTTTTATACTTTCATTACCTTAACCTAATTACTGTAAATCGAGTCGAGCTTTCCTGGATTGAAGTCTCGGTATACAAAACTAAGCATTAGATTAGATTAGATGTTACTGTGTTACATGGTAGGATCCTATTCCATAAAGGAACCCAAGTACCTAGATTGCATTATAGAATACTAGCATAGCCTACTTTCATTATTTTAATCCAGCTCATAGTGCTGGCTCAAGTATGAGCTCCTCAGTATGGGAAGAACCCATATAATTTACAGTATTGTATAAGTTATACACACATTGTAAGTAGGAGCCCCATATATGCCTCACCCACGCTCTGCCCCTTTTTAGTTCTTCTCACCCTCCTTTGAAGTATGCACTATATATATTATAAAGTGAGGGGGGGTTGCAAGATAGTACTTAGGCAGAATTGTTGCATATTGCATGTAATATAGACATACTGTAAATATAGTCACCTAGGTTATTGAATTGCCCCTCACAAGAATAAACTATGGGCCCAATATTACTGACCTTGCAATGACAATAGAAATACTTTCTATAGGTACACATTTCCTCATTTTACTACAGTCATTATTTACCCTCCAAGTGATGAAGTTCTTCCTAGCATTCCATGTTGCCAAAAAATATGTGCTTGACCTAAAGTAACACTTCATTGAAAATATGTACTTTCACATCCATTGTTCATGTGCTTCATGGCTTCCCCCCAAAAAAAATAAATGCTTTGTCTACTCAATCTCTCTACAAACTACAAAATTATCTTTATCTTATCTTTTCTTCCAAAGCCAGACATTAGGCAAAAAAATACCTGTAGTCACCTGCAGGGGCTGCAAAAAAGGCTTAAATCCTTTAAACAAATGGCTATATTCTAATTGTCTCATCTGTTCATTGGTATTATGGTTTTCCATCAACAATGTACTGCTGAACTCCTAGACTTTCAGAGTCACAGATAAGCTTTAAAGCAGGAAGATATCTTTTATTTGTTATGGGCAATAAAACCAGAGTCTCTTCACTACCTATCTAACGAAGAGGTTCCTGATGCTGCGGACCCAGTCGAGCAGAACACAAATTGAAATGGTGTCTGCTGAAGGGCAAGGTAATGAAGGGCTGAGAAGCATAAAGCCTACACAATAAAATTATATAGCGATGAGAACAAATTAGAAAATTAGGATTAATGGCTAAAAATAGACAAAAGTGCATTACTTGAAAATTCACAGGGAACATAAAAGGGAGCTCAAGTCAAAATAGTACTTTGCATGAAACATATGGATGATACCATAGCCAGGCATGTTTTAATTAAAATTAATTCTGCCAATGACACTGCATGTGTGCTCATCTTTTTGGCGGTCTACAATGCATCCCTCTAAGTCTTCTCAATTTTTAAAGCCACTTTATTATGTGCATATATAAATCAATACGTGAATAAAGCATAATGGAAATAAACTGGCACAACATAATTCTTTCAAGCATAATCAAAGATGTTATAAATTAAATAGCTCCACTTACTCAAGGAAATTTAATTTATAAAGGCATTTATATTTTGTTGTTACATGAAAATCCAAGGTCAGGTATTTACATATCAACACATTAAAACAGATAAATTAAAAATAAAGATAAATGCTGCAAAATAATAAGGAAAAGACACTCAGTAATTAATGGCTTAAAATCATAAACAACTGGCTTGTCATAAGGGCATCAATGACAAGTACATTTATGCTCAGAAATCAAAATGATTTGCTAAGCATATGTAAAAATTCCTCCATCTATGCATAAACTTATTAAAAGGTCCTTTTATCAAATGGTGGTAAGCAATAGAACGTGCTTACTGTAGCTGAAAGAATTTTTCAGCAGGATGCACTATGGTAATTTTGCATTGCATGCATGCAAAACATGTGCTAATTTTTTTTTTCACTGAAGTAGTATGTCTGAGGGCAGAAAGTGGACATTTATGTGCTAATCAGCGTATCTGCATTCCTGTATGCTGATTAGAGTTTGATTTGTGAGTGAGGGACCATATATTAATCTTTTTTAATGGCCATGTGTTAATGATTAATTTAGAAAACAGATAATTGACCATTTTCCAGCTGCACTAAAAATGGCCATAGCATGCAGGAAAGTCACTAAGGCCACTTATGAGCACAACTTAGTAAAAGGACCCCTAAAAAATTTCATTCATCATTAGGAAGTAATTTTGATTTCTGAGAAGGTTTAAACCATTAATCAACATATTTTCTAGCATATTAATATCTCTTTCTTTCTTTCTCTCTCTCTCTCCACTCTGCCCCAGTTTTTCTTGATGTTATTATCTAACAATGACATTTGCTAGAAAAGATTTGATTGGAACTGTTGACAACTCCCCTGCAGTTGTTGCCTGTCAATGCCTGCCTCTTCGTTAGTGGCATTCACCAGTTTAATTTTCATTCTTCCCTCCTTCGGGCTACCATTGCTTATAATCACCAGGAGAGAGGCCCTTTTCCTCTCCCAATTTTGGCTCCCTATTGCAAGTGGAAATTATACCAGAAAAGCACTGAACTATCATTCTAGGATTACATCTAAAACCCTTGCCTAGAAACTCATTTCCACAAATGTGGCTTCCTTACTTTTGCTGCAACTTTTAAAATGTACAGTGCTGCCAATTTTAATCATCAGCATTAATATGACCTATTGAGTTTAATTTCTACAAATAACAGGACAAAATATCTCTGCAAAAGAATGCACAAAAGTTCCAGAGATGTTTAGTTTTGCACTCCTTTTAGAAGATAAAAACAAAAAGAAACTGTGAATTTGAAGCTCTTGCCCTAAATGTCTTTAATAACAAATGTTCTTCTCTAATAAAAATGTTACAGACAATAAAAGGTCAATCCATATAACACACAGAGTAAGATAATGCGGACCCAACTGCAAATCGATATGCAATGCACACAACGCTTCCAGTGTTCTGCAATCTCTTTCATACTTTATTGGAACTTACTGAAAATTAAGAACTGATCTCCCCCTCCTTGCAGCCACTGGCCAGTAGTAGGAGAAAAGGCCAGATCTGGGTAGACAACTATGGTCTGTTGGCTGGTCATGGCTGGACAGATTTGGATGGGCTGGAGTGGGGCTTCGATGACAGCTTCAGCAGTTGGAGAACAAGGCCAGTGCTGGGCAGATTTTTACAGTCTCTGCCCTGACAATGACAAGGAGTATTCAAATATGCATATTCTAGTCCTCTAAATTTCCTCTTCATCCTTCCCTCCTCTAGAGTTCCTTTCTACCCTAACTCCTGTTAACTGTGTCGAGCTTTGCAAATGTAGAGATGATGCGGTATACAAACCTAAGGTTTAGTTTAGTTTAGTTTATATGTAGTATCGCATCACATCTTACGCTAAAGAGTTTATCAAATTGGGCAGACTGGATGGACTTTACAGGTCTTTATCTGCCTCAGTGGCATACCAAAGGGGGGGAGGTCCGCCCCGGGTGCACGCCTTGGGGGGGGGGGTGCACAGCCGGCCCGGATTTGAAGACAATGTTGGACACTTAGCTGTCCGGTTCTCACTGCCTCTAACGCCGGCCCTGCAGTTCTGGACTTCCCCACACCTGCTCCCCGCTCCCCCCCCCCGGATCGCTATTATTTTAAATGTTATGGCAGCTGCAGCACTGTATCTGTCAGAGGAGACTTCTAACCTCGGACTACCCCGGAACTCTTCCTGCAACAGTGACTTCCTGTTCCTGTTCCAATGCCTGGCTGACCCGGAACGTCCTCTCCGAGGTCAGAATTGACGTTGGAAAGAAGACTTGTCGGTGATTAGCAGCAGCAGCAGCGGGGAGATAAGACTGCAGCGGCGCAGACCGGGGAAAAGGAAGGAGAGAGGCTTTTTTTTTTCCCGTGGCAGGGAGGGAAGGATGTAGGCAGGCAAGCTGGCTGGCTTTAGCACAGCAGGGAGGGAGGGAGATAGGTAGGCAGGCAGGCAGGCTGGCTGGCTTTTGGGGGTGGACAAAATCTGGAAGGCACTGGGGCACTAAGGACACAGGAAGGAGACACTGGGGGCACTATGGACACGGGAAGGAGGCACTGAGGGCACTATGGACACAGGACGGAGGCACTGGGGGCACTATGGACACAGGACAGAGGCACTGGGGGCACTAAGGACATGGGAAGGAAGGAGGGAGGGAGGGAGGGAATAGAAAGGGACAATTCTTTGGCCTGAGTGCAGAAAGAAAGAAATGAAAGAAAGGATACACAGTCAATTAATAGGTGTCCCCTTTTGATGAAAAAAATAAATGGTCATGTTACCTCTGACTTACTTTCTCTGCAGCAGAGTCGGCAACCGCGCTGAGGTGCAGGAAGGTCCCACAATGACTCGTCTGCTGGTTCTGCTCTGGAAGAAGTAAGTTACATCAGTCGGAGGAGGTGGACCCTGCAGACGCAGTCATTGCAGGACATTACCGCAACTCCCTGCTTCTGCCGGGTCCACCCCCTCCAACGTAACTTACTTCTTCTGGAGCAGAGCCAGCAGACGAGTCATCGTGGGACCTTCCAGCATGCGGCTGCCGAGTCCGCTCTGGAGCAAGTACGTCAGAGTGGGGTGGACTGGCAGCCGGCAGCCACAGTCATCGCGGGACCTTGCTGCATGAAGAGAGAGAAAGGAGCAGGACTGCTGGAATGGAAGAGTGGTGGAGGGAAAGAAAGGGGGCAGGGTGGTATGGAAGGGTGGTGCTGATGGAATTGATGTACAGAGAAAGGGAAGGATATTGGAGGGAAAGAAAGGGGGCAGATGCTGATTGAAGGAGTGGATGGAGAGAGGAAGGGCAGACATTGGATGGTAGTGGGGAGCCTATGCTAGATGGAAGTGCAAATGGGAGAGATAGGGGAGCAAATGCATGAAGGAAATGGGAGGAGAAAAAGAGGGTAGCAGACGCTGGATGGAAGTGGACAGAGAGAGGAGAAGGTACTAGATGGAAGGGTTGGAGAAAGAGGGTACATAATGGAAGGAGGGGATAAATAAAAGGAGGGCACATGATGGGGAGAAAAGGATTGAGTTAGGGAAACACTGGAGGGGTGAGGGAAAGAGATGGAAAGCTTTAGGTAGACAGTAAAAAAGGACATTGATGAGAGGGTAGTATGAACGTAATCTAGATAGATGCAGAAAATAAATTGAAAAGGAAAATGAGGGAAAAGGGAAAGGGATTGCAGAGGAGAGGTGTGGGAGAGGGAAGGAGAGGAAAGAGATGCCAGACCAATGGGGGTAAAAGGAGAGATGGAAGGGGGAGGCATACAGTTTCTGGAAGAGGCATAGAAGGAGAGAAGATGCCATATAGGGGAAGAGAGATGGCAGACATTGGATGGAAGGAGAGAGTTACAAGAAGATGAGGAAAGCAGAAACCATAGAAGACAAAGGTAGAAAAAATTTTTCTATTTATTGCTTTAGGAGACATGTGTCACTGTTTATGTGGAGCATTGTATGCAGAGTCCAGTTTCTTACTGGTTCAGTTTAACCTTTGTCTATGTATTTCTATCTTATCCCCCCTTTTACAAAACTGTGGAGCGTTTTTTAGCCCCAGCCATGGTGGTAGCAGCTCTGATGCTCAGAATTCTATGAGCATCAGAGCTGTTACCTCCGTAGCTAAAATCCACACTACAGTTTTGTAAAAGACGGATGGGGTTAGTTTGTGATTACAT
Organism: Geotrypetes seraphini; assembly: GCF_902459505.1. Taxonomy (NCBI): domain Eukaryota; kingdom Metazoa; phylum Chordata; class Amphibia; order Gymnophiona; family Dermophiidae; genus Geotrypetes; species Geotrypetes seraphini. Next base: position 132,634,132 of record NC_047085.1, on the reverse strand, counting down.
ATTCCATACTAGGCAAAGGTGTTTTCTGTGTTCTGTGTGTTCGAAAGAGATTTTTTTTGTTAGGATTGACTGCAGGATTGATTTGTACTAGTCTGGCTTGTTTAGTTTTACAATGGGTGTATTGATGTAGTACTGCTCATTGCAGTATGTAAGATGCTGCCTTTTCCTAGGTACACTCTTGTGTGATGTGTGGATTGTTACTAAAAATCATGTTTTCATACAGTTTGGGGGGGTGTCAAAAAATGATGGGCCCCGGGTGTCACATATGCTAGGTACGCCACTGCTCTGCCTTCATCTATTATGTTACAATCCGCCTGATATTCAGCTCTATTTAACCAGCCAGGAACGACTACTCCTGGCTGGTAAAATAACGTTGTCGGCTAACTTTGAATATTCAGTGGGAGAAAGCTGGCTATTTCTGCTGCATATTTGCAGTTAGTAGCTAACCCAGTTACCATCTATGTCATGCAAGATAGCCATTTAGCGCTAATAATCATTAGCTGACTGGCTAAGTTAGTGGCCTGATAGACCTGCAAAAAGAGCAAGTCTATCTTTGACTGTTATAAGTTAGCCGGACGGCTGATGAATATTGGCTTAACTGGCTATGTTTCTAGCAGTAAAAAAAGAAAAAAAGTTGGGTGCCAGCATTATACCAGGTTTTAGCTACAATAAGGGCTCCTTTTACAAAGGTGCGCTAGGGCTTTAACACGCAGAATAGCGCCCGCTACATTGCTGTGCACACTAGACCTTAACGGCAGCATTGAGCTGGCGTTAGTTCTAGAAGCGTAGCGCGCGGTGTAGCACATGGTAATTTCCTGCGTGCGCTAAAAACGCTAGCGCACCTTAGTAAAAGGAACCCTAATTCTAGTGCCCAAAGTTAGGATCAAGATCTGCTGGGTACAGTGGTAACTTGGATTACGAGCATGCTCGTAATCCAAAATACTCGTTTATCAAAGCGAGTTTCCCCATAGGAAATAATGGAAACTCGCTTTGATACGTTCCCACCCCCCACCCCACCCACAAGGCCAGCAGCGCTGCTCCCCCTCCCCGCTCGCAAAGGACCCTCCCTCTGCGTGAAACGGCACCTCCCCCCCTGTGCGAACCGGCCCCCCCGCCAGAACAACTTAAACTTACCCCCCCGGTCTGGCACCGGCACGCAGGCACAGATCGAGAATCTCGGCGAGAGGGAGAATTAGAAGTCCTTGAGCATGCACAGATGCATGCTCAAGGCAGGCAGAAGCCGGAAGATCTTCTAGGCATCGGCACGATCTGTGCCTACGTGCCGGTGCCAGACGGGGGGTGTGTGTAAATTTAAGTTGTTCGGGCAAGGGGGCCGGTTTGCGCGGGGGGGCGGTTCGAGCGAGGGGGCCTTTGCAAGCGGGGGGAGTGATGCCGGTTATCAGGGGGGGGGGGGTGCTCACAAATTGAGTCAACACTCGGTTTGTGAGTCAAAAGTTTGCTGAGTGTTTTGCTCATCTTGCAAAACACTCGCAAACCGGGTTACTCGCAAACCGAGTTTTGACTGAACTTGTGACCTGGATTGGTCATTGTTGGAAACATGATACTTTGCAGAATTCTAGTTTAACACTGATCTTCTCAGTACTTATTTATTATTTGGGATTTATTAACTGCCTTTTCATGAAGAAATTCACCCAAAGCAGTTTACAATACATTGAATAATAATCAGGTACTCTTAATATTTTCCTTATATGTCCCACAAGCTCACAATCTGACTGTAGTACGTGGGACAATAGATGGTTAAGTGAGTTGCCCAGACTCATAGGGAGCAGGCTGGGATCAGGGTGCTGAGGCAGTCACACTATCCACTAGGCCAGGGGGCAGGCAATTCCGGTGCTCAAGACCCAGAGCCAGGTCATGGTTTCAGATATCCACAATAAATATGCATGAGATAGATTTGCATCTCAAGGAGGCAGTGCATGCAAATCCATCTCATACTTATTCATTGTGGATATCCTGAAAACCTGACCTGGCTCCGGCTCTCGAGGACCGGAATTGCCTAGGCCACTCCTCCATTCCTTACATTTAAGCACTATTTACTGAATCCCACCCTTAATGATCACAAAATTGATGTAATATAGGCTAACCTACAGATCAACAAATATGTAATGAAAAGTCTAAAAACAAAACAAAAGACAAACAAAATATTTGACAGTGTGCAGGAATATTCCGCCAGTGTTCCTGCCTTTGAGGTGAGGTATTTTATTTATATTCCGCATATCTTACAATTCTATGTGGATTACAAATTATTCAGGTACTCAAGTATTTATCCCTATCTCTCCTGGTGGGCTCACACTCTATCTAATATACTTGGATTAAGTGATTTGTATAATTCTTATTATGCTTCTTTTAGAAAAGATAGTGGTGAAAGCTCATCTCCCACAACTTTGTCTCAAATGTATTGCTAATTTAAATCAATACTGTTTGAAAGGGGAAATGGCCTCAGATCCCCGTGCGTTGTAAGTATGTTAACTGAACAACCGCACTGGAAAGGGAAGATACCTCATTGGCCCCACACCCCCTCCTGCCTACTATAAATAGTGTGAGCTTACACTCTAGTATACTGTCCACTTGGAAACACCACTTTTCAAAATTCTTCACTTTTCAAGAAACAATGCAAAAAACTTAACTTAGGCAAGGCTTCAGTTATGTTCTGCAGGTGTAATGACTCTCCTGCTTTCTTTGCCGGTCCAATTTTGCCAACAGAGGCTAGCTGGCATTTCGCTGTGTAGCTACATCAGGGCAACGGACCCCAAGGCATTACTTCTCACGCTCATGCAAGCAAAGAGGCCCCTTCCCCTTTAAAACAGTTTTGATTTAAATCAACAATACATTTGAGACAAAGTTGTGGGAGAAGAGCTTTCACCGCTATATCTTCTAAAAGAAACATAATAAGAATTATACATAAGAAGCGCCATCTCCGGATCAGACCTTCGGTCCATCAAGTCCGGCGATCCGCACACGCGGAGGCCCTGCTAGGTATTCACCTGGCTTATTTTATAGCCAACCATATCTTTATATGCCTCTCTCAAGGAGATATGCATCTAGTTTGCTTTTGAAGCCTAGGACTGTCGATTCCGCAATAATCTCCCCTGGGAGAGTATTCCAGATGTCAACCACTCTCTGTGTGAAGCAGAACTTCCTGACATTAGTCCTGAACTTGCCCCCCCTTAGCTTCATTTCATGTCCTCTTGTCCGTGTCAAATTGGACATTGTAAATAATCTTCTCTGCTCTATTTTGTCAATTCCTTTCAGTATTTTGAAGATCTCGATCATATCCCCACGCAGTCTCCTTTTCTCAAGGGAGAACAATCCCAGTGTTTTAAGTCGATCCTCATATTCCAGTTTCTCCATACCCTTCACTAGTTTAGTTGCTCGTCTCTGCACCCTCTCCAGCAGTTTTATATCCTTCTTTAGGTAGGGAGACCAATGTTGGACGCAGTATTCCAAGTGGGGTCTGACCATTGCCCTATAAAGCGGCATTATAACTTTCTCCGATCTACTCGAGATTCCTTTCTTTATCATGCCCAACATTCTATTTGCCTTATTTGCCGCTGCCGCGCATTGTGCCGACGGCTTCAGGGTCCTATCTATCAGTACACCCAGATCCCTTTCTTGTTCACTTTTCCCCAGAGTTGCACCTGACATTCTGTACTCGTATTCCTTATTTTTACTGCCTAAATGCATTACCTTGCATTTCTCCACGTTGAACTTCATCTGCCATTTCTCCGCCCATTTTTCTAACCGACACAAATCGCTCTGGAGTTCCTCACTGTCCTCCTGCGATCTGATTGCCCGGCAGAGTTTTGTGTCGTCTGCAAACTTGATGATCTCACTGGATGTTCCGTTTTCCAGGTCATTGATATAAATATTAAAAAGGATCGGCCCAAGTACCGAGCCCTGGGGCACACCACTAGTCACTCTCTCCCAGTCGGAGAACTTCCCATTTATGCCCACTCTCTGCTTTCGGTTTTCCAGCCATTTGCCTATCCATCTTTGTATATCTCCCTCTATGCCATGGCTTTGTAGCTTCCTGAGAAGTCTTTCGTGTGGAACTTTGTCAAATGCTTTCTGGAAGTCCAAGTATATTATGTCCACCGGCTTTCCACTATCAATTTGCTTGTTCACGGTCTCAAAGAATTGGAGTAAATTCGTCAGACACGATTTCCCTTTCCTGAATCCATGTTGACTGGGTTTCATCAAGTCGTGTGTGTCCAAGTGCTGAACTATGCTATCCTTGATCAGTGATTCAATCATCTTGCCGGGGACAGACGTAAGACTCACAGGTCTATAGTTGCCCGGTTCTCCTCTCGATCCTTTTTTGAAAATTGGCGTGACGTTCGCTTTCCTCCAGTCGTCTGGTATCTGACCAGTTCTGATTGACAGGTTTGCAAGTTTTTGCAATAACTCTCCAATTTCAATCTTCAATTCCTTCAAGACTCTCGGGTGAATTTCATCCGGTCCAGGGGATTTGTCACTTTTAAGTTTGTCGATCTGGTAGTATATCTGATCTAAGTTCACTTCGACTGTGGTGAGGCTGTCCTCTATTTCTCCTGTAAACAGTTTCTCCTCTTCAGGTATTGTTGAGGTGTCCTCCTTCGTAAAGACGGACGCAAAGAAGGAATTTAGTTTGTCTGCAAGAGAGGTATTTTTGTAGAATTAGATTTTTCTCTCTTATTTCTGTGTACATATGTTTTTTGCATTAAGTGACTTGTCCAGGGTCACAGGGAGCAGCGTGGGATTTGAATCCACAACCCCAGGGTGCTGGGGCTGTAGCTCTAACCACTGCATCACACACTCCCCACAATAATATTGTGATTTCATAGCCTTACCTCATGATTAAAAATGTAAATTTTTTGTGGATCAGCTGTCCTCATACTTTAAGACAAAAATGCCCCCCTTTCAAGGTGACTCAGTAAATCATAGAGTGCTAGTGGTTCAAACAGTACCCCATATAGCTTCAGTTTGGGGGTAAAAGGTAAGTATTAAAGACAATTCATTATTTCTGTCCCCATGATTCCAACCTCACCCTAACAAGCTAACTGAATATTTGGTTATAACGTGGCTGATGCCTCATGCATAACCTACAGTAGGCAAGAGTGATCCCCAGTTGCTCCTGCCCTGGTGCTTCCAGAATTCAACATTTTGGCCCTTGACCCTTAGTGGCAAATTGGATTGAATTGCTAGTGGGTCAGTCTGTCAAATAAGGGATCATCGACTTGATTGTGGAGGGTAGATCTAAGATCACAGGTGTGAGTCTGCCTAGGAGACCTCAATATTTATTGTTTGACCTGACAGAACACTGAAGGGAGCATTGGTTAGGCCAGTATCTCACCTGGAATATTTACTTTTTATCAGAAAGAGGCAAATAGAGGGAGGGATGATTTTTTTAAAACTGTCAGCCCCTTTAAGAATTCCCCAAGAGCATCAGATAACTCATTAGAGAGCCAATGCAAAATTAACTACGCCTCCCTAAGCGTAATTAACAATCTCTCCCCTGTGACGTATTAACCCTTTTACTTAGTAATAAGCTTACATGCTTGCAATTGCAGGTGAAGTAGTTTCTTAAGTTACTGCTTGTTAGGCCTGATCTAATTTGAATTAAAACATGTTAATTGTGTTTTAATGTACATTAATTGCCCAATAGCATTTGTCTACAGAGCTTTGTAGTCTTCTAAAAGTGGCAGAAAAACAACTTTTCTACCTTGACAAAATGACTTCTATCAACTGTGAAGCATAGTTCATCAAATTAATGTTGTTTACAGTATGATTGGACTCGTATATTTTTGGTCTTTAATTATTTCAATATATATAATTCTTATGTCAAACATGACTTTTTTTTTAAATCTCTGGAATCATACCTTACCATAACTTACCAATCATTAAGGGGCTCATAATAAAAAAAAAACCAAACATCTAAAAAGTGGCCTAAATGGGTACTTGGACGATCAAAAAGCCTGATTGTCCAAGTACCCATAATCAAAGCTGGTTTTAAACGTATCTAAAACCAGCTTAGGTCTTTCCCCTGCCTCTAAACACATAGAGCGAAAAGAGGCGTTTTTAGAGGAGGGGAAAGGGCGGGTGGTGGGTGGGAGGTGGGCCGACCTACTCCTGGGCGTACAGCAGGTATAACCAAAATTTTTGACAGGTTACCTAGTCGGCACTTATACGTTTTGACTTAGAACAAGTCAAAACAGGTATAAGTGCCGAAAAAGGGGCCGCTGAGCTGATGGCGGCTGGCACGATCAGCTCAGCGGCCCAGCAACCTGCCCACTCCCCACTGCAACCATTGTGGCAGGAGAGATGGCTCATCTCCCCTGCCGCGATGCGAACACCTCTCTACCCGAACTGCCATGACCCGTGGCAGGAGAGATGCCCAATCTCACTTGCCACGGGTTGTGGCAGTTCGGGTAGAGGGGTGACCATCGCGACAGGGGTGATGGCTAATCTCTCCTGCAGCGATGCATCACCCCCCTCTCGGCCGACAATGATCCGTGCAGGAGGGAGCCCAAGTCCTCCTGCCTTGGCGAGCTGTGACCCCCCCCTCTCGCTGACTTCGGGCAAGAGGGAGCCCAAGCCTTCCTGCCCCGCAGAAAATCCCTATCCCCCACCCCCACTAAAATACGGGCAGGAGGGAGCCCAGGCCCTCCTGCCCTCGACGCAACTCCCCCATGACCGCCCCCGAACCCCCCAACCCAGCCCATGTGCCTAAGGCCCCGCCCACAGGAAGGGGCCTAAGGCTACTGGGCCTATTCCAGTTGGCCCAGGCGCCTCAGGCCCCACCTGTGAGTGGGGTTTGAGCCGCCTGGACCAATTAGGCCTTAAGGCCAGTCATTCTGGGATGGCTGGCCTGTTGGACGGACAGGCTTGGCACCCATCTGTCCGACCAATGATTTTCAGGTACGGGGATTGGGGTGGGGTGGGGGTGGGGGGGTCGATCAGGGGATTTGGGGGGCGGTCATGGGGAGGTGCATCGAGTGCAGGAAGGCCTGGGATCCCTCCTGCCCGTATTTTAGTGGGGGTGGGGGTAGGGGTTTTCTGTGGGACAGGAGGGCTTGGGCTCCCTCCTGCCCGGATCGTTGTAGGGGGGGGGATTCTGTAACCGGTGTTGTTTTTAACAGACACCGGATACAGAATCCAGTTTTTAGGCAAAGGACTGGCTCCTCCTTCGCCTAAAAGCTCTTGTTTTGAGCATTTGGAAGTTAGGCTTTTTTTTAGGTTGATTATATGGTGTTAGTGTAGACGTAGTGGTGGTCTGGGTGTTTAAACAGCTGAACGTAGAGGCAGACCATTATCAAAAAAAACTCCTTTTGGATTTTTTTTTTGATAATGGACATTTTCCCTGCTTCTACTTTCAACATTTAAGGCCTTAGGCCAAAAGGGGACTTAGACTTTTCTTTGATTATGCCCCTCTACACCTTTAAGACCTTAATCAGACCTACGAGTAGGTCGCAAACTTATCCTTTTTTTTTCTATGATTATTTCTGCCTTTATGTCTCCTTTTCTTTTTCTTATGCGTTCCCATCCTTCCGCAAACACCTGAAAACTTGGCTCTTTTCAAAAATCTAACACCCCCCGCTCTTTGGCACCCTGTCCCTCTTTATCTTCCTAGCTCCTTTCCTATAACCCTTCATTGTAGCTCCTTTTCAACCTAACCCTGTAATCCGTGCCAAGCTTTACGCTTGTGGAGATGGCGCAGTATACAAACCTAAGGTTTAGTTTAGTTTAGTTTAAATGTTTCTTCTCTTTCTTTAAAGATTGTAGTTCATCCCCCTTGCCATCTGTACCAGTTATGTATTAGAACGTATATAATTTGTATTCAATTGTATAAAAACATTTTGTTTTGTCCTCCTTTTTTAAAAAAATCTTATACACATTGAAGTATATGATATTGTGTAGATAACAACCTTAATAAAACTTGAAACTTGACACCCACTGTTAGAGAAACAATAGCATCTACTTCTACCAAGTGCTCCAACAAAAGAGTTCATTGTCAAGTTTCTGGTATATTTTTCAGAAAAGATATACCCCCTCTTTTACAAAGGTGTGCTAAGCTTTTTAGCATGCGCTAAACGCTAATGTGGTTGAAAGCAGCAGTTAGGATCTGCGTACTGATAGCCTGAATTTAGCACTAAGGCCCTGAAGCAGTGGTTTCCGGCCATGAAATGATCGTCGGCCTGGCCTGTTTGTGTTCAGTGGTTTTTACCATTAATCGTTCTCAGCTATTTTTTTGCTCCCACCTGCTAACTTTAAACTTGTGTGAAAGTTTTTTTTGCCTTTGATGCTTTGGTGGAAGAGTGTGGGTACACCTCTCTATTTGTCTGAGGCTTTTCTTTCACTTAAATAATAATGTAGCTTTCTTGACTTGTGTGGTGATTTTGTTTTGGAGTGATATTTTTTAATTTTTGTATTGCACTTCCCTTCCTTGTTTTTTTGCGTTATCCTATGGACACATTAGCAGTTAGCGCACGTGTTGATTCAGCGTGCGCTAAATCCATGCTAGGGGCATAATTTTTTTTTTTTTTTTTTTTAAGTTCAAAATAGTTTTATTAGTTTTAGGTTCAAAACAGTAATACAAAAATACAAACAGTATGATGTGTAAAGTATGTATAAAGTATTTCGGGGTACAAAGCACCAACAACAAGCCATCATGTATTACATTATAAATGCCATTTCAAGAACATGTAGATATAGTGTACATAAGAAAGAAATATAAGATATTGTACCATATCAATATATACCAGATATATAGTATACCTCAAATAAGTAAGTATAATACAGATACTAAAATAGTTGAAAAGACAAAAGGTCATGACTTTGTATATTCAATTAAAGGTTTCCAAACCCCCTGAAAGTGAGGCAATGTGTTCGTCTTTTCTGCATATACTTTTTCATATTTACTTGTGATACACAACGTATTCCACCAAGTGTGCCAATCTGCTTTGGTAAGATCTTTCCAATTGTGTAATATTATTTGTACAGCTATAGCTATCATTACTGTAAATAGGTTAATTTCAGATGAATTTAGTGTCTCCGATAGGGCTTGGTTTCTTATAATCAGAATAGGGAAAGAAAGAGTATCAGAAATTTTTAAAATATCACATATGGTTTTCCATACTCTCTCCCAATATGTTTGGATAAGTGGACATGTATATAAAAGATGTTCAAGTGATCCAGTATGTTGCATACACGACCAACATAATGTAGAAGATTCTCCATTTATCTTATTAGCTAACACCGGGGTCCATACAGCTCTGTGCATCATAAAGAATATAGATTGTAATAAAGACGCAGATTTAACAGATTTAGAGAACGAGGACCACACTCCAATCCAATCTATAGCATCAGAAGGCAGTTTCAATTGTTGTTGCCATTTAGTTTCTGTTTCTAACGGTCCATTAAATAAAGATTTCTGCATTAGTTTGTACCAAAATGACGCCTTAAGTGGAGTGTTATCCATACTGTTCAATGTGGTCTGCAATCCTGGGACATCTTGTAGTACTGTGTCAAGGGACATAGATTTTTTGATACAATGCTGGAGTTGCATCCATCTGAATTGTTGCGTCAATGGTAAACCTCTCTTAGACACTAGTTCTTTAAAAGGTATCCAATCTGCTTCCACCATAATGTCCTGCAGGAGCCATATGTCGCAGTTCTGCCAAATACTCCAGTTAACTGTTGTGTTTTGAATCTTAAATTTCTCATTTTTCCATAAAGGAATCAAAGTAGAGTTATTCCATTCCACTGAATAGGTAGAGTCTATCACATCAATAGCTTTTTTGTAAGAAGTTAGGATGGGATCAAGCTTATCTCTTTTAGTCAAAACAATACCAGCCAGGAACCTGAGTCTTTGAATGTCATAGAGGTCACATTCTAGAGATAGCCATGCCGGGGGATCGAGAGATCTAAGACCATGATATCCATCTGCCCATTGTCTCATAATAAAGGCGTGGTGATAATGTGTAAAGCTTGGAAAATTCACTCCACCGTGTGACTTGGGGGCTTTCAACTTATGTAAAGCAATTCTCGGTTGTTTGTGAAGCCAAAGAAATTTGGAAAGTAAAGAGTCTACATTTTTGTAGAAGTTTGGTGATAAATGAACGGGTAACATGCTCAAGACATAGTTTATTTTTGGCGTTAGCATCATTCTTATAGTTTCCAGTCTTCCCCACCATGTCAATGTCAACGGGGTCCATCTGTTAATATTAATTTTAAGTGAGTCTATTATGTAATCTTCATTGAGTTTTATGGTATCTTCAATCGATGGTCCAAAACAAACACCTAGATATTTCATGTAGGAAGACACCCATTTTATTCCATACGAGGTGACATCAAATTCTGCCGCAGGGCAATTAATAGGCATAGCTTCGGTTTTATTTGTGTTCAGTTTATATCCAGATACTTTAGCATATTCTGTGATCGTGGATAGCAGGTACGGAATTGAATGTGGAGTGATGTAGAGTAGTATATCATCAGCATAAGCTGAAATTTTAAATTCCCGTTCTTTTATTTTAAAACCCACTATATCATGATTGTGTCTTATCCGCTGGATTAGAGGCTCCAATGCCAAGTTGAATAACAATGGCGACAATGGGCAACCTTGCCGAGTACCCCTGGTTGGATGAAAAGCTGAAGATAAGAAACCGTTAATGAACACTCTGGTAGTAGGTTCTGAGTAAAGTACCCGAATCTTGTTTATAAATTCTTCTGAGAAACCAAACCAGCCCAGTGTTTGGAATAGAAAAGGCCACTCTATCCTATCAAAGGCCTTTTCCGCATCTAATCCTACCGCAATGATTTCTTGTTCTTGTTGTTGGACATGGGAGATAATATGCGCAAATAATCTAGTATTGTCATTAGAGAATCTCCCAGTAATAAAACCACACTGGTCAGGGGAGATCAATTTGGTAATTACAGTCTGAAGTCTAACTGAGAGTAGTTTGGCGTATATCTTCGCGTCCACATTGATTAAGGATAACGGACGGTAGTTTGCAATGTATTTATTGTCCTTTCCTGGTTTCGGCAATACAATGATGGATGCTTCTGTAAACGTCCCAGATGGTTTCCCATTTTCTATAAGGTGTTCAATAAATTGTAAATAAAACGGGCCTATAACATCTAGAAATGTTCTGTAAAATTCAACAGTCAGCCCATCAGGTCCAGGAGCTTTCTTAAGAGCCATCGATTGAAGCACTGCATTTATTTCGGCAAGAGTTATCGGTATATTCAACCAGTCATTGTCCGATTGTTCAAGCCGAGGATGCGGGATGTCTGTCAGAAAGTCTTTAGTATTTTGTAGATTACATGGCTGAGACGTATACAAAACACGATAGTAATCCATAAAGGCCTGAGAAATAGCAGCAGGATCCGTGAACTCTTTTCCAGATTCTGATCTAATATTCACAATGTTGGCTCTTTCCCTACGTTGCTTAAGGAAGTTCGCCAGCAGGTGTCCACATTTATTACTCTCTGCGAAATATGATGCTGATTGTTGGAATACAGTGTGAGCTGCTTTCTGACTCCTGGTGTTATTGTATTGAAATCTCGCTTTATTCAGGCGTATCAAAATGGAGACATCAGATGGTGAGCTTTGATGCTGTGTTTCCAAAGCCTTTATGTCCTCCTCTATCTTTTTCTGTTCCTCTTTCCATTGTTTATTTTTATGGGATGAGTAAGTAATAACCATTCCCCTTATAAAAGCCTTAAAAGCATCCCAGCAGCAAGGCCAAGACGTATGCTCAGGTTTATTAAATTGAAAATATTCTGTGATTTGAGTTTTCATATGTAAGCAGAATTGTGGATCCGTAAGCAGAGCATTATTGAACCTCCATTGAGAAGCGGTTACCTGAGGCGACTTTTGTTTAATGTGGAGGGAAATAGCTGCATGATCTGACACTAGAATAGGGAAAATATCCGATTTTAAGACTGTGTCAGACATTGATTCACTAATCAGAAAAAAATCAATACGTGAATACGACGAATGCGGTGAAGAAAAAAAAGTGTATGAGTCTATATCATTATGCAAGTGACGCCAAATATCTAAAAGGTTCACATCCTCTATCATATTGCGCAAGGCATACCAAGCTTTGGATTTTTTGTATGCACAGGAAGACTTCCTATCTCTCGTAGGGTTCAAAATAAGATTGAAGTCCCCAGCTATTATCAGTTGTGAACCCGCATTTTCCAATAAGGTCTCCTGCAATGCATGAAAAAATTCTGGAGAATCATTATTTGGACCATATATATTAAGAAGACAGTAGTCCGTACCTGCATATTGAAAGCTGACCTTAACCCATCTCCCGTTTAGATCTGCTGATGAAGACTGTATGGTGATTTCACGTTTATTCCTAATTAGTGTAAGAACACCACCTTTCTTATCTATGGCAGGTGAATAATATGCTGGTAAAGTCCATGTGCAGTGAACTTCTGCAGAAGCTTTCGAATCTAGGTGTGTCTCCTGCAACATGATGATGTCAGGCTTTTGATCCTCCAAATATGTTATGATTTTCTTCAATTTGATTTTATTATTAAGACCTTTTGTGTTCAGAGAAATAATATTAAGTGACATTAAAATGTAGTGAGGTTATGAAACGTATGTACACATGTGCATTTTTAATGTACATCTGGACAGAAGAGATAAAAAAGATTAGTGCAGAACTGGCATTTGAGTGAAAACATGACTTCATAAAGGAAATTACTACCCATGTTATTATATTTGAAATACAGCACCCCGAAAGTACTATGGCGAAGGCTACTTCGCTCCTAACAGACATTGCGAGTGTGACTAAACAAAAACATAGACAGCAACCCGAACATGGCTACCTCACACCCTTATATTTGTGAAATATATAAAACCATAACTGTGTAACTAGCAATTACACTCCTGTCCCTTAAACACAAACAGTATCAGGGCACATATGACTGAGCGACCCTAAGGACACACAACATAATATATGCAGCATAATTAGTCACTCAGACTCATGTGCCAGTGAACAGTTCTTCAGGATGCTATATTACTTTAAACCTGGTTAATGGGGGTTGGCGAATGCAGTTCAATGAAGGACGCCAGATCATCTGGATTCGTGAAGTCTTTAGTGCTGTTGTTCAGGGTCACCCTCATGCGTGCTGGATACATTAGCCCATATCTGGCATTTAAAGCTTTGAGTTGCGGCCTGTAGGACAGCAGGGCTTTGCGATGGCGTGCAGTGGTTTTGCTCAAATCCGGTACAAACATTAAAGTGGATCCTTCAAGCTGAATCGGGGATTTGATCTTTGCCCTCTGCATGATTTGTAGAACATGCTGGTACCGTAGGATTTTCATTACCACAGGTCTGGGTCTCCGGTCAGCAGGGACCCGGTTAGAAGGCACGCGGTGTGCCCGCTCAATTTCAAGATCTCGTGTAAAAGTAATATCAAGGACTTTTGGTATCAGAGATTCCAGGTAAGGAATGAGTTCTGCATCTTTCCCATTTTCTGGTAATCCCAGCAGCCTTATGTTACATCGACGAGACCTGTTACTTTGATCCTCCACTTCTTGTTCCAGCGCTGCAATTCGAGTGTTCTGACGGCGCATATCAGTCAATTGTACTGTAGTTGCCTCCATTTTGTTTTCGAGGGTGCTCACCCTTGTCTGGATTTGGGCAAATTCTTCCGTGAGAGTGGAGAGCTTGTTATTAATTTCATCAGTGCCCTGTTTGGTGTCAGTTATCAGCTCCTTCAATTCCCTTAATTCAGCCAGAATTTCATTAGTGGAATCGGCTGCCGAAACCGGAAGTGGTGTTTTCGAGGGGGAGGCCGGGTCGGGCTTATGACGTTTATTAATTTTTTTGTCCGACATTGCACGCGCTTCGCTTAGCAACCCCCGACGGATTATTTACTGCCCTGAAGGGGATGAAGTTGCAGGAGCGTTTTCGCCGGTATTAATCACGCCGGTAACTGATTTTTTGAGCGGATTCTTGCCGTCGGGTGTAGGAGCACGATGCTCAAGCAGCCATCATGTTCAGGCTCGGCCACGCCCCCTGGCATAATTTTAAAAAATGTCTAAGTCTCCTTTTGGCCTGGGCCCTAAATGCTGAAAGTAGAAGCAGATAAAATGTCCATTCTCAAAAAAAAGTCCAAAAGGAGGGTTTTTTAAAATAATGGCCTGGCTTCTATGTTCAGCTGTTTAAATATCCAGACCACCACTATGTCTACATTAACAACGTATAATCAATCAAAAAAAAGCCTAAGTCCCAAACGCCCAACACAAGAGCTTTTAGGCGAAGGAGGGGCCAGTCCTTCGCCTAAAAGCTGGCTTCTGTAACCAGTGTCTGTCAAAAAGAACAACGGTTACAGAATCCACACCCCCCCAGCAACGATTGCGGCAGGAGAGATAGCCAACCTCTCCTGCTGCGATCTACCCCCCTCCCCCGATCGGATCTGGCAGGAGGAAGCCCAGGTCCTCCTGCCCGGCAACTCCCCACCCCTCCTAACACGATCAGGGCAGGAGGAAACCCAAGCCCTCCTGTCCCGGTGAGCCATAACCCCCCTCCCCCCAACAACATTGGGGCAGGAGGGAGCCCAAGCCCTCCTGCCCCGGTGAGCCACGACCCCCCTGACAACATCGGGGCAGGAGGAAGCTCAAGTGTTCCTGCCCCGGTGAAACCCCCTACCCCCCCCCCTCTAAGATATGGGCAGGAGGGATCCCAGGTCCTCCTGCTCTCGTCGAACACCGCCCCATGATCGCCTCCCCGAACCCCCGCTTGGCCCCCCTATACACCGCGGACCCCCCACACCCGGCAACCCCCACCCCCAACCCCCCCAGTATCTTAAGAAAGTTGGACAGACAGGCGGGTCCCAAGCCCGTCCATCCGGCAGACCCACTATCCCCAGAATGGCGGGCCTTAGGGCCAGATTGGTCCAGGTACCTCAAGCCCCACCCACAGCTGGGGCCTGAGGCACCTGGGCCAACTGGAATAGGCCCAGTTTCCTTAGGCCCCTCCCACTTATAAAACTAGAACTGTTAGTGGTCACTACTAACTACTGAAGAACTAACGAAAGTGGTAATAGTACTGTATATTGTTTAGAGAAAAATATAGCATTAGACATAAGTGGTTTACAGATTATAGTTTTAAAACAAGAAAGTTCCATTTTTATGGTCATTTAAGCTATATTATGATGAACTATGCACATCCTGCTTATAGAAAAAATCAATATATTTGATACATTAATTACACTAAAATCATATACCAAGGTTATGAACAAAGAGAAAGCAATCTTTTCGCTTCTCATATCAAAGACCTGGAGATAAGGTATATATGAAACCATTTATAATGCAGCTAAAAATGAAGACAAGGAGACTGTAACATGAGTGTCTTTGCTGCAGTTGTCTGAAATATGTGCAATTAGAATTAATATACCAATTAAAAAACAAAAGAATTATAAGCTGAAATCAAAACGCACTCTAAGGGGGAATGTTAAAAGGAGGCATTTAGAGTTAGGCAGCTTGAACACATGCAGATCCTGGTATGCTAGCTATTTACACACACATCCTTCTATATGCCAGAGCCTGAAGGCACCACACTTAAACACAAAGGCCTAAATTCTCTATTACTGCGTTTAACTTAGGCGTGCTTTGGACGTCGGATATAAGTGAATAATCATGGAGTTAAGGGTCTTAATTAATGTTAATTGGGTAATGGACGACACATAGACGTCCCTAGGTAGTACATAAGGAACTAACGTCTATCGAAAGCATAGGGGACTATGCAGCTCTGGACGTGGGCGTTCCGTGGGCGGTCTATGGGCGTGCCAAGTGGGGACGCTGGATAGGCGCTACCTGGGCGAACGCGTGCGTCTAACTCTCGTGAATTATGTAGACGTAAGAAACCCTGGTCTAACTTGGATTTCAATGCCGTTTCAACTATCGTAATTGCGGCTCTTTGTTACACGCGAGGCAGACGTCTGCTGTATTTTTTATCAATAATTCCAATAGTAAATTTCAATAGGTATTTTTCATCTTTTCTCTGTCCTAATAAATATAATGACACCATAACAATGGAACACATTATATTGCATGGATAACAAACCACATTTCAGCCCAAACCATAATATAATATTCCCATGGCTTTTACAACCCCCTTTTTTGTCTCAACAAACAGCACTGCAATCGGCTCTCTTTTGAAAGCAAAGAAAAACCAGCACACATTATCAGCACTTAAAAAGAGAATAAACAGATACACACCTTAACATTCCAGCTTCCCTCATTGCAAAATGGAGGTGTTCAGTTGCACAAAACTGACCTCATTGTGACCTCATCAATCTGCATCTTCCAAAGTAATATGCCACAATTAAAAGACGTGGTGGGTGTTGAACCCACAACCTCTGGATGTTAGCAGCATAGGCTGGGCTCCTAACTGATAGAGCTACAGCTGTTTGACTGAGCTGTCTGTGCTTCATTAGGTATCATATCAGGATGAACTCAAATAAGTTTAAGCAAAGGAATGCCTAAAGATTTGGAACGTTTTCAAGTAGAAAACAAATATGAAATATGTATTAAAGAATTGCAGCACAAATAACGCCTAAACGGAACAGATTATTTACAGTCCTATATGCATTAGTACAGTGCTCAGAATGAAGATTAGCGTGTAAGAAAAACAGAGCTCCACCTCACATGCATTCAAGCACACTTGGGAATATGGGTTTGGGGCTCAGTGAAAGCAGCGCTTTTAGCCATTGAGCTAACACTCTTTTGTCTCAGCCTACTATGACATTATAGCTAAACTCCTTTTCCCTTAGCACTTCACTAAGATATGATATGACAAGGGAACGAGAGGAATTGGAGGTGTGGGTCAGTGAGGAAAGGCACTCTCTACCAATCGTGCGGCCTTTAAGGGTTCAAATCCCAGCCTGTATTTTACTTGTGGCGTATCAGCTTTCCAGGTGCACTTTGATGATGGTTTCCACTTCTTATAGGAGTTGAATATAACATTTCTCCATTTAAACATGGCATACGTTGTTAGTTTTGATCGTGGTAAAGTATACATTTCTGAAATGGTGAAGAAACAATAAACAACGTCAGTAAGCGGTATAAGCAAATCCAAACTGCTATAAGCGCAAGAAAGCATTTGTAGCTCAACACGCTAATGCTCCTTTTCTGAGCTTTGCCATCTAAAACTCCCCGGTTTGACTCCCACCTTTGCTCATTTTAATAAGGTCCTAGTTTTTTCCTATTAGATCTTATAACATTTCCCTTTGCAGGCAAACCTATTTTCAACTTACCATGGCTCGGACATCCTAAGCAGTGATAAGCAGCAAGATGACATTTGTGGATCGCCTGGTTAATGTGCTCTCATCACTGCGTAGGATGTCCGAGCCATGGTAAGTTGAAAATAGGTTTGCCTGCAAAGGGAAATGTTATAAGATCTAATAGGAAAAAACTAGGACCTTATTAAAATGAGCAAAGGTGGGAGTCAAACCGGGGAGTTTTAGATGGCAAAGCTCAGAAAAGGAGCATTAGCGTGTTGAGCTACAAATGCTTTCTTGCGCTTATAGCAGTTTGGATTTGCTTATACCGCTTACTGACGTTGTTTATTGTTTCTTCACCATTTCAGAAATGTATACTTTACCACGATCAAAACTAACAACGTATGCCATGTTTAAATGGAGAAATGTTATATTCAACTCCTATAAGAAGTGGAAACCATCATCAAAGTGCACCTGGAAAGCTGATACGCCACAAGTAAAATACAGGCTGGGATTTGAACCCTTAAAGGCCGCACGATTGGTAGAGAGTGCCTTTCCTCACTGACCCACACCTCCAATTCCTCTCGTTCCCTTGTCATATCATATCTTAGTGAAGTGCTAAGGGAAAAGGAGTTTAGCTATAATGTCATAGTAGGCTGAGACAAAAGAGTGTTAGCTCAATGGCTAAAAGCGCTGCTTTCACTGAGCCCCAAACCCATATTCCCAAGTGTGCTTGAATGCATGTGAGGTGGAGCTCTGTTTTTCTTACACGCTAATCTTCATTCTGAGCACTGTACTAATGCATATAGGACTGTAAATAATCTGTTCCGTTTAGGCGTTATTTGTGCTGCAATTCTTTAATACATATTTCATATTTGTTTTCTATGAGTTAAATCAAACTTCAGAGGGCTTGGACAGGTGTTGAAGAATGATCCAGTTAGGGGGGGATGTTTTTGGTGGGGGGAGGGTGTTCAGCATGAGAGAGAACAGGTTGCATTAACTATTAGACAATGGGCTGCACATAATAAAAGCTGAAGCAAAATATTGATATGTAAAGGCAAGGCTAAAGAGTTACCAGGTGTCCTGGCTGAGAAATGAATATAACCTATTTGCTAACCTTACTCAAGACTTGAACCCCCTGATGTATGGACGATGAAAAAAAGCAATGCCTTAAGGCATAGAGCTATAGAGGTAACTTTGTTTAGAACATAGAGCTTAGAGATGTGAAGGAAATGACTACAACGTCACTACAGCTGTATATTGCAAAACCACATCCAATGCACATCCAATTAGATTTGAATCCTAACGGTTTCTATGACGTCCGCCGCTAATTAGGCGTGCTTAGTATATAGAAAGCTTTGGCACAGCCATTTTGCCTATGTAAGACCCCCTCATGTGAGTTGGTGTTTGTGGTGTTCTGTTTCCTCAATGATGAAACTTTGTGCTATGACTTGCCTGTTCTCCTTTATACTCCCTTCTGCCTTTGACACTCCTCCCCACCCCCATTATCTGTATTTCCTTAGTTTATGGATTTTTCTGGGTGTTGGTGTGAGGGATTGTTGGGGACTTAAATTTTGTGTTAAGTGTGGAGGGGAATAAATTGTTAGGGAAAAGAAGGGGCCAGGTCAGGTTACACACAGATGCCCACACCCACCACTCTCCCTGCTTTCATAATGTCATTGTCTGCCCCACCTCCATTTTCCATAGTAGCAGAGTACACCAAAAAGAAAGAGCAGAGGGGGCCTACAACATTCAATTAACTCCATGTGGAATGGATGGGAACCTTTGTTTAAATATGGGAAATATGTCATCAACCAAGGCAGCTACTGCACCAGATGGGATACATATTAATGAGATTCTTAAGTTGAATGCAGGAGAGGTGTCTAGATATGGCCAGACTTGGGGGAGGGGGGAGCAGAGATATGCTGGATAGTAGTCTTGAATGAGAAAAGATAAAAGCAAGAGGTGGAGGATGTCATGGAGGCAAGGAGAGATTAGGGATGCAAGGGTATTTGCTAACAGAAAGGGTGAAAGGTTGCCACTGGGGATGGAAGGAGATTAGGAAGTAACACTAGGTTTTGAGGTGGAATGGAGAGATGGCATGTAGGTTCCAGCCCTCTCCTCCCCTCCCCTGGTATGCATCAAGGAAAATAACAAAAGAGAGGGACAGATGTTGATGCATAGGGAGCTAGGTTGTGAAAGGTGGGATAAGAGGATTGTAAGGGATAGCGCTAATGAGCATGCATGAGAGACCTGCATCTAATGGAGGTGTCAGCCATCAAATCTACCACGATGCATATCCATTAGGGGTATCCTCAAACCCTTAACTGGCCTAGTGGTCGTTCATGACACTGTTGGGACATACCTCTGTAAACCACATGATACAGCAATGTAGCTCTGGGAAGCACCTAACGAATACAATATAAGCTGAAACACAAACACACTGTCAGCTATATATGTTTCATTTATTTGATGGATTTTATTGTAAAACATAAATCCATTGACTTGCTGTTGTACATAATAGATGGAAATATGCATAATATAGGATGCAACCACAAAAAACAAAAGGGAACAAGCCTGAAGAAGTATTTAATACCTTATTTAACTCAGATGGTGCTCAGAATCCACGGATGGAATACAAAAAACTCAGGATGGGGAACAAACCCCTAAAGAGATTGGTCATTGAAAGTGCTTCATTCTGTTTAGCATGTCCATAACATAGGTGAGTATTCAATGATTCCAAAAAATATAGTTTCAAAACGTGCAAGCAAACTTAACTTAAAAGTCCATACAGCGATGGTCCGGCAGGGTTCAGACGCGTTTTGCCAAGGAGGCTTCTTCAGAGAACCCGCTGTGCTGTGTGCAATTAATAATTAAATGCTTCCTGGTTCAAAGAAAAAAGTTTTTCATTTCCTGTGACAAGGATGAAGTCAGGCAAATGTCCAGGCTGCCAACAGATGGCAACGGGT
Source organism: Geotrypetes seraphini (assembly GCF_902459505.1). NCBI lineage: Eukaryota > Metazoa > Chordata > Amphibia > Gymnophiona > Dermophiidae > Geotrypetes > Geotrypetes seraphini. Next base: position 132,613,922 of record NC_047085.1, on the reverse strand, counting down.
TGCACCTTAAGATGAAGTCAGGCAAATGTCCAGGCTGCCAACAGATGGCAACGGGTTGCACCTTAAGATGAAGTCAGGCAAATGTCCAGGCTGCCAACAGATGGCAACGGGTTGCACCTTAAGATGAAGTCGGCAACATGGCTCCTGGAGAGCTACAGATCCTTGGAAGGGTGTAATAGTTATTATCCAACTATGATGCCCTCGATGGGAGTTGAAGCTGATGAAGATTGGCACTCAGGCCAGGATGCTATCTGGATGAAAGATCTGCAGTGACTGAACCGTGATATAGAGGCTGTGGCGTGTACATGCAGAGGAGGTCCAGCGGAGCCCCAGGGTCCATGCGGCATGACTGGCCTGGGAGTGTTCAGAGGACATAGTGGGTCCTAATGGCGGTCCTTTCCTTTTCCCTTTCCCCGGCCACGGCCTCGACTCCGGCCACGGGTGGCCGGGGGGGAACCTTGCCTGGTGGGAGCCTGGCTGGAGGAGGTCTGGGAGGTGGATTGAGGTCCAGGATCCCCATGGGAGGCAGTCTGGGTGATGAGCTGGGGGAGAAGTTGTGAAAGAATGCCACACATGTTCTCCAGCGCCCGGCGAGTCCCTGCCTGCTCTTCCAGGATTGCAGTCTGCACAGCACGTGTTGCAGACTGCTCGGCCACCAGGGAGGCCAGGTGCTGGTTCATTACATGTGTGGCTTCTTTTATCTCAGCCACCTCCCTGATGAGCAAAGTTTGTCTTTGGTGGAGGTGGTCACCCACCTCCACCAATTGACGGTGGAGCTCATCAGGGGGGGCCTCCAGCTCATCACCCTGATGGAAATCTTCCTCCCCCAGGGCTCCAACCTCATCCACCTCTTCTTCCCCCTCCAACTCTTCCCCCTCCTCTACTGCCCTGTTGTCATCGTGGGGATGAAGGGGGGGCGCCGGTGCAGCTTGTGTAGCAGTGTTCTGAGGAGGAGGGGTGGCGTATGATGTTCCAGCCACTGCTTCCTCCTCCTCCTCCTCCTCATCCCCTTCATCCCTAGCAGCAGCAGAAGGAGGATGGGACGCCTCTGCAAAAAGACAAGAAAATACACATTGGTATTAGTTGAAAGCGGTAACATCTGAGAACATCATTTGAATTGCATCACAGGTCACAATACTGTACATCCGGTCATTTACAAGGTATTATGCAGGCTAACATATGGAACATTAGCAACGTATTCCACATGTTAGGCTTCCAAGAGTATCAAAACAGGCAATGGCTTTTATTATATTACTATGAATTGCATTGGTTGTATAGTACTGTTGTAGTTTAGAAAGATATAAAATATGAGTAAAAACACCAACAAGTCAATGGCTTCTATGTAAAGTGATGTTACCTTGGTGCCCCAGGGAAGTATCAATGGCTCCCACAACAGGACCTATTCCAGGACCCACTATGTCCATCACCTCACTCTCCAGGACAGTCAGCTGGAGGTTGCCGCAAGGACCCTGCGCATTAATTCGTTCCTGCTTCCGCCGGACCTCTCTCCGCAGGGCACGCCACCGTTTTTTCAGAGCCTCTATATCACGGCCCTGATGGTGTACAGCATCTATGTCACTGCAGATTCTTCTCCAGATAGCATGCTGGCCTTCTATCCCAATCCTATCAGCTTCCCTCCCAAAGAGGGAATCATAGTTGGCCCCAACTTGGGCCACAAGGATCTGCAACTCTCCATGCAAGAAATTCGATTTTCGCTTTGAAGCCATGTTGCAAGGTGTAGCCATCTTTTCAGGCTACTTATAGAACACGTTCAAAAACACCCCCTGTACAACACCCAATGAGGTGTGATGGGCGTGGTTAGGAAGCGGGCTAAGGAACCGCACCCGAACGGCGCCCAATGGGCATAGAGAAAGTTTTCCCACCATGATGACGTCTCACGCTACATAGGCGTGCAGGAGTATAAGAAGGTCCAGGTGAGCAGCGTTTCCTTTCTATACTATCCTATCGCTTATGCAGATGTTTCAGACTTTACTCTGTCTTAGTCTTTTACATTTCTTTCCCTATCTCTGCCTCCCATTTCCCTCTATTCCACAGAGCCATTAATACTGGCCATTCTAATATGTGGTTTTATCTTTTCTAGAAGCAGCTCAGATAGTAAGTCCAGGTGAGAATGATATTTTGTAAGCTACTTTGAACTATCATAGAACTAAAGAAACTAACCAACCAAAAGTGACTTCTCTTTATGGCCTTTCATTGTGTGCTATTGTTTATACTAGTTATTTTATTTCTGATATCTCCTACTCTCCATTCCACAGGGCTGATAAAAATGACTGAGAAGACTGATAAAGACCATGCTGGTATATATTTTGCTGGTACACAAATGGATATGTAAGTAAAATGGATGTGTTCATACATCTGAGAGGGTTTACTCAGAGTTAAAGTTAATTCTTTGTAGAATCTAATTACAGGCAAATTAAAATCAGGTGAGGAATGGTTCTGTGTACTAACTCATTGATAAGAATAGGTCGGGTATGTTGGGGGGGGGGGGGGGGGAACACTGCCATTCAATGGATATCCAATCAACATGGTTCAGGTGGAAAACTCCTAATGAGTGCCTAATGGCTGCCATATTTAATAAGGATTCTAAAGGTATGTTAGCAGCTCTGTTACTTCTAGGTGTGTGTTCTGCCACAACTTCAGTGTTTAATTTAGGAGACATAGGTCTTTGTTAACAGTTTCTCTGTATTCTTCATTTCAGACCAGAGCAGCAGCTCAGCACACCAGTTTGCACCTAGCCAAACAGTTGTAGGTGAGAATGATATATGGTAACCTTTATTTGCTTACTCTTGAGTCACTCTTCACACAGGTATCCTTAATGACTTTCAGGAACAATAGTAAATTGATAATGTTGGCCTCATAGAACACCATGGCACGCATTCCTGCTGTTATATGCACACAAACTTTTTGTTTTCAGTTAGTCTATTCCCTCACATGAGTTCTAAACAGTAGCAGTGGAGGATTACAGGTGATACTAACCCACACCATCAGCAAGTTAAGGTTATTGCCTTAACACCTATACCACGGTGACATCTAAGCAGCTCAACATATATGAGGTTAACACATTGCTTCAGGGAAGGGAGGACCTTGGGGGTTGAACCCCCCTGTTTGTGAACGTTGTGTAAACCAGCTTCTCCTCTTTTCTGTTTTCAGGTGTCTTAGACAGGCAAGTGCAGTATTGTCAGATGGAGTTTTTATAGTACTGAGAGCAGTGCAGCTGTGAGCATCTTTGTGGTTTCCACACCTGCTTTACCAAAATAGTGCAGCTCAAGAACCAGGAGGATAGATTGAGGTATCTGGCCTTTACTTCCATCACCTTCCGTGAAAGGAAGTAAAACCCACATGTCTCATTTGGATTCTCCTGGTGTGGAGCCAACTCATACTAGCAGTAACCCTATTCGTTAACAACATATCTACCACAGTGACTTATATTCTCTTCCTTATGTAGCCATTTACTTTGGAACAGGGTCTGGTTTACTTTGCACATCATAGCTGAGATGTTGTCATCTACCTACAGTTGCATATACCCTTGCATTCACTTACTTTTTTCCTAGATTCTGCAATGATTTGACATCAAAGTGGCTAGCAGGTAATAGAATGAATGACAGACCCCAATAAAGATTGTCAAACTTTCTATATGTCACCTTGTTGTTATATTGAAAAGGGCCCATTCAGCAGTCCCTCCTGAACCCCTATCTACCTTGGACTCTGTCCACTAAACTTCTGATGCTACAAGGTTAAAACCACACAGGAAAGTTTAAACCATAACCAACTTTTTTATTAAAATATCAACTTTTTAAAACTTGGAAAACTTTTTTTTTAAATAACTATTTACATACACATAACACAGGGAAAGAGGGTGGGTGCCCCCCAAGAGCAGCTTGAGCTACCTCAGGCGAGGGGGGCGGAAGAGGTGCAGTCATTGAGAGGGTGTATGGCTGCTGGCACCATGCCCTCTTTCGGCTATCAGCCGCAAGAGGGCATGTTCCATCCTCTCCACACACCCTCTCAATACCTGCACCTCCTCCAAGATGGCAGAGTAGGCCGCCATCTCCCTGGCCACCCCCTCCTGAGGCTGGTCGGGCTGCTCCTGGGGGGGAACAGCAAGGAAAGGGGGTGGGATGGGAACAGGAAGGGCAGGAGAGTGAGGGGAAGGGCTATGGGTGGGGGAAGGGGAAGGTCCAACAGGGGATGGTGGTGGTGGTCCTGGAGGTAGTGGTGGGGCAGGCGGTGGGGGTCCAGGGGGCAGTGGTGGGGCAGGCAGTCCAGGGGGCAGTGGTGGGGGCAGTGGTGGAGGTCCAGGGGGCAGTGGTGGTGTGGGCGGTCCTGAGGGCTGCCAGGCCTCCTCCTCCTCCTCTATCTCCTCCTCTATCTCCTCCTCTTCCTCTATCTCCTCCTCTATCTCCTCCTCTTCCTCCTCCATCTCCTCTTCCTCCTCTGCCGAGGACCAGGGTGGGGCTCCCTCCATCACCTGTGGGGCCTCCTGAGGGGGTGCCTGCGCTGCTGCTTGACAAGAGAGAAATAGGATACAGTCAGATATGTCCACAACACTTTTGAACATGACATTATTTACTACGTTATTTTCTTCAAATGCTAATAACAGGATGCAAAGCACCTACTCCACTGTAAACATCAAAATGTAGCGTAAGTAAGTGAGGCAAGTAGAACACCATAAAGCCATTGTGACATGATATCACAATAGCAGCTTTACTGCAGATTTTATGATTAAGAATGGTTTACAGCTACTCAAGCATTTTCATCTATTTATTCTGGTAAGCTGATCACAAAGAAACACACACTGGACTCATTACTCACCGGCTTGTGCACGCAATTCCTCCCTCACCCCCTCAAGGAAGGCCCGCTCCTGGCGCCTCAGCAGTCGCCCCCTTTTCCTGAGATCCTCAACCTGGATAATAGAGAGAAAGAAAGAACAGAGAGGGAGGGATATGATGAGTGCCATCTAGCACTATGGCATAACATGTTTACTTAAGTATTGACCTCTATAAGCACAAAAAATGGAGTACACTGCCCTCCAAGAGCCCCTATCCGCTTTGGTGTCTGCCTCCACCCCCTTCTGCCACATGTTTTACATGAATTTATTCACGTACACCAGCATTTCCCCTTTCTGTGCTGGAGGCATCGCTATCTCTCTACTGTACCTGGGACAGTGGGGGGGGGGGGGGGGGGGGGGGGGGGGGGGGTGTGAGGTGACATGGACAGCATCACAAGGAGGAGGTGGGATTGAACTCACAACCCCAGGGTGCTGAGGCTGTAGCCTATCAGCACTGCCCCACATTACAGCATGTCCTGGTGAGCTTACAATCATGCAGCAGGGGCAATAAAATAGTTTGGTCAGAAGGAGCAGCGTGGCTTGAAACCCCTGACGTCAGGGTACTGACGCTGTCACTTTAAACGTCATGCCACTATCTCCCTAGACCAGCAGATTGATACAGGAGTGTTTAAGGTATTTGAAATGACATAGCAGCACTTTGGGAAAGTTGATGTCAAGATGTTTCGATTACAAATGTGAAGCTTGTGACCCAAAAATTAGTTGTGTGCATGTTGTGAATGGAATAGATGCCTTCTAGGAGCTGAATTTGTCATTTGAAATCCTACTACTGCTCCTTTGGGATGTGCTTTAATTTCAGTATTCAATGTAAAAGATTTATTATGCACAATTGTAGTTTTTAAAAGGAATCAAAATTTACCCACAAAAACATGAACAATTTGATTGAGACAGGGTTCCATCATTACATTTTACATGATTATTTGTGAGGGCCTGACTTGGAATACTTACTTCCCTGGGACAGGAGGCTCTACGATTGTAGCGCCGGGTCAGGCGGGTCCAGGAGTCCCTGAACTGCAGGTATGACCTGCGATGGCGTGCCACTCTGAAATAGTGGTGCTCATGCACTAAAAAGAGCCTGGCCAGCAGCCTGGAGTCTTCAGTGGTGAAGTTTGGCTGTCTCCTGGCAGCCATTTTAGGAGAAATAACTGCGTATGAAGAACGGGCGATTCTATGACGTCACAACGCATAAAAACGCGATGACGTGTTTGTGCCGCTTGGGCGTGCTTGCAGCAGCCGCTCCGCGTTACATCAACACTATAGATTATACCCTAAACCACGCCGATATAGCTGTTATACAAAAAAGTACAGCAGAACGCTTAGAAGCTTACCATGTAAACCGAATGAAACTTCACCTCCCCCAAACACAATGACAATTTGTAAATTAAATAAATGAAGATTGGGAAGTGAGGTTCACATATTTTAGCTTAGCTATGCATGGGTGGGTGGAAAAACAAAATCATATTCTGTCTTTGGTAACCTTAGTCAGGACTTGAACCCCTGACCTTTGGGGAAGATACAAGCAGTGCTTTTAAGCACTGAGCTATGTTGGGGACTTGGGAATGGGAGTCTCCAGAAATGGCTATAGGTACAAGCTTTGAGAAAGGGTAATCATTGCAAGTATTTACAGGTGTATTTGATCTATGCACACCCAATGACTGTGCAAATAGATTTCAAAATTGTAACGGTTATGACGTCAGACGCTACATCGGCGTCGAGAGTATATAAGGATCTTTAAAAAATCATTATTTTGTCTCCTTTAGACTCCCGTGCGTTCGTGCTTCTGGTGGTTGATTTGTGATAGTGTGACTTTGTACTGTGATTGTATTGTTTCTCCTTTCCCCCATCTTCTCCCTTTTGTTGTGTACTTGTCAGTTGTGTCTTTGGTCTGGTATTGGTTTGAGAGATGATTGATGAGTTTGAGTTTGTCTTACATGTGGTGGCACATGATAGATTGCTGCGCAGAGGAAGGGGTCTGGTGGCGGCCCCGGCCCCAGCCCTGGCCCTGGCCCCGGCCCCAGGGCGTGGGCAGGTTAGAGGTAGAGGAAGAGGTCCGGCTGTGGCCCTGGGGCGTGGCCAGGTTGGAGGCAGAGGCCCAGGCCGACGCCGACGCCAGGCCCCCAGGGTATATAGGCCCAGGGCAAACTTCCTTGATATGACAGATGAGCGGTGTATTGGTCTCTTTAGATTTAATCGGGAGACCATAGTTCATCTCTGTGAGCAACTGCAGGTGGATTTGGAGCGCACCACTCTTAGGGGACATTCCCTTCCAGTTTATGTACAAGTAACTACAGCCCTGGGGTTTTTGGCTACAGGAACCTTCCAAAGGCCCCTGGGAGCTGGGGCTGGCATCAGTCAACCGTCTGTATCCAGGATAATCAATAAGTTTTTGGAAGTCTTTTTAAGGCGTATTGCTATGTATATCCAGTTTCCGATGAGTGAGGCAGAGCGGCGACGCACAATGAGGGGTTTTGCTCAACTGGCACGTTTCCCCTCTGTCCTGGGAGCTATAGACTGCACACACGTAGCACTCAGACCACCTGCTGAAACTGAAAGGCAATTTAGGAACCGGAGGGCATATCATTCCATGAACATGCAGGTGGTCTGTAGTGCTACCATGGAGGTGACAGATGTGTGTGCCAGCTTTCCAGGGTCCTGCCACGACGCTTATATCCTGGCCCACTCCGGCCTAGGTGGCAGGTTCCAGAGGGGTGAAATCCAAGGTGGATGGCTGGTTGGTGAGTTAACATACTACTGCAGATAAAGCTTTGCTACATTAACCGCCTTTCTCTCATTTTACCACAGGGTCATGGCTAACTTTGGAGGTGATGCAGAACAATGGACAACAGATATGTGCCCCTTTTCTAATATTGTTTCTCCTTGCAGGTGATCGTGCCTATCCCCTGAGGACATGGTTGATGACCCCAATTGTGCGTCCCCAACAGCCAGAGGAGGAGCGATATAACCGGGCCCTGAACACCACAAGGACCATCGTGGAACGTGCGTTTGGGTTGCTCAAGTCCCGCTTTAGATGTCTACACCGCTCAGGAGGGCAACTGCTGTACAGGCCCGACAAGGTGTCCAGGATGTTTGTTGCCTGCTGCATGCTACATAACCTAGCGCTGAGAAGACGGATGCCAGACCCTCCTGAGCCGGTCCAAGACAGTGACGATGATGAGGACATCCAAGCTAGACGCAGGCCTCTACCTGAGCAAGAAGAGCGTAGGAGAGGGCAGGTGGTCAGGGACAACCTAATAAGAGCCCATTTCTTGGGATAATGGTGAGTATATTTATGTGAACCCCAAACAGCTTCTCTGTCTCTGTCTGTCTCTGTCTCATGTGAGTGAATGTGATGATGCCTCTTTCTCTAGGCTGAAGTTAAAGTTCAGATGTCCCTGACCAGCAAAGCAAGAAGTTATTGGTAGCAGCTCAAGTATTAAAGGTAGAATAATAGGTAAGCTATCTTTGTTTTTGGCCTCATTCACTATGTTGCTCCTGTATATCATTCCATTAGCAGGCTTTATGATGAATTGCCCACATGTCAAATAGCTAACAGCTTTCATACTCTTGTTGCAGGTTGGATGTCCAAGACTTTCATCGTCACCATACAAGGGCATCGTAATGTGCTTCTCGATGGCCTGGTATGAGCTAGCAGTTTAGGACCTCTTGGTTTTTTGTTGTTTTACCAACAACAAATTGTATATCGACACATGCTGGTGTTAGGTTAGCATGTGTGTTGATTGAACACCCCCTTAGTTTTAGGTATAAATGACATCTATATTGGGAGCTCAGAGAAAGCAGATTGGATGAGTTATACTGCTAAAATGTTAAAACTATGGCTATCAGAAGCCTATATGCTGCTCAGCTTTCCACACCTTGTAGGAGTTAATGATGGTATGGGTCTACAAGTTTCTGTGTAGAATAAGACTAGCACCCCCCCCCCTCCCTTCTCCATGCTGGTACTTCAAGTTCAACTGAAGCTATAGGATAACTGTAGGTATTGTAACAGTTTGAGGTGGGGGACTTTTCCAATGTATTAACATGCTTCCCCTCTTTGCAGGTGTTCGGGCCCAGCTGATCTCCTCCTCCTCCTCATGTGGCTAGCATCTCATCGTGAAGCTGTTCCTGTGATACGGGCGGATCCTGTGACGTATTCCTGATACTTGTGCATAGGTAGGTATGAGACATTTGTGCTCACTTCTACTAACCTTCAACATTCCAACCAGTGTGTGTAGGTTATTAGCTCACATATGGACTCTGTAACAAGGAGGATGGCTTTTATTTCCCTTGCTTCTCTGGCATAAACCTCTGGCCTTTATTCTCTGACCTCCTTACTTTCCTGTCTTTTTCCTACATCCTGCCTTACCCTACCATGAGGAAATCTTAATATTTCACAGGCACTGACATTGTACCCTTTCCTCCTGTAGGCTGGGAGTTGATTTGGACCTAGGAGGGGCTTACTCTGTATACCGGTGTAGCTGTGATCCATCTCAGCAAACTGCAGTTGCATGTGTTACAATTTCACACCGCTTTTCTGGACTTTTGAGTGTCAATGAAATGACATAATATTCTACAATAAAAATCTTAAACCACTTAAGGATGTTGTGATTACTTACCAAAGGAATGCCATTATTGTAGCATATAGGACGGCGAATGTTAAGCGCCTAAACGGAATAGATTCATTGAGTAGTACAGTTCGGTTTTAACACCCTCAACTCCTTCAGCTGACACAATACTCATTTGAATAAAATTACAAGATACAGACCAATCACATCTCATTTTCATCTGAAACAGCACATTAGCAATACCAGATACAAAACATTTGAAAAGTTGAATTTGTGTGTGATCAAGACAGCACTTTTGAACTATGTATTCAACCATACTTGAGAATATGGATTTCGAGTCAGTGAAAGCAGTGCTTTAAACCATTGACCTAACACTTTTTTGTGTCAGCTAATTGTGATATGATAGCTAAGCTGATTATACCTTGGCACATCACTAAGGTATGCTATGACAGGGGAACCAGAGACACAGGTGTAGGTCAGTGAGTAAAAGCACTATATCGATCATCTGTAGGTTGTGAGTTCAAGTCCCAGCTTGTCTTTTACTTGTGGCATATCTACCTTCCAGGTGCACCTTGATGATGTCACAATGAGATCAGCATTGTGCTGCTTGCTACTTCCTCTTCCTGTGAACTGGAAGCCACATTCAGGTTGAATCAGTGTTTTGATTCTGTTTCTTGTTGTGAAGAATGAGCTGATTGTTGCAATGTTTTAAGACCAGGAGAGTCTTCTTTCAAGCAACCTCTCTGAAATAATGTCTCTGGCAAATCGAAAGAAAGCTTATTGCATGACTTAGGTGCCTTTTCTACCAGTCTTTGTGGAACTTAAACGAAGTTTATATGAGGTCTATATGGTGTTCAAAGTCCTATCCTTTCCACTTCCCTGGGACATGAGGCTCTTCTGTTATACCACCAGGTCAGGCAAATCCAGGAGTTTCTCAATTGCAGATATGACCTGTGATGGCCAGGCACTACAAAGTAGTGATGCTCGTTTGGTAGGAAGAGCCTGGTTTGGCTGTGTCCTGGCTGCCATTTTATAGGAAATAACTGCATATGAAGAACAAGTATAGAAAAAAACATCGATGACGTATATATGCCTCATGGGCGTACTGGAAGCAGCTACTATACTCTACATCAATACAGTTCATTACATGCGCAACGACGCCGATATCGCTGTTATACAAAAATGTACAGCAGAACGCTTAGAAGCTTACCATGTAAACCTATTGAAACTTCTCCTGCCCCAAACACAATGACGTTATAAATTAAATAAATGAAGAGGTTCACATGCTTAGCTATGCATGTTTGGGTGGGTGGGTGGAAAAAAAAAATATTCTGTCTTTGGTAACCTTAGTCAGGACTTGAACCCCTGACCTTTGGAACATACATGCAGTGCTTTTAAGCACTGAGCTATGTTGGGGACTTGGGAATGGGAGTCTCCAGAAATGGCTTTAGGTACAAGCTTTGACAAGGGGTAATCATTGCAAGTATCTACAGGTATATTTGATCTAAGAACACCCAATGAACGTCCAAAACTATTTCAAAATTCTAAACGGGCCTTCTATAATGTCAGATGCTACTTTATGGTTAGGGTTAGGGCTACAGTTAAGTAGCTCGGTAGCTCAGTTAGTAAACAAGCTGTACCAGTTATCCATAGGTTATGAGTTCAACTCGCAGCTTGTCTTTTACTTGATTATAACATGAGGGGTTTATGCTGCAGGAGTGTGTTGTTGGGGTGTTGCAGGGGTGTCTAGGATGACACAGAATAGTCACTTGCATTTTCTACAATGCATTTGAATTTCTTAAGATGAAACCTTAGTGAGCCGGGGAGCAAGGTCACCGCAGCCTCACACCTCAGATGAAAAGGTTAATTTATGAGCGATCTGGGACAGTCTTCAGCGACTCGGAGCCCTCCTCCCGGCTGGCCAGAAGGAGGAAGCTTTGGCGGTGGTGATTTTGGTGGTGAGGGAGGGAGGGAGGGAGGGAGGGAGGGAGGGGGGGAGTCACCTGGCTGCTGCATCTGCACTCCTGCTGGCCACAGACCTACTGATCACAGAGCAGAGATCACAGAAGCACGCAGGTATGTGCGCATGCGTGGCTAGGGTTTATATATATACACGTATCACATCTAATTTTCATCACAAACACATTAGCGAGACTATACACAATACATTAAAAAGTTGAGCTTGGGTTTGATAAAATAAACAGCATAATTTTGACTCTGTATTACATTTATTGAACCATACTTAAGAATATGGGTGTTGCATCCGTGACAACAGTGCTTTACACCATTGAGCTACTAGTCTTTTGCCTCAACTGACTGTGATATGATAGCTAAGTAGAGTATACTTTAGCACATTACTAAGGTATGCTATGACAGAGGAATTAGAGACACAGGTGTAGGTCAGTGAGTAAAAGCACTATATCGATCATCTGTAGGTTGTGAGTTCAAGTCCCGGCTTGTCTTTTACTTGTGGCATATCTACCTTCCAGGTGCACCTTGATGATGTCACAATGAGATCAGCATTGTGCTGCTTGCTATTTCCTCTTCCTGTGAACTGGAAGCCACATTCAGGTTGAATCTGTGTTTTGATTGTGTTTCTTGTGAAGAATGAGCTGATAGTAGGAATGTTTTAAGACCAGGAGAGTGTTCTTTGGAGCAAGATATCACTTCTAAACTATCCTCTCTGAAATAATGTCTCTGGCAAATCGAGAGAAAGCTTATTGGATGAGTTAGGGTGCCTTTCCTGCCAGTCTTTGTGGAAGTTAAACGAAGTTTATAAAAAGTCTATATGGTGTTCAAAGTCCTATCCTTTCCACTTCTAATAGGAGGTGAGTATGACATTCCTGTATAGCTTTCTGTGTAGCACACATCTACTGGTTCCCACCTTCCATTACTGATAATGTAAGTTCAACACCCACTTGGTACGTTTCATTTTCTAGTTTTCCTTTGAAACATAACATATTTCTTTTCCTTGTATTAATGGTAAATTGTACAATTCTGATACAGTGTTTTAGTTATGTTTTTCATCATCCTATACTTATCAATGCTGAATGTGTGATAATAAAGAGTATATATAAAGTATAATTTTAAACAAAAACAAATAACAAAAAACAAACCCGTACTCACGTCTATCACGGGTCCATTAGAGACGGTTCAGAAACCTGCGTCTATTTTGCGCGACGAGGGACGTCTAATTTGAGGGACGTCTATTTTGCGCGACGAGGGACGTCTAATTTGAGGGACGTCTATTTTGCGCGACGAGGGACGTCTATTTTGCGCACGTCTATTTTGCGGGACGTCTATCTCACGCCTAAATATAGTTAATTGTTATTTACGTTTACCGGACGTCCAAAGCACGCCTAAGTTAAACGTACTAATAGAGAATTTACTCCAATCTGTGTCCTGTGTGTGACAAGATGGATCAGGTGCAAGTATGTGTATTTTATACCACATTCATATCATCCAAGTGAAGGTCTAGCTTATCGTGTGGAGGGGGGACATCTTATAGAAGAACTTAGCAAGTAAAATTAGTAATTAGATGGTGAGTGTGAGACTGCTGGGCAGACTGGATGAACCACACAGGTCTCTAGATCTGCTGTCATATATTATGTTACTCAGTTACTGCTATTTAGCCAGCCAGGAGCTGTTCCTGGCCAGCTAAATACTGCTGAATATTGAGGTGATAGAATTTTGAACTGAATTTCAGGGAAATACCGTAGTGAAAGCTTCGTAAATAAATAAGCGTATGCTGCTTTCCCTGTCTGGAGTTGATTTGAATAGAGCACCATTTACTTCAATAAGATGATGCAATCTCTCCTTGCACCCAAAAAAGGCAATCCAATATTATCACGGCATGTGATAACCGTATAGCAGAGTGATGGAGTATGCAATGTACAGTAGCTTTTTTGATTGGGGCTCTTTGTATTAATCTCTAAAAGGGTTAATTAACATTCCCATTTCTTGATGTCATGCCCTTTAATGAGACAGCGAGTGACAGACTGCAGCAAATCATGGACATTTGAAGAGTACTTAGGCTGAAGTGCCACTCTGGACGGATGCCTGGCATTCTGTATTCTAATACTGTAAGTCAAACACACAGTTGAAACGGTGCCCACAAATACCAGAGATAAAAGAAAAAATTATCTTTGTCAGTCTAAAATGTAGAATCTTAAACCCTCAATTACTTCTGCAGGGTAAGTTATACACGATCGCTTTTCTGATGCTTGTTAGAGGTGGAATTATCTTGATTTAATGTTCTAATGAGATAAAAGTTCTATTTAAAAAAAAAAGTTCTAAAATAGTTATAATGATATAAGGATTCAAGCTACAAATTAGAGGTTCTTCAGACCAATGATTGGAGTTTAATCGCCTGGAAGCAACAGTTTATGTGCTTAATGAGGCTTCTGAGGTATTTTCCTCCATGATTCAAATAAGAGCAATATATGATCTTTAGAATTTCCAGTTCTTTATGGGATTAAATGGTTATATACCACAGAGGTGATTTCCCTTTAATGATTAGGTGATTATAATTAATGGTATACATTTTGTGATTTATAGCTGTGTCCTAGTACAGGGGTAGGCGTTTCCGGTCCTCGAAAGCCGGAGCCAGGTCATGTTTTCAGGATATCCACAGTGAATATGTATGAGATGGATTTGCATGCACTGCCTCCTTGACATGCAAATCTATTTCATGTGTATTTATTGTGGATATCCTGAAAACATGACCTGGCTCCGGCTTTCGAGGACCGGAAACGCCTACCCCTGTCCTAGTCGAATAAGTCTCAAATGGAATTTCTTTATATATAAACTAAACAATAAAGCACATAATATACAGAATCATCAGCCAAACATCAATGCAGGTAAATCAAAGTAGAAAAATTCTGACAGATAGTTGTAATATGTTGCATACCCACAGGCTGAAAGAAAACAAGGAATGGATGATTTATAAAAGTACGTATGTGGGAGTGTTTCGTGCACCAGCATTTTAGAGATTAGATGTGTAGCTTATTTAGTAAGGGTTACCTAAGGATTACTTGGATAGTGCAATTAGCTACCTCCTAATAACTAATGATATAATCAGTGCTGCGATTGAGGGATGATATGAACGATGTTTGATTGAATGTTGGTGGTTTTCTATCCCTCTGTTCTAAAGTGTGACTGCATGCAAAATGCACTGGGCAATGCTTACCAAGCTTGTATAAGGAATAGAGCTACAAAAACACTTAACATTACAGACCTGATGTTATTTCCTTTTTTGTTCTCTTTTCTTTAATTAATGGAGTTCTCCCCCCTTTTCCCCTTGTTTTATATCCCACCCTATGTTATGTTAGTAGATCTGTACTAAATCATGTTTGTTTTAATATCAATTCCCCCATTTATTTTAATGTACAACGCTTTGAATTCTATGTTTAGCGTTTAATCAAAATTATAATAAACTATGAAACTATGTGGGTGTGGTCTGCCTCGGGTGCAGGCAGTAAGGGGGTACATGGGGAAGCCATGGGGCTGCAGCCCGCACACATGTGGCCGTCAGCTCCTCTAGCCCCCTTTGACATCAACTTCCTGTTCCAGAGCAGGGGACCGGCAGAGCCAACAGCCGTGCGCATGCAGACCATGACCCCGCGACCTCTCTATACATCCCTCACTGCTTGGAAGGGAGGGGGGTGTTGTGCCTGGAGAAGGGGTGCTCCGACCCCGGTGGCATGTAAACTAGGTACATCACTGTCTATGTGAGAAGTCCAAAAAGGCACCTATTTTAAGCTAGTAATCTAGAAAAGAAATGAAGATAGTGAAAAGCTGCAAAGCTTTTCTCATGAGGGAATTGGGCCAATTCAACACAGATTTTCATGCTGCTTCTTTTACATATGTGGTATCTTTCCTGTGAAGTGGCAGAAAAAACTTTTCTCATTTGCAAATGAGACCAGGATATGGGATCTTTAAAATGCTTTTCATCAACTGCACCTTAGTTAGATGCTGGGATATTTTAGGAAGCTCTGGGGCATCTATACTCTCCATGCACCCTGGATTCTTCCTGAGGAGGAATGGGGAAGTAATAGTTTTTGAAGGCCTTAGGCTTGTGGAATATCCTCTTGCAAGTCACAATCAAAATAAACAATGGGATGCTATTCTAAAAATAATCTGTGTGCAATTAAATAATCTGGTGCCCAATATAATACAACTGGGTAATTGAATAAATTGAATATTGTTCCAAAGGAAATGTAGCACAAACAGCAAAAAAGGAACAATAATAGTTATTAATACAGTTTCAAAAATGGCGTTTAGAATCCAAAAGTAGAGTAAAATAACTCAGCATAGGGAAAAACCCTTTTATAAATTTTCATAGAATCAATCATTGCACCATCTTGTTAGAATAAATGATTTTTAAATAACTTCATAGATTCATAAGTAATTCTTAAATTAATACTCAATTTAAGAATTACTTATGAATCTATGAAGTTATTTAAAAATCATTTATTCTAACAAGATGGTGCAATGATTGATTCTATGAAAATTTATAAAAGGGTTTTTCCCTATGCTGAGTTATTTTACTCTACTTTTGGATTCTAAACGCCATTTTTGAAACTGTATTAATAACTATTATTGTTCCTTTTTTGCTGTTTGTGCAATTAAATAATCTGACATAGAGTGCATTAAATCCTAGTATAATCCATTCAGCAAATCAAAAGAGCCCAGGCCAAAATCTGGAAAGCATAATAAGTGGGACTTTCTGCACACACAAGGGATTTCTTCAGACACTCTCTATCAGAGGCACTTTTGTGGAGTTTAGATTATCCCTGGATTTCCCCTTCTCTGAAGGCATGGATATCTGTAGGCTCACGGTTTATTTGGAAAGCCCCTGACAAATACAAATGAGCCTCAGCTGGCAAAAAGTACCTCAATAGCAGCTTTCCAAACTTTCTATTGAATCCAGCATAAAACTCTAGTTTGTAAATATTACTGCACCTCTTAGCAGTGGCGTACCTAGGGGGGGCGGGGGGGGGCGGGCCGCCCCGGGTACCAGCCCTGAGGGGGTGTTCCCGGCCTTGCCGCTCAGTCCCCCCCCACGCCCGAAGGACCGCTCGCCCCACTGACCTTCCAGCACACCTATGAAGCAGCCCGCAGCAGGATCGCGACGTCAGCAATCCCTCAGCTGCTTGGGCGCTGCTTCCTGCGCCGCGGTCCAGTCCCTCCTCTGACGTCAGAGGAGGGGGCGGGACCGCGACGCAGGAAGCAGCTCCTAAGTAGCGCAAATATAGCTGACGTCGCGATCCTGCTGCGGCTGCTTCATAGGTAGTGCGGGGAGGCCAGGGGGGCGAATGGTCCTTCGGGGTGGGTCGGGGATCTGACCCAGTTCTAATACCTCTCCGTCTCCGTGCCGACCGACCCCCTCAAGGACCGACCCTTGGAAACATGTTTTCAGGCTTGGAATCCAGTTAAAAGGCAATAGACGCTCTGTCTATACCTGGGACCAAACTGAAAGAAATTTGTCCAGCCCTGGCAAGTTCAAACCCAACTCAAACCAAATTCTGCACTCCTGGGGAAGGGGGAGGTTTTGCTTCTGAGAAAGTGCTCCTTAGTACATCAGAATCTCTGTCTGCTTCTTGGCACCAGCACTGGAGAAATAATGAGACGCCCTACTTTCTTTCTGCATGTGAAGCCATCTGGAGGGGGGGGGTGTGTGTTTGTGAGTACCAGAAGGCACTGCGAGGAAGGAACGGGGTATATTAGTAGATCTGTGTGTGATGGAGGGCACTAGGGCCAGCAGGAGTGAGGTACATAGTTAGAGCTGTAGAGGGGGGGGGGGAGAAGGAGGGTGTCCCTATTGCAAGGGAGGAGTGAGGTTTTCCCTCGCCTTTTCTTCAGTCCTAAAGTTCACATTTTCTGGCTTTGGCTGCCTTCAGCAGTCATGCGACCGGGTAACAAAGCCCCCCTGACCCTGCACGCTGTCTGATTCGGCTGCTGTTGAACAGTTTGCGTGCCGGAACCCTTCTCAGGCTGAGTGGAATTTGGGTTATGAGCTGCAGGGAGTGGTTGTGAATTTCTCCGTGAGAACCTTGTGCATCCTCCTCCAGCTTGAGTCCGCACTAGACGTCCCCACGTAGACGTCCGCAATAGACGTCCCCACTAGACGTCCGCAATAGACGTCCCCACTAGACGCCCGCACTAGACGTCCGCAATAGACGTCCGCACTAGACGTCCGCACTAGACGTCCCCACTAGACGCCCGCACTAGACGTCCCCACTAGACGTCCGCAATAGACGTCCCCACTAGACGCCCGCAATAGACGTCCCCACTAGACGTCCGCAATAGACGTCCGCAATAGACGTCCCCACTAGACGTCCGCAATAGACGTCCCCACTAGACGTCCGCAATAGACGTCCGCAATAGACGTCCGCACTAGACGTCCCCACTAGACGCCCGCACTAGACGTCCCCACTAGACGTCCGCAATAGACGTCCCCACTAGACGTCCGCAATAGACGTCCGCAATAGACGTCCCCACTAGACGTCCGCAATAGACGTCCCCACTAGACGTCCGCAATAGACGTCCGCAATAGACGTCCGCACTAGACGTCCCCACGTAGACGTCCGCACTAGACGCCCGCACTAGACGTCTAGTGCGGACGTCTACGTGGGGACGTCTAGTGCAGACGTCTACGTGGGGACGTCTACGTGGGGACGTCTAGTGCGGACGTCTACGTGGGGACGTCTAGTGCGGACGTCTACGTGGGGACGTCTAGTGCGGGCGTCTACGTGCGGACGTCTACGCGTGCGCGTCCTCGTGCGCGCGTCTTACATTCAGCACCAAGTGGCAGAAACCTAAACCCCAAACTCAGATAAATGCATTCCCAGGCCTTGTTCTCCCCTCCTCCAGGTCAGATTGCTGTTGAAAGCTGAGGCAACAGGAAATACGTCAGCCTCGGGGAGGATCGGAACTCAAGCTGGAGGAGGATGCACAAGGTTCTCACGGAGAAATTCACAACCACTCCCTGCAGCTCATAACCCAAATTCCACTCAGCCTGAGAAGGGTTCCGGCACGCAAACTGTTCAACAGCAGCCGAATCAGACAGCGTGCAGGGTCAGGGGGCTTTGTTACCCGGTCGCATGACTGCTGAAGGCAGCCAAAGCCAGAAAATGTGAACTTTAGGACTGAAGAAAAGGCGAGGGAAAACCTCACTCCTCCCTTGCAATAGGGACACCCTCCTTCTCCCCCCCCCTCTACAGCTCTAACTATGTACCTCACTCCTGCTGGCCCTAGTGCCCTCCATCACACACAGATCTACTAATATACCCCGTTCCTTCCTCGCAGTGCCTTCTGGTACTCACAAACACACACCCCCCCCCCTCCAGATGGCTTCACATGCAGAAAGAAAGTAGGGCGTCTCATTATTTCTCCAGTGCTGGTGCCAAGAAGCAGACAGAGATTCTGATGTACTAAGGAGCACTTTCTCAGAAGCAAAACCTCCCCCTTCCCCAGGAGTGCAGAATTTGGTTTGAGTTGGGTTTGAACTTGCCAGGGCTGGACAAATTTCTTTCAGTTTGGTCCCAGGTATAGACAGAGCGTCTATTGCCTTTTAACTGGATTCCAAGCCTGAAAACATGTTTCCAAGGGTCGGTCCTTGAGGGGGTCGGGCGGCACGGAGACGGAGAGGTATTAGAACTGGGTCAGATCCCTGAAGAAGCTCATTCTCCTTCTATCGGTTTGGTTCGGTGCAGTGGCGTACCTAGGGGGGTGGGGGGGGGGCGGGCCGCCCCGGGTACCCAGCCCTGAGGGGGTGTTCCCGGCCTTGGCCGCTCAGTCCACCCCCCACGCCCGAAGGACCGCTCGCCCCACTGACCTTCCAGCACACCTATGAAGCAGCCCGCAGCAAGGATCGCGACGTCAGCAATCCCTCACTGCTTGGGCGCTGCTTCCTGCGCCGCGGTCCCGTCCCTCCTCTGACGTCAGAGGAGGGGGCGGGACCGCGGCGCAGGTAAGCAGCGCCCAAGCAGCTGAGGGATTGCTGACGTCGCATCCTGCTGCGGGCTGCTCATAGGTGTGCTGGAAGGTCAGTGGGGCGAGCGGTCCTTCGGGCTGGGGGGGGGGCAGTAGCTTAAAGGTAGCCCGGCGCAGGAAGCAGCTCCTAAGCAGCGCAAAGATAGCTGACGTCGCGAGTCCTGCTGCGGCTGCTTCATAGGTAGTGGCAGGGAGGCCAGGGGGGCGAATGGTCCTTCGGGTGGGTCGGGGCATCAGGCCTTCAGGGTGGGGCGGGCGGGCGGGCAGGCAGACTTTCAAGGGGGAGGGGGGTGACAGGCAGGCAGGCAGGCCTTCAAGGGGGGGTGCAGGTCTTCGGGGGGGGTGCAGACCCTTCAAGGGGGTGCAGAGGCCTTCAAGGGGGGGAGGCAGGCCTTCAAGGGGGGGACAACAGGCCTACAAAGGGGGGGGACAGGCCACAAGGGGGTGCAGGCCTACAATGGGGGGGGGGGACAGGCCTTCAAGGTGGGACAGGCCTTCAGGGGGGGTGCATGCCTTCAGGGGTGGGGCCGACCTTCAAGGGGGTGCAGGCCTCAAGGGGGGGGACAGGCAGGCAAGGCCTTCAAGTGGGGGGACAGGCCTTTCGGGGGGTGCAGGCCTTCGGGGGGGGGTGCAGGACCTTCAAGGGGGTGCAGGCCATCAAGGGGGGGACAGGCAGGCAGGCCTTCAAAAGGGGGGGGACAGGCCTACAAGGAGGTGGGACAGGCCTTCAAGGGGGTGCAGGCCTTTGGGGGGGGTGGCCAACCTTCAAGGGGGGGTGCAGGCCTTCAAGGGGGGGGACAGGGCCATACAAGGGGGGACAAGGCAGGCATGCCTTCAAGGGGGGGACAGGCCTACAAGGGGTGGGACAGGCCTTCAAGGGGGTGCAGTGCCTTGGGGGGTGCCAACCTTCAAGGGGGGGACAGGCCTTCAAGGGGGGACAAGCAGGGCAGGCCATCAAGGGGGGGGGTACAAGGCCTTCAAGGGGGGGACAGGCCTACAAGGGGGTGGGACAGGCAGACCTTTAAGGGGGGACAGGCCTACAAGGGGGTGGGGACAAGGGCAGACCTTTAAAGGGGGATAGGCCTTCAAGGGGGGACAAGGCAGTGCAGGGCCTTCAAAGGGGGGGTCAGGCCTTCAAGGGGGGGGGACAGGCCATCGGGGGTGCAGGCCTTCGGGGTGGGTGCAGGCATTCGGGGTGGGTGCAGGCCTTCGGGATGGGTGCAGGCCTTCAGGGGGGGGACAGACCTTCGGGTGGGGGGTACAATCCTCGGGAGGGTGCAGGCCTTCAGGGTGGGGGTTTAGGCGTTCAGAGGGGGACAGACCTTCGGGTGGGAGGTAAAGTCCTCGGGGGTGCAGGTCTTCAGGGGTGGGGTGTAGCCCTTCTGAGGGGGGACAGACCTTCGGGGGAGGGGGTCCTGGTGTAAAAAGTACACAGAGGGAGAGAGGGAAGGGGGGGTTCAAAGATACGTGCATATGCCAGACGTTGGGGGTTAGAAATAATGGGTCTAAAAACAGAGGATGGGAGAGAGATTGGTGCATAAATGGGATTTAGGGAGGGAAGGAACAGAAAGGGAGAGAACTTGGAAACAGGGGATTGGTGTGGAGGGGGGATAGAGATACTGGATAGGAGGATAGTTGGGAACAGAAAGGGAGAGATGGTGGATCCTGGGTGGTGGGGGAGTTGAGAAAAGGCGAATCTGTGGATGGAGACAAAAAAAGGGAAGAGATGCCAGATCTCCGGGAGAGGGAAGGGAAACGGAAGGGGGAGAACAGAGATGGCAGACGGATGGGTTAGCACGAGAAAGGAGACCCTGGCAAGCAAGACAACAAGAGCCTGGGACCAACAAGATTTGAATATTGATCAGAGAACAAAAGGTAGAAAAAATAATATTTATTTCTGTTTGTGATTACAATATGTTAGATTTGAAAAGTGTACATGAGACAGCTTGAAATGGGAACTTTCTATTTTGTGAGAATGGCAAGGCTGAGTTCAGTTAAAATATATGCTTATAAGAAAATATAATAATGTGTTTTATAAAGTTTATAAGCATTGCTGGCATACTCGGTGAGGTGTTCCTAGTGTTGGTGGTGGTGGTAGCATGTCAGTGTGTTGAGAGGAAGAGGTAGTCTGGGAAATTCTGCTGAGCAAACTCTGGGCCCATTTCCACCCCCAGTTAGTCCACTCCACTCAACTGGTTCACACACTGAGTGGGTCTTTGGGTGTTATTTCTGGGTAGTTGTTTTAGAATCTCTTCCAGTGGTTTGTCAGTATCTCCTTCTGGTCCAAGGAAGGAAACTTTGTCAACCTTAGCATTGACCTTCAGAATATGTTTGTAACAGCGCTGCTTGTGTGGCATTAGGCTATGTAGTGATCGAAAGAAAAAAACAGACCTTTGCACATTTTTGCACTATATGGTGGGTGTATGAGGAGATTCATTTCCTGCACAGTTAAGTCCATGTGAAGTTACCTTGTGCTGTATTTGACATCTAGCAAGGGTCTCTGTTTGGAAGGAAGATCTAAGCTTAAAAATGAAGTGGCCAGAAGTTATGTTAAAAGTAGATAGCGTAGCTGGTTTAAGAAAGGTTTGGACAAATTCCTGGAGGAAAAGTCCATTGTCTGTTATTAAGACATGGGGGAAGCGTCTGCTTGCCCTGGATTGGTGCACTCAGTTGTTCCCACTTGGAGAACCTATTGACTTTTACTGCTTGTTCTGTGTGGCTTTAAACATTTTTGCTATTCAGTATACCTAAACTATTATTCAGTAAAAAAAATTGTTTGTTCAATCAAATCTGTGTGGACATTGGACTTCTATGAGTGAATGTTCTGCTTGATTGAACAAACTAAATTTTTTCTACTGAATAATAGTCTAGGTACAATGAAAGTAAATAGCAAAAATGTTTGAGTAGATAATTAAGGAAATCTTTTTCATATTGCTTGCTTATGGACTGGGAAAAAAGACTGTTCAAGCAAATGTCTCCAGAACTGCTTTAATGGAAAAATGTGATTTTTTTTTTTTTAAGTACTTTGTGAAATTTATTGTTGTTGTGAAATTTATTGTTATACTTTGTTTAAACTTAAAAAGCGGTGTCATTAACAGTGAATCTAATCGAAAAATCGATTCAACAGGGTGAATCGGATCGAATGAAATATTTTTCTCTGAATCGGGCAGCACTATTGGCTACCATGAGAATTGGCTACTGGGCATGATGGACCATTGGTGTGACCCAGTTAGGCTATTCTTATGTTATGTTCTCATCTGTAGGGGCCTTTGTTTTCACTTCTTATTTTAATGTATTTTTTTCCTGGGAACTTATCAGTGTTTTTTTATAATGGGAACAAAAATGGAAGAGAATTAATGTGTGTGGAATGGGGGGGGGGTAACTAATTTCTTCAGCTAAATAATTCAATCCACTTCAAACAGACATAGGAGAACTCACGCACCATTCACACACCCTCCAACCAAAAACGTCAAAAGAAAAAAACTGTTCGACAACCTCCTAGCCATTCGAGCTACAACACTTGACCCCCAACTCTACAACCTATTGACCTCGACCACAAACTACAAAACCTTAAAAAAAGAAATAAAAACCCTTCTATTAAAAAAACACATAAAACCAAACTAACATAATCAGAACTGTCCCAAGCATCACCTGCAACTACTCCATATGTACTTCTGATGTCATGACAATTCAGACATAATTTATGTTATGTTTATTTTGGAATAATGGTTACATAAATGAGGTTCAATAAAAGAAAAATTTCTGTGGGAGCATTTGTTGAAACTTCTGTTATCCTGATTTTCTTCTATCTGTGGGCTTTCTTTAGCTAACCTACTTATCTGGGGCTTTCCACTTTCTGCAGCTGCCCTTTTCACGGTCCACTTTGCGCTTGCACTCTCTGGGGAGGGGGGTTGGGTCTGGGCTTGGTGGGGTAGGTGTGTCTGGTAGTTTTGTCTGGGTGGTGGCTGGGTGTTTCTTGGGTGCTTGTTGTGCGGATTGGTGTGTCTGGTGAGCGGTCTGGGTGTTGTTGCTTGTGGGGGTTTTTTTCATTATAAAATATGGCTGAGGGTCTAGTCCGGCTTATTATTCTTGTGGGTTCTGGGGTGGGATTTGTTTGCTTGCCCCAAGTTTTGGCCTTTTGTTGTGTATTGCTATGCCTCTCATTGGCAATTTTCTCTTGGGAGAGGCTTGTTCATGCTTGTTGTTGCTGTTACTCTCATTCTGTGTTCTTTTTGATAATGTATAAGTTTCTGTACAGACCATGGTTGCTTGTCTGGACCTTTTGCCATTCTCAATAAAAATACTTTGAAAAAAAAAAGAGAAAATTTTCACTGCCTGTTTCTATTCTGACCATTTATTCCATTTCATGGTTATTGCAAAAAAAAAAAAAAAAAAAATTTTACATGAGGGGGGGGGGTGTCAAAAAATGATGGGCCCCGGGTGCCACATACCCTAGGTACGCCACTGCCTCTTAGCAAACTGGAGGAGTATGGATTTAACTGCGTCACCAACATCAGTCTTTAAGTAGTGCCAGTGGCGCAGAAGGGGGGGGGGATGGCCCGCCCTGGGCACCATCTCAGTGAAAGCATACAAGCACTCATCCTCCTCACTGCCCCTCTGATTTTTCCCTACTCCCCACCACTGCCTCATGTGCGCGCCGTTTCCCTTCCCCTCTGTACCTCTGTAACATTCCTGGCATGAGCTCCAACCCCCAAGCTGCTATCGCGCCAGCATTGGCTCTTCCTCTGACATCATTTCCTGGACTCCACGCCTAGGAAGTGACATCAGAGGAAGATCTGACGCTGGTGTGACAGCAGCTAGGGGGTTGCTGCTCGTGCCAGGAACGTTACAGAGGTACGGGGGAAGGGAAGTGGAGCGTCTGGCAGAAGGGGCGGGAGAGGAGCGTGCGGTGGTGGTGGGGGGATGGAGAAGAGGGTGGGGAAGGGGCGCCTCTCACCCTCACTACTCCACTGAGTAGTGCATCTTTAAATTTTCTATGGATCCTCAGAAACTCCAACTTCTGGATGATCAAGGACTCTTCCTTGAGATGCAACATACTTCCAGGACAGGATGGAACAGGAAAACATGAGGCCAAATGGTTCCTTAAGTTTTATACCATTATCCCATTGCATTCCTCTGAAGACACTTTCCACTGGAGAATGTCAGACTCTAGTAGACCTTGGGCAAAGGTAAAGGCACAAATTAATCCAAAAACAATCATAATAAAGGTGACTACAGCAGTCTATTTTTATCCCCAGAACAACTAGATTTTATTTTGTGTTTTTAATTTGCATGTATTTTTGGAACCTGCTTAGGTTTAGGCAGACTATAATATATTTTTTAAAATTATTTTTTTTTATATATATATGTAAATGTTTCCAATAATTACATACCACAGAACTTCTGTGATAAAACAGAAAAGGGAATATTATAATAAGAATTGATCACTACAATTGAAATAACAAACTCATCATCTAGTCCACAATAAAAGGAAATATGATCCAAGATGAAAAAAATATATATCCCCCCCTTTTACTAAGCCACGATACAGTTTTTCCTGTAGCCTGAAGTGCTAAATGCTTTCATGCTGTTCCGACGCTCATAGAATTCTATGAGTGTCAGAGCAGCATAGGAGCATTTAGTGCTTTGGGCCGCGGTAGAAACCTTTATCGTGGCTTAGTAAAAGGGGGGGATACATTTTTTTCCTTAATATTATTTCTTTTCCATCTTGGATAACCTGACCATTTATTTTTTTCCTCAAAATGGGACAGGACTCCCCTCCCCCCCCCTCCCCGATACCTTTTTTGAATCCCAGCGGCTGCCTCCTGTCCTGATGTCTTCCAGCAGCGGCAGAGCGGCGCATAAGGCAGGCACAAGTTTTTCGCGTGCCTGCCTGGTCCTGTGCTGCTCACTGAATGGCTGCCGTCAGTTCTCTCCAGCCTAAATAGTATAATAGCGCTAGATAATGTATCAATGTTTTATAAATTCTTTCTTAGTCCAGTTTCTTTACAACAGTACATCTTAGGAATTCAGATATCCACCCTTATCAATAGATACAAGTGGTGGGATTCTTCATGATTCCAAGTACTGTTTCCCAACTATTTACTTATTTCAATTATTTTATATAAATATATAAATAATAGACTTAGCTTATTCAAAGTCCATTCCACTTCCCAACGTGTTTCGCCGAACTTTCTCAAGGTCGGGGGAACTGGACATTACAGCATAGCTTCTCCTAGCATAACCAGCCATTCAAAATGTTATTATTTATATATTTATATAAAATAATTGAAATAAGTAAATAGTTGGGATATAGTACTTGGAATCATGAAGTATTGGAAAATTTTGAATGGCTGGTTATACTAGGAGAAGCTTGTGGAATTTGGTGTATGTGAGGAATGAACAGTGAATCTCAGGATACTTCATTGGGGGTGGTGGGGGGTGAAGGCTAGTTGAGGCTGGAATCTTATTTTGGTTTAGAGTGTAGACTGGAATCTTATCTTGGCTTAATGAATGTCCATGCCTGCTGTATACTGCAGAAGCACAGAGTGAAGCATGATAGTTAGGCACATAGACAAATATTATAAAAGGAGCAAGTGAGGGACTTTACTTGGAATCCATCTGCACGCAGAAATGGGAGAGTCCTGTGATTGACCCGGTCCATTGGCTGCCTGAAAAGGGGGATTTCCCGGCTGTGAGGGGCGGTGTTGCTACGATCATGATGAAGTTGTTCTAAATCATTTGTGTTTTGTATATTACTGCTATGCAATTTATGCAACAATTAAATTAGTATAATAGCATTACCTTGTGTATGTCTCTTTGTATGCCGTGAAGTGCTGACTACCTAATGAACTTGGCATTACAGTAAGTGATTGGGGTCCATGAGGCCAGACCCACATGAAGGGCTTGAGGGCAGATCTGGAGGGAGTTGAGGTAGACTAGAAATATGCATGGGGGAGGGTCCAGCAGGGTGAAAAGTATGGGAGGGGAGATGGATGGATGCTGGAACTATAAATAAGGGGGTGGATAAGTAAGTGACTCAGACCAGAAAGGGAGATGAGAATGGAGGAACAGATGCTGGACCTACAAGTGGGGGTTGGAGATGATAAAGAGAGGAAGAGAGTAAGGTGAAAACGGAGACAAATCAATTTTTATTTAATTCATTTTCTTTCTCTCTCATGTAACGAGATACTGTAGTTATCCAGCATCTGCTAGTTCCCATGGATTCTGATTAACTGAGAGTTTACTGTAGTAGTAAGTCTGGCCTCACTTCCTGAGTTGCAGCAATTCCTGTTGAGCCTTGACGGTTTCCATGGATAATGGAAAATGACAAAAAACCTTCCTACTCAAGGAGTTTTATGCTTCTACTATCACAGATGACTGCTCTCCGGATCAATTCAGAGTCATTTACATAAACACTCCTACCTTTCACACCCATGCAAGCAGAGATTAACCACTCTTTGAAACCACTACAACATAGTACAGGGATTCTTTGCTCCTCCTTTCATACAAGAGGCGAAAGTGAGCCTCAGTCATCCAAAATTCACCTTATCAACACAAATTCTCAAAAGAGCTGTCAAACTTCATTGGTCTCCTCATGTTGCACTACTCTGATTCCTAAACCTGTCCCAGGGGAATCCCAGTCAGTCAGGTTTTCAGGATATCCACTGCATGCAAATTTCTTCCATGAATATTCATTTGGGATATCCTGAAAACCTGATTGGCTCTGGGTTTCGCCAGGAGAGGTTTGGGAACCACTGTTGCACTGCCTGCCTCCTCACTCTTCATAATGGAATCAGAGATGTCAAGTTACGTCATTTCAGGCCTGAGACATTTTGGCTAGTCATGGTTTTCACCTTATATCCTAAATCAGTGTGGGAGATGTACTTACTGATTCTGTCCATTGAAATCAAGTCCCATAATGCACCATGATTGGGTGGTCAGAAATCCAGGACCACCCAAAATCTCCAGCCTGGAACTGAGTACAGTAACAGCGTTTCTGTGGAACTCTCCTCTGAAATTCTTGTTCATAAAAGTGGACAGTGTAAAACAATATTTAACCTATTTTGTATTTATGGATAACTTTTTTTTGTATCTCTGCTTTCTTAATATTTACCCCTTGTTAACACAGAGCTGCCAAATTAATCAGTTCTAGGAGGCAGATTTTAGGCCAGGTCTGGATTTCTGACAACCCTATCAAGTGCATTATGGGACTCACTGCACTGTTCGTAATAGATGGAACCATGGACTCTAAATACTGTCATGCTTTTCAATGTAAGCTCCAAACTAAGACTGGCCAAAAACAGGATAGCTTGGCAGCTCTGTTAATATTCTTTATAAGGTAGTAAAACTTCCTTCTTTGTCTAAGTAATGGTCTATTCACTCGTGCTGATAAGATGGAAAATAAAAACAGGAAGTGACTTTATTTTGACCTCATGAGAAAACAGTGATAAAGCAATTTAGCATGTAGCATATGAAAATCCATGTGACTAGGAAGAAGTAATATTCTTCCACATGATAAAAATAGCGAGGCTGATGCGGTAACCTGTGGGATTTCCCACAGGTCAGAGGCCTCGTTGGGCAACAGGTTGCTAGCCATG
Organism: Geotrypetes seraphini; assembly: GCF_902459505.1. Taxonomy (NCBI): domain Eukaryota; kingdom Metazoa; phylum Chordata; class Amphibia; order Gymnophiona; family Dermophiidae; genus Geotrypetes; species Geotrypetes seraphini. The sequence continues at coordinate 132,585,897 of NC_047085.1, read as the reverse complement.
CTAATTAATATACTGGGGTGTCCAAACATAGAATTTCGCTTCTGCAAATTGGCACTCATCGAAATAATTCACACTTTTCAGCTACAGTGGCAAAATAACCCTCAGAATTTAGGAAGCTGGTTGGTTGGGTTGAGAATTTTCAGCACCCCTTTGTATGTAATAAAAGTGAGCCAAGTATAGGACAATCAAGCCATTGTGACATCACTGATGAGGGTGGCTATTATTGGTGGCATTATGACATCACAATGTCAGCTCTGATTACCAGAGACTGAACCTCTTCACACAGTGAGGAGGCTGAAAAGTTCTCAGCCCAACCAGGAAGAGAATGACGTGGATATGGTTCAATCAATGATCTGAAACAATGTCAACACATAGAATTTCGCTTCTGCAAATTGGCACTTAAAGAAATAAGATAACACTCTTGTCGACCACCACCTCCTCACATCCAGACTCTATGACCTCGGAATCAAGGACACAGCCCTCCAATGGATCACCTCCTTCCTCCATCAAAGGACACAGACTGTCCTACTAGGGTCACACAAATCTAACCCCAAGCCTATCAAATATGGTGTTCCTCAAGGCGCCCTTCTATCCCCCCTTCTATTCAACCTCTACATCAGGCCTGTCATTGATATAGCACAGAAATATAGCATTAAAATCCACTCTTATGCAGATGACATCCAGCTGCTCCTCCCACTAGGCGAGAACCGGTCGTCCCAAATTGCTAACCTCCAACACTGCCTCTCTGACATGAAAACTTGGATGTCAAAAAACAAACTTCAACTGAACGCCTCTAAAACCGAACTCTTATGGATTAGAAAAAAAAGCACCAAATACACACGTCCTACACTAGCATGGGACTCCACTCTACTAACGGCAACAGATCAGGTTCGCAGCCTAGGAATAACCCTAGACAGACATCTATCCCTATCTGCCCACATATCCCAAGTAATCTCCACCTCCTTCTACTTCCTTCGCCAACTGAAAAGGATCAAACCCTACATCTCCACACCTGACCTCGCCCAACTCCTCTACGCATATGTCCTCTCCAGAATGGATTACTGTAACTCCCTATTTAATGGACTAACCAAAAATAATCTCAAACGCCTCCAACGGGTCCAAAATGCAGCTATCCGCCTCCTACACAACCTCAACTACCATGATCCCATCTCCCCAGCACTCCGTGCTGAACACTGGCTCCCAATTAGCCAACGCTGTGCTTTCAAGGCCCTGGCAATAGCCCACAAGAGAATTTACTCCACCACCCCCTCCTACATAAAATCCAAGCTTCTCATCTACACCCCCACTCGCACCCTCCGCTCAAAATCGGAAATACGCCTATGCACCCCCCCGGAAGGTCCCTTCTCTCAGAAACTGCCCGTAATCGATCCTACAGCCACTTCATTCCACATCTCTGGAACCAACTCCCCTTTCAACTCAGACAACAGAACTCATTATTAACATTCCGTAAAATGGTAAAGACCCTCCTCTTCAGCTAAAGATCACACTCAGTCTACTCCCCCCCCTTAAGCCCACCTCTCTCCTCTCCCCTGTCTATCTTCTCCATAAATTTCAGTATAGTCCTCTCTTAGTCTATACTCTGACAAATCGTATCTAAACTCAAATAACTTATACTTAAACTAAACTACTTATTCTTAAACTCTGCTCTTAATTTGCTGTATACTCCCTGTATTTAAATTATGTATGTAAATCTCATATGTCCAAACACTTAAACCTATTGTACTTCTTATATGTCTAATTACTCTCCATTGTGTATGTTCACTTGTAGACCGTTCTGAGCTACTGGGAGGACGGGATAAAAATCTAAATAAATAAATAAATAAATAAATAAATTTTCAACTGCAGTGGCAAAATAACGCTCAGAATTTAAGAAGTTGGTTGGTTGGGCTGAGAACTTTTCAGCAACCCCTCGTACGTTAAATAAAATAAACCAGAACCCATTGCTCTACAGTGCTGTTAAATATATTTCTGATACTGTTTCATGTTAGTGCTATTACGAGGATTCAATTTGCAGTTTACAAGTTTACCTCGTTGTTGTATTTATGCTTTTATTTGGTCATCTTACTATTGTTGCAACAAAATTCTAAGGGCCCTTTTACCAAACTGCAGCAGAAGGTGGCCTCAGTGTACTTTGCCATGCACCAAGGCGCAGCGGTAAAAGGATTGAAAATGCTATTTTTTGTATTAATGGCCATGTGATCATTTTCCCTTTAGCGCGTGAATGTCAACCGCCACCTCTTTTGTAGGCAGTAGGGCCCAGATTCTGAAGTTAGGCGCCTAGATCGGTGCACCTAGCTTAATTTTATAATTAGGCTTAATTTAGAAATTTATATTCCGCATATCCTACAATTCGATGTGGATTACAATTTATTCAGGTACTCAAGCATTATTCCCTAAATGTCCCGATGGGTTCCCACTCTATCTAATATACCTGGGACAATGGGGATTAAGTGGAAGAGTGGGCCAAAAAATGGCAAATGAGCTTCAACATAGGGAAATGCAAGGTCATGCATGTAGGGAAAAAGAACCCGATGTTCACTTACAAAATGGGGGGATCACCGCTAGGGGTGAGTAACCTTGAAAGATACCTGGGAATGATGGTAGACACATCATTGAAGGCGTCGGCGCAGTGCGCCACAGCCTCAAGGAAGGCAAACAAAATGTTGGGCATCATTAAGAAGGGTATCACAACCAGGACGAAGGAAGTCATCCTGCCACTGTATCGTGCAATGGTGCGCCCACACCTGGAGTACTGTGTCCAGTACTGGTCGCCGTACCTCAAGAAGGACATGGCGGTACTTGTGAGAGTCCAGAGAAGAGCAACTAAGCTAATAAAGAGCATGGAGGACCTCTCATATACTGACAGGCTGAAAAAGCTAGGGCTTTTCTCCCTGGAAAAGCGGAGACTTAGAGGAGACATGATAGAAACCTTCAAGATCATGAAGGGCATAGAAAGAGTAGACAGGGACAGATTTTTCAAATTATGGGGAACCACAAGTACAAGGGGGCACTCAGAGAAATTGAAAGGGGGAAGGTTTAGAACAAACGCCAGGAAGTTCTTTTTCACCCAGAGGGTGGTGGATACATGGAACGCGCTACCGGAGGATGTGATAAGCAGGAGCACGCTACAGGACTTCAAAGAAGGTTTGGATAGGTACCTGGAAGACAAAGGGATTGAGGGGTACAGATATGAGTAGAGGTAGGTTATAGGGATAGGATTAGAAAATTAGAGGCAGTTACAAAATCAGTCAGGGACACTGTTCAGGCAATTAGGCCTGATGGGCCGCCGCGGGAGCGGACCGCTGGGCAAGATGGACCTCTGGTCTGCCTCAGCGGAGGCAACTTCTTATGTTCTTATGTTCTTAAGTGACTTGCCCAGGGTCTCAAGGAGCAGTGCGGGATTCGAACCCACAACCTCAGGGTGCTGAGGCTGTAGCTATAACCACAGCACCACACACTCCTGCCCCGTTAATTGAAAAGTGCCATTAGGAAGCAATTTAAAAACATTTGATTAGCTGGTAGGTGCCCAACTTGGTAGGCATCCAGTCCAAGGCACCAACCAGAAAGTAGGCATGGTTAGGGGCAGATTCTGGGCAGATTTTGGGTGTCGACTCAGGAATTTATGCAAGGAAAACCTGGCATAAATGGGAGTACGCTTAAGGTCTCAATGCCTACCACTACCTAACCCTGTCCTGTAGGACCACCAGCCAATCAGGTGTTTGGGATAACCTTAATGAATTTGCATGGGGCAGACAGGGGGGGGGGCAGCAAATTTGCATGCCTGTCACATTCATTATATGCAAATCTCTCTCATGAATATTCATTAGGGCTATCCTGAAAACCTGACTGGCATGTGGTCCTCCAGGACAGGGTTGGGAACCACTGCTATAAAGGGTGCCTAGTAGATGATTGACAATTGTGCTCCTCAGAACTTAGAAGTTAGGTACCGTTTAAAGAATCAGGGCCTAAAGGCTCACATGATAACCCCGTTCTATGTAGTGTGTGTAGCTGCACTAACTGATTAGTGCATAACATTTCTACTTTCCAGCCCTGACCCACCTTGGTGCTAAAATATTTTTTTAGCTGATGGGAAGCATGTGCACAATGCAAAATTACTGCAGGGCACTTTTTTTTTAACTGAGGTAAGCACTAGAGAATGACACGGGGACAAATTTTCCCCCATCTCCTCAGGAACTCAGTTTCCCGTTCCACCCTGTCGAGTTCTTTTCCTGCCCCTGCCCCATTCCTGCAAGCTCTGTCCTCATCTACACAAGCCTCAGACATTTTAAAATCATCAGTATTTGAGGCTTGTGCAGTTAAGGCCGAGCTTACGGAAATGGGGCAGGGACAGGGATATTGACAAAACTTGCGGGACAAGATAGTGAAATTGAGTTCCTGCGGGGACGAGGAAAAAGCTTAGTAAAAAGGCCCCTAATAATTATGCTAAGCTGTACCTACTGTACACCACCTAGGATGATTTTTTCATAAAGGTAGTTAATTAATCCCAGTCAATAAATAAATACATAGGGCCTAATATTCAGTGCTATTTAGATGGCCAGGAATAGCTCCCAGCCATCTTAATAAAACATAGCTGGCTATGTCTGCCAGGAGCCAGAATCAGGGATGTGACCATAAGCATAGGGAGACTAATCAAGTCCCAAGACCACTATCCAATGCTTCTCATCCACGTCGGGACGAACGACACCACCAGGAATACCCCGGAAAAGATACCTGAAGACTTTGGAGCCCTGGGTGAGAAGCTGAAGCAAATCGGAGCACAGGTGGTCTTCTCCTCCATCCTTCCAGTGAGAGGCAAGGGTAGAGCCAGGGAAGATCGTATCCAGAAGACAAACGAGTGGCTACATGGATGGTGCAGAGAGATGAACTTCGGCTTCCAGTACCACGGAGAGGCACTACAGGGACTACAGGGATCGGACGGGCTCCACCTGACCAGAAGAGGGAAGAATGTCTTCGGTAGATGACTGGATCGCCTGCTCCAAAGGGCTTTAAACTAGGTGAGTTGGGGGAGGGAACCCATTCTCATCCTGGTGTGGTAAGTAACCATCCCGGTATGGTAAGTAACTACTCCATTACTGAGTCTGAGGTAAGTACTTACACTGCAGTCAGTACTGCAGGGGACAGACCAACTCAAAAGGGACAAACTAACTCTTACAGGGAATAAAGGGCAAACTAAGTCAAGCGGGAAAATCTCCATGCAGACCTGGCAAACACGAAGTTTAGGCAATAAAATACTGGAATTAGAGATGGAGATGAGGAGTGCCGACCTAGATGTGGTGGCAATATCTGAAACTTGGTTCACAGATTCCCATGGATGGGATATAGCTATACCAGGTTATAGCATACTCCGCCAAGACAGAGAAGGCAAAAGGAGGAGGGGTAGCACTATATATCAAGGAAGAAATCAAAGTTACCAGAATCACAAGTGTCAAGTATACAGGGGAGTCCCTCTGGGTGAACCTTGCCAGGGGAAGTGGCAAATGCCTGTATCTGGGCATTGTATACAGACCTCCTAAACAACAGGACAACATAGACAAAGAATTAATTGAAGACATTGAGACCATCACTCTGCATGGAGACACTGTACTGTTAGGGGACTTCAACATGTCAGATATAAACTGGAACAAACTTTCAGCTACGACCAGCAGCTGCAGAAAGCTACTAACCTCTATACGGGGAGCACAACTCAAACAAATGGTACTGGAGCCCACCAGGGATCAGGCGATTCTGAACCTGATACTAACCAATGGAGATAGCATCACAGAGGTTTTGGTAGGTGAAGCGTTGGCCTCCAGCGACCACAACATGTTGTGGTTTCACCTCAGGAAGGGATCCACGAGGTTGAACACGTCAATGAAGGTCCTTAACTTTAAGGGCACCGACTTTGAGAGCATGGGAGATTTTGTCTATGAGGCGCTGCAAAAACAAGACACAACAGATGATGTGGAGGTAATGTGGTCAGCTCTGAAATCTACCCTACAGGAAGCAACCAACCTCTTTATAAGAACCATGAGTAAACGGCGGAGAAATAACAAACCCCAATGGTTCTCTGCGAAGATCTCGGAACTCGTAAAACAGAAGAAAAGAGCATTTGTATCCTACAAACAATCACAACGACCAGAAGCCAAAGAAGCTTATCTAGAGAAATCTAGAACTGTTGAAACAGCGGTCAGAAACGCCAAACTCCGGATGGAAGAAAATTTAGCTGGGAATATTAAAAAAAGGGGATAAATCCTTCTTCAGGTATATTAATGACAGAAAGAGGAATACAGACGGGATAGTGCGCCTGAGGAAACCCAAAAGCAACTTTGCAGAATCGGACTCCGATAAAGCCGAACTACTGAACAAATACTTCTGCTCAGTCTTCACCTGTGAGGCACTGGGATCCGGTCCACAGCTGCAAATTTAGAATTCAGGAATTTAGAATTTTCTACCAGCAGCATCTACCAAGAATTGTCAAGACTCAAAGTGAATAAAGCCATGGGACCGGATAAATTGTACCCCAGAGTGCTTAGGGAATTGAGAGATGTCCTGGCAGAGCCATTAGCCGCACTCTTCAATCTTTCTCTGAGCACGGGAAAAGTTCCATTAGACTGGAAAACGGCTAACGTCATTCCGCTTCACAAAAAGTGATGCAGGTTAGAGACTGCAAATTACAGACTGGTAAGTCTCACGTCAATAGTGTGTAAACTTATGGAAACATTGATTAAACACCAATTAGATACGGTTCTGGGACGATGAGAGATTGAGGGATCCCCACCAGCATGGATTTACAAAGGGGAGATCCTGCCAATCCAACCTGATCAGCTTCTTTGACTGTGTAACAAAAAAGCTAGATAAGGGAGAGTCCCTAGATGTAGTGTATCTGGACTTCAGTAAGGCTTTTGACAGCGTCCCAAACCGTAGACTTTTGAACAAGATGAGTTCGTTGGGGCTAAGATAAATATTAACTGCATGGGTTAAAGACTGGCTCAGTGGCAGACATCAAAGGGTAGTGGTAAATGGTACTCCCTCTGAAAAGTCGGAAGTGCACAGTGGAGTACCGCAGGGCTTGGTCCTGGGTCCAATCCTTTTTAATCTTCATACGAGATCTGCCTCAGGGACTTCGGGGTAAAATTGCATTATTTGCCGATGATGCTAAATTATGCAACATAGTGGGTGGAGGTACCGTGCCCGACACTATGACACAGGACTTACTTTTACTGGAGCACTGGTCTACTATTTGGCAGCTGAATTTTAATGCCAAAAAGTGTAAAGTTATGCACCTTGGAAGCAGAAACCCATGCAGAACCTACACTCTGAATGGCGAGACCTTAACTAGAACTGTTGCAGAATGGGATCTGGGAGTAATCATTAGTGAAGATATGAAGACAGCCAATCAAGTGGAGAAAGCCTCATCCAAGGTTAGACAGATGCTGGGTTGCATCCGGAGAAGTTTTGTCAGCCGAAAGCCCAAAGTGGTAATGCCGCTATACAGGTCCATGGTGAGACCACATTTGGAATACTGTGTACAATTTTGGAGGCCACATTATCAGAAGGATGTGCTGAGAATAGAATCAGTTCAACGGTTGGCCACCAGGATGGTCTCAGGACTCATGGATATCCCATATGAAGAACATCTAGGTAAGTTGCAGCTATACTCTCTTGAGGAACGCAGAGAGAAGGGTGACATGATAGAGACGTTCAAATACGTTACTGGCTGTATTGAGGTGGAAGAAGACATCTTTTTCCTTTCAGGACCTATGGCGACAAGAGGGTATCCATTAAAAATCAGGGGCGGGAGATTTCATAGTGGCACTAGAAAGTACTTCTTCACCGAAAGGGTGGTTGACCGTTGGAATGATCTTCCACTTCAGGTAGTTGAGGCCAATAACATGACTGACTTTAAGAACAAATGGGATCAACATGTGGGTTCACTTCAAAAAAGAACCTAGGGGGAGGGTTCTTTGAGTGGGCAGACTTGTTGGGCCGAAGGCCCTTTTTCTGCTGTCATATTCTATGTTTCTATGTTTCTATCTGCTGATATTCAGCAAGGTATATAGCCTGCTATCTCATACTGAATATCCCAGTCTCTGGATTGGCTGGTGACTTGCTATGTTGCATTACATTGCTATTGGTATTCTGCCAAACCCTTATGAGTTCATGGCAAATTACAATGAACTACTGGAAACAGACCCAGTTATATATAGTATACTACCAAATACCTTAAAATACAATGAATTAAACAAATTCAAACAAAATCATAATTAATAAATTCAAACAAAATCATAATCAATTTCAAGATAAAAATTTCTTAAATAAAAATGTTTTTAAAAGCTTCCTAAAACTGTTTAACAAACTTCGAATCTTATTAAAAGTGGTAAATCATTCCAGATTAGAGGTGCCTGATAATAAAAAGTTACATTCCATTGCGTATGTGATCTAATTTGTTTTGGGGAGGGAAATTAAAGGTAAAAATGCTTCCTTAAAGCTTGTCCTAATCTACCTACAGATAAGAAGACTAATTCCAGTAGATACAATGGGCCTTGATCATATAAAATATTAAAAACCATCACACAAAGCTTAAAATTTATCCTTGCATGTATTGGCAAACAATGTAATTTAATAACATAAGATGTAATTCTGTGATATTTAGAGATCGAAACGATCACCCTGCCTACATTATTCTGTACTGTAGGTAGTGTCTTCAACAACCCCTTTTGCACATACTATATTAATAATCCATCAAAAGAAACTATAAGTGATTGAACTATAATTGCAAACACGGCTATATCAAAATATTTACATACTGCCCGCAAAGAAGGACAAAAGATTTCCTGCTTCATAGCTGGTCACTACCAACATTCAGTGGCTTGCCGGCTTTGTTTGGGAGTACAGAATGACACAGTGACAAAATTCATCACCGTCCCCGCCCCGCGGATAACCGCGGGAAATAATCTCATTTTTTTTTAGTGTCTATTTCAGCCTCAGTCCTTCTACACCAGCATTCTTCAAAGCAAAGCTTGCGGGTCAGTGGTTGTGGCCATTCATACTCTGATTCTTATGTGAGCCAAGGATAATGAAGCCATTGTGACATCACTGATGTGATTGGCTCTTAGGCACTGGTGGAATGAGGCATTATGATATCACAATATCTGCTCTGGATACCAGAGACTGTCATTCTGTAGTGTCTATCTCAACCTCAGTCCTTCTACACCAGCATTATTCAAAGCAAAGCTTGAGGGTCAGTGGTTGTGGCCATTCATATTCTGATTCTTCCCTCTCTCCTTACAGAATGACATGAAGATGGTTTACTGCGGTTATCCACGGGGACGGGAATGGTGATGAATTTTGTCACCGTGTCATTCTCTATTTGGGAGCCAATGACAACCACCTAAAAGAATGGTATATCTTTGGCTATTGAGACTTATAGCTGACTAGCTGTTGAATATTGGCATAGCCAGTTATGTTCCAGCCGGCCAAAACTAGACTGGAAATTCAATGGTGGCGGCCAGCTACGGCGCTGGCATTGAATTTCTAGTATCACCACGGACCATGGGAGATCACTGGTGATCTCCTGTGGTCTGAATATGAGCCTGAAAAAAATAAAAAATCAAGTTATAAATATAAAACCCAACCAACTATAGTACTTTCTCACCAGCTCCAGTCTAGTATAATGTAAAATGTTTTAGGGTAGGCTAGTTTATTATGTTTTCCAGAGGTCTGAAAGATATAAATAATTTTCCAGTTTCTTTTATAAGAATAGTATTCCAGTTATTATCTTCGTTCAGTGACAAAAGTTTCAATCTGAACGGTCTGAATAGACTAATTTAGCAGCAAAATTGGCCATTCTTGCTGCAATTTCAGTTGGCTTCCTGCAGAGTGGTTCCCATGCATGCTAGATACATTTGTTTTCATTTATAGCTGTGTGGACAGAAAACTATGAAATGAATTGGTAAATATTTTTCACACTGATTGTATACTGTTTTCTTTGAATTTTGCTCTTTGGAAAAAAAAAATCTGTCAAAAGAAAACAGATTGGAAAGTACGTGCTAAAAACATGACAAAAAGACATGGTTCTGTATGTGAGATTCATTACATAATCAGATATTTTGGGATTAGATGTGTGTGGGATGTACGGGTGGAAGTTAGGTTGAAGGTGAAGGCAGTGGGTAGAGAGTGAGAATGATATCTAAAAATGTTTAGTTACAATCTGTTGATACAAATGTATGCACGGATGAATGCAAGGGATTGGTTTATGGGTGATGCATGAGTAGTGAGTGATTGGCTGTGGTGTGTTTGAGTGAGTGAAGAGTGGGAGCATGAAACCATTTATCACTGCAAAGGAAGCGGTGACTGTGTTTGAGTGAATCTGAGTGGATAGCAGTGGAAGGTATTCATGGCTTTGCACCAGGAGTCTACATATGCCAAGAAACAAAAGGAATCTTCTGAGAAATCAAACAAAAATGGAAAATGCATGGCCACTTCATCTCTATTTTCATCATCAGAAC